>NC_141685.1:516125296-517325296 GCF_964263255.1 Lissotriton vulgaris | reverse complement strand
GGCTGGGCAGGTGTGATTTCTCCCCATATCTACAGTCGAAAATTAGCTCTGGTGCTTGATGGAGGCCTTTGCATCCTTGACTTTCACGAGTACAATCCCCGTGCAGTTCCTGTACCCAGTAGCTTCTTTCTCCCCATCTGCTTCTCTGATCGGTGCCTAACCTTTTATACACAAAAGAGGCATGTGAACTCGCAAAGAAGCCCCCCCGTACACTAGCGGTGTGCACCGTCTTCCCGCCCTTTACCCACTATGATGGACAGCTCACTCGAGGGACCCCGGCGCCCTTCGGCGCGATGGCCAAGTTAATCAGCTCCACAAAATCGTCCGCTTTGTCGAGGCTGGGCAGGTGTGCTTTCTCCCCATATCTACAGTCGAAAATTAGCTATGATGCTTGATGGAGGCCTTTGCATCCTTGACTTTCACGAGTGCAATCCCCGTGCAGTTACTGTAACCAGTAGCTTCTTTCTCCCCATCTGCTGCTCTGATCGGTGCCTGACCTTTTATACATACAAGAGGCATGTGAACTCGCAAGGAAGCCCCCCCGGTTCTCCCCCCCACACACTAGCGGTGTGCACCGTCTTCCCGCCCATTACACACTATGATGGACAGCTCACTTGAGGGACCCCGGCGCCCTTCGGTGCGATGTCAAAGTTACACACACATGGTCCCTGGAGGCAACTCTTCTGGCCCTACACAGCTGTAGTGGAGGAAAAACACTATACATTTACCCAACGAGGTAGCACTTACTGAATAGCCAGTAGAAAGTACTCCAGTTAAGTATGGTGCAAAATCACAAAAAAACGCGAATTTGCTGATTTTATTGTGATTTAGCGCAAATTCGAGAACCGCTGATTTGCAAAATTCGCCCATACTTAGATTATACCAAGGTTACAGGAGACCCTATGGCTGTAACTCTGCTGGATGCGGAAAAAGCTTTTGATAGGGTCTCCTGGCTTTTTTTATGGGCTACAATACAGCATTACGGCATTGGAAAAAATATATCAGGGCTATTAAGAGTATGTATGTTCAGCCTAATGCTCAGGTTTCTGTGATGGGGAACTTATCAGCAACAATTAATATACAAAGAGGAACTAGACAGGGATGTCCCTGTTCTCCCTTATTGTTCGCGATTTATATAGATCCATTAATTCGGAAGATTTTTGATGATGTTTTAATTCGCCCGGTGCCGCCAAAAGGCGGAGATACTAAAATTCTGGGAAATGCTGATGATCTCTCTATTTTTACTGACTCTCCCCAGGCCGCTCTACAAGGAATTGGCATTTTAACATCTCAGTTTGGCTCAATATCGAGCTATTTTCTTAATGAAACCAAAACTCAAATTATATGTAACGATAAAGTTAATCTGGTAGACCCCCGTATCATCAATAAAGCTAAATTCCTGGGGATGGAGATTAGCTCAAAAATCGAGCAGATAGTTGAGATCAATCTTAAACCGTCAGTCAATAAACTAGATTTAGATGCTTGTCTGATTAATTATTTACCTTTAACTTTAATGGGCAGATGCAATGTGGTGAAAATTATTTTCCTACCAAAGATTTTATATTGCCTCAGAGCTATCCCTATACTGATTGACCCCATCTGGTTTAAAAAATTAGACTGGATTACTTCATGGTTTCTCTGGGCTGGTAAACATCCTAGACAGGCTTTGAAATATATGACTTTGCCCAGAGAAAGGGGGGGTTGGTCAGTACCTAATTTTTAGATGTACTACTGGTCTATAACACTTAGACATATATTATCGCTGTTGGATATTGGCTCTGTAGACTGCTCAGATATCTCGATTTATCATTTAATTTTGGGGGAGGAGGCATGGGGGCTTTTATTTAGGCATATTGATTTTGCCTTTTTCAAAAGGGTTAGGTTCAAAACTCTCCTAGTAGCATTTAAAGTTTGGACGTCGGTCCAAAAAATATTCGATATTGGTAGATTTCATGTATATACACCGTTTTCTATGAACCCTCTTTTTCCTGGAATTTTCAAAGATGCTTATTTTAATGAATGGCTGGCTCAGGGGGTTGTTGCTGTTAGGGGCATAATGGTTGATGATGGGCTTTTGTCCTTCGAAGTAATAAAACACAAATATGGGCTAGGGAATAGACAGTTCTTTAAATATTTACAGGTCAGAGATGTTTTTTCCAAAAGGACTGTTTCTTGGGAACGTATCCCATTAGTAGAAGCTATTGACCGGAATCAATCAACTATATCTTCAATCTATAAACTTATGAATGTTAAGAGACCCGATGATTTGATTAAACATTTTACCTTTTGTACAATCCTGTTTCTTCATTTTTGTGGGTTCCTCAGTTCCCCTGTTCGGACCCTCTGTGGGGGGGGGGAGAGGGCTAAATAAAACGAAATTCTGAAATGTGGATATATGACATGTATGAAGTTTAAGTTCATTTTAGTTTTGAATGACTGTTTTACATGCCATGTCTCCCAATAAAAAGATTTAAAAAAAAATTAAGATGTAATTGATAGCATTGAGGGTGAGTGTTGAGTCTGTGTAAACTAGCTGAAATGGCTGTTAGCATCAGCTGAAGCCATTTTGTTTTTGGCAGCCATTTTAGTTAGCCATGTGCTCACTATGTGCTTTCTCCCTCTTCACTGTTGCCTGTTTTTTGTATTTCACTTGAGTCAGGAACTATAATGTACTCCTTCAGTACTCAGCCAGAGCACTGCACATGATCAGAAAGGCCTAGCTGGTAGAATGCACCTGCTCTTAGAGTAACTGTCAGGCTATTTTAACTGATGTCAGCAACTCTGTTACTCTTCCTACTTTGTTGACTAAGTTTTTCTGTTAGTCAATATATGTGTAATAGCTATTCATGTGGACACTTGTACCACCTCTTTTTGAGTCTACATGTTAACTCAGCTATAAACTGGGCATAATAGACCCAGGGTGTCTGTACTCCATTGACTGCCTCCTACAGTGGCCTGAGGGTACCGTATTGACGCAGTCTCCCTCATGTGAGGTTAATAAAGTTGTTATTTTGATATTTCTGCTTCCATGCCAATCTCTTCTTTGTTGTTTTAAGGACCAGATGCATCAGTGAACTCCTAAAAAGGTTTTTTTTATCCTACAAGACGAAGTCTGAGATGGTGTCAGTAAAGTTGCTGCATGGTCCTTGTGTTCCGTAGATGAGAGTGTCACAATGACGTGACATGAAGGTTGAACGACAGGTGTTGGCGGATGACATGTCTGTGGATGTGGAGCAGCTGATGGTGTTCTTGTGTTTGGTGGTGATTCTACCCCCGGACTAGGGAAGTCTTTCTGACCTGGCAATCCTTTGGCCTGGGGGACATGGCTATGGCAATGTCAGTGCTGATGCAGTGTTCAGCCATGTTTCTGTGACGGAAGAGCAGGTCAGGGGCATTGTCATGAAGCAGGTCCCAGATCTCTGTGGTGTGTTTGGTGAGCACACAGGAGCATGTTGACGAGCATGTATGTGAGTGTGGAGTGTTCTGTGGGTGGCTGGAGGTCTATGTGAGAGAGTGGGATGTTAGGTGTGGTTGGCATATTGAACGTTAGGTGTAAGTAAGTGTACAAATACTTGCAGGAAGTTCAGAGAATGCTCCCTCAGTGTTGAGTGGTTTAATGAGGCAGCAGGACTAGGATCTATGGAGTATTGCAGCATGGTAGCCTCGGGTAGGTGGAGGACCTGTGTTCAGGTGCTGAGCCGGTCAGGCATGGGTGGCTGCAGACAATTTTTGCTTTGGTGTTCCTTCAGCACCACCAGCATGCCAGTGGCGCACAAGCTGCTTGAATGTCCTGTGCGTCCATGCTGTGGCAGTCATGAAGTAGGGCCTCCTTGGGTAAAGGCGTGATGTAGTTTCTTATGTATATGGATCATGGGAGATCCATTGATGTCACTTCCTATGAAAAGGAAAATGGAAATGTATGACACAAAGACAGTAGTCTACTGGATTTCCCATGAAAATAGTTCACAAAACATAATTCCAAAACAGACTCCAAAATATAAACTGCCAAAATCTAATCTTCCCATAAATGTCTACCTATTTTAAAAAAGCCATCTAAGAGTTAATTCCTAAGTTCATTCGTACTCACTTGCTACCTATTTCATGACTTTACTAATTTAATGTTTAACTGCCATTCTACAATATTGCAACCCAAGATGTGATAGTGGGATTAGGTGCAAGTAAAAAAAAATTGTAATGACATATTTATGTTTGGTTAAGATTTTGGTAGTGTTTGTTTGGAAGCTTACATTCCTATTAATATAGGCTGTGTTTTTCCTGCCTCTATCTTCAATGACTCCATCTTATTGTATATACAAGGCACCTCAGTGTTGCTTAGCCAATTTATCTAAAGTAATATGTCACAGGATATGATATTTGAAGATAAATAAAAAATGTTTACATTTAATTTCATTCAGTTTTAAATTATAGGTATTTCATTTTCCTTAGGACATTGATCATTCATACTTAATAAAAAAAAGCCTAATTGTGATTGATTAACTGTTTTAAAATGTTTTTAGGCCTTAAAATATAACCTTTTCTTTGGTATTGTTGTGTGTATTGTTCATCAGTGATGTAATGAAACCTTAGGGGTCCCCTGCAATGAATAGTGAGTGGCCCTTACACTGCCATAATCTTGAGTTGCCAACCACCCTTTAAACTTACTTCACCTCTGCCACCTACAGCCACATGGGCTCACCAGGAGTTTCAAAGAGAAAACAGATATCCACGAGGCATCAAGCTGTGTTTATATGTATTATAAATATTATTATTTGTATTTATACAATTCAAATTTAGTGGCTGACTGTAAATCTCCCCACTAACACCTTAATAAGGGAGTACGTTTTTTTGTGGTATTTTTCCATCATTCACCTCAGGCATTGATGACTCTTGCCTTTGCCAAACCTCTATGACGGAGAAAGACCACGGACCCATGCTGGAATTGGGGGGAAAAAAGAAGAGGAAGAGGTGCAGATCTAAGAAAACACCATCCTCCTGTTGGTATATCTTTCTCAGACAGAGTCTGATTTCCTGGCAGCTGCTTAAAATGTACTGCGGGGGCCCATAGCAACTGAGTCAGAGGGTTCCATTGGCATAATCATTGGACAGGGGATTCCTCATGTTGCTTTTCAATACTACTACTACTTTTCAATACTGAACATTAAGCCACTCCCTGGCTTCGGTTACCCCCTGCCCAACGTTGTAAAATCTCCCAGAATGTTTTCCTCTTTATGGACCCATTACCCAGAAAGTCCATTCTTGACATATAGAACATGGACTCTAGCCTTTTTGCATGCTGGTGCGGTGTTTCACTTATCCAAGTGTGACAGACATCCCTTCTAGCTAGAAATAATGCATAACATAACAAATTTCTGGGTGCTCCTGTCACACCCTCTTTAACCCCAAACATAATTTGTTCAAGGCTAACCTTTATATGCATTCACAAAATACCTGTAAGTTTTGATTCAACTTCATGCCAGAAACTTTGAATACATGTGCATTAGAAAAACATGTGTACATCTGTTGCTTTTTCTAAACCACACTTTGCACAGGCCACCAGCTTTCCGTTCCCCATTCTGGATAGCTTCTCAGGAGTTATATATGCATATGGAGAGAGAAGAAATTATTCCTTTTAAAAAAAGCAGGCTTGACAATAGAATAAAGTGTACGCATCAATACTTGCCAGATAACCAAATCATCTGCAGATAGAGCAACTTTCTTCTCCCAAGACCCCCAACTGAAAGTGGGGATGTTTGCTGTCATCCTCAATTTTTAGGCAAAAGGTTCTATATACAAATTAAATAACAGGGGAGATAAAGGGCATCCCTGTCTTGTGCCTCTTGTGATGTTGAAGGGGGTGGTTATTAATTAGAACTCTTACTGTGGGTTTTTGATATAGTAACTGTACATCCCTTCATAATTTGTCCCGTAATTCTAGTCTCTTCAAAACCACAAACAGATAGGACCACCTAACGCTGTCAAAGGCCTTAGTGGCGTCCAACATAATAACCGCAAGGGGGGGGCAGAATGGGCTGTAGCCACATCAATTGCTCCAATAAGCCCATATGTTAGTTCATGGATGTGCCTCCCTTTGATAAATCCCTTCTGATCATTATGAATTTCCCTCCAGAAACCTTGCTTAATCTGCCCGCCAGTATAGATGTAAAGACGTTATAGTCTGCATTCAATAGGAATATAGGTCTATATGATTTGCGGTTGTTAGGGACCTTGCCAGGTTTCAGTATAAGAGAGATTGTCGCTTCATTCCAAGATCTTGGAGGTTGTCTCCCCTTGTCCAAGATCTCTTTACCTATAAGGGAGTTAGGACTTCCCCCAGGGTCTTGTACAATTCTGCTGATATACCATTGGGACCGGCAGCTTTACCACCCTTGGATGTCTGTATGGCCTTCCTCACTTCTTCCTTAGTTACATTTTGATTACGACTCTCTTTTTGGACCCGGTTCAAAGGCATCACAGACTCTGCTAACTAGGCTACTATCTCCTCCTCCGAGACCTCATCCTCTTCAGAGTACAGGTCCCGGAAGTACTCAAAGAAAGCATCTACCACTTCGGGGCCCTGTGTTAACATTGTACTGGATTGCCCCAGCTTAATTCCATTGATATAGTTTCTATTTTGGTCAGATTAAATTTTCCAGGCTAGGAGCTTCCCTGCTCCCATCTTTTCTTTATTGTATTTTGTAGGGTTTCTTCCAATTGATTTTTAAGTGATGTAAGTTTCTCTTCCCTCTGGTGTTACTCTACCTTTTCTATTTCCGCTTCTAAATTACTGAGCTGTTGTCTATGCCTATTGGTAAGTACAATAGTAATTCTACCTCTGATGAAGGCGTTCATTGCATCCCACACTATCCCATTTGAGGCGGAACCACAATTAATCTGAAGGAACTACCCTACACCTGTCTTCAGGCCATCCATGGTATCTGTCTCTGAAAAAATGGTCCGATCCAAGGTCCACCTTCTATCTTTATTCTGACTATTCTTTCTGAGTGTTAGTAGTACTGCAGAATGGTCAGATAGATGTGCAGAAATATCTTCGATGTCTAACACCTTCTGTTTCAGATTCAGTTCTACCAAGATATAATAGAACCTTGATCTATGCACATATTTTTATAATGGAACAATGCACCTAATCGAGCTCCTACCCTCTCTCTCCATATATCGATAAGAGCATGCTGCTGCTTCATGGATCTAAAAAAACACAGTGGGGCATATTAGCAAGGGCAAAATCAGCGCTTTAGCGCCACTTTTTGCCGCTAAAGTGGCGATGTTTTATTGCCCAATTACCAAGCTGTCGCTAACAACAGATATCAACAACTTCCAGGCGATAGCGATCAGTTTGCATGTCAGCGATATTTATCGCTAATGACATGCAAAGTGGGTGTACCCAAACTGGTAGCGACTGAAGCAATACATGCGTACTAACCGCGATTAGCGCCAGGATTTTACACCAGGTAAATACCGGACTTAGCCATAATACTCAATGGGAGGTGGATTCTATGGCTAAGTCCCCACCTGCCTATTAGTGAGATTTTCCTTAGCGATAGGATTTTTATCTCCGGAAATCTCAACTTAAAGATGGTATTCGACGCTATCACTGGATTTTTTTTATCACCTTGGAGATAAAAGTTGGTAACGCTGCATTATCTCAGCGATAAAATCCAGCAACAGGAGGCAGTAAAAAAAATTGCGCTAAGCGCGGTTTGCGATAATTATCGCAAGTTGTTGCTAATATGCCACAATTTTTCAGTTTCAGTTTCAGTGCACTCAATATCGTTTTTTCTTTCAAGGTGTATGTTTGAGAATAAAGCAGGATTTTCCACGGTTTTGGTTCCATTCGGGTCTTTCCAAAATGGGTCCATATGTACTCGCTGGATGTCCAGTTTGATATCTGCCTTACTTTCTTCTATCTGAAGGGAGTTTTTAATTACAGATGCCACTAATGATTTCGCATTGTCCCCTTTGCTTCCCTCGGAAACATTTAATATATGCAAACTTTTTTTTCTTGAGCTATTTTCCAGTTGTTTTACTTTTTCCTGCAGTGCCTGCTCCACTCTCTGCTGGGCTACAAGCTCCTTCTTACTATCATTTACGTCCGCTCCTAATTCTCCAACATTAGTTTCAAGTGACTGAGTTCTTTCTGTCAGGGAGTCAATTTTCTTTTCTAATACTTCACAAAAGTTACGTATCTCACTCTGATTTGCTTCCGATACTGGGAAACCATTTCTAAAAGCTCCAGAGAGTGAGGCGAACATATCTTCTAACGAGCCACCCCCAGCACTAGAACTGATGGTTCCAGTATCTATAACCTGGTCTATTTACTGGTTAAAATGCTCAGGTGACCTTGCCAGGGTGGAGGGGCCCCTGCTGCTATCGGGCAGATTATCATCCTTGCAGGCTACTGCTTTCTTTCTTTTATTACCTGCCATTCTACCTGGTGTACCTTCTGTTGAAGACTCCAATAAGTGCACAGTCACCCCATGGTCAGGCATTTCAGGATTACTATTGAGGATAACTACCAGTGGAAGAACCTTAAATAAAGTGCACTGGGAAGGAGTTACTTTGATTTTACGGCTTAAAATATTGCCCCTGTTCTTTTTCCACCCTTGCATACTTTCTGGTAGATTTGATCCCATTCTCCCTTTGTTCGGTGGTCCCCAGCACTAACTTTGGGAAGAATAGGAGGAATGCAGTCCTTATCCGGGGGGGGGGGACCTTGATTCCGTTTTCAGGGTACAGACACTAGTAGAGACACTAGTAGGACCTTCCACTGTCCTACCGCCTTGCTCCTGCTGCCTCCCCACTTGCACCCCATCCCCAGCAAAAACCACACCATCCTCCCTACTGGAAGTCTTACCCGCTTTCACCCCTGTTTTTAAGGGAGTATGTTTGTAAGCGATGTGCAAATGCATATTAAATCTATCTATCACATATAGTGTGGGGAAGTGGGTAGTTACACCATAAATTGGTTGAACAATTTGGCTGTTCCCCTACCAGTTAAAGGCCATATTCTGAGTGCCCCAATATTGCACTCTAATTATAGTACTTTTGTATCCTGATATAAAGAAGCCACTATAGTAGTACTACTTACCACATAATGCAATTCAGAAACCTGCACATTGAATAGCATTCCTACATGCATATCTTTGTAGAGGTTGTGTTGGACTCCCTGATTTGCAGAGGGGTTGGTGCTTTCTGATGTCTTTGATGTGGAGAGGGTTCATCACTCCTTTATCTCTAGGTCATGCCCTGGGCAGAGTCTACAACCGATCATCAGAAAACTCTAGTGTTAATGAATACTGTTCAGATTCTGCGCCCTAATAGAGATTCTTCAGATCTACCATATGATGACTTTTCTCATCACATTTAATCCAGACTTCTCTCCAACAGTTCAAGAGCCCAGAGCATAATTTATGGAAGTAAAAATATGCTAAAAGCCAAAGCAATTAAATACTCAATACTCTTTCCAGCTAGGTTAAGAAAGGAGTTCAACAGGAACATTAATTTCTTGACACATGCATCTGTAGCCCACATTGGAATTTATCAAAATACATTTGAAGCACTGGGCAGGCACAAATTCAAAGCTTGACACTCCTCCATTCTCTGTGGTGAGCCGACACCATGCAACATCATGCCTCATTGACTTTGATTGAATGTTGTAACCTGTAGTTGTATAATGATCATCATGATGCTTAATCTCTTTTGCAAGAGTATGGTAACTTATGCATGGCTGTATTTGATACCTAAAATGTTTTGAAGCTGGTAAGAGTATATTCATGCACTTGGTTGGTGTGAGTTCATTGGGGTAGAGTGCAGACATGGCAACCACAAGTGTTGCTTTGTTAAGTAGTCGGCTATGTTTTTCATTGTGATTCAGGTATGCGCTATTGATTGGGGTCGGCAAGGGTGTGGTGAGAAGCATAGGAACTTGGACACTTGAATTATGATTTGGACACCAGAATCGCCATTCTTTTTGGGAAAGAATAACATTGTTATGGATGCAAAATAAATAGAGAAAGTATATTAGAGCTAATACATATCAGAAACCTATGAGGCACCAGAAGGGTTCTTCTCCTTTGGAAACTCTTGTGGGCATCTAAGGTACTTCTCGTACTCAACATAATACCAGGGGGTGGTAATGGTGAACAGGAGAACAGTGGCTTTAGTCTTAAGAAACTCATATTAAAAACTGAAGGAAGGGTTGAAATAGTGGCAGGCACACTAAATGTGTGGTAATTGGGATTAACACAAGCTTTTACCAATATAATGCATAAATGTAACACGTATGGAGACTAATGCTAAAATACAACCCATATCCAGACTGACCAATACTGTGATGAGGCGACATTAATTTAACACTATCCACACACCTAGATAGAGCATAGTTCATTGAGAGACATGTGTCTAGGTCAGGAAAAGCGCTTGTTACCTTAATGCAGCCCTTTGAAATAGTAGGTGTGTAGAAGGGTCTCCACAAAACAGATATGGACATTCCTTACTATTCCTTGAGGAATTAAATGCCCTCCTGAACTGATATGTGGTTATTATCTATAACACTGATGAGGAGAATACAAGATGTATCAATACGGCTGAGGATCTCCTCTTGGCTCACTTACCAACAGTGGTAACACTTGAAAAGCCTACACCTCCCACAAGAGACACAGAGCTTTGAGATGCATTACTTTGCGGAGAACTTAAAATGGCAATATGGCAATGGCGGAAAATTTCCAACTGACTGAAAATTCAGTGTCAAAATACTATGGGAAGTTTTCAAAGTGTGCATCAGGGATTATATAACTACAGGTTATAGAACTCTTAGAGTTATGATCTCATAAAATATAAGGTTGTTCTTGCCAAAATTCAAGAGACATTACAAGAGTTCTGTGAAGCTGCAGACTGGGAGGTGAAACATTCATACACTAGGGTTTTCTGGAAATAGGACAGACCAGGCAAGAAGCTGGCATGCGTCCTTAGAACCTCAAATTGATTGTATAGATACTGGAGACAATGCATTATCCACTGGTCTCATTGACATGATGGACACGTTAAAACAATATTGTGAATGCCTTTAAACAGCTAGACTAATGCAAGGGACATCATAAATCTCTAGGTATTTAGACAACAATGCAATGGCATTGATTGAGGGTGTAAATGATTTCCCCCTTAACTCTGGATGATGTCAAGATTACCATTAAGAGTCTAAAAAGAGGGAAAGTGCTATGTAGAGATGGTCTTCGTTCTGCATTCTATAAAGAATGTCTTCGCATACTTGCTCGTCATGAGCTATAAGTATGTAATGCAGCTACTGTTGAGGGTAGTTAGACCCGACAATAAGGGAGGCAACAGTCATTGTGCTCCTAATGCCAGAGAGAGATCCCACTCAATGTTTACCATACAGGCCTTTGTGTTTAAAAATTGCAAAAATTCAGACGGAGTGCCTTTTACCCTTGATGTCTATTCTATTATTGTTCATGTTTCCAGAGCACTCTGGGTTTATGCCTCAAAGATCCACAGGGCATATAAGCAACAGCCGGCGATAACTATCGCTAAGCGTACTTAGGGTGCTGATAATTATCGCCGGCTATCGCTGTATTTTATCGCTGAGATAGCGCGCTATCAGCGGCGCTTATCTCCAAAGCGATACAAATCCAAGCGATAGCTGCTAAATGTGGGATTATCGTTGGAAATCCAGTGATAATCGCACATGCTGAGCCTATAGCTTGATGATAGGGCAGGGCAGACTTAGCCATAATATCCACCATCCATTGGATATAATGGCTAAGCCAGATTGAAAGCAGGTGTAAAAAAAAGTAGCGATAAGTGCGGTTAGCGCTACTTTTCTTATCGCTGTGCAGGTTAGCAGGCACATAGTTGATTGGAGAAATGTCAGTTAGCAACATTTCTCACGTTATTTGAGTGAGGAACGCCCACTTTGCATCTCATTAGAGATGCACAGCTGAGAGTTCAGGTAAATGGCGAAAAGGCATGTAAACACACCCAAACGTGTCCATGCTGATAGGGCGTTAACATGATTGCCACTTTAGCTGCAAGAAGTGCCTCTAAAGCGGCGATACTGCCCTTGATGATATGCCTCCACGTCCTTTAACTTATGAATCTCAAATAGCCATTTTCCATCTAGTGAACCCACACCTTCTTTCTGATACAATACAGATAACGTGCTCAACGATTTAGAGGGTTTTATTTGTGATTGATTAAGTATTCAGTTGTGGGTCTCTGAGTTTACCATCCTTTGGAAACAAAGATATATGAAGATCAAATAGGCATAAATGCAATTAAGTTGATGTGTTCCCTATAGAGGATGGAGACAGAACTGCTCCTTTCTAACAGACTCAGGGGCATATAAGGAAATCTGTTATAACATATTATCAAGAACGGCATTAAAAATTATCTCCGGTTTAGCGACAGAAAACTGCAGCTAAAGCAGCGATAATGGGCTTGATAATAATGCCTTGAGAATTCCAATAGAAGTCCATGTTCTGGTGTGAATATTGGGCTTCTATTGGAATTCTCCAGAGCATATTATCAAGCCCATTATCGGTATGGTATCGTGTAGATTGGTGTGGCTCACTGGTTAGAGGCGGCAGACCCGGGAGCAGAAGTTGGCCGGGACCAGGGTTCAATTCCCGATGCGGCAGGGTCGTGGACTTTGGTCAGCGGACTCGATAATTCTCGCTTCGGTGCCTACTCTAATCAGGGGTCCCACTCGGCAACTCTGGGCACTAGCTTGCCTAATCTCCACAACGGCCCCTCCAACGCTGGGGATGCTTGGCTCCACCTTGGGGACTCCCAGCTGGGACCATCCCACAGGGAAAGCCAGGACGGGTTCCCCAGCTTTACACAGCGCCAGGAAACCTCCGGGTAACAGTGCGCTTTACAAGCTCAAACATAATAACATAATATCAGTTTTCTGCCGCTAAACCGTCGATGATTTTTAATGTCGTTCTTGATAATATGCCCCTTAGTCTTTGTACTATTTGGTACATTTTGTTCCATTAGAGCGCTGCAGTGCGCCCAACAGTTTACAATGCACAGATTCAGAAATTTGACATTTGTTTTACTGGACCTCACTGGCACACATGATGGCAAGCTTTTCTAATATGATGACAAATAATATGATTCTGAGGCTATTGTAATTTACACAAGGAGTATGTAGACGGAAGGCTGTGAATGTAGTGTGAAGTTTCCTGGCAGAGAATTTATAATAGCAGTTTTTCTGCTCTTGTGGCAAACATGTTCTCCTTGAAGTCAGTGCTTTGAGCTACACACTTTTCTGATGGAATATTTTATAAGCTTGGATACTTCTCAGAACAGTTTCTAAAATCTGAAGTTTTTAAGAAAATGTTTGGAAAATGCATTTCACTAAATGAGTTGGGACCTGAACGCATACCCCGAGGTTTATTCAAAAGGCCTTTAAAGGTATTTCAAGTCCTCCTAGAACCTTGATAGATTTCCAGTTAGCAAGGGGAGGTATTCACAAAAGGCTTTTGGAAAATAAACGTCATATTCAAAACTGAGCACAGTAGGCTTCTCTAAGCCCATTTTGACAGAAGCATCATCTACCTTTTACAAGCGCTTAGTTACACAATGGCTTGTGGGCTATGAAAGGTCTCACATGTATGCTACCCATGTTGAGAGGAACAAGTTCAATTAATAAAGACGCATTGATTACTGTATTCAGTCACTATGCTGGAAGCCTAAAAAAGCTGTCAAGAATTATTAACAAAATCAGCTTAAAATATTTCCTCCAGTGAAATTTTCTATCCGAGGAAGGATGCATTTCTTTTTGGGATTCTCTGAGGTTGCACGACCCACTCTGGTAAAGGGGCCTCGCAGACTCTGACTGAAAAATTAACCAATACGTAATTTTGCTTCTCTTCAGCGCAGCATCAAATCAGAACATGCTGCAGATTGCATCTACTTTAAAGATGCACACACATTTAATGGGTTCCGAAGTTGAAGGGGACTCCTACATGTATAGATGACTGGTGCACCTCCCACCACCAAGGAGGCCGGGATGTCCGTGATGCCTTTTATGACCGATATATAGTTACTGCCTGACTTTTTGAGAGAAAACTAAACAATTCCTCTATTTACATAGAATCTACAAGTCTTTATTTTTATTTATTAATACTTTGCTAAGTACATTCCACAGAAGTGCAGCAAACAAACCAAATGTACACTATTCGACAACGATTTAATTGCTTAGGACACACACCTTGGAGGATGAATGTTAGGGCAATATTAAGGCGGAGGGAGTTTAAGAGGAAAGCTTGGTTTCACAAGAGGGGGGAACATTCACACAAGCAGGCAGACATTAGACCCAGAGGAGCCGAATATGGCAGCACAGGAATGGCCGTGTTGTCACTCTACTTTCAAGACAGAATAGTACCCAAGCAGGAATCGGTTTTACAGTTCCCACAGATGGTGTCTGAGATTGCAGTCCACATACCCCATCAAAGGGGTGCTGGCACATAAACAACAGGATCAATGACTATATAACCTATGGGGGTCCCCAGATATCTCCAGGCCTAGATGACTTCTAAAGTAGTTCCACGTAGTGCTCTAGCTGCACATTGCAGCATAACAGATCACAAATCCACTGCTTGAATTTGGGACCCTTGCCCCCATGCCAGCAATATGCCACCCGTCTCTTGGCTCATAAATGTGTGAATGCCAAGAATTGCGTGTGTGAAGTGTCGAAGCCCCTCACCCATCCCTGCAAAGCAATGACTGGATCCATAGGCATATCACGTTCTATAAAGTGTGAAATTAAATGAAATTTTAATTTATAACGTGCACTATTACTTAAAGGTGTCTAGGTTGGGAGAAGGAAAACAAGAAGAGAAAGGACCAAAGACGATAAAGAGAGCACTGTTAGATGCATTTTACTTATTGAATAATCAGGGGGCATATCATCAACAACTTGAGATAAATTATCGCTGGCGAAGTCCTGTTTTTATCGCCACGCCACCGACGTGTTAACAACGTGCCGCTACCCGGCGATAGCTAGCAATACCAGCGCTAACGGATGGCGATAATTTCTGAGCGCCGGCGATAAAAAAACAAACGCTAATGTAAGAAAAGTCGCGATGGGCCATTTATCGCCAGAAGCGGCCTGCTAATTGCTATCAGGACTGCTTTTGCATGCAGGAAGCGGGAGACCTCCCAGCAGGAAAATAAAAAGAAAATGGAGAACACAGCAGATGGCAGGAGAGACATGGAGGAAGCTAAGACCAGTGCTGAGCTAACAACCAACACCCCTGCAAGCCTGGAGGAGCAGAGAAGAGAGAGCCAGAGGAAGGCCAAGAGGAAGAGGAACCCAGGTTCAGCCACCAAGAAAATCATGTCCTGTATGCCCTGGTGGCTGAACATCAGCAGGAGTTGTTCATTAAATGGACAGTGCCATTGTCAAGAAAAAAAGAAATATGGGATGACATCACAGCGAAGGTCAATGCTGTGGGAGAGAGCAAGAGGAGGACAGTGGACGAGGTAAAGAAGCGCTGGAATGACAGCAAGAAGAATACTAAGGGAAAGATAACAGCCAACAGGAAGCCTGCTATGGCGTTGGAGGTGGTAGACCAGGGCCCCTGCTGGAGCTGGATGAGCAGCCCAAGTGGTGGCCCAAGTCATCACTGAGGAAAAGGTGGTTGGAGTGCCGGGTCGGGACCCCAGAATGTGAGCAGACACAAGCACAGGGTGAGTACAAACTATGGAGAGGGTTTACGGGGTGGATGGGCACAATGGCACACATGTACAATACACCGGCGTAGCTAGGAGGGGGCGAGGGGGGCAGATCGCCCCAGGCGGCAATATTTTCAGGGCGGCCCACGCGCGGAGGCCTTTATAATTTATTTGGGGACACTCAGTTAGTGTCACGAAATAAATTATAAAGGCCGCTGCAACGGGCCACCAGTGCTGAGCGTGCGTCCCCCTTTGAAGCGAAAGCAAGCTTAGCTCACCTGCTTGCAATTGCTGCACGCACGCACCACCACGCATAGTAGTGGTGGGGTGGTGCGTGCGAGAGTCGCGACCGGGTCACCCTACAGTTACGCCTGACGTCACCGGGCCGAGGTGCGCATGACCGTCACAGCCAACTGCAAATGTGAGGTGCGCGCGTGACCTCTCCAGAACACCGACGCACTGCAAAAAACTTCAGATTCCGGTGAGCCTGTTTTCTTTTACTAATCAGAGGTAATAACTCTTTGAAAGAGCCAGGGCTGACACTGACTCAGTGACACAAACATATCTAGGCGGGCCAGCCCTGCTGCCCCCGTGGCATAGTTTAAGTGGTTTTTGGGAGCGCTCCGCCCTACGTGCATTGGTGACCCATGACCAGTCCGACCAAGCTGCTGCAGTAGAGTGGTGGTACGGCCTCAGCAGGCGGCTTGGCTGCGCTGCCCTGCACTGCCGCCATGAATCAATGCCGCAAGAGTCACAAGGGGATGCTGCACCGTGGCGCTGCCAGGACCATCGGACAGTGCGAGGGGAGACCGACCAGAGTGTCGCACTGTTCCCCTGACCTGCCTACGAGGTTTATTCAGTATGAAGCTAAAGTAGAACTGTGCGTCCTTTGGCAACTATATCTTCTTGAGCAGTTCATATTAGCGCAAATTCGAGCCGAAGATATTTATTGTTTTGCAAGAAGGCTTTCTTTGTTATATCAGAAAGCTCTTTAAAGTAGCGCCAAACCAGCTTTCTCTAGATGTTCCCCGGGTACCGCCAGGTCCCACGTGGAAACAAATGTTGCTAAAGTAAACAAGCAGTGGCGTTCAGCAGGATTCAAGAAAATTCAAAAAGTGCGCATTTATCTTACGTTTCTTATTTGCTTACTCAGTGATGCGTATTTCAAGATGTGTTAATGCCAAGATGTGTTAATGCCTGCATCTCAGATCTGAGACTAGAGCATCACCTTGACTCCTGTTGGAGGGAGGGAGTGGCCAAAAGTCTGTCAGTTCCGAAATGTTGCAACTTACTACTGAATGGAGAATGAATATATTTACCTGTGAAGACTGGTATTCTCGTAGTATGGACTAGCATGCGCTTCAAAAAAAACTCTGCCATATAAGCTAGTTGCAACGGAAGAACCCATTTGTAATTGGTTAAGAGAAATATTTTATATTATGAACTTCAATTGGGCAGTACACTATCTTTTGCCTGACTATTTGTAGGCCATTGTTTAATTTGTTTAGGCTAGCTTGACTCCCGCACTTATTTAGGACAGTCTTCCTTATGGTGGTGCTGTGTAAAATATGCAGCCTGTTTATGACTAGGAAATATGTCTGGTAGTGCTATTTTGAGGTTTTATCTATAGAGTGCTGAATTGTAAGTTATAAACTATTATTGACTGGAAACAATCGGAGCTTTCCCTTTCTGATATTCTTATTCGTAATCTTTCTACTGGCAAATACTTCAACAATGCCTACATTTGGGTTTCCAAACTTTTAAATCACAGTTTTACCATTTTTTAACTCACAAATACTAGAATCTAATGCTTAATTATTGATCATTACTTTCCAATTTTTTAACACATTTTTATAAGAATTTCGTATTAAAGGGGTTGAACTGAGCCTCAGCCTCTGATGAGTTGAGGTTCAGTTCCCAATAGGTGTCCCTTAGAGGTGCAAAAACACAGTTTCAAAGGTGTTCTTAATACAATGAACTATTTTTTCACCTTGGTAACCAAAGAGAAATGATCTAAGACCAGTGTTGGGGAGGGAGGGGGCCTAAGCTGCAATGATGCTCCCTGGCGATGATTTTTTTTTTCATGGGCAAATGTCATGTATGTGATTGTAACTTGCATGATCAAGGTAACTGTTAGCGGCGATACTACGTGTCTCTCAGTCCTTTTTCCCCAGAACCCCTCCACCCCCCTCAACCCTCTCGACAGGGGCGGCAATCTGAGGGATAGCCCCGGGCGCCACAAGCTCAAGCTACGTCTCTAGTACAATATATAGCAGTGCATACCCGCAATTACTGTGGTTCGGGTCCCAGATAGCCCTGTGCATGGTGGCATTGACACACATCACCTGATCCAACCTAAACATTGCAAGACACATATTGCCAGACTCACTGACATTGAAATGTGCTCTGAAAAGTGAGCAAAACACAGACCAGGTACAACTTCAGACCACAAAATAAGTGCAACATCACCTAGCAAAATGCCACATCACATAGAGATGCTGCATGCTGCAAGAATGCACCCCTTGCACCATCACAACCCATATCTAAATCATCTTCACAAGGCTGCATCTTCCATGTGCCAACAACAAGCTCAGCACACTTGCAACATTGTACCTGTATCTGGCTTGTGTGCAAGGTTGTGTGTGGCCCTGCAAGTCACCCTTGATGGCCACGCACAATTTTGCACTTGAGCCAGACACACGTGCAATGTTGCAGGTGTGCTGAGCTTGTTGTTGCCATAGTTACTCGTGCATGGGATCAATCACATTCACACTGCATACTCATTTTGGCACATGGGAGATGTGGCCTTGTGAAGAAGATTTGGATATGTGTGGTGATGAGGCAAGGGGGACATTGTTACAACCCCATGCATTGCCAAACAAAATGCCCCCTTGCCTGTACATGCAATGCAGTACTGCGTAGAGAAAGATGAGAAAGCAACCAGTAAGTCTGCATACTGGCAACACATGCAATGTCACAACAACAAAACAGATTTTGTGGTGTGCCCTCCATTGCAAAATGCAATGCAGAGCGCACCACGAAATCCTTTCAGTAATTCGAAGTCTACTTACCTGCATTTACCTGTTTTCCAGTCCATTGTACCCTCCACCCTCTCCCTCCCCACGTCAACTCCTAGGATGTACTATTTCCTCTTGAAAATTAAAAATTCATTAGGTCTGAGAAAGCAAGATAATGGCATCTACCAATATCACCAACCTAGTCCCTCCCCCTCACTATGATGTACAAGTGTACGAGCATAGGATCCTTGGCTCGTCACTAGGTGCCCGATTCACAGAATAAACTTAAGACTAAATCCTAAACTTACTAATATTTGTTGTTCACAGATTGCACTTACTACTTTTGGCATTTACAGAATTAACTTACTACTTTCGGTATTCACAGAATGAACTTACTACTTTTGGCATTCACAGAAAAGACTTACGACTACTAACTTTACGTCCGCACCCGGGCCGTAATTTTCGCCACCGGGCCGAAATTTACGGCTCTGCAGTGGGATTTATGAATCCGGCCCACAATTTCCAGCATTGCATCGTAATTTCCGATTCCGGGCCATAATTTCCAATTCCGGGCCGTAATTTCCGATTCCGGGCTGGAAGATATGAATTTTGGAAGTTGGTCATGTTAGCCAAGGGTAAACACCTTCCCAAGTGCCTACCATCCCCCACCATGGATCAGCTGACACACTACAGCCAATCCTAGCCCTGCAGTATGTATAAATGCAGAGCAGAAACAAACAAACCCTTTCAAGATGTCACTGAATGTGTTTGTAGCACTGCCCCACTGCCATGCGGCAAAACTACTTGAGGAGGAGGGGGAGAGCAGAGAGGATCTTCAGACAGAGGATAAACCTATTTGGAATGTCCAGCCAAGATGTAAAGGCCAGGTACCGTTTCCCTCCAGAAGTCATCTTGGATATGGTATGTGAGTGGGAGCAGAAACTTGACTCTGTGACCTGCTGCTCACATGCAATACCAGCATATTGCAAGATCCTTTCTGCTCTCCATTTCTTTGCCACTGGGTCTTTCCAAAGAGTCTCCAGTGACCAGGTGGGCATTTCCCAAGTGAGCCAGTTGCAGGGCCTGCATCAGGTACAGAGATGCATCACTGCTAGAGCCCCCAACCACATACAAATGCCACAAACACTGGCCATGAGACAAAGGGCAGCAAGAGGTTTTTATCTCCATGCACAATTCCCACGTGTGCTGGGTGCAATTGACTGCACCCATGTGGCCCTTCAGCCACCCCGCCACATTGCACACATCTTCTGCAACAGACACAGATGGTATTCCATCAATGTGTAAGCTGTCTGTGATGCCAGTGGGAGGTTCATCAATGTGCATGCAGTGTTCCCAGGCAGTAGCCATGACAGCTTCATATTCCACATGGCACCTCTTGCCCGGCGTATGGCTGCTGGGGAACTTGGCAACATGCGGCTACTGGGTAAGTACCAATCACTAAAAATGAGTGATACGTGTCATTGAAATGTCTGAATGCCCCCCAATAATAATATTTGTACAATAAGAATCATGGCCTGACAGACACTGCATGTACTAACTTATAGATCCTGTTCTGTGCAAGTCAAAGAGGGAAATGTTAACAACTGCCCTTTCTTCCATCCTCAGGCTCTGGGTATGCACTCTCCTCACATCTCCTCACCCCTTACAGGCGTGCAAACACTGTACCTCAACGTAGGTACAATAGGGCACAGATACGGACTCGAGCCATCATAGAGCGCACTTTTGGTCTGTTGAAGTCGCAATTCAGATGTCTCGACCGTACAGGGGGTTTGCTGCTGTACTCCCCAGAGGTCGTGTTCAAGATAATATTAGCCTGTTGTATTTTGCACAACATTGCTTTAACGCATGGCTTACACTTGCTTCTGGAACCTTGGCTACCGTTGAATCTGGGAAAACGAGCCATTGCACATGACTGACTTCAGGGCATGCAAGTTCGTGATCAGCTTGTTGCCACGGTTTTCACATTATCAACTTATAGTGTCATGGACAAAATGTGGCTTGCTGTCTGTTGTCAATGATGAAACTTGGATAGACACGACTGTGTCAATAAATCCCACCCTGAGACGACTTTGCACGCCACACTAACTGCATGTAAATCACTGCTGCTGACAGTTGCCAAAAGGTGGAGTGTGCCTCACGTAATATGCCCATGTCAGCGATCAGTGAAGTGTACGTCCCTCAAAACAACTATATTCGCTGATGACAAACAATACATGTCCTGAGATACATACCTGGACCTCATGAGGATGGGTCACCTAATCACAAAAGGCCACAACACTTGCATACTCAGGACTGTGACCTCAACAGATTTGACTCCCCCACAAATGAGGGGCCCAGAATGTGAGTGATAATGTCATGGGTGAATCAGGCACCATGGGGCAGATTTACAATAACTGGTGCATCCCTGCATATCAGCAGGGATGCCCCAGTTATTGTACGTTACGGGAGACACCCCTTGCGCCATCATGGATACAACGAATTTTCAATGCGGCACACCATGGGGCAAGAATAGACAGATGCGTGAAGCATCTGCTGCCATAAAGGTGAAGCACTGCTGGAGTTGTGTGACAAGCGCAACGCAGCTCCAGCAATGATTGCGGTGACCCTATCCCTAACATGCTGCGTCAATCCTCACGCCTGCTTTAAGGAGGCGCAGGGTTTTGACGCAGCATGGCCATAAAGTGACTGAGTGAAATCTTGTACATTTCACTCAGCCACTTTTAGGAGGCAATCCTGTGCCGGAACGCCCTCCCCTGCGCCGAAACGCCCAACTGTGCCGCAGAGCTTTACAATGTGACACATCTCCCAGATGCGTCACGTTGAAAATACCCCACAGCATGGCGGTGACATTTCGCTGCTGCTGCGTCACAAAAGTGACGCAACTGTGGCGCAAATGGGGCTTGTAAATATGCCCCCATGTGTCTGTGTTTTATCCACACTGCTCCGCACCAATGTTATGTAACACATCACACAACGCTGATAATGAGCACTCAATATGGACTACATGTACCATAATGAAAAGTAGGAGAAAATTAAGCTGGGGTTTGATGTTGTGTGAGCCCCCCCTGTCTGTGCAGAAATGACATTAAATGGTCTGTTCCCCCCTTTGTTACATATTCATGATTCTCACCTGCACTGTCATTTCAGTTTTTTCTACAATACAACAGCAGGATGGCAGTGGATTTGATTACTGATTGAGGATGAATCAGGATGAATACAAAATGGCTGCCAACTACTTCCTGTGATGTATTTCCTGTCTCCCACTTCCTATATAATATTTCCTGCATAATGTTTTCCTGGTCATTTTCGGAGGTTACGGCCCAAAAATGTAATTTCCAGTTTTGCGGCGTAATGTGCGTGCGCGTACAGGACGCTCCAGGTCCGTAAACTACGTTTTCACGCCGCAATATCCGAAAATAAACTGGAACACATCATTTCATACAGGCAATGTTATACAGGATGTGGGAGACAGGAAACACATCACAGGAAGTAGTTGGCAGGCATTTTTGTGTTCATTCTGATTCATCCTCTATCATTGATCAGATCCTCAGACACCCTGCTGCTCTCATCACACTTATTTCCCCCAAAATGGCTGAGAAGTATGAAGAGAGAGCATCCCCTTGCTCAGAAATGAAATTGGACAAATTGGTAGAGGGGGTGCTGGAGAAATTTCCTCAGCTATATGGGGACCCTGAGTACCAGCTGAGCACTGCAGCCCAGGCCAGGCTATGGGCCAACATCGGTGAGTGCTGCAATAGAGTGGGAGTGTACACCAGGAGTGCTAGGACATGCAGCAAGCGCTGGGAGGACCTAAAGCGCAGACCCTGTCACAAGGCTACGGAGCTGGTGGGCCTGTCTTCCTTGCACCATGTACATCATCCTCGCCTCTCCCCACTGTACAGGAGCGTCCTGCGAGCAGCTTGGCCGACCCTCCATGCTCAGCTGGAGGAGCATGAGCAGCAGGGACCTAGTAAGTGCATCATATGCAATATGTGTCTGGGAGTATGATGCGAGTGAAACAGTGCTGTACCATTGCGTGTCCCATGCCTCCATTCACCAATTCTGTGTCCATGCAGCAGTCACCAAGATTAAAAAGGTTCACTGTGGCATATGGACTGTACAGGGCAGAGTGCATTTTGGGAGTTGTAGTATCTTCATGAAAACTGGGTAAATGAGCCACACATGTGCATTCATAATGAATTCTGCTCTGCCAGCACCACTACCATTGAACCAGTGAAATCATAACTGATGTGTGCATTGGATGAGCAATGGCACAGAGACTGTCCAGTGTGCGCATAGCAGGCCATAGGATATTGGATGCTGTAATTTGCATTGCATTTATAGAGTTTGGGTTACAATTGAGACAGATCATGTGCCATGGAGTCAAGACAGACTTTGAGATCCTTGCATCTCTCTTAAGTTTTCCTAAATTTGCAAGTTGTGTCCACTGACAGACGTCTCACCCTCAGTGGCCTGTATGACATTTTACATGTACAGGTAGCTGTCACAACCACCCACCACTGTTCACCGGTGTACTGCACTACATTTTAAGTCGACAAAGCCAATACGTGGCACTGGACTGTCCGATGATGTGTGGGGACAGCAAAAGGCTAGACTCACAATGTAGCTAGAGAAGTAGCCCAGACCCTATGTAGATGTGTGACCCACATTCGGCATTCGGCTTGTCCCATACAATGCTGCAAAGCAGATGACACTTGTCCAGACGTTAAATAGCTGCAACCCCATATCAATGGCCAAATTCTATTAAATCTGGACTCTTCATGTTCTCCTTTGGTGGACAGGTTATGGAACTGGCACATGTAGCACTGACAGGACACACAGATCACAAGAATGCCAAGTTTGAGGTTTGGCCAATACAGTAGCATAAGCCACAATAACACACAGGAGATATCCATGTCAAACTCAATTCAGTAAATGACAGTGAACATACATGTAATGGAAGTTCATAAACACAGAGGGGCAGATTTACAAGGCCCTTACACCTCTTTCACACTGCTGTTGGGTCACTTTTGTGACGCAGCGGAGGCGCAAACAAAGCGCCATGCTGCTGGGTAATTACAACGTGACGCATCTGGGAGATGCGCCACGTTGTACAGCACTGCACCACATGTAGGCGTTCTGGTACTGGGGGGCAGGGCATTCCAGTGCAGGAACGCCTCCTAAAAGTGGCTGAGTGAAATCTACAAGATTTCACTCAGTCACTTTTAGGGCCATGCTGCGTCAAAACCCTGTGCCTGCTTGAAGCAGGCATAAGGATTGACGCAGCATGTTAGAGATCGGGCACCCCAGAGCCTTGCTGGAGCGGCGTCGCACTTGCGAAAGGTTAGGTTCTTTCCGCAGGGCCAGCGGTAGAGCATTCCATAATTGGCCTGCGTTAATGGAGAACCGGCGGCCACCGGACCTCACCTTTTTTGCTCTGGGTATCACCACAAAGTTACCATCATCCGAGCGAAGGGCTCGAGTTGGTTTATAAGGGCGAACCAGGTCCTAAGAATTGGAGGGCCCGATCCTTGCAAAGCTTTAAACACAATGCAGAGGGATTTGAATGTCTTGCACTCTCTTCCCTTTGGATGGATATCAGACATGTCTGACAGGGTAGCCCCTATAGCACAAATGTCCAGACTCACATCTCCTTGCTGTTGGAAGAAATCCTGCTCCCATTAGCCACCATCGCCAGGTGCAGGCCCCCTCTGCAGGTGTCTGCCAGGGATGAGATGAGCAGGTCTAACACCAGGGGGTTGGCAGGTGGAAGACTGTGGGCAGGAGAAGGGTGCCCAGGTGATACCTGCACCACAACAGGGCTGGTACTTCCCACAGATGGTGGAGAGAATGGCAGAGATACACTGCGTAGGGAAGAGCGGGTAAGGGAACCACCATGTCGGTCCAGGACGTGAGGGCTGTGAGGGAGTGATGTCTGTGATTGGATGTGTGGGAGCGGTGGCTGGTTTGATCTATGCTGAGGACATGGTATTGTTTGTTTGGGAGGAGGCTGACGAACGTTGCTTGGCAGAGGATGTGATGCCGTGACATCAGAATCATCATCCACTGAGTGCATGGATATGTGGTCATCATCATCCTCAAAGTCAACATCCTCATGATCTTCCTCCTCCTCTTGATCATGACTTGCTGCCGACATTACTGCCTGGAGGATCAGGGGATTCTTCCCTCTGATTACCCGCGGCCAGCACTGGTTGTCAGTCTGTCATCCTGTGGAGAAGTGTGGCTCAATGGTTAGAGCGGCAGACCCTGATGCAGAGGTCTGGCCCAGGGCCAGAGTTCAATTCCCGATTCGGCGGGTCTTGGGCTCAATTTCCTCGGACCTGATAATTCTCGCCTCGGTGCCTATTCTAATCATGGGTCCCACTCTGCAACTCTGGGCAATAGGTTGCTTAATCTCCACAACGGCCCCAACGGTTCACCTTGGGGGTACCCAGGAGTGGACATTTCACAGGGAAAAGCCAGGAAGGGTTCCACAGCGGTATGCGTTACAGCGCCAGGACACCCCAGTTGGGGTATTAGTGCGCTTTACAAGTACAAATTACATTTACATTACATCCTCTTCCTCAGCATCATCTGAAACACAGAGATTGCAACAGTATTAGAGATTGACCTGGTATTACATGCGGTGCAACACCAGGGTTGTATTAACTGTACTTTGCATCAGCAGATGAGGATCATGTGACCTGGTTAGGGTACCACCACAAATGTCCGCTCACACTGTAGCACTGAGGTGTTACACGGAGATGTACATAATACTAGCAAACTCACCAGCTCCAGCCACAACTCTCTGTCCCTTCACATTCCCCCCTGGTGTATCCTGCTGAATCTGTCTCCTCATAGATGTTGTAGACATAGCTGTAGAGGGTAGAGACAACATTATCAATGATTTGCATCACCAATTGACAGACAGGCACATGTGACACTCCTGATTTGTATTTCACTTTGTAAACAACAACTGTTGATTCCGTGTAGAAGGGGATCTTGATCTCTGTCATGGCCTAGTAATCTAAGCTAATGACACACCTCATGCCAGATTTACCTGAAGTACAGGCCCACGAGGGTCGCACAGCTGCAGCCAGGATGTCATGCATCCCCTGGGATGTTGTCCGCTGCAGTGGTATCATCCTGTCATCACCTGTTATGATACATACCTGTCCAACATGTCATTCTCAATAACCATTAGCGGATAATCAAGGACAATGTGCAGCATGGTTACCTCTTGACTTTACATGTGGGCACCTGCTCACATGCAGAATTTGCCAGCTGTTACCTCCATGCAGAACTGACATCAAGAAGATGACACATCAACTGACAAACCTGTATGAGAAGGTTACTGATATTTCAAGGAAGGAGATAAATGACCCTGACTCTTCCGCATCACCCTGATTTTACCTTGTAGGAGCAAAGTAAGTGGACTACTCCTTACAGGCATTGGAACTCAGCGGCCACAGACTCGCCCAACAGCTCCCGCCCAAAGCAGCCTCTTCACTCCTCGCGGCCCCCGCTTTGCAGGAGCCGCTCGCAGGAGCAACGTGTGTGAATTACTCCTTACTGGCATTGGGACCCAGCAGCCACAGACTCGCCAAACAGCTCCCGCCCACAGCAGCCTCTTCACTTCTTGCGGCCCCCACTTTGCAAGACGTGCGCGTGCACGCGCCGGGTGAAGCTCGAGACAAGGGTGGGCCCGTCTGTGCCTGTAAGAGGACGGACGGGCCCATTTCTTAAATTTTCCCTATAAGCTACCAACTAGGGTGAGTACACTCTTGCTTGATATTTAGGACTGCCTCTTAGTTGCCAAGCCCTGTTTGGGTTATAAGTAATTGAAGTTACTGTTATGCAAACGGACTAAGAAAATGGCTGCAGCCAGTGTGGGAAAGGGGAGAAAGTCGCTCTCGGGAGGAACTATTATGGGGACATTAGACCAATTTATATTAAGGGCATCATCAGTCCTGCAACGGGAAATTGAAATAACCGAGAAGAGGCAATCTACAGAGCCGATTTTTGATAAGCGGTCGTCACTGGGAAGACTGGCCCAGGCGTCATCACCAGTGTCTCAAATAACGGCCAATTCTATGCCCGTTGGCTCTAACAGCGAGGGTAACCAACAATCAGATATAGCTGGCAGGTCACCCAGCTTCCAGTGACCGTGGTTACAGTACCAACATACCCATGTACTTTCCCGCCAAGTACAGGAACAACAAGATCGGGTCGGCCACTAGTACCAAACCGGGACTGTTCATCAGGTGCCAGATGCCCCAATTAAAAGAAAGCGTGGAGGAGCCGCGTTAAAGAACAGAAAAGCAATAATCCAGAAATGTGGCAACTCAGAGAGTAATTCAGCTGTAACTGATTTGGATCTACGACAGGTAACTCCAAACGGGTCTCGGGCTACCCAGGGTATTGACAATATTACTTCTCTCGAGAATAGGGGAGACTTTTGGGTCAAACTAGAACAAATATTTACTGAGACTTGCCTCCCCATCTATGACAGACTGAATTAAATAGAACACAGGCTCTCACATCTTGAATGATTGTGCACTACATTGCAGAGTGGGGAGGGTATTCGGGTTGCGGTCTGTGCTAGTACTGGCCAGGGGTTACCTAGGCCAATGAACGCAGGTTGCCAGCAAATAACCTCATTGGTAACTAATGCTACATCGGGCTTATCAGCCCCGACTGTTTCACTGGATGCACACCTTACCACACTTATTGATTCCGTGGCACCTAATGTTCCTGCGATAGACAGGAACATGGAGGGTTGGGGAGACATGGGGGTTCAAAATCCTGACCGACCAGCAAAGAAGGCAAATATGGTAAAGAACGTTGATGCACGCAAGACTGTGCAACCCCGTTTGGACCTCCCTCCCGAATCTATACCTTATGTGGTGGTTTTAGCAGGGTTACCTATTCTGAGCCAGGGTAAAACAGAGGCCTACAGTGAGCTTAAAAACAAATGTATTCACTGGTTAAACTTTAATAGGCTTCTCCCTAATCAGGGATCTAGTGAAATCTTATTTGCCAGACGTGTAGACTGGGTGGGGTCTCGGGTAAAAAATATACAGGGTGATTGCGTTGTAATCAATTTTCGGAATAGCTGGACGGTTATGCATATCTGCGACTGAGAGGCAGGCAGCCCAGAAACGAAAATTAAATCCTTTCCCTAACCGACTTTTACCCGGTCGCGTCTGGTAATTCATATTCATATTCAGATCCCAATAGGAGAAGGCAAGCGTGGGGGGATAAGGGAAATCGGGGTGGTAACCGTTTCCCAGGTAATATCAATTGGAAGGGCCCTCAAAATAGTTTCCCGGCACTTGCCATGTTTTACCACAACAATAGATTCAGTACTCTGGATTTAGTAGATTGACGGTTGAGGTGTAGATTTTTCGCATCCACTAGAGTTGATAACAAAAGCCTTTTATAGGCTAGGGATGGCTTTTTGAAGCTGTAGCGTATTAATATTCAACATGGCTTTTTTGGGGCAAATGTACTCACGCGGTAAATAGGGGCACTAGCAGGGGGAGTCTTATCTGTAGACAGGGTGGGTCCCCACCTATAGTAACAAGGGAAATGGGAAGGAGTCCCAGCTGTCAACTAAGTCACTTGATATACAATGTGTGCTCCTGACCCTTGCAGCTAAAAAACACATTGCCCTAATTAATATTTATTCAAGGCCAAAACAGAGTGGGTAAGAGTCTAGTGTTATTGAACAGTTGAAAGAATTCATATTGATTCTCGACCCAGAGTATATTTTAATAATAGGGGGTGATTTCAACTGTCAGTTTGAACCCCTTACTTATGTGAGTCTAGATGAGTCAGACACCGAAAGCCAATATTGGAATATTCCCGAACCCTTGATCCCACCGGTTAAAGCATGGACAGCGTTGATCTTACAAATTAATTCATTTACTCTCTCCTTATCCCTGATGTCTTGTAACAGGAGATCAAAATCAGATAGATTTGGTCTATCGACATTTAAGAGAAGGTCAAACATCGATCATAGACTACATTATGGTTGAATCTAGATCCTGGGATAGGGTTTTGGATTTTCGGATCCTACAGCGGATAGACAGTGACCACAATGCCTTGGTAATGACACTTCAGCCAGGGAGCTGGGGCCTGTTAAATTACCCAATAGAGCCCCAACCTGTTCAACAACCTCTCCTGCTACATAACAACAGACGGAGAGAAAAGTGGCCCCATATATTGGGCTCTCCTAATAAGCTAGTACATATATACCAGCAAGAAGTGCTGCATCTTAGTGAAATGGTTGGGGCTGGGCTGTTGGGTTTCCAAGCTGGGTGGGATACAAGGTCTGTTGAAATTCATAATCAGCTGTCCTCTAAAATGCTTGAGGTGTTTTATACAGAAGGGAGCACCAAGGAAAAATCGGTCTTGACCCATCCTTGGTATAATGACACCTGTCGTAAAAAGAAAAGAGATCTACTAGAAGCTATGAAGGCCAGGGATAAGCCAAATATTAAGGAACTCCGTCTGCAGTATAAGCGGGTGATTGATCAGGAAAGAAAGAAAGAAAGAACTGGGAGGAGGATATAGAATAAAGTTCTGAAATAATTCTGGGCAATAGTTAGTAATGCTGGAAGGGAGGATAGAACAGCAATATCTCCTAATATAGCTCCAGCAGCCTGGGAAGCCCAGTTCGGAACCCTGTATGCACACTCGGACAATGACATTTAGCTCCCTCAACCCTGGGCCCCCTCCATGAGTATCGATTGTGGGGGTTCAGGAGATTACCATCATTGAAGTTGATTCTGCTATTGTCAAGTTACTACGCAACAAAGCGCCCGGGCTAGACAAACTTCCAGGGGACCTTTTTAGGTCAGAACCAAAAATATGGGCCCCCTATCTCTGTGTCCTGTTTAATTCCATCTTAATGGGGATGGACCCGCCAGATACCTGGCGTGGTGCAGAGATAGTTCCCATCCACAAAAAAGGGTGCCCCCTGTTACCTTCAAATTACAGGCCTATTAGCCTGATAGACGTAGCTCAGAAGTTGATGGGACAAATAATTTTTGATAGAATCTTGGCCTGGGTTGAGGAAAGTGAGATTTTGAGCACTCTCCAGGCCGGATTCAGAACGAGCACGTCAACTATTGACCAGATATTCAGACTTCAGGTCCTTTATTGGAAAACAGTGAGTGCGGAGGGTGGCAGCCTCTTCCTCATCTTTGTGGACCTGAGGTCTGCATTTGATCTGGTCCCTAGTAGGGAAAACTCTGGAGAGTTCTTTTGGATCTTGGTATCCCATTATACCTCCTGGATGTGCTAATAAGGCTGTACACAGAATCGTTTGCTCAGGTTAGATGTGGGAAACATGGAGATCTGACTGCCCTTTTCCCGGTAATAAAGAGGGTGCGCCAGGAGTGTGTGCTAGCTCTCATCCTCTTTAGGTGTTAAGGATATTGATGCCCCAAGATTAGCCTCAGGTAGGGTCCCCGGATTGATTTTCGCGGACGACACTTTGTTGCTGTCCAGGACATCAATGGGCATCCAACATACCCTGGATGGCTTTGCAGACTTATATGTGTTACAAGGCCTGGAGATAAAGCTACTTAAAACTACATTTATGATATTTAATCCTCCACAGCAGACTCGCCCAAATCCGGTATCGAATGGTATTCCTCTAGAGAGAGTAAAGACCTTTGACTATCTAGGTATCATCCTCGAGGAACATCTGGGATGGGATGCCCAAGTAGCAAAGTCCGCCTAATGCTACCTCAAAAGGCGGGTGGGCTATCAAAAATGCACAGAGTATCTGTTTACAAACCCGCCGCTCCAGTTTTAGAAATTTATAAAGTACAAGTGAAAGCGGCGTCTATATACAGGGCGGAACTTTGGGGGCACTCTAAGCCTATAAGTCTAACCAGGGTTGAACACTCATTTATGAGGAACTTGTTTGGATTGCCAGTTAGCACTCCGGTAGTACCTCTTAGGCTCGACCTAGGTCTACCCCCTATGAAGGAGGAGGTGGCACTAAGGCCTCTTACTTACTGGAGAATACTTTGGTCCATCCTGGAATTGGCTTCCTATCGAAATGAGTTCAGGGAAGTGTGAGCCATAATTTGAAAAAGGAGAATTCCGTGGCTAATCCACATTAAGGAACTCTGCGCCAGGATTGGCCTACCAAAGCTTTGGGGATCACCTGATGTATCGTGCCCGGCATTATCCAGGGCGGATTTGGTATACCAGTACAGGCAGCATACCTTACTGGCTTTACACGCTAGTTAATCTGCTGGTAGACTGACATCTCAGTTCCTCCAAATAAAAGAGGAGTATAAAAGGGAGGAACTCCTTGACCGGATTTATCCAGCGTCGGCAAGGAAGTTGTACATTCAATTTAGATTAGGTTTTTTGCCGCTCAGGTCCTTTACTAGTAAATGGGACCTGAACAAAAATACTGAGTGCCCAGCGTGCAAACACCACTTTGAAAATGACATTTATGTCCTCTTTTTTTGTGCTGAATATCAGTCGGTCCGTAACCTTTGGGTGAAACCAATCTGTAGGAACCTGGGTTTTAGAAAATGTGGCAATGCTTTTAGAGCACTAAAATATGATACGCACCCTCCGATAGTTTTTGCCGTCTCCCGTTTTTTCAACGGTATGTGGCTAAAACACAGAAAAGTTCTTATGAAATAAATTGTGATTTAGTAATTTGATGAAATCAAATGCATACTTCTGATAACTATTGTGATGTTTTAATTTGACTTTTATATGTGATGGTTTTAAAGTGTAAATAATTGTGTATATATATGATTGTGACTGGCATTGATGTTTAATGTTATTTAATACCGAAATATATTGTTCTAAGTATTTTACTATGTGCTTTTATGGTCCATTGTGATCGAAATAAAGTTATCGAAGAATATTTTACCTTTACCATTGAGACTAACATTTTTCATGAGTGTAATGTTGTCTGTTGACAAGTCAGAAAGGAGTTCATGTGTGAGATGTGCAGTAGTCAGGGACATGATGTTGCTCATTTGTGCTTCCCTACCCATGAGGTCACACAGCTCATTTTTGAATGAGAGAACACAGATTACTTATGTTCATCCTTTCGGTGTCCTCTGTTCCCATACTCTATTTCCAACTTCATGGGTCTACTTAGCTGACAACGGACGGTGTCTTGTGCAGCAGTCATCCAAACCTCATATGTCAAACACTCACCTATACATGTGAATACGATAGAAGGGAGGCAAGCAGAAAACAACATTTGGGTATGATCACACATTGCAGATGATGTGAGAAGCTTTGAGGCTTCCTGCCTGCACTAGATTATCGTGTTGCTCTTCAGCCAATTCATTTTGCAGGTGCAACTGCATGAAGAGTCACCTTAGAAGCCCCTACACCCATCTCAAAGGTACACAACTGACATCAATGTGTGCCTCAGCCATACCAATTTCACTTTGATTTAACCATGTATATTTTGCTAGGGATTTATCCTATCATTGAATTGCAAGCCAGTTGAGTTTTGGTCAGTTCATATGACACATTGTTCTATTGTATGTCCATTGTACACTCACCTGTCATACATTTTATGTCAGCCTCTCATTTGCCACCAGGGTCTGATCTGCCATGTGTTCAAATGCCATACGTGAGAATATTGTGATGCAGGACAACAGTGTTGTACAACACATACAGTTGAGGTGAAAGGCGCAATTAATGAGCATTAAGCCAGGTTGACTTACCTTGGCCCTGCACCGGAGCAGTGTGTGGTCCCTGAACAGATGTCATGTCCAACCTTGTAGCAGAAGTCAGTGGGTGTCTTGGATTCTGGGAGGACCGCATTGTACCTACATTGATAAGTGTGTTTTGCAACTTTACATTCTGCTGCCACATGTGATGCACTCAATTTCTGGCACAAAGGACAAGCACAATCTGTTGTGGGCACCACCATTACAGTAGTGTGTCATACATGATGTAATGAGTGATCCTACATCTTTCTTAGAATGGGCCCACTATCTTGATGCTACCTATATGACAATTACATGCCTATGAATCAAGAGGTAAGGTCCACTATGGTGTTTTGTTGATGCCCAAAAATAACCCATCCAATGTAAGCAGTACATGACCAGCTGTGTGGACTGTGCAATTTAATGTATATGGGAAAGAGTTGAAGTTGGACAGTGCATGCATTGTCAATACTACTGAGACTGGCATCTCACTGTTTGTTCATCATTTCCATATCTGTGCAAATAGGATTTCTTGATTAGGTCTACAGACACTATTATAATATAGTGGGCACACCTTTTTGACTAGTTGTGGCACTCGAGAACAGGATTGGATTCCTCGGTCTGGGACTGTTGGTGAAAGATATTTACAATTACAAATGTATGAAAGTCAAGACATTTTATATTTTGTCTTTCGCTGTTTACAAATGTCATATGGTAAAGGTGAATGTCCATTGACAGCTCCAACTGTGATGAAGCACATTTTGCATCTCTGGTTGACTTTCATAGGTGGGCACTATTTGTCCCTCTGTCGTCTCCTGACAATGTATGCATTTTGACCATCTCCTGGCCAGTTTGACTTACCAGTTAGTGAGGTTGTCATGCCTTCCTCTGTACGTTATCAATTCCTCCCAGCAGATGTGGTGACCTCTGCTACTGCAGTTGTCTGTGCTCTGGCTGGATGTGTCAATGGTTGAGAGGAGAGAAAAGTAACCAAATGGGAAATGTACTTGTGGGACTTTTCAGGGATTTCCCCATATCTTCTGCATGCTAAAAGTATTGGGAAGTACTGCCGCTGATGGGGAAGGTAGGAGCAGTGGTGTACTGAGGATGTAATGGTGGGCAGAGTGGAAAATGGACAACAGAATATGTGTATGACATATTTTGATCTGATGATTCTCTAACCTTCTGTTTGTGATTTAGGCTGGCACAGGGTGATGTACTTCATGGAGAATTTGTGGCAGGTTTACAAGCCCCTTGAATAATATTTACACTGCTGTTGCATCACTTCTATGACACAGCGGTGGTGTACAACAGTTGACTCATTTAGAATTATTCGCACAATGACTCATCTATGGTGAAGCATCACATTATGAGGCCTTGCGCAATATTGGACCTGCGTCAGCTTTGATGTAGGCTGGGTGGACATTCTTTTGGTAAAAGTGATTCAGAAAAATCTACAAGATTTCACAGAGTCACTTCAGGGGCCGCTGCGACGCAACCTTACGCCTGCTTGAAGCAGACGTAAGGAGTGGCGCAGCACTCTAGGTATGGTCAGTCCATGGACATTATTGGAGTTGCATCGCTCTTGCTACATGACTACAGCAAAGCCCCTCCTAAACACAATCAGATTCAACACACATCTGTCTATCCCTGCGCCACAGTGCACTGCCATGTGAACTCGACACATCCGTGTTTGCGCAACGGTTGAATTGCATGTCACATTGGTACTGGCGCTTTCCTGCTAATATTTGTCAATTGCTACTTAGCATGGTTGTGTATGTACGGCAGCAGTACTGTGCCCATGTTTTCAAGAGGGGGGAGGGATTACCCTTTCCTAATGCAATGGATTCTGGGACTTGTGGTGCTACATAGAGGGTGACACATGAGTCTCTGACTGACTATATTTGTATATACACTTTGGACAAGTTCCTTACTCATAATGACGATGAAACACAGACAATCTTTTCATGCACTTTTTCTTTTCATTCCATTTACCTGATACCACGTAGCAGATGTCACTGACAGGCAGCCCATGGACCAAGTGGGGGTGCATTGTTGTGAGGATATCCTCCTCCAGTGGGGTGAGACGGATGAGGAGTCCAGGGTATGCAGCAGGGAGGATCCTGCTTAATTCGATCCTGGTGTATTTATCGTTCACCCTCTGCCTTTCATCCTGCCACTTTTTTTTTATGTCCTGTACTGTGCTAACAACAAAGGGGGGACAAATGGGGGACAATATTTATAGAGGTCCAGTGTGCATGTCCCTACGAACTATTACCCAACTGATTGCACAAAGTTCCCCTGGGGGTATTGACTGTGTTAAGGAGAGTGGACTAGCTACCTCTCTTTACAAGGGGGGGTTGTATCTGGAAGTCAGGGGCAATTGTCCCTTTTCGGAATTTAGGGAAATCTCACACAACAGGTTGGTTCTATGACTACTGTCGCATTCCCAACCGGTCGCTTCGTGTCATCATTGGTTTCCTGCTCCTGCGTCAAGCCGGCACTGCAATGCCTGACGGGCGGCACTTAGTGCTGCACTTTTATCGGAGATCTTTTATTCCAAACCCGATGTTTGAGTGGGTGTGAGGGGCCCTAATCGTGAAGTAGTGAGCGTGGCATGTGGTGATTCTAAAAAAAGTTAGTGTAGTCTACCCTGAGTGCCGGCTTGACGCAGGAGCAGGAAGCCAATGATGACACGAAGCGACCGGTTGGGAATGCGACAGTAGTCATAGAACCAACCTGTTGTGTGAGGTTTCCCTAAATTCCGAAAAGGGACAATCGCCCCTGACTTCCAGATACAACCCCCCCTTGTAAAGAGAGGTAGCTAGTCCACTCTCCTTAACACAGTCAATACCCCCAGGGGTCCTGTACTGTGCGCCTCTCCTCCCCCAATGCTGTGACAGCAGTGGCTAACTGCTGCCATAGGGCTGCCTTCTGTGTCCCGCTGAAGCAGTAGGGTGGGAGTCCATATAGGCGTTTGTGGTACCTGACTATGAACTCCACAAGCATGGTGGTCTCCTCTGCAGTAAAGTTCCTTTTTCTACTCATTTCCATTTTCTGTGGCAATGTGAGCATTGTGGACACAAACTCTCTGTGGCAAAACCTGTTCCTTCAATGCGTGCTGCTTTTATCTGTTTTGTGGTGCTGGTCACTTAGTGCTAATTGGCTTCAGCTGGAGCGTGGTGGAGTATAGTAGGCACTGGCAACTTTCGTCATGGCAAAATGGAACTATTGGCTGCGATTGACTGCAGTGTGTCAGCTGATCCATGGTGGGGATGGTAGGCACTTGGACAGGTGTTTACCCTTGGCTAACATGACCAACTGGCAAAATTCATATCTTCCGGCCCGGAATCGGAAGTTACGGCCCGGAATCGGAAGTTACGGCCCGGAATCGGATATTACAGTGCAATGCCGGAAATTGCGGGACGGATTCGTAAATCCCCCCGCAGAGCCGTAAATTCCGGCCCAGTGGCGGAAATTACAGCCCAGGTGTGGACTTAAAGTTAGTAGTCTTAAGTCTATTCTGTGAATACCGAAAGTAGTAAGTTCATTCTGTGAATACCGAAAGTAGTAAGTTCCTTCTGTGAATGCCAAAAGTAGTAAGTGCATTCTGTGAACACCAAGTAGTAGTAAGTTTAGGATTTAGTCTTAAGTTCATTCTGTGAATCGGGCCCTAGGACATTTCTCCTCCACTACCTTGAAGATGAAGAACCATGTAAGAAGGGGAATAACAACCAATATTCAACGCAGGCCACATAAACAAAACATCAGCATCACAAATAAATCCATCATAAAGTCAATTTCTCCCTCACCTCTCACCCAAGGTATGTCACAACCCATGTTAGTCTGTACTCTTTGATATCCATCAGCAGTGCGTAATATGTGGTCCCCAGAAGGTGAACAATAAAAACCCATCATACAGGCTGCCACTTCAGATTCACTCATCACGCACATTGCCAATGGAGTCGAATGGTCACATCTACTTGTTATAAAGGCTCTACCCTGTTACTAGCTCTCCCGGCTCAGTGTTGACATCGATCTCACTGTCTTGGTCTACCAATAGTCCAACCAAATCTTCCCATGCCCTAGCCGCCTCAATGGATCCCTTGCTCACCGTACCCTTGACCAGTAGTAGCCTAATTATCCCATCACACTCTGGCCATTTGGTGAACTTTCTCTTCCTTTGATCTGAACTCGTTGCCCCTCCCGCCCTCCAGTGCATCCTAATTTCTCCCATGGCCACTACCAATCCCATATCTATAAACTCGCTGTGATACTAGTTTGAGCTATGTGTGGGAAGTAATGCAGTATACAAGCCCCCAACGCCAGACTTACCTCTCTGTCCGTCACCACCTTCAATAGTGCCATCACTCTGGTTCAATAAGTAGCCAAAAGTGGTCACCTCCAAATCATGTGAATGAAGTTTGCCCACTCTCCCCGACACCTAGGGCATTTGTCTGAGTCAGTGTTGAAACATGCATTGACTCTTCACCATCGCGATGTAAAACATCAACAAGAAGCCATTGAAAGTGGGTGTTCCTGGTGCTCCTCCACACTTACTCTGCAATGTCAGCCCAAGCCCCTTTCGGTATCTCTCTCCCTACATCTACTTCCATTTTCAATTAAGTGTGTCAAAGGGGGCAGCTTCTCAAGAGTCATGCTCATGTACAGGCATGTGACTACCATAAACTTCCCCGCTGCTCTCAATATGTATTGGCACCCTAAAGAAAGCCTAGGCTCTGCTTGGTTCCCATTTCAATTTGCACAAATAGCCGCAGTGATCACTGCATGGAGTATAAAGTCCCCCGTCTTAAATCAGCTCACTTATGCAGAGTACAGAAGGTCTCTGGCTAGTACGATGCACAATAAGCCCCACCACTGCCACACACACTCCTTGGTGGGCCCAAATTTGTGGATAATGTGTGTGGACACGGCTCAGACAGCAAAATAAATTGCAATACATACTGCACCACACTCAGAAAGGGTAATCCAACAGAAGTGCAGGAAGCAAAGCATGCAAGATAAATAAAACATGACAGACGCAATGCACGCAACAAAAATCACAAGGAGTAAAAGCAACTTAGAGGCACATGTGTCCTACACAGTGCAGGTCCGTTGAAAAAGCAAGTAGGCCCTCATTGCCAATGTGCCAAAAGTGGGCCTTCCTCACACATAACCAATCACACACAAAACACATGCACATGTGCGAGACCCTCCAAAACTGCAGCTCTGTGACCCACAATGACAAGGCAAGTGACGGCATGATGAATGGCATGCATGTAGGACAAAGAGATTTACATGGTGCAGGACACCTCACTGATGTTGCAGAGTGTGGAACACATCTCCAAAGGAGCATGTCACACCCTGACACAACCTTATGTACACACAACCCCTGATGTGAACAAGTCACAGGATGACCTACTATGCACAAGTGTCACAACTCTGACCAAAAAACATAATCCCCATAGCTTTCCACATGACTGCATTGTTCACCCACAGAAGTCCAAGGCCCATTTCATGAAAGGAACAAGGGGCTTCCAAACAGAAACAGCAGGTGCCACCATCACACAATGCAGTGCACACACATACAAATGTGAGTACATGAACATTGCCTACTACGTGTTCTGGACTGTATCATTTACACAACACAACACAGGACACAACAGGTAGCATTTGTTTGTAGACACTCTCAAGACACATATCTCACATAGGTAACTTGTGATATTACAGTGTACAAGTACAACCTCACATCTGCGATGTCTCTGAAATAATCACCATCCAGAAAATAGCATGCATCCTGTACAAAATATCAATAATGTACAGTCTCCCGAAGTCTGCTTGCTAAGTCAAATAATGCATGCCCATACATGTGACACACTGTTAAACTGTATCTCCCATGAACATTGCAGAGGGAGAGACAACATCTCCTGGACAGCAGAATGACCCACTCCGCCACGATGACTTGTCCGAAACCCCCACCATCAATGTGGAGGAATTCCAACGGATCCTGGATTGCCTTGGAACACCACCTCCAGGAGCAGGGCCACCCAGCAGCATTGCGCTAAGCCCACCCTCTGCACAAACCACCCAGCAGCAAGCACCTCCCACCACAGCTGCCTCGAAAGGCCCTGGTGACCCATATGTGGCCTTTCACCGCATGGTGCTTGAGGTCCAGCGTGATACACGTGACTATGTGCGGGTTGGCTTGGAGAGCCTGGCAGCCAAATGTGACGAGCTACGTGTGTGTCTGACTCACATCCACAACCACATGCAGAGAATGTCAGACATCCACATCCCCCTCAATGCCATCAAACGCTTCCGGGATGAGATTGATGTAGTCATGGCCTGAGAGACACACTGGCCCAGCTGGCTGGCTCCAGTAGTGTCTGTGCGGAATTGTGACGACTCGCAAGGATAATGGAGACCAGGGAGCAGAGGGAACTCCAACAGATGGCTTCCCCGGCTGAACACCAGCGCAATCTTGCAGGGATATGCCAGGCCCTGCTACGTCACATCAGATTTGCACCTACCCATGTTCTTGCGCCCACAGATGCTGCTACTGACGCATCCACATCCTCAACCCTGCACCCTGATGTGTCGGTACCTCACAGTGCTGCTCCCAAAATACAACCACCCACATGTGAAACACATTACACCTCAAAGGACGAAGATGAGGATCAAACTGAAACACTGGTGAGGCACAACTACACCAAACAGTGACGTACAAAGGCCTGTGTTACCTTGGTATTCTTCTTAACATCATTCCACTGTCCTTCCTCTTCCACTGTCTTCCAACGTCCACCAACACTCACCTGGGACCCATGCATGGACTTGCAGCAAATCTTATTTTCCTTGACAATGGCACAGCAAACTCCGCCTCTTCCGTTGACTCTGACACTCAAAATGGACTCTGTCTGCCACTCTACCATCCATCCAATCTTGCGTTGTATGGGCCAGTACTGGTCCAGTCTCCCCTTTGTATTGTAAATTAATTCACTTATTTCCCACTGATGCGTGTTTACATGACCAATCAAGTATTTAACTGAGGCAATAAGTAAGGGGCTGTGAATCCACAACAAGGTCCACCAAGAGAAATAGAACCAATCTACATGTGTAATCTGACATGGATAGGCAGTGAGATGACTGTGTATGTGCTAAATATATTGATCAAGTTATCAAGCAGCACATATGTAAAGCACACTACTCAGCCGTGAGTGTCTCAAGGCCCTCGGGGAGGATGCTGCTACTGCATGAAAACCCAAGTCTTGCAGAGTCTCCTGAAGGTTAGCATGTCCTGGGTGTGCCATAGGAGGATGGAGAGTGTGCTCCAGGTCTGGGCGGTGAGGAGGGAGAACGATCTGCCACCGGAGGTCGCTTCCTGGATGCGGGGGAGGGAGTGTTGCAAGGGCGATGTTGGTGGAGCGGAGCTGGTATGTTCGGGGTGTAGAAGCTGAGTCGTCGGTTGAGGCATGCTAGGCCTCTGTTGTGGAATGCCTTGTGCATGTGGATGAGGAGCTTGAAGGTGATTCTCTTGTTGATGGTGAGCCATTGCAGGTCTCACAGGTGGGGTGTTATGTGTCTGCTGTGAGGAATGTCGATGATCAGGCATGCAGAGGCCTTTCAAATGCGTAGAAGTTGGTTCAGGAGTTTGGTTGAGGGGCCTGCAGAGAGGGTGTTTTATTTGGCGAACCTGCTGCTGCTGAGGGCCTGGTAGACCTTTCTCCTTGTTTCAGTGGGGATCCACCTGTAGACCCTGCAGAGCATGCGGTGGGTGTTAAAGCCGGAGGAGCAGATGGCCTTTACCTGTATTGTCACAGAGATAGTAGATTTGAGGACGAAGCACAGGTTATGTGCGTGGTTGGTTGGTGTTGGAGCTGTTACCAGTGCGGTTGTTCACCAGGAGTCATCACAAGCTGAGGTTGCTGAGCCGAGGAAGAGGACTTCCATCTTGTCAAAGTATTGCTCCCGTTGCCTGTACTCCATCCACTCAGCGATGGCTCTCATTCCTACATGGAGGTTGGTTGTGGTGGTGAGGGGGTCTTTGGTGAGGGAGAGGATCAGCTGGGTGTCGTTGGCGTAGGAGATGATGTAGAGGTTGTGCTGTCAGGCAACGTGGGCAAGCGGTGACAAGTAGATATTGAACAATGTTGTGCTGAGGGATGAGCCCTGAGGTACGCCACACATGATTGTGGTGGATTCATAGCTGAAAGGGGAGGCGAATGCTCTGGGTCATGCTGGAAAGGAAGGAGGTGTTCTGCTCCAGAGTCTTGTCTCGTATCTCTGCGTCGTGGAGGCGTGTGCGTAGTGTGCGGTGGCAGACAGTGTTGAACGCGGCTGACAGGTCCAGGAGGATCAGGGATGCTGTTTCTACATTGATCAGCAAGGCCCTAATGTCATTGTTGGCGGCGATGAGGGCAGTTTCGTTGCTGTACTTGCCTAGGTGGTCTTAGAACGAGGCCCTTTTAAGGATCAGATGAGGTGATGGTGAATGCCGGTGGCATACTTGCGTGCTGCGTAGCTGTCCGTTGTCTGTACACGGTGACATTCCTCCTCTGGCTCTCAGTGAACCTGATGGTTTACTTGCTGGTGTGTCTGTTTAAGGGTTTTCTGGTTGGGGAGAGTTGGTTGGCGCAGGCATCGAGTCATTGTCTGAGGTTGCGGGTGGTGGGGTGGCGGTTGGCATGGTAGCTGTGTGGGCTACGGGCGAAGATAGTGGTTAGCTGGTCTTCGGTGACTTTTCCCCAGCAGTGGCAGGGGATCTGTTGTTTGCGGTGGTGTGTGGTGGGGTGCCAGACAGTGAAGTGGATGCGTAGATGGGCAGTCCAGTCAAGTTCGGTGGTGTTTTTGAAGGAGACGTGTGAGGTTGCAGAGAAGATGTGGTCAAGTCTTTTGCCGACTGTTAGACCTGGCATCATTGGCGTGGGTCTCCCTTCCATTTTTGCTGTTGCCTCATGTGCTTTTGCTGGTGTTAGATGCTTTGGGCACTGTGCCACTGCTGTCGAGTGCCACAGTATGAGTGCTCTCTACTGTAAATTGATGTATTGATTAGTGGTTCCATGATTGGATGTTTAGTTTACTTGTCAGACCCTATTACAGTGTACTGATTGTGCCCAGGGCGTGTAATTCCATATGCTGCTAGTGGGCTTGCAGCAATGGTTGTGCCACCCACAGAAGCGGCTTTGTAAAACGTGTCTATGCATGCAGTCTGGTACTGTCATGTTGACTAGGCAAGTGCAGCCACTTGCAGATCACTAAACCTTCCCTTTTCTTCATATCCGTCACCCCTATGGTGGGCCCAAGGGCAGGGTACATTGTAAGTATAAGGTAGGACAAGCCCTGATGTGTGTGGCATGTCTTAATAGTTAATTACAGCTGGCCCATTTTCATTTTTCACTATTGCAAGGCTACCTGTTCAACATAGGCCAGAATGGGCTGCTAGATTATTACATGTTTATAATCCTAACAGACTCAGAGAACATAGTAGAAATGCGAGTTTAGTATGCCTGGACTCAGATTAATAAAATACATCTTTAATATTCTGTGTTTGCAAATACCACTTTTAGAAAGTAGGTATTTGCTTGCCTAACCATTTTAGCCTGCCTCTGAGAGGTTGTGTATTCCTTCATCTGGTTTTGTGAGTGAAAGGGATGGGGGATTCCAAGAGACAGGCTGGGGCAGCCCTGTGGTGAATAGGGAGATCTGCATCTAGATGGGAGGGAAGAGTTCCACGTGGGACCTGAATAGGGCTGGGCCTTCCCTATACAATGCCGGCTCCACTCCCTGTGGTGCATCTGATGTCTCTGCCCTGCACACTGAAAGAAGCAAAGGAAGACTGTCAACAAAGTGCTCCAGGACTGTACTTGCCTTCCACAATGCTGGCTCCACCTTCTGTGGGGCGCCTGAATTGCCTGCCCTGCACTGTGAAAAGGAAAAGAGAAGTCTGGCAAACAGAGTGCTTCAAAACTGGTTTTGACTGGGCACAGGCCCCTCTCCCCTCAGAGAACAAAGGATTTTGGGTTATAAATATTGGGACCCTGATCCCATGAAATTAGATCACTTCCAAACTTACAACACAAAACCTCTGCTGAGGAGAGGAAACTGAGGAGAGACTATTCCCAAGCTGAAGTGCTGCTTCGGGGATAGTCCTGCAGTGGTTGCCTGACTGCCAATGAGAGGAGAAAGAACTTTGTGTACTTTACTTTCAACTTGTGAAAAGATTTCCAAGGGCTTGGAAGAGAGCTTGCCACCTGACCGAAGTCTCAGGACCAGTAGACTTCACCAGTCTTTGTGGATTGCTGCTGGAAATGCTGTTTCAGTGGTTACAGAGACAGTGAGCTGTGACCGACTATCACGACCGGCCCGGTGTCCTGTAGGCACAACATCAAGCAAAGTCGGCCTCAAACAACGCAAGCTCTGAGCTCACCAACTCTGTCCTGACACCGTCATTCAGCAGTTGCATGCACTGCGACTGGTGGACACCGCGACGTGCAACGCCTCGCTACACTGACTAGTACTGGTCTGACTGATGCGGTCACTGCTGTTCACTTCGAGTCCAGTGAATGCACCAGAGTTTGGCACCGCCTCTCACGCTTTGTGACGCACCACCCGACTCGCACTGCTGTCCGGACTGATAAACGCCAGCTCCCAAACTCAGGCTCTGTCGCCACACCGCAAGCTCCAAGCACCGCATCAAAGCACCGTCTCGCCCTGCAACGCACGCCTTGGATCCACCGACTCTGACAACGGGCCGCTGCTTGCACCTGATCGAGGGACAGCGCGTCCTGCAACGCTTTCTTTTTTACGCTGTGATGAACACCGGAACCGGCTCACACATCCGTGCTGGCCGAAAAGGTACTGTGACTGAGTCAAACAACATTTGAGTGGGCCCGTACCGACGCGGTCCACTGGATTTGCTAGACTCTGTGTTATTTCAACAATGCTGTACCCAGACCGGGCTATCGACTCGCAGAGAACCTTGAATTAGGCTTTTTAACCAGAACTCCTGAAATCTAATAGTACTGTGGATTCTTTTTGTCGTTTATGGGACTTGTGGTAACTCTACATAAAATATACCTATTTTTGATATAAAAACTTGTGGGGTGCCCATTTGTAGTGTTGTCACTGGGTTACTGTATGTGGTCACAAATTTGTGACTTACAACGCCTCTGAGATAAAGCCTTGCTGCTCATGCCAAACTACCACGGGGTGAGCAGGGGTTATTGTAGGAGTGTAATCCCCTTATCCTGACTAGAGGAGAGGGTCCCTATTTGTCACAAGTCCCTACCTGTGCCAACTAGAGACGCCTAATTCTAACATTGGTGGACAGTGGAAGGGATTTAGGATTTGCAATTGTGACTCATGTACAGTGATTGGTGAACACTACTTAGTGAGTGCAGACCATAACGCAACCACGTACTTCTGATACTTGTTTTTGCCCGGGATCTCCATTTTCGAAAAGTAATGCCTGACTCAACCATCATGGAAGAGGCGGCATCCGTTGCATCGGTTGACTGTGATTGGGAGGAAGAGAAAATAGAAAGCTACACCAACAAGCAGCTCAGGAGCTTCTGCAAAAAGTTTAAAATTCCCCTGACCGGAATCACCAGGAAGGAGCAGTACCACAAGGCGCTGAGGACCTGGATGGCCGCAAGGAATGCTCCTGAAGATTTAGTGGATTATGAGGATGCAGAGCAGCAGCTTGGTGGACCACTGGGTCCTAAGAAGAGGAGTGCGCCCACCCCAGTGGGTAGCAGTGTTTCTGCCCGAGTTCTGTCCCCAGAAGAGTTGGCAGACAGGAAATAAAACAGGATGCATGAAATGGAATTGGAACATGACAAAGTTTTGAGGGAGTTGGATCTGAAATCCAGGAGCCTAGAGATTACTCGCTCTGGTGGCAGCACCTGTGGAAGGTAGAGTGTACATCCCCAAAGATGTGGTAAAGGAGTTTTTAAAAATGATGATACTGGGCAGTGGTTCAGAGCCTATGAGGTAGCCATGTCTTCCCACCGGGTCCCTGAGAGAGATTGGGGAGCGGGAGTTGAGGCGAAGGATCCTTAGTGAGGGGCAGCACACGCTGTTGGACTTTCCTTCTGAAGTCCATAATTCCTATAGCCACATGAAAGATGCACTCATGACTAGGTATGGTTTGACCTCTGAACTCTATAGGCAGAGGTTCAGGAAGTGCAAGAAGATAGAAAATAGTACCTGGGTAGAATATGTCACTTTCTTTTGCAGAGCGTTGGATTGTTGGGTGAAGGGCAGCAAAGTTATTGATTTTCAAGTTCTCTTGGATTTGATTGCATGGGAGCACTTGTCTGATAATTGTTTTCCAGAGCTGCGCCAGCACCTGATTGATAACAAGCTGACTAACCCTAGGAAGCTTGCTGAGGAGGCGGACTGCTGGGTCAGTACCAGGGTCCACAAGGGTCACGATGGAGACTCAGCCAAAGGTTGGCAGGGTCCCCAGCAGAAGAATGGGGGGACATGGGTAAACAGAGGGAGTTCCACAGAGGGCCCCAAAGTAATTCCCAAGGGAGCCAAGGGAAAGGTTTCCAGCCTCCCCCTGAGAGAAAGCCAGTGGTCCCGACAGGTAATCCTGTTCCACAGGGACCCCTGAAATGTTACACATGAGGGGACCCGGGCCACAAGGCGAGTGATCCCAGGTGCCGCCTATTTGTAAAAGCAGCAATCACTGGTGCTCCACCCTGGCAGATGGCTAGTATAGCCTTTGGGGAGGAGATGGAAGTCCAAGGTGGGTGGGGTCCCGCAGAGATGTCCCTTGTCTCTTAAGGAGACTTTGAGGTGGTCCAAGAGAACCAACTGCCCAGGAACACTAAGAAATATGTTCAGTGGGTGACCATCAATGGCCAAAAGGTGGAGGCTCTTAGAGACACACGAGCCAGTGTGACAGCTGTCAGGTGTCGCCTGGTGTCTCAAGAGCAGGTTGTCCTGCGTGCATTTTGCCAAGTTGTTAACGCCGTGAACACAGTGAGCCATTGTCCAATGGCTCAGGTTCCCTTTGAGTGGGGGGGTCTCTGGAACTCTTCAGGTAGCTGTGAGGCCCGCTATGCCTGTTGACTGTTGGGGAACAATTTGGAGAGCTCACCTTGGGAGAATGGTCTCCTGTATAGAGAGCCTTAGGTTGCTGAGCCTGGGTTAGCCCGTGTGCTGGTGGTATCCCAGAGCTTCAGAGCCTTCCTACTGGGGCTGGCTCATGATGTGCCATTGATAGGACATTTGGGGCAGGACAAGACATTTGAGAGGCTTGTCACCCACTTTCATTGGCCCCAAATGCGTGAGAGTTCAGACACTCATTGCAGGACCTGTCAGACTTGCCAGGCAAGTGGAAAGAGTGGGAGGAAGCAGTAGGCTCCTCTCCAGCTATTCCCTGTGGTAGTACCATACCAAGTCAAACTGTTTTGTGGGGCATTCCACCGGTGACTGGCCATGTGAAATGTGGAAATTGCAAAGCATGTCCACTAACTCAAGAGATTAAAACTTTCAAACATAATAATCATACACATGTACTGAAGGAGCACAGTAACTGTAATTCAAGTGGAGTAATCTACGCAATCACCTGCCCATGTGGATTTGTTTACATTGGGCAAACCATACAAAAGGTTAAATGTCGCATTCTACAGCATGTGAGCCGCATTAAATGTAAAACTCAGGGGGCGCCACTTGTGGAGCATTTTGTCAAATTCGAACATAAACCTGACAGTCTACAATGGTGTGTCCTGGAAAAAGTGACACCACACCCTAGAGGAGGAGACTTCAGTCATATACTAAGCCTCCGTGAATGCCGTTTTATACATCTCTTCGATACTATAAAACGAGGTTTAAATGAGTACGAGGAGATCAGTAAATAAGTGGCAGTATTAAATAACAGATAAGGCCCATCATGAATTTTTATGCCATGAACCAATCTATTTCACCACTTTAGACCGCTCGGCTGAGTGAGTCTTTTTACTATGTTTAGCCATCCCTGAGCGCCTTATACGTCGGTATGACGTCGTTGCGCTACGTGCACTTTGAAGCTGGCCAGTCAGTGTCAACAACCCAACTACCCGGTAAGCCATCGCTTCCCCGGCAGCCCCCGCCGCCTTTCACCTAGAGATTCCATCTTCCTAGCTTTAAACACTTCTATAACAATTCCCTTATGTTTTAATTTAGCGCGCACTCCTTGCAACCAACGTCGCGGCCATCGCGCTGATATGTGAATGACACTACGTGCGTTTCGAGCTTGGCGAGCCGACATCAACCAAACAACCACTCGGTAAGAGACTGCCTCCTCGACGGCTGCATCCCGAGAATCTTCCCCCAAACCACAATTATTACATAGATTCTCTTTTGTGTTTTAATTTAGCACGCACAATTTGGCAATTGACCTTTGGGACATCGTCCACTCTTGTGAATATTCCCCTTGAGGATGATACTGGAGAAGTAAAAAGGTACTTTGACTTTACATTTATTGTACATGTAGTGCGCTTTCTGAATAGATTGATAAAGATACGGCTCAGGTAACTCTGCTTCCCTGTATGCCCCTGTAGCACCGTCAGATGCCAGGACGAAGCTATATTCTTCTTTATTCCACGGTGATATCGATACATGAACACTTGCAGGTATGATTACTCCTCAAAATCACCGTGTTACTTCAATATCTAAATATAGATCGACATGGTGGTAAATATTCCCATTATGTTTTTTTCAGTAATAGACGAGTCCGTGCATGAGAACAGTATCAACACTATTGCATTACACACCTGAATTTCTGTGTTGACGGTCTACAACCAATAAATTGGTAAGCTTTAGCATTACCCAGGTTCTAGTGAACTAATCTCAACCTGACCACGTATTTGGGAATTAATAACCAGAATACCCTTTATGAATTATAGGAGTGTGATTGTGGCCATTCCCTTCACGTCCTTCGAGAAACATGAGGATTGTGAACTTCCCATTAAAGCAAATTGGGTAAGAATACACTCGAGGTCTGTGTACCTCCTTTGTAATTTTAAACTAATTCCATGCACCCACCTAAAAATGACCTTAATTTGTTTTAGGCAGACAGCGTTTTAGCTACGGTACGAAGGCTTTGCCTTTTATGTCCTGAGGAAGACCCGCAGGTCGAGGTACCCAGTTACCCCTGCACCCCAAGACGGGTCGAAACATCGACGCCCCCCTTCCAATAACCAGGACCACTACTCCCCTGAACATTATACATGCTAGTCAAGACTGTATGATTGTTTAAAAATTTGAATAATACCAATAGTGGCCTGTTTACCTAATACGTTGGATAAATACCAGCTTTTGCCTTAAGTTAACTAAAATCTTATGTCACTTTTTCGTTGAGGATTACACCCCTTTTTTCTTTAAACCACTACTTTCTTCTTTTTCTGGCACCCTTATAGAAGCACTAGCTCTTTCCTTTACTGTTCGCTGTGAATACTGTACAAATGTATATAAATAAATGTTTCGCTGTGTTTGGAGTACTCTATTAAAACTCCTTTTTGTAAATAAATGAGTTGTGATAGGTGGTTGCTTTTCTAATGGAATGAATATCCTATGATTTAATCATTTTAGAGGTAAATAGCTTTAATCCTCGTTTAATCTCAGAAGTGATCAACTGTGAGCATATGATTGATTGATCCAGCCAATAATCACGGGTTGGGCCATTGTTTTTGATAATATATATTCCCTGTGGTCAGCACCCCCTTTGAGTGGGTAGGGATTGACATTGTGGGGCCACTGGACCCTAAGAGAGGCATGGGCAACAGCTTCATCCTGGTCTTGTTGGACCATGCCACCTGGTACCAGGAAGCCATATCTCTGAGGACAGTGACGGCCCCGCGGTGGGGCGAGCACTAATGGGAATTTTCTCATGAGTAGTATTCCCTCGAGAGGTGGTGCCTGACAGGAGGACCAACTTCATTTCCAAGTATATGAAGTTCCTGTGGCAGGAGTGTGGGGTAACATACAAGTTCACCACTCATTATAACCCACAAGTAAATGGGTTGGTTGAAAGGTTCAACTGAACCCCAAAGGGCATGATTATGGGTCTTGAGTAACCCATGAGGCATAAGTGGGATGTCCTCTTACCATGCCTGTTGTTTGCATACAGGGAGGTACCACAGAAATCTCTAGGGTTCAGCCCCTTTGAGCTTCTCTATGGGCACCTGGTCAGAAGACCTCTGAGTATGGTCAAGGAAGGCTGGGAGCAATCTCCCAGGAAACCTCCCGAGGATGTATATAGCTAAATGCTGGCCTTCAGGAACCAGACTAGTCATTTCAGGCAACTCGCTGATTTGAATCTGGAAGCCATCCAGGAGGACATAAAGCGGTGGTACGACCAGAATGCCACTCTGAGAGCTTCAACCTGGTCAGAAAGTGTGGGTCATGGCCCCAGTGGAGCCCTGTGCGCTCCAGGCATTTGAGTTTGTGGAGGGCAAGAGTTTAGTTACCTACTTGGTGGACTTGCGGTCTCCCAGGAACTCCTTGAGGGTCCTGCATGTCAACCGCCTTAAGCCCCACTTAGAGAGGTCTGAAGTGTGCATGCTCTTGGCGACAGTGTGGTATTCAAAAACCTTGGAGTCCTTTAAAAGCAGTGAGAGACTGACACAGAATTCTGAAATATCAAAGGACAATTTATTACACTCATAGGAGGTGAGGCTGCGTCGCCCAAAAGCCATGACAAATGAATGAGGCAGTCTGAGGAAGTCAGAAGGCTGATGCCTTATATACATTTCAGACTTACACAGTAAGCATACATGAAAAGGGGCAGTCTTGGCTACTGTGAGCACACCAAGAATACCTAATATGGACATATAGAACCAAGTGGGAGGAGCTAACAGTTTTCAGAACGTACTGATCACATTCCTATGTAAAACTTAATCAGTAACAGATGCAGACTCTACCAGGCATTTCTGAGCATGCGTGGAAGTGGAGGAGGCTAAATATATCCTGTTACTAGGCAGACTTCAGGCGCCCTAAAAGGAAGGTAGGACAATGCACATAGTGAGCACATGGCAGCACATGGTAGCCAAGATGGCCTCCAGAAACTAAAATGGCTTCTAAAAAACGGATAAGATAACTTCTAAAGGCTAGATGGCTTCTGCTAACGCTAACCCATTTATGCTAATTTACAACAGATGGCCGTTTTAGCGTTTGCTGAAGACATTCGTATGATCTAGTAAGAACATGGAAAACAGGTGCTCATTAATTTGCTAATTCATTGCTAGATAAGCACTGTCCATTCTAAACTTTTCAGCAAGGGTATGACCAAAAAAACACTAAAGAACGGAACATTAGGTCATAAGCATACATACAAACAGTAGGGGAAAATAATGACCACTATTACAGAGAAAATTAGCATTTTCACAACCCTAAGCAATAGCAAATCCTAAAATCTTTCAGAAAACACTATATACTCATGTAAAGTGGTGGCAATACAATCCTTCAATGCTCTCAATTTGGGTATAGATACTTTTCCACAGAGAATAAACTTCTATTCTACCTATACTAAAAAGAATACTACTCTAAAATACTGCAGGCAAAACAATAAAAATTAATTCCACAACACCCAGTGTCTTAACTTTTCAGGAATCACTTCTATAACCACGACTTATGCCCAGAGTCCAATTCCAAGTCTCTCTGGCAGACTTTTATTGTTCATCGAATCTCCTCATCCATCGCAACATGGGCCTCTTCATTTCAGACCTTCCATAGAAATGTATCTCAGCATCCGTTGGAGTGCCCTTTTTGGCAAACACTCATAGTTCAGTCAAAAGTCTCAATGTCACAAGGGCAGTGCACCAGTGTCTCTCATCTGCGGCAGACACTACGGCAGGCACTACAAATGATGTACTCTTCGTGATCAAGGGCACAAAGCATCTCGTGCAGATCCAAGCACTGTCAAGAAAACTCCTTCAGCAAATCAGCAGCACTTTCAATCTCAAACACTCCTTGTTCAGTGTCAGAGGACGCTCAGGCTGCTTGTTCATGGGCACCATAAGATAGTGCCTCTCGCCAATCTCGAATTTTCCATTTCACTGCTCTTCCGGTAGGCAAATGGGGAAAAGGGAACGATGTTGCCAAACTCAGGCAAAGACTCAGACAAAAGGGCTCAAGGGGCTCAGGCCAAAACTTAGGCCAAGGGCTCAGGAGGCTGTACACTGTCAGAGGTTGCCAGTACATAACAGGTACCTTTTTGCTTTTTTTTTCAATTCAAATTCTGTTGCAAGACCAAAAAGACTCCTTTTCTTCTGTCGTGGAACGCTGGCCAATACAACGAACACAGAACTATACCATTGATGGCGTGCAAATTCCTTACTGGGTGCTGGGACTATAGACCAAAACTTCCTGCTTCTATCTATGGCTGTCAAGGATAGGAATTAGAATTCATCTTTGTCATTCGTTCTGCAGGTGTCACTCTCCCTTTGACTCTGGAGAATCCTGCAGAACCTAGCAATGTAGAAGATATGACACAATTGTTAGTTTCCTTCAATTGTTGTACAAAAACAATTCAATATTTAACAAGGGGATTGCAATCAGTTACCCTACAATCTTCAAGAGAGTGGTCATACGCCATGAGACTATCATAATCTAAAATGCAATATCATTTTCATAGAACGCAAAGCAATGACTCTAGCCTCTTCAATTGTGTTTCCATATGAGAGCATGTCTTCTATCATCTAAAGGTAGATAATTACAAAAACATTCTATCTGAGTGGAAGTCCTTACATATAGGGGCATCATCTAATGGGTAAACATTTTCTTCAATGAAAACAAATGTAAGTGTTCCTAAATCCCTCATCTAGAACACTTCAAAAACGAAATCACATAACAGGTGATCAGGGGCATTCAGACAAAGGCTAATTTATCAAAAATGTGAAAACAGAGAAAAAACAAGAGTACAAACTCCTAATGTTTCCATTATTAGAACACATGTGGTCCATCAAACATTAAAACAGCAGCTAAAAGAACTGAGAACCTAATTAGAATGGGCATTACATTTTTCCACATTCAAGAATGAACATACAGTGTCTCCTATTAAGATGAGAAACTTTCCTTATTATATTATTAAATCAGTTAACCAGTCTATCACTAAGCTGACAGTCAGACTGGAAAGCATCAAAAATATAGGCCTAAAGAAAAAGTCTAAAGAGAAAGAAACAGTCTAGTCAGGTCATACAAAAGGGAATTATGCATAGTGTGGTTGTTCCTATTACATCTCTGCAGTCTGGACACAATGCAACATCTGGGGAGAAACACTACCATATACGGTAATCTCAGCTAATGGTCCAGTTCCTTTTTCAAGGAAAAAATGAAAAATGTAGAAAAAAATGAAAAAGTTGGGTCACCTTTTAACAAGAGCCACGAATCTATAATTGCATCCTCAGGTCCAATCAAGGATATGTATATAAATCTAGGCCTGTCTGTTCCTTAAGGGAGAAGAGCAGTATCTGTATTGTGGCGTCTTGTATATCTCTTTTATTTTACTTCAATACTATTATGTCCAAATTTTAACATCCACTGGTGAGGCGAATGTATTTTCATGATCACAGTATGCAAACATCATATCTGTGAAATTTAGTATGAACAAGAATATTAACCATGTGGTGTAGAGCGACACATACCGTCATACATGTCTCTTCACAACACAGGCAAATTTGTAATAATATAAAAAAGCAGCTAATAAAACAAAACAACATCATGATCAAGCCATCAAATATACATGCAGTATAATAAGCGCAGAAAGCATAAACAAAGCACAATGGCATTTGTAATCAAGCAGAAAAACGCATGCATTCATGCAACTGAAAACCTGAAATCCAGACCTGCTTAATTTGTCAAAAACGAAATCAAAATCAAATTGTACCAAACTTACGCTTTTTAATTTACTCACACCCCGCTTTTACCAGGTGATCACCAGTTGCTGGCTATCAAACTGGTAAATAAACTTACAGTGTCACTTGTGATACACAAGGGTCAGCAAGAACCATTCAGAAGGGAAAAATGCAAAATCATGAAAAAAACACACAAACATTTCATTTCAAAGAAGTCATAATAAAACCCATCTCTTTGCAACATACTACTAACACAGCGCATAACAGAGTAAATCTCAACTGTTAACCAACCATCCTTATTGTAAAACATGCTAACCCACTTTCATATTGACTGTAAACCTTTTTCACAGACACACTGCATCCCTTGCACCAGCCTTTCCATGTGGCCCCTTCAGACCCCCTGCCCTCAAGGCCCTGAGAGCCTGCGGCCCTTCATAGCCCTGGGAGCCTGCGAGCCCCTCATGGTCCCCCCTCTCCCCAAAGCCCCTGAGGGGCTGTTTTTTTTCCTTTCTTCAAGGCTGGTCAAGAATGCACTTCTCAAAAACAAAAGTCTTGTGCAACCCATCTAATGTGCAAGCTTGAATTTTCTGCGAGACAGAGAAGCTTGCTCCAAGCAGTCATTGCTCCATCTGTCTTCACTTACTCCTAAACCCCCTTCTCACTGACCTTAAGGTCAAATTCTTCCAGGCGTCGTGCGGTCCTCTCAGGCCCTAGATCCTATTTCCTCCCTTAAACTGACAAAGTCAGAAACCCTTCCCCACTCATTCTAAGCTACAAGATCAACCCTGTTGAAAAACACATGTTATATAAATGACTTCTTTTAGGGATAAAATTCATTTAGTCCCATATTATAAAAGCATTTACTATGAACAAGTTGCAGAACATAATAACATAGCATACCAGCATTATATTAAATGTTTGCTACCACCCTTTGCAACTGTACTCATTTATCAATTCCACAAAGATAAAAGACAGAATAGGCCCTGCCGAAATTTGAGTTTTTAATCCTGATATTAAACATAACCCTCTGCACCAGGCACAATAGGTCACTGAGCTATGAAGAACAACCTCGACTAATAACAACCCACAGTTTGTAATATACACAAATATGCATTTTACTGAAAGCCAAAAAACACTGCAAGGCTATGGTAAATGACAAGAATGCTTGTTAAAAAGTCCATTTTAACTAGATTTCGACTTTTGACTTTGGGGTACATAAAAATGAAAATCCTACAATTGCATTACATATTAATCATCCTTAGAATGTGCTTTACATGTTGCAAAGAGCGAACATGAGGCATAGGCATGTAATGCCTTAGAAAAATGAGCTGTTACGTGTGCGCAAAGTAAAACCCTAACATGCAAATGGCCAAATTATGCAGTCATACATTACTTTAATCAAATTGTAATTTTAGGAGGTCATAGTGTGAGTATTAAGCTTTATAAATATCTAAAAACAATTTTGAAAAACACATATTTTTTTTCAAATAATTTTTCCATGTTTAATAATTTATTTATTTATTTATTTATTTTTTCCCTAAACCCAATCCAAATTGACTTAAATCCACATTTAAAACCCAACTGCATCTTTTACCTATCAGTTTAGATGCAGTCATGTAGGAGCCTATGCGCAGAAGCCTTACTGAAAACATGGCAGATTTTCGCGCCAAAATTTAAAAGAGGACATTGAGCAACATCACCAGAGATAAACCCCCTTTTCATGTTACTGTGTTTAAAAAAACAGAGAACAACCCACAATTGAAATGTCTTCCTGTGATACAAAATAATGCAACTTACTTTTGTAACCCTTTAAAACACTTATTCTGAGTTGCTAAATTCAGCCCGTGTTAAACTATCAGCTAGTCTCTGGCTGAATAAACATTCCACTGTCTTTTATTGCCTTTCAAAAACAACACATGCTGTTCTCAAGGCAGGAAATGGCCTGCACAAAGCTGACCCCAGAACTTTCAGGAAACAGACATTTTTCTAGAAAAGTGTGTGCCACAAAATACATTTAAACGTAGCAAAAATTCACTTTTAGCTGAAACTTTAACATTTTACATGTACGAAAATGCATGTAAGCAAAGGAGGGCTTCAAATTCGTTTTTCCCTACAGAACACACAATTTAATTTTGAGGCCTTTCATGTTCCTAGTGAATGTAAATTTTAACTTTATCTAATTTAAGCATTTCAACAGTTTGCACATATGTGCCTTTGTTTAGTCTATAATTTAAAAAGCAACATATAGCGATTTTTGCAGGTAACATGGCAAATTACTGCATTCTTATTTAATTTTCACCTAATATCAATTAATGCAACATTTTCCTTAACAGACTGAAAACATCAAGAAATCCACAATCACGCATTGAGCTCATTTCACACAGAAACAGAAATATTTCAAACATACAGGACACACAATACAGCGCTTAAGGCATGTGTTTCATAAATTTGCGCCAACGCTATTCACAAGCAAAAATTACACTAACAAGAAAAAAACCACATTTAAACACACATTGAACCCACAGATCAACACATAAGACTGAAACAAAAAGACACCCCACAAACAGAACTTAAACCGAACCAATTGTAAATGCTAGTTGCATGTCCTATTTACAAGAAACGGTTGGCAATGATGTTTCAATTCACAAGTTTTAACTGGCAGAGCACCAAAAACCGCTCTGCATTCCCCATTCAGAAAAGTGAACAGAACAAAGGATCCTTACATGTATTATGGCCATATTTTAGTTCCCTGGGGATACAATATCACCAAGGAAGAAATATGTTTTCACACCTAAACCTATTTAGGTATCCCTTCTAAGGGAAGCCGCTCATTTACTTCATATCACATTATGGTACCTTTCACAGAAGCAACACATTTTAACATGTGAGCTTAACCAAAGACAACAGGCATGCCAAAAAATAGTGCAGAGTATACACTACTATCAAAGGTGGAGGAAATATCCTCGCATTACCTGCCTATATGAGTTGCAACACATACATATCAAATCATATTCATATCATATTCTTCAAAGGTCAAACACAATCCAAAGTAGACAAGTCTATCTCAAATTCAAAATATGCCACAGTAAGCGTTCCTAAGACTACCTTACCATACAAAGGCATTCAAAACTTAGAACAGGCGCCGCAAAATTACTTTTACCAAACATAAGCTGTCCAAATTCTAACTGCCAAGTTTCATCTAACAGTCTATCTTTTTATGTTACATTTTAATACTCACGCCAAAAGTGTTCTCAGTCAGGGGGATGACATCCTTGGGAGGACCAGAGGTCAGGAAGGACAGAAAACACACCGACCTGCAGACACAAGGAATCACCAGAGGCGCGCCGTGCACAGCTACCTTCTTTGCAGAACCCAGTCCCATGCTGTTCAGTAGTTTTCTGCCTCCTAGCAAGTTGATCACTCCTCCAGATTGTCACCTCTCTGATGAGTCCCTTCATCGTGGTCGCCAATTGTGGTATTCAAAAACCTTGGAGTCCTTTAAAAGCAGTGAGAGACTGACACAGAATTCTGAAATATCAAAGGACAATTTATTACACTCATATGAGGTGAGGCTGCGTCGCCCAAAAGCCATGACAAATGAATGAGGCAGTCTGAGGAAGTCAGAAGGCTGATGCCTTATATACATTTCAGACTTACACAGTAAGCATACATGAAAAGGGGCAGTCTTGGCTCCTGTGAGCACACCAAGAACACCTAATATGGACATATAGAACCAAGTGGGAGCTAACAGTTTTCAGAACGTACTGAGCACATTCCTATGTAAAACTTAATCAGTAACAGATGCAGACTCTACCAGGCATTTCTGAGCATGCGTGGAAGTGGAGGAGGCTAAATATATCCTGTTACTAGGCAGACTTCAGGCGCCCTAAAAGGAAGGTAGGACAATGCACATAGTGAGCACATGGCAGCACATGGTAGCCAAGATGGCCTCCAGAAACTAAAATGGCTTCTAAAAAATGGATAAGATAACTTCTAAAGGCTAGATGGCTTCTGCTAACGCTAACCCATTTATGCTAATTTACAACAACAGCTGCTGGAATGTAAGAGGAGACTGAGCCTCTTCCTGACCTCCTGTCGGCCACAGAGCAAGATGAGTCAGTAGGTGGTGTTAACTTCTCTTCTACCCTGACCCATGAGCAACAGAATGACAGCCACCAGCTGCTGGGACAGTTTTCTGATCTGTTTTCCCTGGTTCCTAGTATCACAGATTGGTGCGTCCATGATGTGGATACCTGAGACAGCTTACCTGTAAAGCACAAGTCTTACAGGGTAACTAACAGGGTAAGGGCTTGTATCAAAGAGGAGGTCTCAAAGATGTTTGCACTAGGGGTGATTGAGTCCTCCAGCAGTCCTTGGGCCAGCCCAGTCGTCTTGGTCTCAAAGGCTGTAAGACGGGTGCCACACCCAAACTCCGGTTCTGTGTGGACAACCGAGGGCTCAATTCAGTCACGAAGACTGACGCGCACCCCATCCCCAGAGCTGATGAGCTCATTGCTCGGTTAGGGGCTGCACTGTACCTCAGCACGTTTAACTTGATGTCTGGGTACTGGCTGATCACCTTGACTGAGGGGGGAAAGGAGAGGTCAGCATTCTCCACACCAGATGGGTATTTCCAGTTCCGTGTTATGCCCTTCGGGATGAAGAATGCCCCTGCCACCTTTGGTTTTGGTTGGACTGGATGAATTCAGTGCCGCCTACCTGGATGACATTGCAGTGTTAAGTGTCACTTGGGAGGAACATCTGTGCCACCTCTGGGTAGTGTTGTTGGCACTGCGGAAGGCAGGCCTCACGATCAAGGTAAGTGCCAGATCAGGCAGGGTTCTGTGGTGTACTTGGGACACCAAATTGGGAGCGGCAAGGTGGCGCCCCTACAACCCAAGATTGAACCATCCTTGCTTGGAAACCCCCAAAACCCAGACGGAGGTGAGGGCCTTTTTAGGACTCACAGGGTACTACAGGAGGCCTGCCAAGGGGTATGGCAACATTGTTGCACCCTTGACAGAGCTGAATTCCAGGAAGCAGCCCAAGAAAGTGATTTGGACTGACACCTGTCAGAAAGCTTTTGAGGCCCTGAAAGCTGCCACGTGCACGGCGCCCGTGCTCCTGGCACCCAACTTCTCCAAAGAGTTAATCGTTCAAACAGACGCTTCAGAGCATGGTGTGGGGACTGTTTTGTCACAGATGAATGAAGAGGGCCTAGATCAACCTGTACCCTTCATCAGTAGGTTACTTCCACAGGAATAGAGGTGAAGTGCTATTTAACGTGAGGCATTTGCTGTTGTCTGGGCACCAAATAACCTGAGACCCTACCTGTTTGGGACTCACTTCTGGGTTCAGGCAGACCACAGGCCCCTCAGATGGTTGATGCAGATGAGGGGTGAGAATCCAAAGCTGTGGAGGTGGTCCATCTCCCTACAGGGTATGGACTTTACGGTGGAACACCGCCCTGGTACAGAACACACCAACACTGATGGTCTGTCCAGATTTTTCCACCTTAGTGATGAGTACTCCCAGGAGGTAGGGTAGTTCTCCCCACATTTCAGCTGGAGGGGAAACGTGTTAGACGTGGCACCATTGGTGTGGGTCTCTCTTCCATTTTTGCTGTTGCCTCAATGGTTTGTGCTGGTGTTAGATGCTTTGGGCACTGTGCCACTGCTGTCCAGTGCCCCAGTGTGAGTGCTCCCTACTGTAAATTGATGTATTGATTAGTGGTTTCTTGATTGGAGGTTGATTTACTTGTCAGACCCTAGTACAGTGCACTGAGTGTGCCAAGGGCGTGTAATTCCAAATGCTGCTAGTAGGCTTGCAGCACTGGTTGTGCCACCCACAGAAGCGGCCTTGTAAAATGTGTCTAAGGTCTGCCATTGTAGAGCCTGCGTGCAGTCTGGTACTGTCATGCTCACTGGGCAAGTGCACCCACTTGACAGTCCCTAAACCTTTCCTTTTCTTCATATCAGTCAGCCCTATGGTAGGCCCAAGGGCAGGGTGCATTGTAAGTATAAGGTAGGACAAGCCATGATGTTTGTGGCATGTCCTAATAGTGAATTACAGCCATTTTCGATTGTCACTATTGCAAGGCTACCTGTTCTCCTTAGGCTAGAATGGGCTACTAGATTATTACATGTTTATAACCCGAACAGACTTGGAGAACATGGTAGAAATTCGAGGTTAGTATGCCTGGACTCAGAATAATAAAATACACCTTTTTGTGAAATGTATTTTAATATTCTGTGTTTGCAAATACCACTTTTAGAAAGTAGTTTTTTTCTTGCCTAACCATTTCAGCCTGCCTCTGCAAGGTTGTGTATTCCTTCGTCTTGTTTTGTGAGTGACATGGCTGGGGGGTTCCAAGAGACAGGCTGGGGCAGCCCGGTGGTGAATAGGGAGATCTGCATCTAGATGGGAGGGAGAAGTTGCACCTGGGACCTGAATAGGGCTGAGCCTTCCCTCTACAATGCCGGCTCCACCCCCTGTGGTGTGTCTGATATCTCTGCCCTGCACACTAAAAGAAGCGAAGGAAGACTATCAACAAAGTGCTCCAGTACTGTACTTGCCTTCCACAATGATGGCTCCATCTCCTGTGGGGCGTCTGATGTGCCTGCCCTGCACTCTGAAAGGAAAGGCGATGTCTGGTAAACAGAGTGCTTCAGAGTTGGTTTTGACTGGGCACAGGCCCCTCTCCCCTTAGAGAACAAAGGATTTTGGGGTATAAATATTAGGACCTTGATCCCATGAAATTAGATCACTTCTGGACTTACAAGACAAAACCTCTGCTGAGGAGAGGCACCTGAGGAAACTGAGGAGAGACTATTCCCAAGCTGAAGTGCTGCTTGGGGGATTGCACTGCAGTGGTTGCCTGCCTGCCAAAGAGAGGAGAAAGAACTTTGTGTACTTTACTTTCAACTTGTGAAAAGATCTCCAAGGGCTTGGAAGAAAGCTTCCCCCCTAACCGAAGTCTCAGGACCAGTAGACTTCACCAGCCCTTTGTGGATTGCTGCTGGAAACGCTGTTTCAGTGGCTAGAGAAGCAGGGACCTGTGACGACTCTCTCGACCGGCCGGTGTCCTGTAGGCACCGAATCAAGCAACGTCCGCCTTGAACAACGCAAGCTCTGAGCTCACCGACTCCATCCTGACGCCGTCACCAAGCCGTTGCTTGCACCGCGTCTGGTGGACACCGCGACGTGCAACGCCTCACTACACAGACTCAACTGGTCTGACCGACGCTGACACTGCTGCTTACTTCGAGTCCTGTGAACGCACCGAAGGTGGGCACCGCTTTGCACGGTTTGCGATGCACCGCCTGACTCGCACCGCTGTCTGGACTGATCGACGCCAGCTCCCAAACTCCGGCTCTGTCGCTGCACTGCAAGCTGCAAGCCCCACATCGAAGCACCGTCTCGCCCTGCAACCCATGCCTTGGATCCACCAACTCTGTCAACATGCCACTGCCTGCCCCGCATCGAGGGACAACGCGTCCTGCAATGCTTCCTTTTCTGCACCGGAACCGGCTCGCACATCCGTGCCGGCCGCCTCAAGTAAAAAGTACTGTGGCTGAGTCTATCGACATTTGAATGGGCCCATACCGACGCGGTCCGCTGGATTTGCTAGACTCTGTGTTATTTCAGCAGCGCTGTAGCCAGACCGGGCTACCGACTCACAGAGAACCTTGAATTAAGCCTTTTAAGCAGAACTCTTGAAATCCAATAGTACTGTGGATTCTTTTTGTCGTTTATTGGTCTTGTGGTAACTCTATATAAAAGATATTTATTTGTGGTCACAAATGCTTAACTTACAACGCCTATAAGATAAAGCCTTGCTGCTCATGCCAAGCTACCAAGGGGGTGAGCAGGGGTTATTTTAGGAGTGTAATCCCCTTATCCTGTCTAGAGGAGATGGTCCCTATTTGTCACAAGTACCTACCTGTGCCAAATAGGGACCCCCAATTCTAATACCGACAGAGTGGGTGGGTGTTGTGAGGAGTAGTCTGAGTCGGATTCTGGTGAGGCTGTCAATCAGAGCGATGGAGTAATTGGTGGTGTTGTTCTGGAGGTGGAACTCCGGGTCCCCGAGAAGGATGTAGTCTGTGGAGGCAAGGGTGTGTGTACTGATTAAGGAGGCAATGTAGTAGTTGAACTATGATTGGGATCTGGGGGTCAGTACACAGTTGTTACTCTGAGGGTAGTGTTGGGATCATTGTGGATCATGAAGTGCAGTTGTTCAGCGTTGCTGAGGATGTCGTTGGCGTTGTTTGAGACTCTGAGAGTGCTCCTGTGGAGGATGGCAATTTGTCCTCCAACTCTGTTGTTGTGGTCCCTGCAGATGCTCCTGTAGCCTTCCAGGATGGCAATGCCGATGTGTATGCTGAGGAGGGGTTCAGGCAGGTCTCCATCAGAAAGGCTACGTCTGAGGACGTCGAGACAAGTTGGTCCCAGAGTTCAACAGCGTGTTTGCGGGCAGGTGTGTGTTGAGAAGAATGGATCTGAGTTGGTTGCGTTCTCACCCCGTTGGTGGATTAGTGGATCGGAAGCTGGTGGAGCTGCAGATCCAACATGAGAAGGGTCCTTGTGTGTGTGTTCCGGTGAGGCTCGGAAGCAGGTGTGTGATTGTCCTCTGTTGAGAGTATGGAGGCTGCCTGCATCGTAATGGCATTGTGTTTTGTGGAATCTGTGTGTGCCAGGCGTGCTGGTACTCTGCGCGGTCCAGGCGCAGACGGGCACAGATGGGCCTGCATTTTGTGCGCCTTTGGCGTCGCTGCGATGTGGACACACAGTGGCTGCCATAAGAAAGGGAGGTTGGAGGGAGGAACATCTGTGAAGGGTAGCAGGTAAAATCTCTGTGCGTGGAGGCATGGACGCAGAGGATGCTGCAGCGGAAAGTGAGGGCGGAGATGTGCTTGAAAAAGATGTAAACAATAAACAATACATGGCTAAATATTGAAAACTAAGAATACTACTAAATCAAGCTGAAGGGGGCACAGTGGTCAAAATAATTTTACATCTGTAAACAAGGTACTGAAAAAATTTCAGAAGGCAGATAGTGGAGGAGGTGCACAGGGGTTAAAAAAAGATTACAGGGACAAAGATGCTGCACCCACATTTATCAGATATAGAAATCTAGCAATGTACCAACTCTGACCCTCGTCCATTGTTGATAAATGCATGTGTGATAACATGTGCAAGTCAGTCACAGTACACAAGTAGTGTCCCCAGAAGGATTGCAAACCATATCCTACTAACATATCTACTTACACTGGACGTGGTGGACGAAGGTTTTTGTGACGTTGCGCATTGCATATCACATTCCTAGATGTTGCACAGCAGATTCACATTGATGAGATGACCTAAGGTCTCATGTGTAACATCCATATATGATACTACAAAGTCAGCCACACTATATTTGAGTCCACAATAGTAACTGTAGCCAAAATGCTAAGCGTCATTCTGTCCCTACCTGTACACAAACAATGCCAAATAAATTCTGAGCCCTCTCATGCTGTGCACACTGTCAGCATATTGGCCAATGTGTCCACGGATGTCTGTAGAACTGCATTTTACATCTATTGTGATTCTGTTGCAACATTTAAAGTGTGTCATCACTATGAGCCATTGCCAAAAAACAGCTGGGATGAGTGACTATGACACTGTCGGTACAGGGAGCAATGCAACAAGTCACACCCTTGGTGATGCAGAACAGTGTGCCTGCAAGAAAACATTATCAGTGAATAAAACATCACTTAACTTATTAAGGGTGTCGCAAAAGGAATCTAGTAGAAATGACGTCAGTCTACCTAACAGTGCAAATCATAAATGGCATCTGTTAATGACCTCAATTCCAAAGTCATGAGTCTGTACCACATGACTCATGTGATTCACAAACACTGTTGTGCCCTGTGACTTTAACAAAGGATACACATTAGACCTTTATCATGCATGTAAACAAGAATGGTCAACCATGCACAGGAACATGGAAGGCAAAGCAAGCTGATGCACTAGCACCATGTATCAAGTGTGCCAAGGTCTGTGCAATTGAGATACAGTGTAAAATGTAATGTAAAAATTATTTGTAGAGCGCTCGGACACCACTGGTTTCAGATGGACTCTGAGCCTGGAGCACCGGATGTGCATTTCTCTCAGGCCATAAGTGTTAGCTGGGGCATACATACATCTCCATGATGGATAACTGTAGCAACTCTGGCAGACTCACAATGCTATGTGCCTATGTTGATTTGCAAAAGTTGCAACAATTTGCAGTGTTACTCTGGTCATCACACTTTAGATGTTGTGCATCACCAAATTGATGTCACTAGACTAAGCCGTGAGCAATCCTTGCAAATCTGTCAGCCATGTAAGTTAACTGTGCTCACATGTAAGGTTTCTGGACACTATACATCCTGCTAAGTAACAGGTCTCAAACATAGTTACACATACAAGGATTATTCCACAGATGGTATGAGTTGCATAAAGTGGAGCAAGGCCCACACTAAGCATCCTCCCTGACATCAGGGCAAGCAGAATTCAAATTTAACAGTATTTATTATATAAATGGAACGTTATAATGAGCTACACTAAGACTAACCACTACTACTATCACTAAATCTAAACAACCTACAAATATCTTAAATTTAACTACACATGCTACACTAACTAATCACTAATACACCTAATTAAAATGGACATTAACCCCCACCCGAGGATAAAAAAAACTTACCCCAATATTATATTAATCTATTATAGAAAAAAGTCAGATTCTAAAACTGCCTATGCTAAAACTACTCTACCTAAAAAATAACAAACATCACTAACAGCACATCTAATGAAAATGTTACCATTGTGGGAAGGGAAAAGAGGGGGATGGGGACAACATGGTGAGGAATCAAGTTAGTCCAAGATGTGCACGTATCTTGTGGATCTGCCTGTTCAGGTAGAGTAGTTCCCCTCGAACATCAGTCAACAAAGTATTGTTTCTTGTGACCACACGCAACACCTCTGCAATTGATGACGCCACCTGAGGCACAGATGCAGGGGGGACTGGCACCTGGGCGGGTGTGGTCAGAGGGGGATTAAGTGACTGTTGGTCCACAATTGCAGCAGAGGTTAACGGGATGGGCTGCGGGCTGTTCAGGGCCTATTCTAGCAGCGCTTTCCAGGTTCCAGCCTTCTTTTCATCCCGGTGCCTCCTCGCCATCTTTCGGAACCCCTTGTTGACTCTGCGGACATGGTGGTAGTGGTCCTTTGAACCTGGAAAGCATGGATCTGCGCAGGTGTCATGTTGTCTGTAAAATATGGTCAATGTCAATTTCAAAGCAATCACACTATGTCATGGTCCAACATGAAATCTATGTTCCAACTTCAAAACAACATGACAGGTCCAAACAAATGTCAATGCATGATTCGTTCACTACAGGCTGTGGATACTGACATGACTGTGCATGGCAGGGTACATGTACTGACAAATCTAAATGCTAATGAGACGGTCAAAACATGGCACCATTGTGCATCCTGAGTGTGGGTGACATGTACAATTGACTCGAGTAGGGAGGTATTAGCCCTCCGTGCCCAGCACCACCCTCATCCGATCCTGTTGCACACTGCTGCTACTACTGTGCAGCCATGTGTCTCCACCAGCAACTGTGTGCAGTTAATTGAGTCAGTGTCAAGACTGGCACTCTTGCGCATGAGTGCAAGTGTGGCTGTGTGCAAGTGTGAATGGCAACCTATTGTAGCTCAGCCTACATGCACAGGAACAAGACTCGGACAGCCCTACTCACATTTTGAATTTTGCTGCGTCACGCATCACACCAGAAACATGTTTGTTGTATGAACGCTGACTTTTGCATGATGTGCTGTTACTCACTGAATGTCTGACTTTTTGACACTACGAGGGGCAGACATCATTAACCAATTATGCCACTCATGCATGTCTTTTAACCACTAATTTCACTGTGTAATAGGTGAGAACATACATGCATTCACAACGCAAACTGTTAAATTGGACTACACATAGTAATGGCACCCTGGTGTCATGAGGGTTGGATATTTCTGTGGGCAAATGCCTACTCACAGAGAGTTTCGTAGAGCCCCGCATTGCCAAATCAATGTGACATCAGATGATGCAGAGGGAAAGCATGCGTAGAAAATGCTTGTTGAGTGATGTCACCAATTGTGACAGAGTATTTTGTACACATGATCCAAAGTCAAGCATGGTATGTCACCACGGACACATCCTGAGCACACCATTGCAGTGCAAAAGATGCAAATGCAATTGATATACACATCAATTGAATGTGTGTGTAACATTCCATTGATAAGTTTTGCTATGAGCTACATACTGCCACTTCTGTGAAGCTTCAATGCAGCATACCTTACATTTCACTGTACCAACATGCGTGAGCTTGCAAGGCCTGAACAGCTCTGCCTCATTGTGCACAAAGCAACACCCACTGCACAAACCCTAGACGACACATACAACATGAAAGTGTGCCTTATTGACTATGCAGCACTTCTCAAAAGGTGCTATTATCAAGGAGCCTATTGCCAACACAGCTAGTTTGAAAATTACTACTTTGCGTGATTAGGTGCTAGATATCATGCACAGGAAATGAAAGGTGTATCACTGTCTGTTGATGGGCAAAGTCACAACTGTGAATGAGATGCATTGCCCCACCTTCACCTACCAATTTATAGACAAATCTGATTAAACAAATACATCTTCACATTGTGGGCATGTGACGTGCAATACATACCCATACTGCTAAACGACAATGTGTAGCATTTGGCACGGACATTCATGACACCACATCATGTCAACATTTCTGGTCCATTCTCACCAGTGGCGTGTGGGTCCTGGAATCTGTCTATGTACCCTTGTGTGATGGATTGACCAACATCTGTGAGTAAACAAATTTAAATATGCGTTGTTACCAGACATTAAAAAACATGATACATTCATGATGCAATACACTACAGTCACTGAAATGGCAACATCACTGTGGAGATGAATGACATGTTGGCCACATGACTGTGTCGACTTTGACTGCCATGCACACACGACCAAGGGAATGCAGTGGTGGGCCATAAAAAACATCAGTGCTAAAAGACATGCACATATGAGCTGTGTCACGCAATCTCAAGGTACCATTTCTACACAGGCATAATGTCAAAATTGTTCTGCGTATGATGGCATCTCAGCAGTTTGAAAGAGGCAGTTACACAGAGATTTGTGATGTATGACACTCTGGAGCAGTCATATTTCCTTAGTGTACTTTGACATCACAAGGACATTACCACACATTAACCATGTAAAGGGGCAGTGTAGGTAGGGTTCAACTTTTGATGTAGGTCTGTGATTTTCACACTGGGTTCTGTCTCGCACATAGGTCACACACACAATGGTGTACAGCAGTCACCCTTACTGGACACACACATACGGCATCCTGCACACAGTCTTTGCCCAACTGCTCAAACTTTGGCACCACATTGCCAAGTCTTGATCATGCGCAGCGGGTCACCCATGATAGTCCCTATGCATGTCAACATGATGCTGCATTGTGTGTCTGATGTGACCACATCATGCGTAGACACATTGCACCTGACACCTCAATTAGCAAATCTTTAGCTATTGCACCACTACTCAATGACGCCCGCTGTGGGAACAGAGGAGCAAGACCACTGACTATTTGTCAGTGAAATGCTCTCCCCCTTGCAGATCCACCATTGCATGTGGGCTCCCACAGGCCCCTGCACTCTCTAGTGTGAGTGTCTGAAGGCCTCCTCCATCCACAGGTTCCCTTGCGCCTCATCCCTGATGTTCTAATGGACCTTTGTCTCCAGCTTACTGCTCCATATGGCAATCATTGACATTTGTAACTTCAAATCTTTTCACCCTCATTTATTTACTATTGCTCTTTATTTTCTGGCTGTCTGCTACTCACTGTTTTTGTCCTTTCAGCCTTCTTTTCTTCCATTCACGCAAGTGTCTCGGCCACCGATGCTGCCCCCGCTGACCTCTTGCCGTCTCCCTCACCGACATCATATCCCTGCATGCCATTGCAAACACCAACTACACCCCATTTGTGAACAGCAACTTTAACATTGATAAACCCCATTTCCTCCAGGACAACCTACAGAACATTGTACTCTGCCAGAGTGTGATTGACCCCAGGCACTCATCAGGACCCACATTTGTGCCACTCTTTACAACAGGAGACTAAATGAGCTTCAGCCACACACCCAAAATGGCATTGACTGAACTTCGATGTGTCAACTCCACCTTCAAGCCAGTCACCATCCACAGGATCATGGTCCTACTCCCACAAACAGACTGCACCTGAATTGTTGCTCAACATCCACACTCATCACTCAGGAACTCCAACACAAACATTGAGGAGGGCAATACCAATGACAACGCATCACAACACCTGCACAGATGCATCTCAAACAGCGACAACACCATGGCCACCCAGAATGAACTGGACAACCCCCCGCGGAAGCAGGACGGTTTAGAAACAGACTTTGCAAGCCCTGATGCACTTGCCACCGCATTTAAAAGGCATGGAGGAACAACATGCTACAGAACATCACTACAACTTCCAATCCGCCAACAACGGCCAACACCAACTCATCACAACATAAATTTGGAACAAAAATGTGGACAGGATCTCCAATGATGCGTACAACATCAAAGGAATATTCAACATCATCCATGGAGTTTGCCCGACACACCAGCAAGTTCACCAACATCCCTCCCTCACAAGACATCTGTGACCAACTCAGCATTTATTAGTGTCAATTGTGTTTGTAACACTAAACCATGAGCATGTATGACAACTCTGACAAAGACAACCAACACACGGAACACTCCCCAACCAACACCATCCACAAACCAGCGATCAACAACTAGACACCCATCACCAACGAAGACACACTGTAGTCTATTAAGTCAATCCACTCCGGGTGCCGCACGGACCCTGCGGCACCCACATTTTCTACTTGCTTGCAAAATACATTTCAGCCGTACTCTGCCACAACATCAAACGTTCTCTGGCACATGCATTGTTGACCAAGTACAGGGAACACGCCGAGACCAAGCTACTCATGAAGGAACACAAGGCAGACCCCACAAACATTCAAACTATATAGCCATCTCCCTGCTAGCTATACCAGCTAAAATCTTTGATAAATCCATTGACAGCCTACTTGCAACCTTCATCAGACAGTACAACATCATCAACTCATCACAGTACAGCATCAAGTTAAACCACACTCTATGAACCGCCATCCTCAATGCAAGGGATGACATCTGCACCCTCCTGGACAAAGGAAACAGTACTGCCCTCATCATACTTGACCTCTCTGTGGCGTTCAACACTGTCTCTCAACACACACCTATGTGCAGACTCCATTGCGCATGGATCCAAGAGAAGGCCCTCTCCTGGATCTGCCCCTTCCTCTACAGACAAATGCTGTGGGACAGACTCCCCCCTTTCCTCTCAGACCCTACTACAGCAAGCTGTGGAGTCCACCAGGGAACAACCCTCAACCCTACGCTCTGCAACATCTACATGGTTCAGCCTGCCACTATCGGCATACGCTATGGAATCTACATTGTACCATACGCAGATGATATACAACTAATCCTCTTCACATCCAAAAGACACATCTCCGCCATACACAACTAGTGCTAAAGCATGGAAGGCCTTGCCATATGATTGACGGATAGATGCCTACAACAGAACAACTACAAAACATCAGTTCCCATCAGGTTCCAAGGCAGAGACGCATTGATTCACACATGGTGATACCATGCACTTGTATACCCGCCCCCACCAGGACAACACACGCAACCAGTGATTCATCATGTACTCAAATATGTAAATGACCTGCAAGATCTACCCCATCACCTGCTCCTGCTTCTACATCCTCTTCCTCCTATGTTAGGCCATCACATGATAACCACTGATACACAGATGGACAGTCACTCATGCCCTGGGCAACAGCTCACCCAAATACAGCACCAATCTCCATGCCGGAATCAGGACAAACCACATCTGCAAGCTACAGGGCATCCCACATGCCACCGCAGGACTGATCCTCACACTGCCAGGACACTGACACATCTCCCAACATCTGCGCACACTTCAATGTCTCTACATTGGAGCTAGAGTCCTCCTCCAAGATGCTCAGCCCCGCTCACACAGCCCTACTCAACACTGGGCCAGCTTACCTTAGCGTACAACTCACTTTCCACATACCAAAAGACCCTATGATCAGGCCATCTATCCAACAACGTATTCATCGGCACAAGAGAGACAAGATTGTGAGTCTGCTCCTTTTCCTACATAGCCTGTAATGACATTCCACTCCACCTCTGACAGACAACATTGCTCACCATCAAGGATGATAAAAGCTGGACATATCTCTTCAGCTGAAAACATGCAAAGACCCACCCCCGGCGCCTTGCAACGCTTACTGCTGAGTGGCCACTCTCAATTTACATGTCAATTTTTGCGAAGTGTCACACGGGAGACCTCCGTTCCATATGTGCTCTTCACAGCGCAAATATATTTCCACACAGTAATTACAATGTAACTCCTCACTACAAATTGCACTTTTTGGGACTATACAATAAGGGATATTCGAATTAACTACTCATACACCTTCTCTACTGGTGCACACACTGTTGTGGGAAGAGTAAATCATTCCAATCCCAAGTTCTGTGAATCATGCGCAAGTGTTTTTTGTCAAATTACATTGTCTGGACCACTTTGTCACAGTGTCCAAGTGTTGAGACAGCATTTAGATGTCATACCTTCTTGTCACACACATCACTTATTTATGTCCGTAACATTCGGAAAGGACTAAAATAGGCTTTGTACTTACCACCCTGTAGGCCAGGCATTACTCCGGTGAAGTTTAGGAGGTCGGCCTCACGTGCCAGCATGTCCTGCCAGCGGTGCTTCCACTGGCTCACGTTCCGGCCCACTCCAAAGCGCCGGAACATCTATGCATGCAAACGCTCCCACGGCAGCTTCCGTACTGTCACATTGTACCCCTGCAAGATACCTACTCCTCTCTCCAACATCAATGGTAAGTTAAATTTTACCATCCAGAGGAAGCCCCCCAATACCCCCTCAGTCATCCTCCCAGGCCTTCCCACAGCCAGCATCTCCCTGCACCCTAGTACCCACTAAATCCTAAGAAAAAATAACCCTCTAAACAAACTCTAAATAACTAACCCCACACAAACACAAGACTGAGGACAGTAGACACTTAAACAATTTCAAACAAATAAAACAGATTGAACAGACACTTTTCACAGGACACAGGACACAGCAACAGTCTCAAAATCTCAGCACAACACCACAATTCACCATACACCTCCTTCGCTCAGCACAATCACCAGCAATATGCTCATAAGTGAAAGTGAAGACCGATCCCCTTTGAGCCAAGAAGCATGCATACTTTACTTCCTGTGTGTTAGCGGCTATTTTTTGCGAATGCGATAAAAATCTGCACGCAAATAGGCCGCAAAGGGCTGTAGTATAAGACTGTGAGGTGTATGCAGCCCGTTTTCCTGAATGCAATAAAAATCTGCCCGCAAATAGGCCGCAAAGGTCCTTAGTATAAAACAGTGAAGTGTATGCAGTCCATTTTCTTGAATGCGATGAAACTCTTCAAGCAAATAGGCCACAAAGGGCCCAAAGCTGATACTGTATGATACAATGATGTATTTTCCATAGTGTGGATGATGAAAACATCGCCTGGGCGTTAAATTTTCCCGCTAAGATCAATTTAATACACAGATGGACAAATGTAAAATCTAAGCACAATAGTACAATGTAAAGCTTGCTTTGCACAATGACCACAGCTTACTATATATATTTCATGACATTTGACAGCCTTAATTGCATGCAACATGTATGATCACCATATCCATAGCAACTTTCACAATCATTAATTCCAAAAATGATGTGATTTGTCAGGGCAGTACTCACCGGTGGTCGTCTGTGGGCGATGAGTATGTGCGCTGATCAATCAGACAATGAGTGTTGGCATGATTTGCGAAACTCAGCCATTGAGGCTCACAAGTCGCTGTGGGTGAGTGAGAGTGCACTCAGTCGCAGTCAAATGGCCATGCTTAGTTGTTTCGCATGTAAGCATGCATGAAGGTGGAGTGTTTGATGTTGAGTATCATCTCGCTCATGACTCTGCCTACAACATAGGTGAAAGGTCTTCCTCCCGCTCTGGATGTGCGGATCCAGAGAGGTCAACGTTGGCAGAGCAGCTGTCCCTCTTGGGGATGTTGGGGTGACTCTCTCATGGATGTCTTTGTGTCCGATGATGTTGAGTGATTTGCAGGCGTGTCTGAGTAAATTGACGGTTACTTTGTTCTTGATGGTGAGCCAGTGGATGTTTGTTATGTGTTGGCTACTGGGTTTGTGAGATGGGGTTCTGAGGACGGGTCTGTCAACAGCCTTCAGCGTGTTTTCTAGCTCGTGTGGTGGTGTTTGGTTTATCCCTGCATTGAGTGCGTTGCCATACTCCAGTCTGCTGGTGATGAGTGCGTTGTTTACATTTATTAGTCATTATGGTGTTACCATTGCAATTTATTGCGTTGGATCAGGATGCAGTTGTAGCTGTTGCAGGCAATGGAGTTGATCTGGCAGGTCAGGATGATGGAGGAGTCGTGGATGATGACGAGGTTGCGTGCATGGTCTGTCACTGAGGGCAGCCTCACAAGGCCAGAGATCCACAAGGGGTTCTCCCATGCGCATGTGGATAGACCAAGGATGAGGAGGTCATTCTCCTCTGAGTTGAGCTTAGGCAGATGGTTTTCATCCAATGAGCAAGTTCCGACATTCATTTCTGGACGCAGGCATTTGTCTCTTTGGCTTTCTTTGTGAGGGAGAGGATGTGCTGTGTGTCCTCTGTATGTGATGATATGCTAAGCCTATGCTGGCTGGCAATAGTAGTGAGGGTGGCTATGTAGATGTTGAGAAGCGTGGGTCACAGTGGCAGTCCATGGCGTACTCCAAAGTTGCTCTCTGTGGGTTTGGAGATGGAGGGGGTGTGTGTGATATTTTGGGTCGTTGCGTAGAGGAAGGAGTGGATCCATGAGAGGGTGGTTCCTCTTAACCCCGGGTCTTGGATTGTGGCGTACGGTGTGCGATGTGAGACGGTGTTTAAGGCTGCGTAGAGGTACAGTAGGATGTGTTGGCCTCAATGTGACCCAGGTCAAGTGACCTGCGTATGTCATTGTAGGGAGAATGGTGTACATTATTGGTGCAGTGCTTGATGTCAAATCCAGACTGGGAGTGGTCCATGATAGAGTTCTCTTCAATGTAGCCAGTCAGCTGGGTGTTTATGAGTCTCTCAGTGACTTTTTCCACCACGGTGTGCAAGAAGATGGTCAGTTAGTGTGTCTTGTCTGTTGGGTCATACTCCAATGATCTGATTTGTTCAACATAGAGACAGATCATGACGGTCTTCATGAAGGTGTCCAGAGGTGGTGTGCATGTGTGCTCTGATGGTGGCTCATTCAATGTCTCAGATGTATGCAGAGATCATTTCCAAGAAAAACCCCAATTTGACACCCATTTTTCTGCTTAGACCCACAGTTCACACCCACTTTTTAGATTTGCCCACAATTTATAACCCATTTTTCACATTTGACCCCCAACTTTACACCTATTTTTTTGCTTAGACCAACAGTTCACACCCACTTTTCAGATTTGCCCACAATTTATGACCCATTTTTCACATTTGACCCCCAATTTTACACCTATGTTTCTGCTTAGACCCACAGTTCACACCCACTTTTCAGATTTGCCCACAATTTAGTACCACTTTTTCACATTTGACCCCCAATTTTACACCCATTTTTCTGCTTAGACCCACAGTTCACACCCACTTTTCGGATTTGCCCACAATTTAGTACCCATTTTTCAGATTTGAACCACATTTCTCAGCCATTTTTCTGATTTGACCCAAATTCCAAGCCCACTTTTCATATTTGAGCCCCATTCCACACCCACTTTTCTGATTACTCCCCCTTTTCACAGCCTTAACAGTGAAATTTGACACTGGTTTTGCCTTAAGATGCATTCTTTAGCACTTACAAACCCATACATTTCAATTTGTCATAGCAAGTACACCCTTTGAATCATGATTTATATACTAATTGATAAAACCATTTTTGAATTGTGTGCCAGATGTTTCTCCTTGTAAAGTCAAGTTGTGCACGATTGACACAGTATGGCATCTCTGTGATGATATAACATACAATGATTTCACAATTTCATTGTGATATACTGATGCAGGAGAGTGACTTGCAGACAGGGTATGTGTGTTTGTGTGTTGAGTTTGTTCATTGTCACAAACAGTTATTGATGCAATGTCTGTTTTTGTCAGTCACAATGTGATGTGCTCAAGTGAAGCAATTGTTTATTATCCTGTCCCTTCGGGCAATTCCAGCAGCAGTGGCTGTGGGGTGTGGCCCACCTCGATGATCTTCCTCATCATCCTGGTCATCGCCCGGTCCTGCAGGCACTTGGATCCAGCGGGCATTTGTGCGAACACAAATGGTGTGCAATACACAATATGTTAGTATGATTTTATTTACCATTTCAGGACTGTACAGCAGTTTTCCACCTGTAATATCCAGGCAACGGAAATGTGACTTGAGCACGCCAAATATACACTACACGATACCCAATGTACGCCAATGTGCAGCATTCTACTGCCTCTGTGCCTGGGAGGTGTGGTTTCACAGGGGTGTCATCATCCACGGGAAGAGAGCATATCCTTGATCACCTATAACATATAATGGGGAGATGGGTTCATGATTCATTGGGCATACTATGTTGGAAGTGTTGACAGTTTTGTCTGTTGTGAAATTTGCTATTTTTATGGTTTAGATAATTTATTGTTTTTTCTAAACATACAGTACGTTCCAGCATTGAACTGCTTCATTGGCAAGGTGCTACAGAGAATAGGGAGCGTATGTAGACAGAACAAAACACACTTTGTGTGGGGAACTGAACCTACATAACCTGGCCATATAGTGACATCAATGATGACTACATTGCCTCAGTATTGATCCACCAACCATCCATTCTGCTGGTGTTTGCTGCATGGTTGCATGAGTGTCACTACTAGTGTACAAACTGTGAATGAGACCTGCACGTGAAACACAGTCACAACCAGGCAGCCAGGCTCTCCTACAATCAACCTATGGCACTGATCCATACACCTCGCAGTCACCGCCATGTGTCGATAGCCACAAAACCCCAGTAATTCTAAGATGAAGGTGAAGCACCTATTACACGCTTATATCTTGAAGCCCTATTCACCTTGCTCAAGGAAGTCCTGCAGTCAATTAAGGGGAACCTGGTCAGAGACCTGCAAGGGGTCAGGAAAGAGATATCTGACATAGGGGACAGAGTAAAAAACGCTGGAATCCAACGAGAATGCCAAAGGAGAATACCTTGAACGCCTCAGGCTATAGATAATCCACCTCTCGGATAGTCAAATAGATCTCCAGGCCCACACTGAGGACCATGAGAACAGGTTAGGGTGAAACAGCATACGGATCAGCAACATCCCAATGGCAGCAGAGGTGGGGAACGTGGATGAATATGAAAAAGCTCTCTTCACCCAGATACAGGACGACCCGCTAGAATCAGATATCCGATTGAAGAGAGTTCACCGAGTCGGGCCCCCAGGGCCTCAAACATGCTGCCTCCGGACATTCTTGCATGTGTGCACAGTTTCCCCCTAAAAGAACAAATTTTATGGGCAGCCAGGGGTCTGGACCTGACGCTCTTTCGTTGTAGCTGGCTGCAATTCTACCAAGACGTCTTGGCGATAATGCTCCAGAATAAAGGGAATTCCGCCCAGTTACTGCATTCCTCAGAGACCACAATATTTCATACACATGGGGCCATCCCTTCCATCTGATCTTCACATGGTAAGGGAAAACTAGACAACTCAGATCAATATGCAAGTCTTGTACCCTTCTCCAGATTAAAGAACCAGAGGCATCACTAAGGGAGGTGGCCGGAGACGAGGCCAGGCCCGGATGCTGGGAACGGCAGAGACCAAGAGAACAGAGCAAAGGGGCCCTGAAGCCTGAACCTGAAGCAATGGTGCAGGAAAGAAAGCCAGTCTTGGAGAACCTGGCGGGCGACTGCTTGCCCAGGGGAGCTGACTGATTCAATGCAATCCGCCCTCCTCATTGCCGGGGCATACAATAATAGACGCCATGGGCTAAGAGATCTCTAAGAAGACGACTGACTACCTAGGACCCTCCCCTCAGGCTTTCTCTTTGATGGGCAGAGACTGCCTAATGGGTCTCTTACCTCCAGAGACTTTCATTAAGACTTTGGGGAGTTGTTTTGTTAGGGTTATCATTTCTACTTGTAGGTTTGAAATGTACAACTATGTTGCACTGACAGTGAGAGTGGCTACCAGGGATATGGGGCTGCTACCTCCCCACTTTCCACCGCTGGGATTTTGGTGCTCTCACACATCTCAGTGGCTGATCGGTAGGGCAAGCCAACATTTCATAGCATGATCACTGGTCTCCATAATGTCTGCGTGTGACACCTTAAAGATCATCTCCCTAAATGTTAAAGGGCTACACAATCCAGTTAAATGGAAGCTGTTATCTCTAACCAGGAGCACACCGAGGTGGACATACGTCTCCTTCAGGAGACTCATCTCCTCACGAGTTACTCCAGGAGGCTTAAATCTAGATCCTTCCTGAAACAACTGTTCTCCTCCTCAGGGCGCATGGCAGCAGGGGTGGCTATTCTTTTTTCACGCACCTTTAAAAGGCTTGATAGGTCCTAAACATCTGGAAATTAAGGACTGGCTGCTAGTCTACCAAATACAAATGGGCTCACAGACACTGACACTGGGTACCCTGTACGCCCATAATGAAGGGCAGGAGCACTTTATTCTGATGGCCCTAGAGGTGACTCGGACATCACAAGAAAGGATGGTCTTGATAGGGGGTGACCAAAACATAGTCATTGACCCAGACAAAGACTGCTCCGTCCAGAGGGAGGGAGGGATAGGGTCACTGACAACAGAAGGGCTCACATGGATAAAGGAAGCTGGGCTGATAGACTTCTGGAGGGCCACGCATACCACCAGCAGGGACTATACATTTTACTCACACACACACACAAATCTTACGCCCGTCTGAACATCTTCTTGGGAACTCAGGATGCCCACCAACTCCTTAGCGCGATTGAGAGAGAACCAAGAACCCTATCTGACCACTCTACTTTGATTTAAGAGCTACTCAAACCCCAACAAAGACTAGCATGTTGTCAGTGGCGGCGTATGGAATCGCTATAGCAGAAACCGGAGGCAGTTACATGACTCAAGAAGGTCATAAGTGACTATTTAGAAACCAACGACTAACCGGAAGTTCTACTCCCTATAATCTGGGATGCACTAAATGCGGTCATTCGGGGGGGAATAGATTTCACTCTCAGCGGCTGAGAACAAGCAGGGCAAGCACTAGCAAGACAAACTCCAGGAACAGGTGAGGGAACTTGAACTAATCAACCAGTGTACCGGTGCCCACAGGGTGTGGCGTCAGCTAGAGGCCGCAAGAAAGCAACTCGCAGGTCTAGACTTTGACAGACCAGAATTTACACTGCTGCACCATAACCACCCATCTATCTAAATGGGAACAAGTGTGGAGGCTATTGGCCACGAGGCTCAGACCTCAGCAGCAAACCAACAGGGTTAGTTCTCTTCGTCAACAACCCCCCACAAGCCCCCAAACTCTCCCCGACCTCACCTTCCGCCTTACCCGCCCCCCTTGTACCACTTGCTGTGTGGTGTAATGACAATGGTGCTATTGCAGTATTTTCCTGGTAGGTTTGGTTCTCTAGGTGTCTACAGGGACTGTCAGTCATAGTAACTGTAGATAACGAGAGCAGGTCAGCTTCCTATATTCCTCGGTCAAAAGGGATACGACAGGGTGCCAAATAGTTCTGAATGTGTCGCCCTGTGCTGTGAGTGTTACTTTTCTCCATCCTCAGTGTGTCCCATAGATGCCAAAGCCAGGCTACGTGGGATGGGGCAGTGGTTGTTCCCCATGGGGCTAAGATAGATTGTTGTGCTTGCCTGAGCTCTATGCTGATCTGGCACCCTCTGAGGAGGTATGTGAGGGGTTGGACAGGCCCAGTAGAGTATATACAGGGAATTTGGGAAGTTGAGTGGAAAAGTGGGAAATCAATATCGTCCAACACCTTTTTCTCCCAGAATACTGTGACCCTCAAACATTCCCATAGTATGTGAGATAGTGTTCATTTGGCCCACACTGCCTCCAACAGGTGTTGATGCGGGTCGGGTTCCCCCGGTGGAGACGCTCAGTGTGAGGTACCAATAAGAGGTGAGTTTGACTGCCCTTTCTGTGCTGACCATGCTATAGGTGGTGTGCCAGGCTCAATGATAAATGTCGTGCCAGTCTTTCAGGGGGCAGGTGGCCAATTCCAGCCTCCCACCACTCTTGTAACAGGATTTGTCCTCTAACAAGTTAGGTTGGAGCAGAGCATATAGCTGGGAGACTAGCTGTTGGTCTGTTTCTCTGTCCAGAAGCCATCTCTCATAAGGTGTAAGTAATCTTTCTGCTTCCTGGCACAGTGACAGGTGCATTAACCAATGTCTAATTTGGAAATATCTAAAGCGTTCGGTCTCTGGAATGGCAAAGTCAGTCTGTAGTGCTGCAAAGGGGCGAAGCCTGTTTTGTTCAATGAAGTGGCCTATCGCTTTACATAGAGTCTCTCTCCCCACTTCAAATGAAGGACCCATCCCAGGCATAAAGTCAGAATTGTCGGCGAGTGGGATCAGAGGAGACAGCAGGGTTTTCAATCTCCCTCTGCGGAGGCAGTTGTCCCACATCTTTAACAGAGAGCTTGTTATTGGCTAAACATAGAGGGTGGGTGCTCTATCGCCTTGTTGTTAGAACGGGACCTGTGGCAGAGAGGTGTCCACAAGAGTGCGGGCCTTGAACAGCCAGTGCTTTTCTGACTCGCCTTGTACCACTCCGCTAAGTAGTGGAGCTTGGCTGCTTGATAATACCGGAGAAGACAGGTGACCCCTAACCCCCCTCCGCTGGAAGCAACCAACTCCTTTCTCTGCTCATTCTAGGCAGCTTGCTTGCCAATATAAAGTGGTTCAATGCAGACAGGAGGGGCGCGATCATGCCAGTTAGTGGGGTTAATGGCAGAATAGGAACAGGAAGAGAATTCTAGGAAAAGTGTTCATATTCATTGCTGCCATCCTGCAGAGTTAAGAAAATTGGTAATGTCGCCATTGATCTAGTTCAGCACATATGGACTTCTGCATGGTTTTGTGATTTTGGACGTTCGTCCATGCTAAAGTCTGGCATAGTTGGATACCAAGAGCCCAGCTTATCTTGTGTGCACGCTTTAATGCTTAAGGGGTAATTGTGAGGTCAAGTGCTTGAGATTTGTGCATCTTCATACGGAATCCAGACACCAGGCCAAACTCTTCCCGTTTGTTTAGTAGGGGAACTAGGCTTGGAGCCGGGTTGTCCATCATATCGATAACATTTCCGTGTATAGGCTAATGCAGTGCTCCTCCCCTCCTAATGGGATCCCACTATTTAAGGGGTGGTCTCCTACCCGCTGGGCAAAGGGCTCCATGTAAAGGGCATTAGGAGTGGAAGAGTGGGCAGCCCTGACGTGTGCCTCTGCATATTGGGAATCTCTCCGAGCTCATCCTGTTGATTCTTACTGTGGCTGCCAGGTACCTGTAGCCACTGACAATCCTGGATTGAAATCTCTCGCCAAACCCAAAGTGCAGTGGAGTCTGTTGCAGAAAAGGCCGGTGGACCCGATCAAAGGCCTTCTCTGCATCGACCAAGAGCATCATACAGGAACCCTCCTTGCGATGCACCTTTTCTATGATATGAAAGAGTCTTTTGCTGTTGTCCATGCACTGTCTCTGTGGTATAAAGCCCACTTGATCCAGATGTATAAGACCCTGTATCAGGGGATTAAGGCGAGCCGCTAGGATAACTGTAAGAACTACTCATCTGCGTTAAGAAGTCAAATCAGATGGTAATTGGCACAGGACTGTTTAATCTTCCCAGGTTTTTGGATAATTACTATGGTTGCCTCTTACATCAATGCTGGAGGGAGTCTAACCCTACCACTTTATTGAAGAGCCGTGTGAGAACCGGGGTGAGCACCGTACAAAAGGTTTTATAGAACCCAGTAAGAAATCCATCTGAGCCTGGGGATTTCAGTGCCTTCTGTCTCGGTATAACGGATATGACCTCATCAATGCGTATGGGATCATCCAACGATGCCGCCTCGGATGCAGTCAATTTGGTCACTGGGATGTCTTGGAGATATCTGGACAGGGCCTCTGGGGAAACTGGTTCGTCGGAGTATAGTGCAGCTTAAAAATCCCTAAACTGGGCCTGGGCAGCTATGGAGCTGTTCTATATAATTTCCTTGTTGTTGTGAATTAAAGATAGAAGAGGATATAACTACTAAACTCCCACTGTATAAAACAGAGTCAATACTCATTTATCTAGTATGTTACTATTTGTCAATAAGTAAGAAATGTGACTTACCACAGCACGCCCCTACCGCTGCTAAGACTCCACCCTCAGTGTCAACTCTTGCTGTGTTCACTCCAGTGGCGCCAACCCCAGCAAAATTCAACCATAAACAAAACATCGCTTCAGTTTGATTACAGTATCTTAATCTTCTATCAAAATTCAAAACATCACATTGTGCATTTTGTTGGTTGGCAGACTTTGAGAAGCCAGGTAATCAAGCTAGCCAAAACCTTTTTGTAATGGAGTGGCAGAGCTATGATGAATCTGGGTATTGTAGTGCAATGAAGTGGTGCAATATTTCTTCAATGAAGTACACAAAGGGGCTGATTACGATCTCGTTCTTAAACTGTACTGAACAAATCTGTCTCGGAATTGCATCCGAATGAATTGGGTTCTGCGAGTCCAAGCGACTGAATATGATGCTTCCCAACATCGTTCGGTTGGACTTGCATTGACCCTCAATGGGAGCCTGTGTTCTGAACGAGAACACAGGCTCCCATTGGAAAAAGGGGTAGTTGGAGAAAACCTTGCTCCCTGTGGCGGGCACCCCATGGTGACTGCCACATTGTGCATGGTTTGAAAGAGAGGTCCCTTGGGTACCACCCCGAGCCACAACCAGACACCTCCCAATCAGTCATTGGAAAGTGTGTATGATTTGTTCAGAAACAAGGCTTTCAAGTTGGATTTTGAGAAACCGAATTCCATTCGGAGCCTTTTAGAATGACAGCATAATCAGCCCCATAGTCTTAATTTGCAAATGCAACGGGCCGTTCTCCTCATAGTTCCAGCCATGCATCAGGGTCTTTGACTGCTGGTATACTATGATAATGATACATACACAACACTGAGGGTTCCACCATGACCAGGCCACTCTCTTGTTTTACTGTTTGAAAAAATAAGCCTTCCCAACAAAGATGCGCAGAATACCATATTTGGGCATGCAATCTTCACAGTAGAGTACCTGCCCAAAAATGGGTTATCATAGTCTTACAGTACCACCTGTCTACAGGGGGAGAGGGAAAGCTTACTGACAAAGCAGAAGAAAAAAAGAAGCTACAGACAGACTACTACAGATAGTTTAAAGTCAAGTACAGAAACTTGAAATATAGAAAACAAGTAACTAAGTAAATAAGATGAGAAAGTTACGCAAAAAGTACAAAAGTTACAAAAAACACACATAAATTACAAAAAGTGCAACATATACACACACAAAGACACATGGTAAGATATAAAATAAAAATGAGAGGTAGATAAATTAGAGAGGTGTGGATTAAACAGATAAAGGTGGGGTTCAAAAACTGTCAGCAGCACCGTAACAGAGCAAAACACAAGATGGCTGCACCCATGCGAAACAGTGGTGCGCTCATGTGTGATTTCTGGTGCTATAATGCACTTTGTTTTGCATATGTTGTGCGAGTGGGAGCAGCGAGCAACTCTGCCCGAGGAACTTCTCGTAGCGCATAAGTGTTTTTTGGCACTTCACGGAGTTCTGTGTAGTGCAACTACGCAAAACCTGTAAGGGCCTAGTGAACACTTCCTGTGGGAAGAGGCACTACCCAGCTCTGATTGGAGAATTCCTCACCATCTCAACATGGTGGAAATTCAGGAGAGTTTTTCACCTCACCTGCCTCACCCCAGGGGTGGTGCATGCTGTGTTAGAAGTCTCCTCCTCATCTTACTAATTTTCCCTCCTTTCCTACCTCCAAAAAGGGGGCAAGAAAAGGGTCTTGGCCTCCCCACTATCAGGGGGTTCCTGGGTAGGATTTCAAAGACGGCATTGTCTTTGAATCTTCCCTCCCTGGAATCTCATGCTGTCCTGGAGGAGGCACAAAACACCCCCACTTGGAGCAGGTATTGTTTCTTTCCTCTGAGAGCACTGGCTCTCACACGTTGAGGTCAGAAACATGTCTGGTGGTGGCAGGCTGGTGAAAACCAGCCAGAGACCCCACTAGTGTTTGGTTACATTTAAGGGGGCCGGCTAAATGGGTCTCCTGTGTGAATTTACTAATACATCCAGCACTGGTATCAGTGTGGATTTATTAGTACAATATGTTTAGTACCAAACATCTTAGAAATCAGTGAAGCCATTATGGATTTAGGAAAATTGTGTTAACAAATATCCAGCCTAATGGCTTCCCTGTCCAGTTACAACATCAGGGAATGGACTGGAAATTGTATGGGCATATCTGCTCATGCTGATATGCCCACACATAGGATATACTGCACCCTGCCTTGGGGCTATCAGACTAAAGTAGGGGTGACTTACCTATATCTTATGCACTGTAGGGTGTGCCATGTCGACGCTTCCTGATTTTGTGCATGAAGACATTCAGCCTGCAATGGCAGAGTGTCTAACCTTGGTGATGGGGCCCTGGGGTGGCACAACCGGTGCTGCAGCCCCAGTGGACCTTTTTCAGTATCCATACCCTAGGTATCATGTTTACCGCTTACTAGAGACTTCAAGGGGAAGCTGAGTTTGTGCCAGTTGTGGTACAGTGTTTTGGGAAAGAGATCTGGCACTGGGAACCTGGTTAACAGGGATCCAGAGCACTTACTGTTTGAAATTACATCAGTTATCAGTCAAAATGTTGGGAATAACCCTGCAAAAAGAGGCACTTTTGTACAAGGACCCTGGCCGTGGAAGTAGTATAAAGCAATATATCCAGCTCAGGAAGTAATGCTCAAAGTCTAATTTACCCTGGATCATAAAAGATACCCCTCCTCAATATCGCTGAAGCATTAAGGTCTAAGCCAATGTTGTGCAAGAGGGAAAATACGGTATGTAGATTTGCGTGGCCGAGCAATCTGGAACAATCAAGCCTGATTCAAATGAACAAGATCAGGATCAGGAAGCAACAGAGATTGTCAGTTGCCAATTAGTATGGCTAGTATCTTACTATCAAAGTTCACGAGTGATAAGGAGTGGCAAGATTAACATTTATGGGTTGGTTTATCTTATTTTGAGTGTTAATCACGCTTCACGTGAAGAAGGGGAAAGTAACCCCTTGCCTGAGCCCCCTCAAACACTGCACATAGTCCAGGAGCAAGGGTAGTAAGATATTGTTTATCGGATTTGACATGCAATCCAGCTGAGCCAGGCACCTTGCCAGTGGGGCGTATCCTCAACACCCCTGAAGTTCACCAAAAGTGGATGGCTGCTCCAGGAAGAGATGATATGCTTCACTCAGCCAGCTAAGACCTGTGTATTCCAGATATGTATGCCTCTGCAGTGAGAATCTCACCGCTGTATTGATGTATTGGACTTTTCAGTAGGCAAACATCACAGAGAAGATTGGTACAGAATCTGTCCAATTTTGTCCTGTGGCATCGTTGATTTATACAGTAGAATTTGCCATCCTAGTACATCTAATCATGGTGGCTTATGACCTTCCAGGCCATTCCGCACCACAATATGCCTTGGCATATTTTCCACTTTATCTTGTTTGTTTGCAGCCACTTCATTATACTTTGGGATCTCAAATAGGAGTTACTCCAAAGAGGCAGTATCTCCCTCTTGTGAAAAAGCATGCTCAGATTCCTTGACATCAGCCTCCAGATGTGTCAGGTGATTTTTGAGTATGCGAAGCACACCATTCCATTTGGCCATAGACTTGCACTTAATAGTTACTTTAAAGGCTTCCCAGACCAAACGCATAGAGTCTACAGTTCCCTCACTAATGGTGAAACACTCATGTATCTCTGTGCCTAGTTCATCTGCAAAGATACTATCTAGTAGTTAGACACACCCCAGGGACCATCTGGTTTAGGAGTACTGGAGCATGATCAGAGATAGGGCCAAGAGTGTGACCTCCCGCATCCAAGGCGCTACATCCCTGAATAGCAGACAGCAGTCCAATCGGGACAGCATTCTGTGAACACACAAGTGATGGCCAGCTTCCATTGTCTTTGGAAAAATGTGCCTTCAAATGCCGATCACGCCATGATCATGCATTGTAGATGCTAGGGGCTCCATTAGGATGACGGGCGGACTTTGCCCGCCCATCTTTCAATGCCTTTCCGTGGCGGCATAGCCGCCAGGGACAGGCATTGAAAGATGCCTATTCTAATATCGCTTGCGATGTCTGATAGACACCGCCACCATGTTATCCCTTTTCCGGCCCCGGCCGCAAGGCGACCGGGGCGGAAAACAGGCGGGCGGTATTTCCCACCGCTGTGGTCCCCTCCGCCATCGTAATATGGTGGGGGGGAATGCAGGGGAGGATGTCGGACAGATTGCCTCCACCAGGGTGGTGGTGGCCACCGCTACCCTGGCGGAGGAAATCCGCCCGACATCCTAATGGGCCCCTAGGTGTCTGGAAGCACCTGGCCTGACAAAGGGTGAGATCTATGATCTAAATGTTGATGTAGAACACAATTGGAGTCTTTGCTCCAAATTAAGGCTTTTAACTAACCCTGGGTGGAGTATGCATAGTGGTGCTCCATGTAGTTCCACTGAGTTAAAAAAAAAAGTCAATTGGAACTACGCAGAGCTCCACTCTGCCCCCGGACCACAAAAGCATAAAAAAAATGTAAACCCACGTACAATGTCTTCTGCCAGCCCTCCTCCTCGCCGCAGTGACTCCCTTCTTCCGTTGTCCTCCTCCTCTCATCCCCTTACATATTGCATCTGGCTTGAACTAGCTCAGAAACAAGCATCCTGGGACCGGTTTCAGGTTAGCTTGAATCCAGTGGTGTAGAGAGCACCGGATCCACATCTGGGCATACTCTTCCAACTTAGGGCAACATATGCAAATGAAACAATTGATGGACGGAACGTCAGACGATGCAACCATTCACTCTCAGTCACAAGGATCTGGGTTAAATCCATTATTATTTTGCTCACCACCCCAGTTTGGACCCAGCCATATGCAAATCAGTCTTGATCCTGTTCCTTGTGGGGACAGTCCAGCCCGAGCTGCCAAACCAGATCCTCCCTGGACCAGAAATAAGCATCCTGGGACCAGTTTCAGGGCATTACCCTTCATCAGCCAGGCCAGCTTGAATCCAGTGGTGTAGTGAGCACGGGACCCACATCTGGGCATACCCTTCCTACTTATTTTTTTATATATATAGCGCACAAATACCCTGGGGTGTCTCCATGCTGTGAATGATAAAAAAGCAACAGAGATGCATAGTTACTGGTGAAGAGCCATGTCTTTACTAGCTTCCTAAACATCAAGAGGGTGGGGCTGGCCTTGATGCGAAGAGAGAGAGTGTTCCATAGATTTCCAGTAGCCACTGCAAATCGTCGATCTCCCCATGAGGATTTCTTTGTGCGTGGAATGGTGAGAAGGTTAGCAGAAGATGAACGCAAGGATCTGATGGGGGTGTACGGGCATAGTACTTTTTTTAGGAACTTGGGTCCAGAATTATTAATCACTTTGTATGTGATGAAGGGAGCTTTAAATTTAGTCCGGCTTCCGATAGTTAAACAGTGAAGTTGAGGTATGACCTGGGAGATAGATTTAAACTTAGGGGTACCAGACAGTAATCTGGATGCTGAATTCTGAACTAATTGTAATTTATTCATGACTTTCATCTGAGGATTTAGGAGGAGTCCGTTGAAATTGTTGATCTTTGACAAAACCAATGTGCACATCAGAGTTTTGGTAGGTTGCAGTCCTATGATTCATAGATCTGTCTCCCAATGCACTGGTTAAATGCTGAACTCGTTCAGCTTAAATTGATAATCATTCTGGCTCAATCCAAAGATTGATAATGCATAGTTATTTTTATTTCATTTCTTTAGACTTGATCATGTTGTAATCACATATAATCAAATAATTGTTAAAGTTTGATTCCATCTCTTATACATCAGATTGTAATTTCTTTTTTCAATGTATTTCGGCGTTAATTCGCCTTCATCAGGGAAACATTCTCTGAATACAGGATACCCATGGTATCCTGTATTCAGAGAAAAAGAAATTACAATCTGATGTATAAGAGAAGGAATCAAACTTAAACAGGAAAGCTTAATATGAAAGCTCTTATAGATCCTAGAGATTGTGTCCTCAAACTTGTTGGCAAGTGCATCACAGAACTCTTGAGAAGATGGTATTGCTATCTTGCAAGCTGCTGGTGTAGCATATTTGTTAAGTAGTTTAAATAATTCTTCAAGGGATTTTTCTGCCCGATCTGTCCTAATAATGTGGAATTTATGAGCTTCCCTAATCTTCCTATGATAAGTAGGAAGGACATGCTTGTAGCCCTTCATTCAGGGGAGGCTTTGGTTCTGTGCCATCACCTTTCTAGCGTTTTACTGGTGGATTTGTCAATTCCAAGCTCGGCTGAATGTCATGGGGCTTGCAATCTGGAAGGTCCATTTTTAGCACCTTTAATAGGGGCCACTGCATCAATAGCTTTGAAAGGGAATTGCAATAGCTAGAATCTGCATTATCAGAATTGTGTATGATTGGAGGACAGAGAGCAGAATGGAAGCTCTGGGGATTAATTTGTCTCCAGTGCACATCTCCCAGCCTTTGAAGTTTTGCTGACCACAACATGCCCAGGAAGATCAAAACTAATAGCATAACGATCAGTCCAAATTAGGGGCATCGGGCTATCGAATACTAGGAGTCAAGAGTTAGTAAAAAGAAGATCCAGGATGCGGCCTGCAATATGAGTTGGTCCATCAACTCTCTATTACAGCCCTTGCATTTCCAAGTCAGAGAGGAGTTGACAGACATCAGGGTCCAACACATTTTCCCCATGGTAATTAAAGTCAGCCAATACCATGAAATTATCCATTGCCAGAGAAAATGCTGCAAGGTTGAAAACAGGCTTGTGACCTAAATCTTTCTTGGAGCCTGGTGGACAATTAACCAAAACCCTCTCCAAGAATCACCTATGGGAGACTCTCTCTTGAATATACACATCTCAACCGAATCGGTGAGAAGCGTGTCAATGGGTTAGATCTTTAGCATATCAAAGAAGACGATCGCCACCCCCCTCCCTTTTTATGTTCTCTGTCTAGCCTGATCAACTTATATTTGTCAGGAAAGGCAATGGGAATACAGGTAAAGCCTGATGAGGGAGCTATGTTTCCATGATAAAACAGATGTCTGGGTTAAGGGAGGACATAGTTCAAATGCGTGTTTGGGGATGGATAGGGAGTTGCAGTATAAACCTATGATTGTTATAGGGTGGGCCCCTCTGGGGTTAGATGAACTAACCTTTACTAGTTCCTGCCTTTTTCCCAAACACTAATTCACCCCCAAAGCACACTCACACTCATTCCCAGCACTATCCCCTCTGGTGCAAGAGAATCCACAGCTAGGACATAGTTTACTTCAGGCAGAGGTCCTAACCTTCAAGTAGGGGATCCTACATCCAATCAGATGTACTACCTCCCCAGAGTAAGACTGTCTATGACTCATGATTGTATCACCGGTGACGTTCAGGCGCAGAAGAGCGCAGATGAACTTTCCTTTGGTGCTAGTGGCTCACTCTCGGGGCGCATCCATGCTTCCATTGGCTTAAATAGTCAGACTGGGTCTTGAAGGCCAGAAGAGCACCAGACTGCACCTAAACAAAGATGGCGATCATAAAATGGCAACCAGGAAGTAAGGATCTACGCTCATAGAACTCTCCACACATACGATAAAAACCATGCTAAGAGGCCCTTGGAAACGCAGAGGATGCCATTTGCCACAAACTGTGTACTTCGTCTTATAAGGATAGTCACTTTACAGGGATAGAAGGAAGTTAAACAGTAAGGGAGGGGAAACAACCGTTACAACGCAACTATTACAACGGACTACTTTTACAACGCAGGATCCTTTACAACGAATGCCTTTACAACGCATGACATTACATAGCAGATGCTATTACAACGCATGCCATTACAACGTAAGTATACGTAAGTATAACATTTTATTTAAACATTTATTTAAATCAAATAAATTATTTAATTAATTTAATAAATATTAAAAATAAATTAAATAAATTAATTTAAGTAATTTTAAAAAGTAAGTATGAGTATAGGAGTATATGTTTTGGGGTACTGAGGGATATGTTTTGGGGTGTTTGGGTATTTTAGGGATTCAGATATAGTTTTGGGTTATGGGGTACAGGGGTAGTTTTAGGGTGTAGGGATAGGTATGGGTTTTGGGGTACAGGGGTATTTTTAGGGTTCAGGGCTATGTTTTGGTTATGGGGTACAGGGGTATTTTTAGGGTTCAGGGCTAGGTTTGGGTTATGGGGTACAGGGGAATTTTTAGGGTTCAGGGCTAGGTTTGGGTTATGGGGTACATGGGTATGTTTAGGGTTGAGAGCTAGGTTTGGGTTTTGGGGTACAGGGGTATTTTTAGGGTTCAGGACTAGGTTTGGGTTTTGGGGTACAGGGGTATTTTTAGGATTCAGGGCTAGGTTTGGGTTATGGGGTACAGGGGTAGTTTTAGGGTTTAGGGATAGGTTTGGGTTTTGGGGTACAGGGGTATTTTAAGGGTTCAGGGCTAGGTTTGGGTTATGGGGTACAGGGGTAGTTTTAGGGTTTAGGGATAGGTTTGGGGTACAGGGGTATTTTAAGGGTTCAGTTTTAAAAAAAATACTTAAAAAAATTAAATTAATTAATTTAAGTAATTTTAATATTTATTAAACAACGTTCTGAAAAAATAAAAAATAAAGTAATTTTTACCCCTACACTATCCAGCACTTACCCTACTATTACACCCCCCTGGATTTAGAATAGTAATTTTTATCCCTACATTACCCTGCACTTACCCTACTATTACTCCCCCCTGGAGTTAGAATATTATTTTAAAACACCTACACTATTTAAAAAAAAAAATATATATATATATATATATATATATATATATATATATATATATATATATATATATATATATATATATATTGTGCTTGGTACCAATAGATCCAAAGCTGAAAGAGGATGTGTCCTCACTGAAAGTGGTATTGATAGGGTGCAGTGCTCAAAGGAATAAATGTGTATTTAAAATGACGGTCAGGCTAGAAAAATTTCTTTATTGATATCTCCCTGGACGTCAAGTATAAAAAGTGATGACAGTGTAAAAAAATCACTGTACAGTAATTGTAAAGAATCTAGGCCAACATGTTTCTGCCGTAACGGTAATTTTTTACCAGCATTCTTCAGGGCCAGGCTGAAATAACAGCTACTGCAACATCCACTATTGTGAGAGTGAAATCATAATCAGAAAAAATATTTTTGAAATTGCATGGTTAGGTAAGTAGAACTCAGTGGCTAAACATACCACCCATGTCAACAGCAATCTTTTCCCAGCCTTGTGTGGGAAGTAAGCCTCACCTCACCCGGCAACAGCTCGGATAAAGAGGCCCCGCTCTGTCCGTCGGTACCTCCAGGAGTGAACCTGAACCGAAGGTACCGACGGACAGAGCGGGGTTGGGAAAAGATTGCTGTTGACATGGTTATCCACGAGGATACGGTAGGGTGGTATGTTTAGCCACAATAGTGAGGACACATCCTCTTTCAGCTTTGGATCTATTGGTACCAAGCACTAATACTCAGGCTTGGCCGTAGATAAACCTGCTGATAAAGTCCTAGATGACGATGCTCCGCCATATGGGTGGGCTGATAGGACTTCTTTACAACTGATGGTCCTTCACCGTTAGTCGTGATAGTGGTGTGTGATATTTTCTTGTGGCCACTTCTTTTTCTCAACTTTGCAGACCCTCAAGTTCGTTTTGGTGTTGTAATCTATTGGCTCTCTCCATGATATGGAGGTGGGAGAATGCCTTCGTTCCAAAAAGGGAAAGTAGTGGGAGATTTGCATAGTGCTCCAGCCTGCCAGTGTTGGTGGAGTCCTGAACACCCAGGATAGAGTTATTATTATGTCTGTATTTCGCTTCTAAGCACTCATTCTTAGCTGCGATGATTCTAAGGACTTTTTCGATGTTAAGCATAGCTTCAGTAGTGGAGATTCTTTGATCAGCCTCCTTCAGTCTATCATCCTGTTTTCTCAAGCCTGTGGAAAACAGCATCACGTCTGACAATAAAAGCAGCCATTGTTGTGTCTATAGAGGCCAAGCTGTGCTGCATGGACTTAAGGACATATTTCACATTACATCCTGGTCGCCTGGGATTGTTTCTGGGGTGTCTGCCTGCCCGCCGTCAGATTTTGCTGCCCTCGCATTCTTTCATAGACCAAAATGTTGCTTAGACAGTTTGCCATCCGCCTCTCCCATGATGCATGGCTGAGGGACCAAAGAAGCACAGGAAAATCCCAGGTTTGAGTGGCAGCCCCAGTGGAGAGGGGAGGCAGGCGACAAGCCTGAGTCAACAGTGCCAATTGACTGGGTAAATATGCAGACAACTCTATGGTCCGATGGCACCTAGGGGATGGGTCGGACCCACCTCACCCCTGGAGAAAATCACCAGCACCGGATGGGGCGGAGGAGGATATGAGAAGATCGAGTTGAGCCCCACAAATGTGCAGTAGGTAGGGCGCTGCAAAGATGAGTGGGAGACCCTGCAATCCCGGCAGGCGCAGCAGGCCCTCTCTGCCAATCTCAGCACAACAGTGCAGCCGCGTGCATTCTAATGGCGGGATATGCCACTTCAGTGGGGTCATGGCGGGCACCGCAGCGCTGGCCAGACACCCACAGCCGACACAGGCCTCTGCCCGCTCAGCACACGGTGTGGCCCCTGCAGTGACGCCCGTGTCATGTATAGCCGCAAGTTCAAGCTCGCTGGGGTGCCCGCCCGGGCAAATCTTACCCTTTCACTGCTGAAAGAGTGGATCCAGTCGGTTAGGGGGTTCAGAAAAGTGTACCCATCCACGCTCCGGCTGACCGTTATATTCCCCATACTGCGTTAATCATGAATCTATCCGCAGCCTCTTCTGACATTCCTTGTGTCTGGTTTATTAAAACAGCAATTTCCTGCGTTTTTTCTCTTTTTATACAAATGTGTTTGTGTTAATGAAAAACATCTCCACTTAAAGGGGCTGGAACAGTTTTCGGAGAGGGTGTTACTGAGCTCGTAGAGATTGTGGAAAATCGAGGCATCACACAAAGTTCAAGTGTAAACAAGCATTGGAAATGCAATAGGTCTCGCAGCATTAGAGTTAGTGCTTTTAGAATTGTTTATGGGTTTTTTTTGTAAATCTTTAGCATTTTTGTTTCCTGTAGCCAATGCTAAAGAATTACAAATAAAAAAAGCCATAAACAATTCTAAAAGCTCTAACTCAAATGAGGGTGAGGGGTTGAGGGTGAGTGAGGGTGAGTGAGGGTGAGGGTGAGGGTGAGGGTGAGTGAGGGTGAGTGAGGGTGAGGGGTTGAGGGTGAGGGTGAGTGAGGGTGAGTGAGGGTGAGTGAGGGTGAGTGTGGGTGAGTGAGGGTGAGTGAGGGTGAGTGAGGGTGAGGGGTTGAGGGTGAGGTGTTGAGGGTGAGTGAGGGTGAGTGAGGGTGAGGGTGAGTGAGGTGTTGAGGGTGAGTGAGGGTGAGGGCGAGTGAGGGGTTTTGGGTGAGTGAGGGTGAGGGGGAGTAGTTGAGGCTGAGTGAGGGTGAGTCAGAGTGAGGGTGAGTGAGGGGTTGAAGGTGAGGGGTTGAGGGTGAGTGAGGGTGAGGGGTTGAGGGTGAGTGAGGGTGAGGGTGAGTGAGGGTGAGGGGTTGAGGGTGAGTGAGGATGAGTGAGAGTGAGGGTGAGTGAGGGGTTGAGGGTGAGGGGTTGAGGGTGAGTGAGGGGTTGAGGGTGAGTGAGGGGTTGAGGGTGAGTGAGGGGTTGAGGGGGAGGGGTCGAGGGGGAGGGGTTGAGGGTGAGTGAGGGTGAGTGAGTGAGAGTGAGGGGTTGAGGGTGAGTGAGTGAGGGTGAGGGGTTGAGGGTGGGTGAGTGAGGGTGAGGGTTTGAGGGTGAGGGGTTGAGGGTGAGTGAGTGAGGGTGAGGGGTTGAGGGTGAGGGGTTGAGGGTGAGTGAGGTTGAGGGTGGTTGAGTGAGGATGAGTGAGAGTGAGGGTGAGTGAGGGGTTGAGGGTGAGGGGTTGAGGGTGAGTGAGTGAGGGTGAGGGGTTGAGGGTGAGTGAGGGTGAGGGGTTGAGGGTGAGTGAGGATGAGTGAGGGTGAGTGAGGGGTTGAGGGTGAGGGGTTGAGGGTGAGTGAGGTGTCCTGCAACATGGAACCCTGTGGCAACTCCAAGATATGTTAAAAGCAAGTGTCAGCAGCATTGGCAGAACGTCCCATTACCAGTCACAATTCAGCAGTTCTGTGTTAAGCTCTAGTACAGTGGGAGTGAAAAAGGGGGCTGGGGAACTACATCCCTACTCTCAGTCTCAAGGGCCAAATAAAGTGCAACATTCAAGGACATTGATAGGTTCAGGCTGCACCTTAAATGGAAAGAGATTAAAACATGTAACTGGCAACTGATACAGCCAATAAGTAACATTACACCTTTCAGAAAACAAATACCAACAGTGATTTTCTGATTAAAAACAAATCTCTCTCCGTGCTAACGAAAAGACAGCAGGTGATTGACGGCAAGTTGACTGGACTTTAAAAAGTACTGAGCTTCCCAAAATATGGAAGATATTGTATCGCACGGGGCCCAACCACCTACTACAGTCCCCATGCTCAAAAGCCAAGACGCTGCACTGCAGTGATTTACGTCTGAATCTAAAAATAGTGGACATATAGACTCATAAAGCACAAACAAAGGAGAGAGATTTCACTCAAATCTTTCTGCTTTCCCTTTCAACAGGATACATAAAACCCAAGCAGCAGTACGTGGACATCTCACCAACAACAGTGACTTCGTTCAAACAGCATCACCAGCTCTGGTTAAGATCACAAGCTTTCAAGAATGAGAAAAAAACATTAAGTGGGCTGTACGTTATTCGAATCCAATTAAACCAGAAAGCAGTTAGCTTAGGATCATGGCCAAGGTACAGGACTAGACTAGACTACACCCATTCAGGTACACACATACAAGCATTAAAAAAAAAGATATCCCCTACTATTCACAAAAGCTCAATGTACAGACAGTATTTTCAAGTGGGTTGATCTTTCTGTTTCAAAGAATAAACTTCCTCAAAGAGAAAAAGTCATAAAAAGTCATTAATGTCTGCATAATGACAGTGCAGTTACTTCACTGCACAAGGCCATGTTTTAGAAAAAAACAATGAATTCATATGGTACATGTTTTCAGACAGCTTATTGAACAAAATCGAAATCGTACAAAGGGTGCTCTGTTTTACCAGGAATACGGATGAAACAACCGGTAAAAAGGCGCCACACTGTCTATAAACATCAGAAAACAGAAATGCGGTTCCGCACTCCCTTGAAACTCGACCAAATGTTTCTATTAGCATTCTGGTCGTAGTGGTTACCTCTATGATCAAAATCAATCATTAAACACGCAAACTCAAGGCCGGTCTGCGGAAGAGGTGAAGAGCTTGCTACCACCCAAAATCGGAGACGCGCAATGCGAACAGGCGAACAGCAGCAAGGACTCAGACAGAAACACTAGACCGTAATCTTGAATTCGGCGGACATGTTAGGTGAGGAGAACTTTCCAATGGACTTTAGGAGGCTGGGCGGTGCTTTCTTTAGAGGATGTAATTATCTTTCCAGACCCATATTAACAGTAGTTGAAGTGGGCGGTCCCATACTTTTTTAATGTAAGGAAAATATTTTCCCTACTTTCAGTGAAAAGATAAACGTTCTTAAAATTCCGAGAGCTAAAGTGCTTCTGCAGTGTAAGGCAGGTGATGCCGGTCATAACGTTGATTAGTTGTCTCTCCCTGTCTTTTAACATTCAAAACATTGTAAATAGCAACAAGACGGACGGACGGAGGAGAGGGGAGGGGGGAGGAGAAATGCGACACGGCGGGAAGGGGAGGGGGCGGAGCGGGTAAACAAAGACGGACGTGCACGCGCTTTTAAGCTCAATGCGCATGCGCATTGAGCTTAAAAGTCACGGGCACTGCAAGGAATCGCCACGATTCCTTGCAGTGTGGATAAAGAGTGGATAAGTCCCAATACTCTCGCCTTGCTCGATGCGCATGCGCATCGACAGGCGAGACCTAAAAAATTAGCCATGCCTACCCAGCAAGAGAGTGCCAAGGGTGTGGAGTATGCAGCTGGTGGTGCATTATCGAGCACACAGTCGCAAATATATCATTAAAACAGGGTGTGGTTAGGGACTGCAAGTTCCAGCACACTTCTGAAGTACCGTTAAAACTGATTTAAAAAAATAAATATTTGTACAGTTTATTTATAGGTATTTAAATCCCGTTGTGTGTGAAAGCATGACATACTGCAGCATTTCTTTCACACTAGCAGGATTGTCACACTTTGCAGTAAGAGAAAAACAAAGTAAACGCCAGTCTCTCAATGTTAAAAAAATAAGCAACAATTTGTCAGAAAATTAGACTGGCAATAGACCCCTCTTCTTGAATGCCGAACAAATGTGACAAAATAAAAATAATTTCAAAGGCATCTTTATTGCTCATTCGCCTGCCCAACTTTGGAATGGTGATTTTTGTTTCGGGGGCTGCAGTATCCCTCTCTCCCACCATCACCACACCTACTCCCAGCGCCTATGCTTAAGTGCAAAACAACAAAGTGTTCCCTTTTTTAGTTCAAGTTACCTAATTTACATCAGTTGCGATGACGTTTTATGATTCTATTCATAGTATACATCAAGGCAGGTGACATACCCAATAACAATAACAGGTTAAAAACTAGAGAGCTACATTTTCCTTGACTCCAAGGGAAAGAATAAAAACTTTTCCCATCACGCTCCCGTTAAATACATAAGCAGTAATGGCAGCATCTGTGTAGGAGAAGTACTAACCATAAATGGCTCAGTAGCTTCACCAACTAAGGGATTTATGGTCTGGAAAAACACCTCCCCCATTGGTCATTATTGCTTAAACATTTGTTTTCGTGTGAATGATCTGCCTGCCATTTCAAGCAAAGCAATCCATCTGTGTCTTATTAATGCTGCTGGCAGAGCTTTACGGCGCTGAGTGAGGTATCTTTGGTTCTGGTGCTCTCATATGCAATACGCCAGAGCCTGCAGTAATTTCATAATGCATCTCATCAGAATGTATATTTATAGCAAACATTTATTTAGGTAGAGGAAATTTCCCAGACTTTTATAGGGCTTACTATTCTTTAATGAAAGAAGGAATCAATTTAATCGAGAAAAACTATTTTCAAGTTTAGCATTTATTTTGTTATTTGTCAACAGATCGTATATTTGCAGAATTTAAGCACAAATAATTCATTAAATGCTTCCTATTGGCTGAAGTTGTTCATTTTAAAGTAGGATACGTATGCATGTATTTATCCCATGGGTTTACACTTCAGGAGTTTTTAATATTCTTAAATACTGCGAAACCATCAAGAGAAACTCAAACAAGCTTCTTTAAATATTCCATAGTAATTTCTGTCAAAGAATAGTATTATTGTTTTTGTTGAAAGCTACAAACTTTCTTCAAATTTGTTTGGGAAAACTATAATCTTCCTATTCTCATGAGGGCTCTGATTCCTTTGATAGATACACTGAAAAGCTCAGCAGTAATCATCCAAATTACATATTTACAACACAAATTGACCATGCTCACAATCGTATTTGCTACACAAAAATGCATTTGATGTAGACTGGTAATATAGTGAATTATAAAAGCTATCAAACATGACATCAGTACATGACATCAGTAAAAGAGAACTTTGATGTAACCATGACTGGAGCCAGTGCTGCGAGTCTACATGGGAAACGACGAATAAGCTAGCACAATAAAATATCAGAATTATTGCTGGTGTCTCAGTTTGAAGGCAGTATTTTGATGTCTTTATTTCATTTATATTTTGGAGACATAGAAACATATAATGCTATAATATGTAATATTATATTACAATGTGGACATTGATAGAAATATAGGTAAAACAATAGCATCAACAAAAAAATCAACCATAACAATGCACTTTTCCCCGGACAGTAATAGCACATGCAGCACATTGAAGTACAGTACAACATATGTCCATGAGTATCCCCAATTCTAGATGGCAGGCTGAGAACGAAACAGTGCGTCAATAAACAGCTGTTACAAGATCTCCTAACAATCCAACACGCCAAAAAAACAAGCATTGGAAATGCAATCGATCTTGCATTTGTTTGTGATAGAGTAATTGGCATTGTAAATGGCAATGTCTTTTAGGTATGTGTTATGGAGTGTATGTATGTGGTGTGTAGTGGAATTATGTGGATTGGATTAGTTAATTGTGGAATTGTGTGGCATGGAATTGTGTGGTATTGATTTGTGGAGTGGAATCATGTGGCATGGTATGCTGTGGAAATATGTGTATAATAAATATGTGGTATTGAGGTGTTGGACTTGGCCCTTTTGGCAGGTTCACCCCTGAACATTTTGCCTTTACTAATGACATGATATTAGTTGATTTCTGGTCCCTGCGCACTTTAGCACTGTGGCACAGTGTAAAGTGTGTGCGCTCTCTGAGTGTGAGTGGTAAGATTGGCCTGCCCTCCCATAGGAATGCATGGGGGTTATGTGTGTCCATGGTAGTTCCTGATGTGTGGGGAGTGCAGGATCGAGTTTGGTATGTGCGAACTCGTGTGGTTAAATGCTGCGCGTCAGTCTGCACAGATTTAATGTGTCTAGTGAAGAAGTGCCACTTTTAGAAGTTGGCATGTCTGTGCAGTGAATGTGAGTTGACTGTCTAGCTTGTGATTGGCTGGAGCTGGCTGGTGTGCTTGGCTCCAGGAGTCAGGATGGGTCTGCCCAGTGGTGAATGGGGAGATCTGTATGTAGATGGGAGGGAGGAGTTGCACCTGAGACCTGAATAGGGCTGGGCCTTCCCTCCACAATGCTGGCTCCACCCCCTGTGGTGTGTCTGATGTCCCTGGTCTGTCCTGTGAATAGGGAGAGGGTCTGAGCAAAACAAAGTGCTCCAGAACCAGTTGCACCTCGTTCGCCCCTTGCATGCACCTTTGGAGACAAAGGATTTTGTGTATAAAAGAAGGGGCTGTGACCCCATGAAAATGTTCTTGTTCTGCTACTTAAATCTACCAGGGGCGTGCTGCTGCTGGGGCCCAGGTGAAGGCTTGCCTAACTGGGCCCTGCTCCATCCTTGATGCCCCAAGACTTCTTGAACCTTTTCCTCTTGATGCTGATTTTGCTAAGGCTTGTTACAGCCTGCCCAGCCCCTGGATGCCTTGTGGACCTTTCTTTCAACATGTAAAAAGATCTCCAAGGGCTTGGAAGAGAGATTGCCCCCTGACCGAAATCCCAGGACCAGTGAGGCATTACTAGAGGAAGATGTGTAAAGCATGTCACTGTACTAACATGGATGATAAGTAATTGACACAACTTAAAAAAATATGACACCAATTAATACAAATAATGCAGATTTTTATATAATTTAAGACACCAAAACAAAGACAATCGGATTAGTATAATCAGCAACAAAAGACATAGAAGAGATCAAATCAAATTCATTAAGTAAATGATTAAGTGCATCGCCCTGAGCCGAATGCTCAAAATGAAGTCCCCGCATCCTAGCACAGCCCATTTCTCCCATACTAGTTGTTGCAGGGTCACCACACGGATGGAAATTAACATCCCCTGCTAGCATAAGGCTATGGGCAACATATCTGCAGTGCTGTCTAACAAAGTTACCCAACTGGGCAATCTTACAAACCCCAAAAGTGTTTACTGCATTGTAGAACTGAATCATGCACAGGCTCACATTTTCTCGCTTTAAGATGACAGCTTGGAGATCAATATGGATGGGGGGAAGTTTCTTGATCCTGCAGTTCAAGGCTATTGCTATATAAATAACCATTCACCCCTAGTTCTGCCACTAACTGATGGGGAGGCCGGGACAAAAAAAGCTTTGTACCCCTCTAAAAATAGGTTGCAGTCCACCATCCAGGTCTCCTGTAAGCAGATCACAGCGAATTGCATGATAAACAGCACCCACTTTGGGTCCTGAAACGTCCCCGCTAACCCTGCAATATTCCAAGAAAGGACGTTATAATCTACTTGCTCTGTAGACTCCCCCGGTGGTGCAGTAGATAAAACCTCTATTAGCTTGGAAATATGCGCCCGGGGCAACAGCTGCATAAGTGGACCAGCAGTTCGATGGGAGGGTTGAGGGGACACCTGTGGTTCCATAGATGGCGCATTGGATTCTAAGTTAACATTCAGTCAGTCGCAGTCCTCCAACCTCGAGAGTACTGCGAATCTGTTTGTACCCTGCGGGATGAGTGAAAAGTAGTGGTCCCCCGAGATGCTATGTCTCACTACGGGGGGGGGGGGGATCAATTGACTGGTCCCATGGTCTTCGACAGGACCAAGTGGCTGCCAATTACATAAAGAATTTAAACTAATACTCCTTGGAGGCTCAGGTTTATAAAAAAGGGAGGATATGAATACCTTGACCTCTTTAAATATTCTCTCAACGACCATTCAATCATTAAAATTCACAATTATACAATCGCCCCCCCGTTTTTCTAGAAATACCCACCCATCCCACACGGCGCACCATTATAATATTTTGTTCCACTGCTGAACCTACGGAGGTGTTGGTGGAGAGCCAGTGGGTAACCTTGTTCTTGAGCTGGGTGAAAACCTCATTAGTACCCCGAGAAAGTGGGGGGCATTCCCAAGGATAACAACCAACGGGGTAGATTGAGGTGGTAGGTTAATGACTACGGAATTTGAAGGGGCATTGGTGGGACCTCCCTGCGACTTTCCCGTGTTATTCCCCAAGTTCAGAGGGGCCTGACCCTGTTGCCTTGCTGGTTGGGTCCCATTCATTACAATTCCCTCAATAGTACCCTCAGACAACTTCTCTATGTGGCTTTGGTCCGAATTTCTACGACGGGTCGCAATGATAATGGATGAACTAGTGATCCCCGGCTGCCCCTGTTGATTGTGAGGTACCTGCTGGGGTTTTAGATTTACTTGACACCTTGTTAATGGTATCTAACAAACGGGTTGAATGCAAAGTTTTAAGTTGGATTGCTATACTTTGCTCTATATCGTTTAACTTGGCCACAATGGGGGACAACTTTTCATCCAGCATGGAGCTCAACATAGATTTAAGAATTTCCAACGTGGGATAATCAACCATAGGAGACACTACCGCCTGAGATCCCCCTATGTCTGAAGCAGCAGTAGCGGCTCATTGGGTTTGGTCTTATTTGCTTGGCTGCCAATTGCCTTACACTTTCTTTTCAGCCTCTCTCGATTGTTGAAGTGGAATAGGGCCATGGGGACCTCTTGTTGAGCAACAGTATTCTTCCTACTAGACCCACCCTCCCCTAAAGTAGCAGCATGTGCAGCACCCTTCCTATTTGGAATTAGCCCTCCGGGGACAAGGGCCTAGGGGGTACCTCCCCCACAACTTTTGGAATGCGGGAAAGCATGTCCTTTGCCTGCATATCACTGCCCACCCCCAAGGAAAGAGGAGTATTCTGTAGCTTGTTGATAGAATCTTTAGAACAATTATTAGAGCCACCCAGAAGGAGGTATAGGACACCTGAGGGGGATCTAGATTGACGTCTATTTTCAATTCAATCTCTTTGTCAATGACTGAAGCAGCCCTTGACAAAAAAGCTTCCATGGTAGTTACTGTTGCTTTAGATGCAACTATAGACCCTACATGAGTTGCCTGGGTCTTTCTCCTCCCCATAGTTGCTACCCTTTGTGGAGATGGAATGGCCCCGCTATTTATGACCTTAGATGAGTTTACCCCAGTACAGATATAGTTTTTTTTTAGCAATCACCCCCTAAAGTGACCGCTTCACCCACATGCAGGGACTCAAATGTTACAATTTAACCGCCTACTGCAAACAGAGGGACAAACAATCAACATAAGATATGACTGGTTAACCATATGAGTTTGTTCACAAAATGAAAATAACATAGCCCAGCACAGCCTTTCCAGCCCCTTGGCCCGGCTTGTGCCTTGAGAGCCCTCACCCCCTTATGAGTACCTCCTGGTGCTCACGGTGTGGTGCGTGGCGTGCGCGGCGCACGGAATGCTGGGAACTGTAGTTTCCTGGGCCGCGGTGGTGGGCAACAATGGCGGTTTACGAGGGCTTGTGCAAGTGTCCCGTGGGTCAAGCAGCAGATGAGAATGTCCCCAACAGCAGCTACTGTAAGTCTGAGAATGAGCAGGAAAAGGGGTCATCTCTATATGTTGTGAGGAATCACTGTCTGTAGAAGCCTAAATCAAAAAGCAAACACTCCGTGAGGTTCCAAGTATTACTTTGGAAATGCAGCAGAGTGGAAACTGCTCCCACGAAACATTTTACATGGATTTTTATAACTTCTTGCTACATCTTCTGTTAGAAATACAGCTAATTGGCACACGTAGGCTTTAGACCTTTTTTAACATGTATATAATCATTAATCAACATTAAACATTTGGCTGCATGTGGGTGCTGTCTTGTGAAATCAGCAAGCAAACAGAAGCAGCAGTTTTCCGTGTACAATCATGATCTCCTTATTTCTATTAAGGCCTTTTGCTTATTGTAAGTTCAGCACAGGCCAGCAGGCCTTTAGACATTCCAAAAACTCATATTATGTGCCACAAAATGGAACCAGAAACAAGATGGATTCTGCACTGTCACAGCAGTTTCCTTCAAGATACAAAATGTTTGGTGCATACCCGCTGGCAGTTTGATGGCTGTCCACCAAACTTTAAAATGTTCATTTTCCATTGAAAAGTAAAAAACGAATGGCTCTCCCACCCTAGCAGTTTTCTCCCTTGTTGCTTGTGCCATTATTTTGTTTCCACTCACTCTCTGCCAGGTTTCTTGGCTGTGATGGAGAGAGAACAAACTCATTAGACCATGCACACTAAATAGAGTAGTTAGTGTAATGGTTTTACCACGAAGACCCCTACACTGTCAGGCGAATATTGGGGCATATTATCTAGATGTGCGTTTAAAAACGCACATCACACAATTTCATATCGCCGGCTATCGCCTGAATATTTTGCCATGGTAGCGCTTAATTATCAAGGCGTACCACTTAGGCGAAATAAATCCTGCGATAGTCAGCAATATGGAACATTAGCGCATGAAAACAAGCATTGTTTTCATGCGCTAATGTGTGCCTAGATAATATGGGGGGGGGTGGATTCAGCTTTATGATCCACACCCCCATGTTATCTATGCCTAACACCTGATCAAAGCAGGCATTGGGAGACCTGCGATAAACTCGTTTATCGCAGGTCTCCTTCTCCCAACGCCTGCCTTGATAATAGGGTGTTCACACCTCCAACCACATTTTACATGTGGTTGGACGTGGGATCGCCCACCTTGCATCCCATTAGCGTTATCTATCGCCCCCAGCACGGGGCGATAGATAACGTCAAGAATACGTCTCTAACTCAGGTTAGAGACGTATTGGGAATAGTGCAATGTGAAAAAAAATGCGTTAGCGACTTTAAAAAGTCGCTAACGCTTTTTTCGTGGGCTTGGTAATATGCCCCTTAGAGTCGGTTTGGTAAAAAGGGTATTCATTTACATTTGCAATTGAGTGCCATATCTGCCAAGCTGTAAATAAACCGCATAGTTCCATGAGAGCATGATCGTCATTTTGACTTCTTGAATTCTGCCCCACATTGAAAGTTCCAGTAGAATCCAGTGGCCTATGCCTGTTGGGGTCCAGGATAAAAGGGGACAGAGGTTCCAACTTATTCCAGGCATCTATTAATTTCAATTATCAGATTATTGAGCCCATGGGGGACCCAGCCTCTATTGTACTACCCAAGTCTATATTTGGTGTTCCCGCATGACTTTCCTGTTCATTTTACTGCTTGAGAAGGTCAAAAAGAATGTGATTGTGTGCATTAGGTACTGAATTGTACGATCTTCATTGATTTTCATAAACCTTGAATAATTCCGTGGTGTGTAGTGCTGATGACTGGAAGACATTATCCATAAAATTACAGTGCAGCCTGTCAGAGATGTATTTTCCTGGAGAATGCTTGCAAGGATTGCAGGTCGAATGTACTGAAAAAGTAGGTTTTTTTATGCTTACAACACTTTGTCATAGAAAAAAAGACTGCCCCTGATAGAGACTGCATGAAAAGAAAAGACAGCCTGATAGAGTAACACTGGACTAACACCAGAAAGCTTAAAAACTGTCCTGTACTGTTAAGGACCCTATCCCAGAATGCACTGCAGTGGAAGTTTGTTCTTTGAGTGTCAGTTCTTTTTTGCATCTCCTTCAGGCAGGTTCTCAGAACAACTAAGGTGATGTTTCACTTACTTATATTGGAAGGAAACTTCTCAGCACTTTTAAAGCTACTTTACTTGACTGACATTTTATCATCCTTAATGTTTAGTAATACCTTTTTTTCTAGAAATCGGAAGAGAAATCTTCGTCAAAATGACTGCTCTCTTCGCAAAGTGCCCTTCCTGTGGCAGAAAGAAAGCTTTGTCTGACGCCCACAAGGTTTGTGTGGTGTGCTAATCTCCTCAGCACCTCACAAAGGGATGTGACATTTGTAGCAATATGTCAAAAAGAACACTTAAAAAAAGGGAAGATATCATGTTGCATGGCTGGATGGAAGATATGAAGGCAGACAAATAGAGGAAGAAAAGGAAGAGATTGAAAGTACTTCCTCATGCTACTCTCCAGAAAAACAACAAAGAACAGGTACAGACTGCCACAAAGGTAGATCTGAATTCAGAAAGTCTCCCTCTCGACATGCACCAATGTAAAAGTCATCTATGTTGAAGTCGAGAGGTCTGGTTCCTTGTTGTTCACTTTCAAAGGAAGGCTCAACGTTGACGAGATGCCTACATTGTCACTGTTTGACATCAAGATCGGCAACAGGACCTTCCTCAACACCGAAGACAGCCACGGCACTGCCGTCTTTCTCTCAGTTAACGTCAATATCACATCATTCGACGCCAAGATCTAACCGGTCAACGTCAAAATCACGTTTCTCGAAGTTAAGGTCATACCATTCGGCATTGAAATTTCAACTGGAGATGCCAAAAAAGCAGTCCCACTCTGCTTCGAAAAGACATATTTCCCCTCCGAGGACTCCAGCTATGCCTATTAGAAAATGTATGATTTTGATAACTCCACTCCACGTGACATCGAAAGTCATTCAGATGGAGATTTCTTCTTCTTTCTCACATTGGTCAGGATCATATCGATGTACGGACCTCCATCACCTGAATGAGACATGATTCTCTCACCAATCCACCCTATCATCCCACCTAATGACCCTGTAAAGGTTTGCTTGCAACCATTTAACTTATCTCCTGTACGACAGCACACCAGAGTAACCTCTATATCAACAATTGACAAATTGAAGTCTCCATCACCAGTAGAATCACCACTTCCAAGTACTCAGTTCCAAAGACACTCATTAACTCCGTCAACAAGATCAGGGACAAGATCTCCGGACACATCCTCGACATCATACATGCCAAATTCTCCAGCCCACTCCCCATCTGGGGTTTCACCGGTTGATAATAGTATGACATTCCATGATGCACTGGTCAGAGGAGCATCTAAACGTAACATCCAAGTTAATTTTCCACAGCCAATAGTGTCTGTGATACTAGAAACTGCAACCTACAGCTGCTCCGAGGCCTCTCTTACCTCTGCTTCCAGGCCTCATGGATTTCATTCAAGAAAAATTCCTTAATCCAGCCACAGTTAAATATGCAGCACCGAGGCTGTTAAACATTACAAACCTCTGTCGAAAGTTCCGTAATTTCTCAAAATGGTTCCTAAATCAGATTCTATCATTGTAACAGCAGTGCAAAGAAGACACTCCTGTGCTCTTGAAACCACACAACTGCCGGAACAAGGAGGCAAAATAATGGTTGCCATTGGGAAGAAAATGTGCGGCACACCATCTACACATTTATGGAATACCAATTCTGCAGCATTTTGGGCAGATAACATCAGGAGATTTGCCAGATCACAGGCAACAAGACTATCTAGAGATAGCTAAAGAGAGCCCCCTAATATTACATCAGTCCATCAGCGCCGCAGTGGAATTTTCAGCCACTTCCTTTTCATATGGCATTTCACCACGGCGTACATCTTGGTTAAGACTATCATCTTTAAAACAAGAGACTCAACTAAAGATTGCCAACTTGCCTTTTTCTGGATCCGCCCTCATCTGACAACACACAGAGGAGGAGATGCTGCGAATGAAGAATGAAGCTGAGAAACTCAAGGCAGTTAGCTTAGAAGAACAAAAGAAATGTTTAAATCATTCAAGCCCAGAAACAAACAAAAGTTCTATCATAGAGTTCAAACCATTAGGGGGCACTATCAATATCAACAGTAGCAAGGACAAGCTTAAAGACCATTGCAGAGCTGATATCAGAGGAGAAGCATCTCTTAACATAAGGCCTCGCAGATCAATGGCAAAAAATCTCAGTCAAAACAATGAGAATCCAACAAACCCTCCACGGTTTCCCACTTGAGTCAGGGGAGTGGTGATATTTTACCTAGAAGAGTGGAAGAACAAAACAACAGAAACATGGGTCTTAAACATTATTCGAAATGGCTACGCACTCCATTTTACAATCACTCCACCACCAGTCCCTCCACAAGTCACGACGGCTCATTTACGCAACATCAAACAAGAAACATATCTCTTACTGCAGAAAAAGCAATACAAAAGGTTCCTTAACATCAAAAGGACCATGGGGGTTACTCAAGGTATTTCCTTGTCAGTAGGAAACATCAACTCTGTCAATGACTGCCAATTCTGGACCTCCGGTCCTTCAACAAATGTATAAAGAAAGAAAAGTTCTGAATGCTATCATTTCACCAAATTTTCCAGCACATAAGGAAAAACTATGGACTCTGCACAGCAGACCTCCAGGACGCATACTGCCACATTCCTATAATACAGCTTCACAGGCCGTTTCTGAAGATTGTGGTAGGGTCGCACCTCTATCAGTATGCAGTATTTACTTTGCCCTAACGTCAGCACCTCAACCCTTTTCCAAGTGCATGACAGTGATAGAGGCACAATTAAGAAAATAAGGTATGTTCTTATATCCATACCTGGACGACTAGCTCACAAGAGCATATTCTTCTCACAAAGCAATAGAAGAACATCTCTTTTGGGAAAACTGGTCTCCATGTCAATACATAAAAGTCAATCTCCCCACCAGTACAGTGTCTCACCTTCTTGAAAGCAACACAAGTCACTCAAAGGGAAATCATGTAGCCTTCACAGGAGAGAGTGTTATCAATGCAAATGAAGTGTAAACTGTATTTGCAGCAGACCAGCCCAATGGTTCACAAAGTAGCTTCTCTACGAGGTCAATGGCATCCTGCACCAGAATATTCCCGAATGCTTGCCTCTTCAAATGTGCCTAGAACATCAATGGTCACAAAGGAAAGGTCTCTGGGAAGATCAGAATCTCCTGACAATCCATGCATGTCAATGTCTCCCATAGTAGGCCATCCTTCACAATTTTCTGGCAGGAGTTCTTTTTCACAAAATTCCACCATCTCAAACTATCATCACAGATGCCTCACTGACAGAATAAGGAGCACATATGAACAATCTGGCTATTCAAGGTCTGTGGTCCCAAGAAGAAAAATCATATCATATAAATCTGTCGGAACTGAAATACATTCAACTGCCTATTAATGCTTTGCTTCCGTCTCTACAATGAAAGGACATTCCAGTTTAAACAGACAACTCTACTACCATGTTTTAAATAAACAAACAAGGTGGAACAATCTCAGCCTCAGCCTCTGACTCTGACTCTAACTCTGACTCAGTAAATGTGTAATATTTAATTGTCCAAGCCTAATGTATTTGTGAGTAAATTTACTATTTGTATATATATTTATGTATAACTCTAACCACTAGTATATGTAGTAGACCTTTGCACTTACTAACATTCCTATGAGTTTAGAGTTTATCCATTTGTATCTCTTCCTTGAGTGACTTTACAACTTGTACATTTGCAAAAAAAATTCTGTGTGTATCTCTTCATTGTGTGACTTTACAACTTGTACATTTGCACATTTTTCCTGTTTGTATCTCTTATGTAACTTGTGTAATCCAAAGTCCTTAATTAAGGCAACTGATTCTTTTGTAAAGCGATCTGACAACTTCGGGTAATGTTTGCGCTATATAAAATCGCATTAAATAAAAATAAATAAACAAGACAACTATCAAACTTTATGGCATTGCAGTCTAGCAAAAGCGCTTTTCATCACAGCATTTTATATTCCAGGAGTTCAGAATGTGAAAACAAATTTCCTCAGTAGTTTCCACAGCAAAAATCACGAATGGGTCCTCAACAACAAAGTTGTGTTATTCATCTCCAGGCAATGGGGCACTCCAACATTAGATCTGTTTGCCACTGCCCAAAATAATAAATGCTGAGACTTTGCGTCTAGGCCTCTAGAGCCAAAGTTTCTGTGCAATGCCCTTTTTATAGACTGGTCAACTCCATTTGTGTACACATTTCCACCAATTCTGCTAATTCTATGAGTGATTCAGAAGCAAAAGAGTTCACGCATCACAATGACACTTATAGCTCTGAATCGGTTGAGACAGTGGTGATACACAGATTTCATCCACTTGTTCATTAGCCCATCACAAGCTTCTGCACTCAGACCAAATCTTCTCTCCAATCTTCGGTACTAAATTGTTCACCCAACAATCCAATCACTCAATTTGGCAGAATGGCTCCTGAGGTCACCCAGTATGGAGGCCTAAATCTCCCATAAGATTGTATGAACATTTTGAAAGAAGGTAATCATCTTTCCACAAGAGCATGCTATGCTTTTAAATGGAAGAGCTTCTGCATATGGTGTCATATGAAGAATTCTGGTCAGATCACAGAACAGGAAAATATCATCCTGCCTTACTTATTGCATCGTGCGAAATAAGGCCTTTAATTCTGCTCTACCAGAGTTCACTGAGCAGCTATCACTACATATTGAAATCACTAATGCAACACTCTTTTTCCAAGAACCCAGTTATAAAAGAGACTTTCTAGAAGGCCTGAGGAAGGTTTTTCCTCCACTCAGACAACCTTCCCCTCCTTGAAAATTGAACCTGGTGTTGTCAAAATTGATAGGTCCTCCTTTCGAACCAATCCATAAAGCAATGGTGCAACAGGTATCATGGAAAATGTTTTTTTGTAGTTGCAATTACTTCAGCTCATAGAGTCAGTGACTTGCAGCCTCAGCGTTTTCCATCACAAAAGGGTTGTCTTATGTACAAATCCCTCTTTCTTGTCCAAAATGGTATCAGAGTTTCATATCAACCAATCTATCTCTATACTGACTTTTGTTCCAAATCCTACTTCTGCAGCAGAGAAAGCATTACATGCTCTTGATATTAAAAGAGTGCTAAACTTTTATTTGGACAAGACAAAATCCATTAGGAAGTCTTCCCAACTGTTCATAAACTATGGGTCAATAAGACAAAGTCTAGTGACCTCCAAACAATCCACAGCTAGGTGTGTAGTTTCTTTTGTTACTTTATATTACCAGATTGCTAACAAACCTTTGCCAGGCATCCCAAAATCCTATTTAACAAGAGGAAAAGCTGCAACCATGGCTTGGGTGAGACAAGCTGTTGGACCTGGGCCTCTTGGCAGGGTCATCCCTAAACTTTTTGCCTTCCTCCAATACTCTCTCTGACCTATTTTGTTTGGTTTAATGACTCTGGGCACTTTACCACTGCTGACCAGTGCTAAAGTGCATATGCTCTCCCTACTGTAAATTATACATGTGATTGATGTCCATGATTGGTTCATTGGATTTACTGTTAGTCCCTAGTAAAGTGCACTAGGAGTGCCAGGGCTTGTGAATGCCAATACTGCTAGTGGGCCTGCAGCGCTGGTTGCGCCACCCACAGAAGCAGCCGAAAGATGTGTCTGGGGACTGTGACCGCAGAACCCGCATGCGGTCTCGTACTGTCACGCTAGCTGGGCAAGTGCACCCACTTGCCAGCCCCTGAACCTTCCCTTGACTACATATTAGTCACCCCTATGGTAGGCCTGCGGGCAGGGTGCGTTGTAGGTGTAAGGTAGGACAGGCCCTGATGTGTGTGGCATGTCCTAGTAGTGACTTACAACCAAAATCGTATCTCACTATTGAAGGCTACCTGCTTCCATTAGGCCAGACTGAGCTGCTGGAATTATTACACCCTATAATCCCAGCAGGCTCAAGGAGCATGGTAGCACGTCGTGTTTAGTATGCCTGAACTCAGGATGATAAAATATTTCTTGTAGTCAAGTTTATTTTAGTATCCTGTGTTTGCAAAAGCTACTTTTAGAAAGTTAGCAGTTGCTTGCCTAACCATTTCAGCCCGCCTCTGCTGGTATGTGTATCTGACTGTCTGGGATGTGTGAGTGACAGGGCTGGGGGAATGACAGGTGGTGAATGCGCAGATTACACCTTAGTGGGAGGTAGGAGTGGCTCTTGACTCTGGATCTTGCTGTGCTCTGCCACCACAATGCTGGCTCCACCCTCCTGGGGAGCGACTGATGACTCAGCCGACACCTGGCCCAGGAAGGGCGAAGCCCCATCAACAAGGTACTCTGGCTGCCCCTGTCCGCACAATGCTGGCTCCACCTCCTGTGGGGCGTCTGATGCGCCTGCCCCTCACACTGAAAGCAGAAGCCGGAGTACACCCACCGGAGTACTCAAGGACTGAAAGTGGCTATGCAAAGGCCCCCCTGGCCTGCGAGAACAAAAGAAATACCGTATAAAAGAAGGAGCCGTGCTCCTTGAAAGTTAGATCCGGTTTGGGCTACAGAAGGAACTCTGCCCGACGAGAAGGACCGTGAAGGACAAGGAAGAGTGCTGTCTCTTGCCTGTGTCTGGTGCCTTGCTGCCGAAGGAGAGGAAAAAGGAAAGACTGCGAGAAGACTTTTGCTTGACAAGACTTTGTGCCAAACTCTGCTGAAGCGATCTCCAAGGGCTGGCTGCTGAACTTGCCCCCTGACCAGCGCCCCAGGACCAGTGGGCGCTACACCCTGAAGAAAGCGACTGTGTGTGCTGCTTATCGCTGCAGTACTGACAGAGGGGTCTGGGAGCGCTGGGCAAGCCTGCCACGCTCCCCGTAGTCCAAGGCATCGAGATCCTCCCGAACACCGTGACCGGGACCCAAGGCAACCGCGAGAGCAAAGTGAGGTCCAGCCGCCGCTGGCCTGAACACCGTGACCGCACCTGCACCGGGAACCGAGAGCAAAGCGAAGGAGGACCCGTCTGGTCTAAGCTCCCGAGCTGACTGTGCTTCGAGCCGTCAGCCCATCTGCAAAGACGGACAGCCGCCCTGTGAGAACCCCCCTCTGGTCGGTATCCCGCCCGACAGCCCAGCTGTGAGCGCGCAGCTGCAACCGGCCCTTGGCTGGGTACCTCCTGCACTTGGGGACCGTACTGCCACTGGCCGCCACCACAACAGCCGCCGCCTCCAGGGTTGGAGAGAACGCCGAAGGAAGGACCCTGCCACAGAACACCGCTGCCCCGGATGACCCGTGAACTGCTCGGCTGAGAGCCGCAACGAACTGCGACCCCGGGAAGGCAACGCGACGTGGGACAGCTCCCCTGGAAGCCGCCTGCTCCACAAGAACTTTGTTGAACTGGGCAGAAGGCCCTAAAGAACGCTTATTGCTGGAAAGAACTGTGGCAACTTGAACTAAGTAACTTGGAACCGCCATTTGAAAGTTTGATAACTGTATTCACAAGCCTGCTTGAAATCTATATAAAGATATATATTTTTACAGAATACAGTTTGGTCTCATGGTGTGGTGGGTTGGTTGTGAGGGTGTAATATTGCAAGTGTTTAACCCTATGTGCCCCAAAGATTAGCCTACGACTGCTTAAGCCACACTACCTAGAGGGTAAGCAGAGGTTGTCTGGAAGGTAACCCTCAGCCCTGACGAGGAAGAGAGAGTCCCTGCTTGTCGCTAGTGTTACACTGCGCCAACTAGAGCCTCCCCCTTCCTACACAAGCCCGTATTCAAGAAATTTTAAAGCAGCCAATTGGAGGTCTCTTTACACATTCATAAAACACTATTGTTTAGAAACGAATACTCAAGCTGACATTAGGTTTGGACAAGAAACTTTAAAAAATCTAATATATTAGTTACTCTTGTCCTCATGGGTCTATACCAATAGGTCTAGATAAGAGGCCTCAATTACAAAACTTTACGGTCTCACAGGTTATAGATACCTAACAGCCACTGTAAGGAGTTTTTAGTTTCTGTTCTATTCAAGGTGTATGACTACCAATGAAGATGCTATGATGCAGAAGGAAAAGCTCATTCATTGAAGTCATAAACACCTTGCCTTCTCCCCGGCTGTTATGCAATGTTATTGCCCCCGTGCTTCATGTATAAAAGAACTGACACTCACAGTCAAACTAACTGCCACTGCACTGCATTGTGGGATAGGGGCTTTGTAGGGTACTTAAAAGTACAGGTCAGATTTCAAGCTTTCCACTGTTAAACTATCAGGTTGTCTTTCCCTTTCATGCAGTCTCTACCTGGGGCAGCCTTTTTTCCGATTACAAAGTGTTGCAAGCATTAAAAAAAGAAAAGGAAAAAAATACTTTCTTAGTTACATTTACCCTTCTATCCTTGCCAGGATTCTACAGGACTACACAATGATTATATGGAAATTGACTTCCAGTGATCAACACTATACAGAAATTTTTCCTCAAGTCTTAATCAATGTTGAAGAAGGTGTTCCTGGGTCTGTACAGCTAGCTTGGAATTATTCAAGGTGTATAACTTCAATGAAGATTCCTACAATGCAGAACTATGTCTACAGTTCCACTAGATTCAAGCAAGCCGGGCTGAAGACGGCTGAAATGCCAGAAACCGGTCCTTGGAAGCTTGTTTCCGGTCCAGGGAAGGCATGGCTTGGCAGTTCGGGCTGGACTGTTCCCATGAGGCACAGGGTCAGACTGATTTGCATATGGTCATGTCTGAACTGGGGTGGCAGAGTGGGCTAAAGCACGGTGATGGATTAAACCCAGATCTCTTGACTGGGTGTGAGTGTTTGATTGGTTCAGATGCTCCGTCCATCACCACCCCCTTTTGTACCACTTTGTTCGCCATAAGTTGGCAGGGTATGCTCAGACGTGAGTCCCTTGCTCACTTTGCTACTGGATTCAAGCAAGCCGGGCTGAAGACGGCTGAAATGCCAGAAACCGGTCCTTGGAAGCTTGTTTCCGGTCCAGGGAAGGCATGGCTTGGCAGTTCGGGCTAGACTGTTCCCATGAGGCACAGGGTCAGACTGATTTGCATATGGCCATGTCTGAACTAGGGTGGCAGAGGGGGCTAAAGAACGGTGATAGATTAAACCCAGTTCTCTTGACTGGGTGTGAGTGTTTGATTGGTTCAGATGCTCCGTCCATCACCACCCCCTTTTGTAGCGCTTTGTTTGCCATAAGTTGTCAAGGTATGCTCAGACGTGAGTCCCTTGCTCACTTTGGCACTGGATTCAAGCAAGCCAGGCTGAAGACGGCTGAAATGCCAGAAACCGGTCCTTGGAAGCTTGTTTCCAGTCCAGGGAAGGCATGGCTTGGCAGTTCGGGCTAGACTGTTCCCATGAGGCACAGGGTCAGACTGATTTGCATAGGGCCATGTCTGAACTAGGGTGGCAGAGTGGGCTAAAGAACGGTGATGGATTAAACCCAGATCTCTTGACTGGGTGTGAGTGTTTGATTGGTTCAGATGCTCCGTCCATCACTACCCCCTTTTGTACCGCTTTGTTCGCCATAAGTTGGCAGGGTATGCTCAGACGTGAGTCCCTTGCTCACTTTGGCACTGGATTCAAGCAAGCCAGGCTGAAGACGGATGAAATGCCAGAAACCGGTCCTTGGAAGCTTGTTTACGGTCCCAGGAATGCATGGCTTGGCAGTTTGGGCTGGACTGTTCCCATAAGGCACAGGGTCAGTCTGATTTGCATATGGCCTTGTCTGAACTAGGGTGGCAGAGTGGGCTCAAGAACGGTGATGGATTAAACCCAGATCTCTTGACTGGGTGTGAGTGTTTAATTGGTTCAGATGCTCTGTCCATCACCACCCACTTTTGTACCGCTTTGTTTGCCATCAGTTGGCAGGGCATGCTCAGACGTGAGTCCCTTGCTCAATTTGCCACTGGATTCAAGCAAGCCGGGCTGAAGACGGCTGAAATGCGAAAAACCAGTCCTTGGAAGTTTGTTTCCGGTCCAGGGAAGGCATGGCTTAGCAGTTCGGGCTGGACTGTTCCCATGAGGCACAGGGTCAGACTGATTTGCATATGGCCATGTCTGAACTGGGGTGGCAGAGTGGGCTAAAGAACGGTGATGGATTAAACTCAAATCTCTTGACTGGGTGTGAGTGTTTGATTGGTTCAGATGCGCCGTCCATCACCACCCCCTTTTGTACCGCTGTGTTCGCCATAAGTTGGCAGGGTATGCTGAGACGTGAGTCCCTTCATCACTGTGCCACTGGATTCAAGCAAGCAGGGCTGAAGACGGCTGAAATACCAGAAACCGGTCCTTGGAAGCTTGTTTCCGGTCCAGGGAAGGCATGGCTTGGCAGTTCGGGCCGGGCTGTTCCAATGAGGCACAGGGTCAGATTGATTTGCATATGGCCATGTCTGAACTGGGGTGGCAGAGTGGGCTAAAGAATGGTGATGGATTAACACCTTGGCTGCTAGGCGTTTTCCCCCCCTGTGCTGAAAATTGCACTTCTGCTGCTTTCATGACGAGCTCAGCTCGTCATCAGCACAGCTCAACTGTGCATCATGACGAGCTGAGCTCGTCATCAGCATCGAAAGGGTTAAACTCTGATCTCTTGACTGGGTGTGAGTGTTTGAATGGTTCAGATGCTCTGTCCATCACCACCCCCTTTTGTTCCACTAGCGGGCCTGCAGCACTGATTGTGCCACCCACTTAGGTAGCACATACATCTATTTCAGGCCTGCCATTGCAGCCTGTGTGTGCAGTTTTGAAATGCCATGTGAACCTGGCAAAGTAAGAATTTGGGCAGGCCCAACTCTTCCATTTGATACATATGCCACCCATAGGGTAGGCCCTGGACAGCCCAGAGTGAGTGCAGGGTGTAGTACATTTAAAAAGTAGGACAAATACATTTAAGTTTTACAAGTCCTGGTTGTGAAAAACACTTACATTCACTTGTTTCTACTGTAAGGCCTATCTCTCCCACAGGACAACAATGGAGTAATTTTAATAAATTTAATAAGCTGCAACTTTTAAAGGGAAACAGGTAATCAGTTCATTCTTGGTATCTTTAGAATAGTGATGAGAAATCCTCTATTATGGTAAAGTCGGACTTGAAATTACAATTTTGAAAATGTCTCTTTTAGAAAGTTTGAAAAACAAGGGGAGTTAGACCCAAAGGGGTGAGGGTTAGACATGGCCGTTTTGAACTATATTCACTGGGAAAATAGCCTACACCTCAAATTTTTTCAAAACGCAAAATCTATTTCTGCTTGAAGACAAGCACTTTGCTTCTGTTTATCCTGGTATTTTATTTGTACCTTTTAACTTATACCCTTAGTTTATATGTTTCATACATTGATTAATTTAGAATGAATAACATCATAATTTCATAACAAGATCTTTCATTAAACATTTTAAAACAATTGATAAATAATAAATCATGCTCTAGAAAAAAACTGTGCTCTACAACAAAGTTTCGCAAACCATACAATCAACAATTGTGAACAAATATTGTCAAAAACAAAATTACAATCTTTTGTATCATTATCTTTACTTGGTATAGAAGTAAAGAGAAATCTCTGCCCCCCCCCTTGTGGGGGGACCAGAGATGTCCCCCCCCCCAGGATACTGCACATCATTACATTCGCAAGGAGAGGAACATGTTAGAAAATAGTCAATGTTTGATAAAGTGTTGTGTACCCCAGATGTTAATGTGTATTTACAATCAGTGGATTGTCTTAATCTGTGAGTACAAAGTCTGTGAGTATGTAATGTAGGAAGCTCTGTCATTGTTTTGCCCAACTGTTTGGTTGTTCTTGGTCTGGATGTGAGCCTGGTGGCAAGTTGCAATCTCCACTTATTTATAGACGCTTTGATGCAAACACCCAGATGAGACTGGACAGTCTGGAAAAGAAGTCACGTTTGTCATTTTGAGCGGCACAGATAGATTCCATGACACTTGCGTTAAAGATGTGTATTCTTACAAAGACAAACATAGCGTTTCTTGTCTAGTCATTGATGCAGAACTCTTTGTGGGTTGAGCTCTCATATCAGAATTGAAACTCCGCAATTCCTATAATGAGGTGATGTTGAGCTGGAATCCTCGGAGTGGATGCTACTGATTACAATTCGCACACATTCACACTTTATCTGAGGTGCCTAACACACATGTCTCTTGAATAAGTGCAATGACAACACATGTTTTGTACAGAGTTATTGGAGGACATTGTTGTGTTTATAATAAAGGGATATGTAATTGACGTTTAAGATAAACTGTTATAAATGGCTTTATGGGGAATTGAATTATTGGAATCATGGTAATGATAATATTCTTGTACTTGTGATCCTGCAGTGAGTCATTGGGGTCAAGGCTGTGTAGTTTTGTTAGAACTGGAGGAATAATTGGGTTGAAGATAAAGGGGATAGGGAAGTTGGCACTCTCTCTGGGAAACTAAAGAATTATCTCAATGCAGTTCAGAGATGTCAGTGATGAGTCTTGTTGTTCTTAAATTCTAACCAATATAACTTTGGTCTACAGAATGAGAACCTATAGTTATAAGAGAGAATGTTCTAGTTCGGACTATCATTGAAGGTGTACATTACTATATCCCTAATAAACTCTTTGTACTATTGGTGAATGTATATTATTATACAAAATTTGTAAGGCAATGGTTCGGAAAGGTTCAATCAGATGGGGAGAATAAAGGCCTTTGCTTTAAGTCTTTCCCATACGGGTGCCACTCATGCAAGGGTTACAGGTGTCCAGCCTTTTGCAGCAGAAGGCGACTGACAGTTTAAACTTTATTTCAACATGCATGACACAGCACACCAGTGTTTGTTTGAGCGCAAACATGAACTTAATTTTCTTCACGGTCTATTCATACACTGGTTGTATGATATAATCATCAAACATTAAGCATTAAACATATATAAATGGTATACCTCTATACTGGCGTACTGTACCAATTGTGTCATTGTGGACAGATTGTGTAGGGTGGCAATGTTCCCAGTCAGTCCTCCCGACATAGGGGGGAGTTAGGGGATGTCAAATTGGAAAGCCTCTCACAGTGAGTGCCGGGCAATGACGTGGTGCGGTGGAGGGGCCGGGTTGGGTAGTAAACTGCAGATTATGGCCGATTAGAGGTAAGTAAGCATGTGAATAAATAAAATAAATTTAGTTGCGCACGTTGCATCGCGTTGGTTCACCGACGAACTCAAGGACTCCAAGAAGACCTGCCGCACCCTCGAGAAAGCCTGGCTCCTCGACCAGACCACTGACAACATGACCGCCCTCAAACATGCCACCCACAAGCACCACCAGCTCATCCGCACCACCAAGAAGAAATCACTGAAGGAACGACTGGACAACAACGCCCACGACAGCAAGGAACTCTTTACCATCGTCAAGGAGTTCTCCAACCCCAGCACCGGCAACAACGACATCACTCCCTCACAAGATCTCCGCGACTCTCTCGCCTCGTTCTTCCACCGCAAGATTGCCAACATCCACAACAGTTTCAGCGCACCAGCCACGCACCCAACCGCCGAACCAACGCCCCCCACCGACCCCCTGCGCACCTGGACCACAGTGACCACCGAAGACACAGCCCGCACAATGAACACCATCCACTCCGAAACTCCGACCGACCCCGGCCCCCACCACATCTTCAACAAGGCCGACTCCATCATCGCATCCCAACTCCAGGACATCATCAACACCTCCTTCAACACCGCCACCTTCCCGGAGAGCTGGAAGCATGCCGAGCTCAGCGCCCTACAGAAGAAACCAACAGCGGACCCCACCGACCTCAAAAACGTCCGCCCCATCTCGCTCCTCCCTTTTCCTGCCTTAGTCATCGAGAAGATCATCAACAGACAGCTTGCCGCCTTCCTCGAAACGAACGGATCCCTCGACCCCTCGCAGTCTGGTTTCAGAGCCAACCACAGCACCGAGACCGCAATCATCGCAGCCACCGACGACATCCGTGCCCTGCTCGACAACAGGGAAACAGCGGCACTCATCCTCCTGGACCTCTCTGCAGCGTTCAACACTGTCTGCCACTGCACCCTAGTCCAACGCCTCAGCAACATCGGCATACAAGAGACGGCACTGGAGTGGATCATCTCGTTCCTCGCTGGTAGAACTCAGAGAGTCCGCCTCCCCCCGTTTCCATCCGAGGCCACCAAAGTCATCTGCGGCGTTCCGCAAGGATCATCACTCAGCCCCACCCTCTTCAACGTCTACATGAGACCTCTTGCTGCGATCGCACGCCAACACAACCTCAACATCATCTCCTACGCCGACGACACCCAGCTGATCCTCTCCCTCGCCAAAACCAGCCTACACGAAGGGATGAAAGACGTCGCCGAGTGGATGAAGAACAGCCGCCTGAAACTGAACTCAGCAAGACGGAAGTCCTCATCCTGGGACCATCGCCCTCCGCCTGGGACGACTCATGGTGGCCCCCAGCCCTGGGCACTGCACCCAAGCCAACAGACCACGCACGCAACCTAGGCTTCATCCTGGACTCCTCCCTCTCGATGGCCAGACAAGTCAACGCCGTCTCCTCATCATGCTTTCACACCCTGCGCATGCTTCGCAAGATCTTCCGATGGATCCCGACCGAAACCAGGAAGACGGTCACCCAGGCCCTCGTTACCAGCCGACTGGACTACGGAAACACCCTCTACGCCGGAACCACAGCCAAGCTACAGAAAAGACTCCAACGCATCCAGAACGCCTCCGCCCGACTCATCTTGGACATCCCCGGACGCAGGCACATCTCCGGCCACCTGAGGGACCTGCACTGGCTCCCCGTCAACAAGAGGATCACGTTCAGGCTCCTCACCCATGCACACAAGTCTCTCCATGACCTGGGCCCCAAGTACCTCAACGACCGCCTGACCTTCTACACGCCCACCCGCCAGCTACGGTCTACTAGCCTCGCCCTTGCCGCCGTACCACGCATCCGAAGAGCCACCGCCAGAGGAAGATTCTTCTCCTACCTGGCAGCTAAGACATGGAACTCCTTCCCCATCCACCTTTGGCTGACCCAGGACCATCTCGCCTTCAGGAGACAACTCAAGACCTGGCTGTTCGAGCAGTAGCAGACCCCTTCCCCCAAGCGCCTTGAGACCCTTCCGGGTGAGTAGTGCACTATACAAGTGTCATGATTGATTGATTGATTGATCGCCAAAAGCTATACAGAGCGCACAATGAAATGTGCTTTATTTATTTATATGTTTACTAACCTCCATTCGGCTGTAATCCATAGTTTACTACCCCCACCCTGCCCCTCCCCCGCACCACGTCAGCATCCAGCAGCACTCCCACCACAGGCCACTACTGCTTCTCCTTGTGACTTTTGATTGGATTTGGTGCCCTTTCAGTGGCTTGTACTTTTTGTTTGGCTGTAGGATAACAAGTAGCATTTTGACAAATATTGGGCCAAGAGTGCTAAAGAATTGATCAAAGTCTTTTGAGTCAGTATATTCCATTGTCTTTTTGTCAATTTTGATTACAGCTGATTCCAGGAGACCGAGGAAATGCCTTCTAAGGACATTTGTTTCATGGAAGATATCTGCCAAGGCAAGGACTCGGTTGTATGGTTCATGGTTGCTGTTACTGCTTGAAACACACAATTACCGGTAGAGGTGACTCACCCTCGTCTGATGTCTTTTATTACATAGAATCTGATATTGTCTTTGCCGGACCTCTCTTGAGGTTTATCAATCTGACATTTCATTGTGCATAAGGTCCCCATTTTTCTATATGGTCCAACCTTGCTTGCATCTGTTATTCTCTTTTCTGCTGTGTTATGCTGAGAATGGAAGTAAGTTATCTCTGTCTATATTGATTTCACATCATCCAGGACTTCTGCAAGTTTGACATCCATTTTTTCCCATAGAGGTGTTAATAGTCCGTAGCTCCACCATGCGAGGTGAAATGTTCAGGTGATGGCCATTGTTTGTGCCAAAGAGGATTTGCTACTTGTATTGTTGTGGTGGTGTGATAGCATCTGAGAATATCAACTACAACAATGATTTTGATCAAGACATGTACACAATGGTCTCTGTCTGTACACAGGTCAGTTTTTGCATGGTCTGGTCCAATACTAGTGTTTAGTGAAGATTTGGTAATACCTGTTTGTGTCAGTGCTAGTTGCAACAGATGGTTGCGAAAAAAAGTTGTACACAAAGCATAGAAGGAGTATCAATTTAAGGCCAAGTTGGTAGAGGGCTTAGAACTATCCCCTATGGGTGGAAAGTTCATTACTATGTTTCAGATTTACGAACCGCCCACATTCACGCCAAGTTCTGTTGTACTTAAGATGTTGTGAGGTATTCCAGTGAAGCAAATGGGGGTAGGTTCTCTCTGCTGAGTGTATTTCCAGGACTCAGGTCTACTGGAAGAATCTAGTGATAGATGACCAAACCCAGGATGAACGATAACTCTGCCTGAATTAGATTGCATTGCTCGACATCATGTTGGGAAGAAGATACTGTATTAGTTCCAAGAGAACAGTGTTCATTGTTATGTTCATGCCCTAAAGTGACAGTCTCAGTTAAAGGTTGCTGATGGATACTGGTTGCCATTATTTGCTGTACCTTCATCAGTGCTTTGACACAGAATTGTTATAATTGTTATGTGTACAGTTATTTGTTGTTAATGTAGACCCCCCATGTGAATTAGTCCTAATGGAGCTGGGTGTCTGAAAAGTCAGGTTACATTCCTCCTCAGATATGGTGCAGAGGTGTAGCAGTGAAGCAGAGTGCCCCACATGGTCTGTAGGGTTTGTGGTTAGGGCACTCCATTTTAGCTGTTGTCCATTATGCTTCCAAGGGCTCCCATTTCAGATCTTCTGTAGCCGATAGGAATGTTTATATAGTCAATGGGACCTCCAATGGTGTTCTGTTAGGCACAGAAAATGACCAACCTCAAGGCTACAAGGTCCTTCCACTCTAGCCTTCCAGATGTGATGAAGGGCCTCAAAGCCAGCCAACAATTCATGCAACAGCCTTGAGTGGGCAAGTCCCAGGCTCCATTGAAAGCATCAGTGAGTGAGTGCAAGGCTCCATTGTATGGAGATACTCCATTGCTCATGTGCCTCCCATGAGTTGGTGAGCCCCAGGCTTCATATCAGTCATGCACTTGGGCGGCAGATTCTCTTCTATAAAATAAGGATGGTTTTAGACCAGGCAGTCCCTTTCTTTGCCTGTCTTTAGTGCTACCTGTTGTAAGAAGAATCTTCTTCTTAAATTAGGACTTTCAGCGCTCACTACATGTGACACAAAACACTGCATTTACAGTGTGCAATTCTAAACAGTTGCCCTTCTTAACCTTCTTGAAAACTAGAGAAGATGACAAGTTAGTCACCATTCATTGCTCCAATTTAGATACGTAGTTATCGTAGCAGTAGAAAGAGCTTGATGATCAATAGTAAAAGAGTTTGATCTACTTTTGTTTAATAATGGCCCTGAATAAGCCTTGATGTGCTAATTCAGTGTTCATAATTAGTCGAAATGCGGGCTAAGCTCAGCCTTCTCACTCTGAAAGTACCCCCAGACTTCTGAGGAGCTTTAGCAGTTCAGGCTGTTATTGACCACAATATATTTTCTAGAATTTCAAATTTTCTCAGAGTCCTGAACACTTTAACTCAAATTGGAATGTTGAATTTTTTTTAAAAAGTGACAATATGTAAACATGAATATTAAGATACATATATTAAAGTCTTTCTAGCTTTATCTATCATTATTTGATGATTTTTCTTTTGTAGTAGTAAACTTTATTGTTTTAAAAAAAACTGCTTGATTAACAAAGATAAAAAGCAAATTAATATTCAAAGAATAATGTGCAATATACCAATGTGCAGTTGCAGTAAACAATCTGTGGATTATTTAGAGCATTAAAAGCTAAAAGTAGAGGGCCAGCCACCAATTACCAATTCACAAGTTTACGTCCAGACCTGGATTGATGGATAGCTACCAGATTAGGTTAAAATACCCCATGGCCAGTTACACTGAGTCGAGGAGCCCTGCTTAATTATTTTTCTCCACCCCAGGCATCTGCCCTGCCCAGCACGGACAATGTAATTTGTTATTAGGGTTTACCCTTGCCTATGGCTGGGTGTGACCACAGATAATCAGACATCTGTTGCCTAAGTCCATTAGCGTATTTGGTGCATCTTTCAAAAACAACAATTGATGGACAGAATGCAGAACAATGTCATATATTCACCCCAGTACAGGGATCTAGTCCTAAATCCATCGTTTTTTGCACTTCACACCACCCCAGTTCAGACATGGCCATATGCAAATCAATCTTGACCCTGGGCTTCATGGGAACAGTCCAGCCCGAGCTGCCAAGCCATGTCTCCCCTGACCGGAATCAAGCATCCTAGGACCGGTTTCTGGCTATCAGCCATCATCAGCCAGGATAGCTTGAATCCAGAGGTGTGGAGAGCACGGGACTCATGTCTGAGCATACCCTTCCCACTCGGGGTGACAAATGCAAAAACAACAGTTGATGGACAGAATGCATAACAATGTCATACATTCACCACAGTATAGAGATATGGGCCTAAATCCATTGTTTTTTTGCACTCCACTCCACCCAAATTCAGACATAGCCATATGCAAATCAATCTTGACCCTGTGCCTCATGGGAACAGTCCAGCCGGAACTGCCAAGCCATGTCTTCCCTGGACCGGAATCAAGCATCCTAGGACCAGTTTCTGGCTATCAGCCGTCATCAGCCAGGATAGCTTGACTCCAGTGGTGTGGAGAGCACGGGACTCAAGTCTGAGCATACCCTTCCCACTCGTGGTGACAAATGCAAAAACAACAGTTGATGTACAGAATGCAGAACAATGCCATACATTCACCCCAGTACAGTGATCTTGGCCTAAATCTATCGTTTTTTTGCACTCCACACCACCCCAGTTCAGACATGGCCATATGCAAATCAATCTTGATCCTGTGCCTCATGGGAACAGTCCAGCCCGAACTGCTAAGCCATGTCTTCCCTGGACCGGAATCAAGCATCCTAGGACCGGTTTCTGGCTATCAGCCGTCATCAGCCAGGATAGCTTGACTCCAGTGGAGTGGAGAGCACAGGACTCAAGTCTGAGCATACCCTTCCCTCTCGGGGTGACAAATACAAAAACAACAGTTGATGGACAGAATGCAGAACAATGTCATACATTCACCCCAGTACAGAGATCAGGGCCTAAATCCATCGTTTTGGTGCATCTTGCCAGATCCCATGGAGCGATAATCCAGAAGCAAGTCCACAACCTTAGTGCAAGGAAGACATGTTTGGGCAGTAATCTCTGTTGGGGGTCTTAACTGGGGCAACAAAATAACAGGTGTAGCCACAAATCATTGCTATATTCGCATACCGTGCATTTACCCTTTTTTCCTTGTCCCACCCAGTCTGGATTAAATTCTTTAATTGGAAGAGCTAGAAGTCTCAAGTACAGAATCTGTCCGAATATTTGTGCATTTATGCCATCCAGAAGATAAGGTTGCGGTTTCTGGCCTGGTAAGCATTATTCAGGAGCTGAACCTTGCGCCAAGTTACCTAGTAATGGTAGACCTTGCTCCCTTAAAGTCTCCTTTAATTGCGGATTAATTACTTTTTTCCAGGCTGAATATGGGACTTCCCCTCATCGGAGGGCTGCTTCTTCTATCTAAAGGAACGTAATAGTGCTCATTACTCAATTGAACATGGATTGCTTAGAGACTCAAAAAGGAATTTCAGGCATTTAGTGAACTGATTGATGCTCTCCTTGTCCTGATGTAAAATTTCAACCATGAGGTTTTACAGTCCAATGATTGATTCAAAAGGCTGAATTCTAGTTCTAATCTTGAACGGAAAATACATTATAGCTGTTGAAGTATTTTCCCTGTGAGAGCTGCAGTGAATTTGCTCCAAGGCTAAATCTAGTGTACCTGGGTAAGTGTGATGGCTATACTGCAAGGCTGGAGGAGTGTTTATTTCTTAACCCTGAGTAAAGTGGCCACCGAGGCACTAATTAGTATCTGGTTCAGTTGTCCAATGCCGTAGATCATGGCAGCTCTTTTGTTTGTGAGAGATCTTGTTTGCACTGCTGTTCTTTTGTACTGAACCAAGCACTCAGGTAGTTATAATTTCTCATTGTGTGAATTGTCATGCAGCCCAGGTGCCAGGATACGTTCTATTTGTTCCAGTATCTTCCAAATGTAATGACCTTTGTTTTGTCTTAATTTACCAGGAGGGCATTTTTTCAAGTTGTACATATTCAGTGCATTAAATGTTCTGTTAGGTGTGACCCATAATCACAATGTTGTTTGCATAATGAATTACGTGAAACTTCATACTCCCTCTCTTGGGTGGAACCAGGCAACCAGACTCCAAGAATTTCCCTAAATCAGTGGTATATATATTTAAAACTGTGTGGGCAAGCTGTAACCCTGCTTGAGACCTGAATTGGTTTTAATATCATTAGTGACCTCGCTGAGCCAAGCTTTCACTTAAACTCACGTCCCAGAGTATAATGAAGTTGGATTAAACCCAGATCTTTTGACTGGGAGAGAATGTTTGCATTGTCAGCATTCCGTCCATCATTTGTTTGCTGTAACACTTTTCGCCCTAAGTGGGATGGGTATGCCCAGACCCGGGTACGTTGCTCACTGTGCCACTGGATTCAACCTAGCCTGGCTGAAGAAGGGTGACATACCCAGAAACCGGTCCCAGGATGCTTGTTTCTGATCCAGAGATGACCTTGCTTGGCACTTCGGTCTGGACTGTTACCATGAGGCACAGGGTCGAGACTGATTTGCATATGGCTGGGTCTAAACTGGGGTGGCATGGTGAGCTAAAGAACAATAGATTTAACCCAGATTTTTTGACTAGGGGAGAATGTTTGCATTGTCAGCATTCCGTCCATCATTTGGTTGCTGTAACAGTAATCGATAAAACAGCGGAAGGGAGGTAACCTGTTGTTTAGTCCTGCTTGATGTCTCAGGATGGAAAGGGCTATTATGATGTCCACTGTAGATTCCACGGCCCCAGAAACCTGATTGATAAACGGCAAGGCTTCTGCTCTCTTAATGTTTATGTTAATGTTTGTTAATTCAGAGATATAATTCTGGGTCTTGATGGGCTATGGATCTGAATCTTGCCCTGGTTCAGCTATTTTGGGGGACCTGGTCATTGTCACACTGGGTATTGAGTCTGATGTCGTGTTTTGCTTGCAATCCATTGCCACGGACTGGCAACTAAACTGGGAGCCTAAGGACTGATTCATGTATAGCTTCCATACGTGCCTTACATTGCTGCTTATGGAACACCATTTTCCATATATACATTGCTGTTCTTTAATTTGCTAACGTAATTTAGGAGTGAACCTGTTTTTGATCTTTAAGCTACTGAAAGATAATAGTCCATTCTTTTTGGTTCCTTTCCTTCCTATGTTCCCAGACTTTTTTTTGTGGGTTGATCTCATAGGTTTTACTGCCGCTGCTGCTGAGCTTGTAGGGGGCTTTTCTTTATGGACGCACTAGGCTTTGCAAAGATCTCTTTTAATTGAGATGATGGCTTTTTTGTGCTGGGATTCCATTCTCCAATCCCCCTCAGGCTGTAGACAGTTCAACTTATACCTGTTTCCAAGCAGAAGGGCCCTGAGATCTTCAACGTAGTTTGCCCACTTCTGATGCACTAATTCTTTGAGTTTAGGACAAGATGTAGCCTTCAGTTGACCTATCCAATCATTTACTTCTGCTTTCTGTTCTGGCCTTCACTTAATTGTTCTCACTAGCTTCACAAGTCCCTCTTCTGTTGAGATGCCTTCATGGTTGCTCTTGGCTGTTGAATGAGATGTTTAGTCCTGTATATCAACTATTTAAAAATGAGAAAGCTGGCCTACTAAGCGCTCGGAAAGTAAGGCATAGGTGATGGTTGATATTCCGTTACAAGTCAAAAGGAATGGCCGTTCAATTCCTTTAGTCTCAGTCTCCTGTTGCACCAACATCAATGTATACATTGCCAGGAAGTCCTTCATGATGGGCCCCACTTTCAAGCAAGTGATCCTGTCAGGTGCCACCTCCAGGCCTCGCATATTAAAGTCTCCTACGATTACAATTTCATGACTAGGGTTTTCAAAAAGGAGTATCTCAAAACTATAAAGCAGATCGCCTACTGTCATCATCATGGCTCAAGCCAATTGCTCTCTGGATGACTTTCAGGCAGATGATTGAAACTGCCCCGACCTCCTCAAAGCCAAAATCCAGTGCGTGACCTCCAATTTGCTTGAGTGATTAATAAAGATAGCGAGACCACCTGGCAAGTGCTGAAAATGAGTTGAACAGAGCGCTGGTGTAAAGATCTCATAGGGACCTGGTGGGGTCATTGGGGAAAATGGCCAGGTCTCCTGAAAGCATAGAATATCATTTGTTTCCATATAGGACTTTTTGCTACTCTGACACTATTGAGGTCTGCCACATTCCATGAGACTACTGAGATAGTGGCATTTAATCTCGGGGAGTTGATGATTTAAAACATTTCTTAAAACGTTTCTGAAATGTAGATTATGTGTCACTCCCTCACAACATCATCAAATCTAAACAGTATTACAATTTAACAAATATGAACTATGAACTACAGAACACAAACAACCATACCTTTCTCTCCTTATAAAAAGCATAGAAGGATTCTAGTCCCATGGCTCATAGAGCCCAAAATCTGAAGGTTTATTTAGGCTTTCATCAAATTGTATTTTAAACACCATGTGGTTTTATTTAACTTTCTGAAACGGAGTGGGGCATCTAATGGGAAAGTATGTGTCCTGCCAGTAAAGAGGATGGGGTAGTGTATTTTCTTTGTTAAAATGACTAACACTAGACTTTCTTCTCTTTTATTTTTTCACAGAGGAATATGGAGAGAATTGAATCTAGATCCATTTTAGACATTTTTTAGTCTGCAATTACCTCACTGGCAACCGTTCTTCATCAAAGGCTGAAAAGAGAATGAGACTAACATTACATAATTAATTTAAGGTCCCAGAAGCAGCAAGCAGTTAATGGGAACAGTATTTATTTTGCTTACTCTCCCCCACAATCAGAGCTTCAGTTATTTTTTTAAAAGTTTGAGTTTATTGAAAAACCGTAGTATAATAAACATAAGAGATCTTAATTAACATCGAGATTATATGAAAGGATAAGAAATGCAACGGTTACAATAAACATGCTGTGTGCAAGAGGGTAGTAAAAAGGGGGAAGGAAGAGGGAGAAAGATTGAAGAAAAACAAGATATGAAATTAAACTCTGTAGGTGCATTAATACTTAGGAATTAAATATTACTATACACATAAATAGGTATGAACAATAATATCCTAATGTTTTAAGAAAAAGACAACATGGTATAATTACGGCGGTTTGCGGCCCTCATCTGATGTATTTACAACATTATCAGTAGAAATAGTTGAAGAAGAGGACCAGGATAAGTGTGTAGTAAGTGGAAGCCCAAAAAAATCTCTTTTAATTGCTAGAGAGATAGGGGTGGCATGATTGGTGTTGAGTCTTTGACGAAAACATATGGCTTTCCACCAGGCTTTGAGAGTAACTTTATCAGCTTGTTTCCAATTTGTGGTTATTAAATGTAAGGATACAGCTAATAATAAATCTAACAACTTGAAGTTTGATGGTGATTGAGGCCATTGAGATGACAATGCGCCTAAGAAAATGTTGGGTAAAGAAAAGGGGACATCAACTCTAAAGATTTCATTAATTTGGGATAAAACTAATTGCCAAAAAGTGAAAAAAATTAGGGAAGTCAAATAGCATGTATTTTAAGTCAGCAGTAGAGCAGGGACAGGACCGGCAGGGTATTAGGAGAAAAAGATGCTAATGTTGCAGGGGAATGTAATAGACGTGATAAACAAAATAAAGTGTTTGAGTAGTATTAGCAGTTCTTGATGTCTTGTGGATCTTAAGCCACAATTTATCCCAGATGGAGGCTGGCAAGCATGGGGTTAGATCATTTTCCCACGCCAACTCAGTCTTTGACTGTTGCCTTTCTAAAGGTAATATTAAACTTTCGCAAATAGAAGATGCAGAGGGGGAAGTGCTTAATAAGATTGAGGGGGTAGTTGGAAGCATGAGGAGGTATTGATTAAGAGAGGGAAGTAGTAGATTATATTGTGTTTTGAAAGAAGTAGGGAGAGAACATTTTGCTTGAAGGTCAGTAAAGGGTAAAGGATCATTATTACTCAAGAGTTGAGAAATCTAGAGTAAACCCTTGGATCTCCAAGATTTCCAGTAAATGGTAACATTTTTGATACGTAATAATTTATTGTGCCAGATGGGCTCTTGAGATAAAGAAGTAATAGAAGGATAAGAAGATGGTAGAAGAAGAGCTAAAAGTTTACGAGTGTGAGAAATAGCGGAAGAGCGGAAGGGGGAAATATTGTTAGTGAAGGCAAGGGTTTCTTGAAAGTTAAAAGGGGAGGCCAGAAATTTTTCAATAGATATCCACACTGTGGGATGTGTAGACAGATTAGAAGAAAGCCAACGAGAAGCTTGTTTTAGGGAAAAGGCATAGTGATACGATTTGAAGTCATGGGATTTAAGGCATCCATTAGGTTTGTCTTTTTTTAAAGAAGATAGAGCTATTCGAGTAGGCTTTCCCTTCAAAAGAAACTTCATTAAAAGATATAAAATGTTCTTAAAATAGTACCCGGGAATGTGCATAGGAATCATAGAGAGAACATAAAGAATAAGAGGGGTGAGCATCATCTTAATCAAATCTAATCTTCCCCACGAACAGAGAAAAAGAGGATGCCATCTTGTAATAGTATCATTTAACGTTTTGATTAATGTGGTCAAAATGTAGTTTTAAAGTCTCGGAGATAGTCGAGGAAAATCATAGATCTAAGTATTTTAACTTAGAAGGTTGCCAGGAAACTCCAGTATGAATAAAATAGTGATTAAAGCATAAAACATTCAGGGGCAAAACTTCACATCTATCTGGATTAAGACAGTAGCCTGATAATAGAGAAATAATATCAACATGGTGGAGAAAAGGAGGAAGAGAAGTAGCCGGGTTAGAACAATATAAAAGGATATTGTCCTCGTATACAACATTTTAACTTGATGTGGACCAAGTTGGAAACCAGTAATCTGAGCATCCTGTCTAATTTTAGTTAAAAGGGGTGCTAATGCCACTACAAACAATAAAGGTGATAAGGGACATCCCTGTCATACTCCTCTAGAGAGAGAAAAGTAATCTGAGATGTTACCATTAATGAAAATAGAAGCGCTAGGGTCTGAATATAGTAAGGAAATCAAGGAGATCAATTTGGGAGTAAACCCTATCCATTTTAAAGAATGGAACATAAACTCCTATCCAATCCTGTCAAATGCCTTTTCAGCGTCTAAAGCTATAGCAGCAGTAGGATAGTCTAAGGAAGAGGCCTTGCGAACAACATTGAAAAAGACTCTAGAACTATCAGAGGATAGTCGACCATTTACAAAGCCGGATTGCTCTGCACCAATAAGTTCAAAATCTTTGTAAAAATCCTATAATCTGTATTGACGAAAGAAAAGGGTCGATAGATTTTTTACAAGGAGGGGTCCTTATTGTCTTTTTTTATTAAACATATTATGACTTCTTGAAAAGTGCCCTGAGATGAACCGTTTGTAATAAAGGAATTATATAGAAGTAGAGGATTTGGAAGAAGAAGCTTAGCAAAATGCTCATAGAGCTCAACAGTAAACCCATCGGGTCCAGGGGCCTTACCTCATCATAGTACCGATACAGCATGGGTAGTTTCCACCAAATTAATATGAATTTCCAGCAGGTTAAAATCAATACGTTGAGAAGAAGGAGAATTAATGGATTGAAAAGAAGAGGATACATCTGATTGAACTAGATGAGTTTCAGGAGTGTATAGATTTTTATAAAAGGAAACATATTAATTTAAAATATCGTCATCTTTGAAAAGTGTTGTTCCAGCAGAGCTTTGCAAAGATTCTATTCCAGTTCCATCACGCCTTATTTTGAAGTAGTTAGCTATAACTTTCCATTTAATTTTGACCTCCATAATAGCGAGTCCTGCTTTTCAAATGGTAGGAGGAAGCTGCTTCTGTGGATAGTCTATTAAAAGTAAGCTTAGCATCAATAGGGTATTTTAAAGAAGATTCAGTGTTGGAATGATAATAAGCTTATTCTAATAGTTTAATTTTAGCGAGTAATAAAGTCGTTTGTTTTTCAAAGCCTTTATTCTTTTGTGAGAGAAAATGCATTATGAAACCCCTCGCGGCTGCTTTGAAAGAATCCAAAATCATTATAGGAGAGGAAACCAGAGTTCTATTAATAGTAAAAAATACGGAAGCAAAAGAACTGAATTTGCCGAAGAAATTAGGGTCTACAAGTAATGAATTATTAAAACACCATATACCAGCATGAGGGACAAAAGGTAACAAATCAAAGTTAACAAAAACTGGGGCATGATATGATATTAAAATAGAGCCTATCTCAGACTGAAGGACATGTTAAGCTAAGGATTTACTTAAAAAGAGGTAGTCAATATGGGATTGTGATTGATGTGAGGGTGAATAGTAACTGTATTTTTGAAGATCTGGATTACATAGCCTCCATATATCAAATAGAGATTTACGGAGTATTGTGTAAGTAAATTGTGAATGCATTTAAGTGTTTACAAATTTACCTGTCTGTCCAATATGGGGTCGTGAATTTGTTTGCAGTCACCACCAAAAATAGTATAATTATTGTCAAACAAAAGTAATTTTTCAGAAACATGTGTCCAAATTACTTTGTCAACGGAAACTGGGCCATACACATTAAAGATAACGAACGGTATATTTTCTATAACTAATTTAACAATAACCCAAAAACAGAGTCAGATTCTTGATGAACAACTGAAACATGAAATGTTTTATGGCAGAGAATCAAAACACAATTTTTCTTACCCAAAACTGGAAAAGAAAATACATTGCCAACCCAACATTTCTTTAACTTAGAATCTTCAGCTACAGATAAGTATGATTGCTGGAGTAAAGCAATGTCAGTTTTTAATTTAGCTAAATGGGTTAATACCCATTGTCTCTTGATGGGTTTTCCTAATCCCTTAATATTCCATTTAGTAACTCTGAAAGTGAATAGAAGTAAATATTATATACAGTCATCAAGCGTACAGTGATATAACCAATCTTAAAATTAAGTAAAAGTGAAAGGGTAAGAATGTAAAGATAAGAGTATTGTTTGATCAGGAGAGAAGGGGAAAAGGAAATAACAGATTAAGCACCAGAAACAATGAACAAAAACAGAGTTATGAAGTAGGGAAACTGGGATAATATTCCAGGCGGTAATCCTAGATGAAACTTATTGATGAAAGCATGAACAAACAATATGAGTACATGAAGAAGAATAAAGTAAGAATGTAATAGATACGAGGAAGAACAGTGAAAGATATAAAGGATTTGAAATATGAAAGGGAGCAAACTGAAGGAAGAGTTAAGGTTGGAAAATAAATAAAAGAGAAGATGAGAAGGAACTATAGAGAGGAATACCGAAGAAAGAAAGATAAGACAAAGAAAAAAAAGACAGTACAAGCCATGCAAATAGCGAGTGAAGGACATACTGACAAACACCAGATGAGATGGGGGATGACAACACTAAAAGATGACGACCACAGCGCTGGAACTCCACCGAACCCCAGGGGAGCCATGAATGAGAGTGTCAACATCCGGTCAAGCAGGCAAGTGGTGATACGCTGGTTAGAGGGTACGTCATACATCCTGGCATGTAGAGGAGTCAAGTACATGAACGCAGTTAGTAGACTTCTACGGCAAGACGACAGAGACCTCAAATAAATCTCTGAAAAATTACATTAATACCCTTCTCAAGGGAGTCACACTGTTAACTCTGTTGTTCAAAGTTTGAAAGACGTCAACCCCAAAATCTTTTATATACAAATTTTACTGTTATGAATTTTTTAACAAAAAGTGATATGTATTTTTATATATTGATAAATTGTCTATCTAATTCTTTTATTCGCACTAGGGGGTATTGTAATGATTTTACTTAATCAAACAATAAATTAGAATTTGAATTTGAATACGAGTATCAACATGTAAGGGAGACCATACGGGAAACGGATTGCGGGAAGAATACACCTGTGTAAAAATGAAAGAAAAAATGGTATGAAGAAGGAGTAAACCTAGAAAGAGGGATAGAAAAAAATATAGATAAAAACAACCTAATACATAAGAATTACAAAAATCTGCAGAACAAAAATTAGAAAGTTACACAAACAAGAAAACAGTCAACAGGACAAAGTAAAAAATAAATCAAGTAGATTTTGAAATATCCATGAGATCAACTCCATGTTGACGAAGAAATTCCTGCAGAGCAGCTGGCTCTTCAAACGTGGTAGTCTTTTCTTTGTAGGTGACTTTGAATATGCAGGGATGGATCAGTCCAAATATGGCATTAGAAGAGGGTAACTGAGGACGAAGGCCAATACATTTTTTCCTGAGATCTGCAGTAACTTAAGCCACATCTTGACAGAAGAATAGATGCTGAACTTTCCAGAAAATGTGATTTTTGGATTTCACCGCCGAAAAAACCTGCAGGAGGTTAGTGTATTGTAGGAAAAATGTGATTACTTCACGAGGGTTTGCAGATATCTTAGGACCAAGTCTTTGAGCTCTTTGAATATTAAGTGGAGAAGTAGCAGGTATGTCTAGGAGCTTAGGTAGAAACGTCTGATAGAATACGGTAGGGTTGGATTCGTCAATATTTTCAGGAAGTCCGTAAATTTGGATGTTGTTTCTGCGATTTCCATTTTCTAAATCTTCTGTTTGTTGTATAAGGAGAGATATTTCTGACTCTAGAGATGAGATACGCGAGCATGAGGATTGAAGATAATCTATTTTCTGTTCCACCGCAAGAGCTCGTGTTTCCAGAGAAGACCATTTATCATTCAGAAGTTTAAGCGTTTTATTGGTTTCTTTCACAAAGGGTTCCAAGGCACGAATTTCCTCAAGAATTACATCCAAAAAGGCTGAGGAAGAGTTCACCAGAGATGGGGGGGTCCTTTTTCGGTCTTTTAGTGGAGAACATAGAAATTTTGGTTGGAAATTGTGTTTTTGGAATGGCGCCTGGTGCAAGGTCAGAATTCGGAGAAGTGATTTTGTGAATAGAGCCTGAATTTGAGTGTTCAATGTGTTTGGTGGAAGTAGATATTTTAGGGTTCTTTAGTCTCCCTATAAATGAGAAGACAAGGGATTAATAAGCAGTGCATAGTTGAAGCTTTAAAAGTATGAGCAGGCACACAATGAGGAAAAGAAGATTCCAACTCTAAAGAAATAGAGCGTATCGAAGAATGACCACACCTTTAATCAATTCAGACACTTGTTAGAAATAAACTTTAGAGATATATAGTTCACAAAATGAGGATATTCAAGCCTTTTAAATTGTAATAAATAAACCACCTCTCAAGACTAAATTACATATTCTGAGTAAAAAAGCCCTTTCTATGCGTGCTGCATTCTGCCTGCCTGCCTGCCTGCCTGTGTGCCTGGGCTGCCTGCATTGGCACTATGAAGCCCATTGTGCACCAGCACATGGAAAAGGACAGGAATGCACTGTATTGCATTAAATATGGCACATTCCTGCAGCACAGCAAGATGACTTGCTGTGCTGTGTCACCCAGTTTATACATGAACCCCTGAGTATGCTTGTGAGTCCAGTATGTGCAATCAGTAAGGATCATATCAGCTCTCAGATGAGTCATTGCCTGAGGGGATAATGGTCTAAAGTGCGAATTTAAGTAGAAATCCTCCCCTGCCCTCTATTCCGTTGCTCTGCATTGACTGTTCATGAGTGTCCCCTTATCACTGGGTAGGAATGGGTTTGGTCTTTTGTTTTGTACAGAAATGGCAGTATTAACACCTGTTGCCAAGAGCCTCCAGCATAACCTCTCTGTTTTGATCAAAGCAAAGAAAACCGCTGAAAGGGACAATGATTTGCAACTCAACTGTCTCCATTCGGAGCATTTACATAGAAATAGATTGATTAATGCTAAATGTGCAGTTGTTTACAGCAACTAAGGCACTGCTGCATTCCTTCCGAGCAGTCTCTGAAGGATGTCGGAAGATATAGTTAAAGTACCATAGTTTGTAGTATTTTTTTTACACAAAGTAAACTTAGTTTGATTTTCCATTTACTTTACCATAGGACGCTCCGCTGTTGGGATGGAGATCTCCCTACAGTAAAGTATGGCTAGGAAGTTAAACAAGTTCAGTAAACTATATAATTTATAAGTAAAAAAATGTTTTCTGTTACATTTTAATGATGTAAATTAAATCTATCTATTCATTTTAAAATTGGGAAGACAATACAGAATGCTACAGCACTATTATCTTAATGTTGAATTAAATAATTGATTTAAATATATTTAAGTGAATAATAAATATACATTCTACGTAAACTAAAACCAACACTATGGAAAAATAATTATTACAGGGTTTTTTTTAACATTTATTTTACTCCTCATCTCACAGTGTCAAGTCTTTGTGGAACATTTACAGCCGTACTCTCTCTCTGTGGGCCACCTGGCTGACCACGCTTTACTTGGGTCGCCAGACCTCCTCTCCTTTAGTAGCAGGGACATTGTGTATTCATTGGAGCGGCTGGATCATTCTTAGGTTTCTTCCCCACCTCATTAGAGGGTGCCAGATGTTAAACGGCTTCTCCTCTGCCCTCTCATATTCCAGTCAAGCCATGATAAATTATGCTTTTAACCAGTCCTCGCTTCTCGGGGGGAGGTGATCCTTCCATCTCCTTCATATTTTCCTCCTTGCCAGTAGGATCAAATAGAGTAGGCTATCTGATAGAACAAACCATCGTCACCAAATATAACCAGAGAGGAGTTTACTTTGATCGTGGTACTGAAAAGTCCCGACAGTGCCTGTCCTATCTCTTTCCAGTATTGATCCAGCTCTTTACATTCAAGAAACATATGAATATCATCTGCCATCAATTCCTGACATCTCGGACATTTTGGTGGTGGTACAGGGGCAAATTTCCCTATTTTATAAGGGGTATAGTAAAGCCTATTAACCACAAAGTAATGATTCTTTTCAAACAGGCAGGCTTTATATGTTTGTATAGGGTCTTTAAAGATGGTTCAAGCATGCCCTCTGCCTGCAGTGCCAGTGGAGAGTTGTTCCATACCCCCTCTGCCGGGGTTATCCCCATATCTTTGCCCTTTAATAAATGTTGGTACCATACCGATATTTCTTTTAGTATGGGTGTGGAGGATTGGCTAAGCCTTTCTAATTCCTCGTTACTTCGCATCTACCCCCGTTCCACTGTGTGCCAGGACACCAATTGAAGATATTTAAACCTTGATAAATCTGTCCCTACCTTCGCCCTCAAATACTCCCGTGGGTGTATCCCTTCCTCATCCATTAACTCCTTCCATTTTGAGATTCCAGCTCTTTTGATAGGTATTGCCAGGGCATCTTTCAAGCAGTCCGGGGTACCAGGTGAATCTCAGACTGGAGATGAGTCTGAATAGTACCCAATCCCACTACTTACCCTTACTGTGTACCATGTCTCTAGGGCAGTTTTTAATATCTTTAAACGAACCCTCTTGAAGAATCTTGGAGATCCAAATGTATACATAAATTCATTGTTTCCCCCTTCTGCTCTCACCATTTCTTGCAACAATTTGCCCCAGGGTGAATCATCAGGTCTAGTGAGTAGCATACGTAGGCTCTTAAACTGAAATGCCACTACAAAGAGGCTAATATCGGGGAGAGCTAACCCACCTTTTAATAATCTTCTTCTAAGTTTCTTCCAGGTCAGGCGTACCCATTTGTCCCCCCACACAAAACTCCCAATTTTGCTCTGTATCTTTTTTATGTCTTTCTTAGGGAATATTAGTGGTATGGTTGAAAATAAATATGAAAGCTTGGGGAGAATAACCATTTTTACTAGATTCACTTTCCCATATATAGATAAAGGGAGGTTCTTCCATCTGCTAAACAGACGGTCTATTTCCCTAATTGTTCTATGCAAATTTATCTTAGGGATCCGGTCCAGTTCCCGTACGATATATATCCCCAGGTAGCTAAATTCCAGACTCTCCGTACCTAACCAATGATCTATGTTCCAATACATGACCTCAGTCTTGAATCTATTCACCTTGTATCCTGATAAAGCACCAAACTCTGCTGTCAATTCCTCAATCCGGGGAATGGCTGTACCTGGGTCTCTTGTGTATATGATCAGATCATCTGCAGATAGGGCCAACTTGGAGCTATACTGTCCTGACTGGAAAGGAGTTATAGTAGTATCGAGCCTGATTGCCTGAGCCAAGGGTTCAATATATAAATTGAACAGCAGCGGGGAGATGGGACGCCCTTGTCTGGTTCCCTGCTGAATAATAATTGCTGATGTTAATATGCCATTTAAAGGGATCCTAGCAGAGGCACCCTTATAACAGTTCTTTAGAGTATAAATAAATACTGGCCCAAACCCCATTATTTCCAGGACTTCCCACAGATATTTCCAGCAGACTTTGTCAAATGCCTTGGCCGCGTCCAAAGCTACCACGGCCAAGGGTTCTGATTTTCCCACTGCTAGGTCAATATTCCCCAGCAGAAGGTGTATTTGATCTTCAATATGCCTACCAGCCACGAAACCCTTCTGATCTTCACGTATCAATTTAGGTGTTAGTTTGGCCAATCTCCCTGCCAGAATGCCCACAAAGATTTTATAGCCTGCATTTAGCAGGGAGATTGGTCTATATGAGTCTGCTCTTTGGGGGTCCTTCCCGGGCTTCAAAATCAGAACAATAATAGCTTCCTTCCATGAGTTTGGGACCCTACCCGTTGATGAGTAAATAGAGTTGAAGATGATTTGTAAAATAGGACATAGATCATCCATTAGGTATTTATACACCTCGCTGGGGAGTGCATCTGTGCAGGCAGCTTTTTTTGTTTTTTAATTTCTTTATCTGTGCTGCTATCTCTTCTATAGTTATAGGAGCATCCAGACCGTTTCTTCCCTCCTCGGATAGTTTTGGCAGATTTTTATTGTCCAACCATGTGCGTAAGGCTTCAGTGGACGGATTTACAACCTCTCTATACAGATCTGAAAATAGAGAGAGTAGGCAGCTTAGCATGTCCTCTATTTTCCTTGATGTTTCCCCATTATTGTTAATTATTAGCTCTTAATGTCATTCCTAGCCCGATCAGTTCTAGATTTCCACGCTAATAACGCTCCTGCCTTTTCTCCGTATTCAAAATTATCCATCCTACTTGAGTCCCACTGGGCTTTACATTTTGCATCTAAATGCCCTCTATATTATTGTTTTGCCTGATCTAGATCCTGTTTGATCTGAAGAAGTCTTTCCTGATCCCTACTATGAACATTAATCCTATCCTGCTCCAACTGACCAATTCTGTTCTCAATTTTCTTTAATACCCCTGCCTCCATTCTGTTCTTAGTGTTGCGTGTTTATCTAGGTTCCTGATCGATACTGTGACCTTATGCCCCTATTCGGCTATAAATCCATTTATTCCCTATATTGGCATAACCGTTCAAGTGCGATTATCAGAAAAGTCATCTCTGGCCTCACACGAACAGAGCCACATTCCAGCATAGTTCTCTGCCACTTCCTTTGCAACCAATTAGTGCAATGACAGAGCAGAAGCCACTATCTGATATTCCTAGATTAACACTCCGAGTTCTTCAACAAGATAAAAACTCAGCAAACCTGGAAATCCCCGCTTGCTGTGTTTTGATTAGTAATGGAACTCTAATGAGCAACTGATAACTATCACTTCCAAGTGACATCTTTTATTGACGTCTTATGTCCAGCAAACTTGCGTCAAACTCGGCACCTGTCAGGTATAAATATTACCAACGTTGCCTTAAGCAATGAGAGCTGTCGTGCTGTTGTAAGCTGCCGTGCACCCTGTTGTGCATCCCATTGCTGCTGCAGGCAGTACGCTGCTGCTGTTGTCCCTTGGTGGTGAAGCTACTGATACCATTATCGCTGCTAAAGCGCGACCGATGGTGCAGTACGCTTAGGAGCCGAACAGCCGTCCCTCTGCGAAGAGCCTAGCAGATTCCAGCTGCTGCAGACGCTGTCCCCCGCCTCCTCCTCCCGACGCGCTGAAGAGACCCGCTGCCTTTCTCCTGCAGAGAAATCCAGCTCCAGCGTTTCCGGTCTGCCCTCGCGGGTGACTGGGATATCGAGTGCCCCCTGAAGGAAATACCAGACTTCCATCATTCTATTCAGAGGTATGGTGTTGACTAAACCCTTAGATGAGAATTCTTGAAGCAAACCTTGGCAAAACCAACTTAACTTAAAGCTACTTACTTACTCCCCTTCCACGTGTTAGGCTTAGGTCAGGCACACTGGGGTAGGCATAGTTAGAAGCACCAGTTGAGTATTTTAGCCTAATGTATATATGAATGTATATATGTTTTATTACTTTTAACCATTGTATGGCTAAGAAACCATATCAATGCTTTTACAGTTCTAATTCGCAAACCTTATCCTACTGTACGTACTTTTTATAATAACAAGTCTTGCAATTGTGGCAATACATTTCTCTTGTACGAGAAGAAACACTGTTCAATAAATGTTAACCCTTTATTGACAAAACGCCCGTCTCTCTATTCTCTACATCTCGTGAAAGTAAACTGCACTAAACTGACTGAGTGAAATACCTGTCTATTGTTTCACACGACCCTAGAGATTGACTCTTGATCTGAGGAGCAAAGTTGTCATGTTGCACGGTTGTTGGAAAACTGAATCCCTTCTTGTCTGTGCCAGGGAAGCTGATCACTTCCCATGCAGAGAAGAAAGTTTCCAGTGACCTCTGAGCTAGTTGGTAACACACCCAATTAAGTTTAGCATAGTCAGTGGAGGCCTGGAATATACGCAGTTCCACGTCGATACTACTATTTATGTTATTCCAATGCGCAGGGCCTAGTGGGAAACTAGGAACTACACTACATTAGCACATGTAGTTGCATGGAGCTTCCCTCTAAGCCCTGCCTTATAGGCATCCCAGATGTAATCCAAAGTTGAATGTAGACCCCATATTAAATAAAAAGAATTCTGAAGTAAAGGCCCGGATGGATTGTACTATCTCTGGACTGGAAAGCATAGCCCTCTTTAACGTCCATCTGGACTACATCTGCGATTCACTTTTCGCATACACCAACTGCAGAGGAGCATGGTCTGACAGAAGGCTGTGCTTCACCATTATCTTCTTAATATCATTGATTGAGTGTCTATCCATGAAGATATAGTATATCCTAGAGGCATGTTTAGACTTCTTACTATAAAATGTATACCCCTGTAGTGAACCCTGCTTAGCTCTCCATACATCCTCCAGATCTAGATCGTGCATCATATTCCGCAGCGCACACTGTATCTTTGGTGCCCCTACATAATTACTCACATTGGACCTATCTATTTTAGGATCTAATAATACATTAAAATCCCCTCCCATGATATAGGGTGGTGCCTCCAGCATCAATATGGATTGTAATTTCAAGAGGAAAGAAGGATCATCCACATTGGGACCGTAACAAAAAGCACATACTATATCGATATTATTCAATACCATTTTCACAACTATCCATCTTCCAGTAGTATCTGTTTGGACCCCCCTGATTGTTGCAGAAATGCCATGTTTAACTAGTATAGCCACTCCTCTATTATGTGCTGTCTGCTGAGATACCTCAAAATCCTTTATCCATTTGGTCTTAGAAAATACAGAACGACTTTCAGCTAAACTCAGATGCGTCTCCTGTAATAGACAGATCTGAGCGCTCGACATCTCCTGGTGTTTGAGAATAAGTCTCTGCCTACGGGGGCACCACATTCCATTCACATTCCAAGTAATAAAAATGGTCTGTTTACTCCCCAAATTTTGATCACCCATCATCCTTTCTATTCCTTAACCAGCTTGATTCCTTAAATCTTGTGAGATAAGTATATTTTGGATTTTTTCCCTATGCTCCCCCCCAAGTGCTCCCCCTGTAACCCCAACCCTCGCCAACTCCCCCTGTCCCCTACCCCCCCATGAGGAACCCTCCCTTCCAATAGGCAAAGCCTATTTGGCTAGGCTCCCTCACCTGGATGCAGTTTTATTTCCAGTTTATTCTGTGAATCTATCGTGAAATAATCTCAACCAAGCAGCATAATTCAAAAAGAGGAAGAAAAGAGGGGAAAAAGCGAAATGAAAGAGAGAGAAAGGGGAAGAAGGGCCAGGGAAAAGAGAACTTCTATCCACTGCCTATTCACCTATTCCCTGCCTATTCGCTGCCTTTTGATCCCTGTTCTTTCCTAATCCTCAGAATTAAATTGTCGGCTTCTTCCCCTGTTTTTACCACGTGCATGTGGTTGTTCCACATCACCCTTAAATGTGCAGGGAACTTTAATTGTGCCTTTGCCCCCAAACCATTCAGCTCATCCAGCCTTATCCCGAGCTCCCACTGTCTGGTAGCTGTCACATGGGAAATGTCAGACCTTAGTTGAAAGTTAAAGGGGTTAGAACTGTTAAATACAATTGTTTTTTCTTTCAGGGCCGACGAGAGAATCTGCTCCTTCACAGCATAGGTCAAAAAATTTACCAAGATTTTTCTTGGCTTCTGCCTAGCAGGATTTCTTCGAAAGGGGTCTTGATGCACCCTCTGAATTTCCCGTGCTAGGTCCACCGTCTCGCCCCCTTTCAAAACAGTCCCCTTTATCAACAATATCACAAACCCCTTCAAATCAGCTCCTTCCATAGCTTCCGGCACATTAAGTATTTTCAGGTTGTTCCGTCGAGAATGATTCTCTAACCTCTCAATGTCCTCTTTTAATTCTCGATTTTGTGCACTTAACTTTGCAACTACTTCATCAGCGGCATGCACCGAGTCCCTTATTAATGGAAGTTGCTTTTCCAATGCTTCTGTCCTTAACGTGACTTCGTCCAGTCTCTTTGCTAGGACTTCACACGAAGCCTGGATAGCTGCCTGGTTGGCTTCGGATGTTAAGAAACGGCTACCCAACTCAGATTGATTATTTTCTGAGACGGTGTACCTGTTCGATATTTCCTCTTTCATAGTCAGGAGAATATCTGCCAACGTTGAAGAGGATACGTTAGAATTTGTAGTGACTGATTTACTGATACAGACATGTACTGGGTTTCTCTGCAACTCGGGCATTCCAGAAGGCTGGTGACATGGTTGAGGGGCATCCCCGTCTTCAGAGTTACTGTCTGTCAGTACAGAGTACTTGTTGGATAAACTCACATCCGGATGTATGCTCAAAGTGCTTACATTGCTTACATTGACTGTCTCAGCTCCCACTGCATCTACTTTTTCTGCCACATCTACCATATCTGCCTTGGCTGCCTCATCATTTGTGGGATTATCCGCAAGGACTTTTGCAAGTTTTCTCTTAGATTCACCACCCCCCCCCATTGGGGAAAGTTTATTTTGTTCCACTGCACCCTGCTTAGTGGCATTCTTTTGGGATGTAGATACCGATGGAGGCGAGGGCGTCTGTATTTTCAAAAGCTTTGATGATTTGGATGGTATCTGGGAGGTACTGGTGGCCATTACCTTATAATATGTTTTCAGTGAAGGGGTAACCTTTGTGTATGGTGGCACACCTTTCTTGGTTTTAACCTTCCTTTTAGATATTCTTACTCCAGCCTCCTCTAAATCTTTATCAGTGCTACAAGCTTTACTCCTACCTTGCTTACTGCGAGATTTTACAGAAGAGATAGGAGGGGATACATGCATGGGATATCCAGAGCTTTCTTGTAGGGGGTCTTGCGTAAGCCTAGCTCTCAATGCATCCCTATTGACTCTTACATCTTGAGTTTGGGCCAGGGCAGCAAATCCCGTCTGCTCTACAGTGTCTTCCACTATTTCCGATTTAATTTGTTCAAACACCCCCCACTCTTTGGCCCCCAAAGGGTTAGCAATATCACCATCCATCCATCCCCTTTTCTGCCGTAATGCAGTGACACTTCCTTTATCAGAAGAGCTCAAATCATACACACCATTTTGATCCACACCCCCCGAAAAATGTCTTAAGATATACCTCCGGTGGTGCCCCTCCATGGGGGTTACTTGCGCTTTCTCTGCTGTTTTCTCAGCTGCTATTGCTTCGGGACTAAACTCTGTAATCCCTCTGATCAAAATACTTGTGCCAGCAGCGCTAGACACACTGCTGCTCTCACCCCCCTTGCCGCTGCCGCCTCCTCCTATGTGGGAACCTCCGTCTCTGCGGCTGCTCTCACCCCCCTTGCCGCTGCCGCCTCCTCCTATGTGGGAACCTCCGTCTCCATCCCTGACATCGGCACTGACGTTAACTCCCTTTCATGGCACTCGAAGCACTCGAAGTAGACAGAGAGCTGAATCGCGCCTCCTCCGTGCTTGGGCTGCCTCTGCCCACCTCGTACGCCAGACCTTCCCGCTGCCTCCGCCAAAGCAGATTTCAAAACTCTGTAATGCCGCTTCGACAATCCTCCTTGAATTTCGCTGCTCCGTTCCTGGAATCATCACCTTCAACGCCTTCAATAATTCATCATGCAGTAGTGCTTCAAACGGTAAGCCGCTACACAGTCAGAAGCCTCATGTGCACACTGCATCCAGAGGAGCCAAGCCGCGGCCGTTTAGCTGATGGCCACCATGTTCCTCCAATAATTATTATAGGGTTGTAAAGAAATCATTAAAAGTAATTCTATTAGAAATTGGGGTCTCTAGTTGGCAGATGTAGGTGCCTTTGTCCAAGAAGCGACCCTTCTTACTAGTCAGCGTGAGTGGGAAGCACTTCTAAAATAACCCCCCCTCCCCCTCCCCTTGGTAGCTTGGCATGAGCAGGAAGGCTTATCTCAGAGGCAGTGTGTAAAGCATGTGTGAACACATACAGTAATACAGTGAAAACACTACAAATAGACACCACACCAGTTTAGAAAAATAAGTGATCTTTATCTAAACCAAAACAAGACCAAACGGCAGAAATCCACAATACAGTAATAGAAATATGACTTTCAAATGGTAGAAATAGTTCAGTTCAAAGCAAATTGCAGATCCGACACTTTTCGCACAAAGTACCTTGGATGCGTCACGCAAACAACAAAAATGGCCGCAGGGAAGGCTATGCATCGGTTTTTTACACTCAGGGAAGGTGATGCGTCGGTTCCTTTCTCCACGGGAGGTGATGTGTCGGTTCCTACTGCTGCACAGGGGAGGTGATGCATTGGTTCCTTACCGTAGAAAAGGCGATGCATCGATTTCTTACTGTGTGGGGAGATAATGCTTTGGTTTCTTACTGCGTCCCCCAATGATGCGACAGCCTTTGTGCCACGATGCGACGATCCGGGATGATGCTTGGATTCTTGCAGCTGCACAGCAGGGCTTGCGTTGGAATCTGCAATTATTTTGGGCTTCATAGATTGTTGCACTTGATGCAGCATGCAACAATTTCTTGAGCCACGGTAGGCGCTGCAACAGTTTCTTCGGCGATGTGTCAGAAACAGGTATGGATGCATCACGCTTCTCGGTGTTGCATTGATTTTCCAGCTCCCATCAGAAAAGTCTAGAGGTCCAAAAAAACAGCAGGCATCTCTTTGAAGGTCAGAACTCCCAACAAGGAAGTTCAGGGCAGCCGGTGGTGAAGTATTTGTGACCCTGAGACTTCAGAACAGGAGGCAAGCTCAGTTTCAAGCCCTCGGAGATCTTCCTCAAGCAGGGGACCCAGCAAACAGCAAAGTCCCAGGATACTTGTTTCCGGTCCACAAAGAACCTGGCTTGGCAGTTCAGTCTGGACTGATCCCATGAGGCACAGGATTAAAACTGATTTGCATATGGCTGGGGCTAAACTGGGGTGGCATGGTGAGCAAAAGAACAATAGATTTAACCCAGATCTCTTGCCTGGGGGTGAATGTATGATTTATTCAGCATTGTGTCCATCATTTGTTTGCGTTGGGCCAACCCCAGACACCAAATAGCACAGCAGCAGTATTCCTCCTCAGCTTCTGTGGTTCTTCTCCTCTGCAAAGGTTCCGCTTGAATCCCAGAAGTGATCTAAAGTTCTGGGGTCTGGCCCCCAATATTTATACTACACAATAATTTGTTCTCTGGTGGCAGAGAAGCCCTGTGCTTGGTCAAAACCAATTCTGTCCTCTCTGGTGCAGCTTTCCGGCAGGAGGTGAGGGCAGCATTTTGGAAGGCAGACCAGGCCCATTCAGGTAAAAGGATATCTCCTCTCCCTACTTTAAATGCAGCCCAGGCCTATTCAGCCCAGCCCTGACTCATCAGACTCTCTTGAGCCACTGCTCATCCACAGCCCCCATAGCCCAAAGCCAGATATGTAATACAGAAACCTAGCTGAGGCACACTGGATGGCTAAGCAAGAAAATGCCTACTTTCAAAAAGTGGTATTTTTAAACACTGAATGTAAAAATCACCCTCACTAAATGATGCATTTTGACATTCTGAGTTCAGGAATACTAAAATGTATTCTCCTACCTTGTTCCCAGGGGTAGTTATGTTTATGAGATGTTATAAGCAAATGCCCCATTCTATCCTATGGTAACAGGTAGGCTTGCAATAGTGAAAAACGACATATTCAGTATTTCACTATCAAGACATTCCACACACACCAGGGCATGTTCTACCTTTCACACACACTGCACCCTGCCACAGGGGTACCTTGGGCCTACCTTAGGTATGACTAACACATAAGAAAAGGAAAGGTTAGGGCCTGGCAAGTGGGTGCACTTGCTGAGTCAACATGGCAGTACCAGACTGCGCCCAGGCTAGAAAAAGGAAGGCCTGAGTTACATTTACAGGCTGCTTAGGTGGGTGGCACAATCAATGCTGCAGGCAACTAGCAGCATTTGATTTACAGGCCCTGGGCACGTACAGTTCACTTTACTAGGGACTGACTAGTAAATCAAATCAGCCAATCATGGAACACCAATTCATAACAACAATTTTCAAAGGGAACACTTGCACTTTGGCACTGTAGAGAAGTGGCAAAGTGCCCAAAGCATCTAGACCAGCAAAGCGGAGTTTAACACATAGAAAAAACTCAGGAGGTCAAGGTAAAAAAATACATGGGAAACCCACACTAATGATGCCAGGTCTTATAATTTCAAATATACTTTAATAACAAATAGGGTTACAATATTTTATAAAATAGAAAGAATCTTTATAATTAAATAATTGATGCACTATGTTTTGAGATTTTTTAACATTAAATTAATTCATCATTATTTATACTTTTTTTCGGTTCAAGATAAAACCATAAAAGTAACATAAAAAAAACAATAGAAGAGAATACATATCATGCCGGCATCAATAGAGGGAGATTGTATGAGAATAAACAACTCTATTTAGTTAAAAAAGCAATCATGATCGAGCATTAATACACCAACCAAAAATAAATTCTATTTAAAATCTTTAAATAGCTTAAAAATCTAGTCATAGATATTTACAATAATTCATTACATCAATAAAAAAACGTAATTACTGCTTGGTATATTATTTCTAACAGACCTCACAATTCCATTTAAGTATTTTTTGCAATTTGGACCATAAGTGTAAGCTAGTAAGTACGTAAAGTAATACCATTTATATTGAAATCATTAATTTTTATACTCCTTCTTCCCCATCAGTAATTATTATTGTGTTAGCCTTAGGAACATAAGTTCATTTAGAATTTAAGACCTCCTTTAGCTCTTATGAGACACACATTAAATAAAAACCTACTTATGCTAAAACCAATTTTTTGGGATGTATCAGTTTTCAATATTCTTTCTGCCTCTACCCATATTCTAATGTTTAAGTTAAGGCAAATTGGTTTGATCCATTTATTCCCTGCTTTGCCATATGCACTGCAGAAGAACAAACCATGCAAATCGTTCTCTTTTGATGCAGTCTTACATAGTTCACACCAATCATTATAGTTTTTATTCCTATTTACTGCCCAATTCGATGAATTTGCATTAATGTTTAGTACACCATACCTAAACTTCGTATATAGGGCTTTAGCCAATGGAGGACATATCTCATCCATAAACATTTCAAAGCTGGCTGTTTCCTTATATAAAAGAAACGTTGATGTCAATATACCATTATCTGCACCACACATCAAGGTATTTTTGGATGTAAGACCAAAAAGGGGCTTTTAGGAGTGTTTTACTACACCCAGACAATTGTGTCGGTGCTTCCCAAAAATGTTTGAGACCTAGTTCTTTGAAGCAGAAGGAAATATGTTGTACCCACGGAGTACCCCTACCTATATCGATTTCTAAAATCTCCTAGAGGCCCTCTTTGTAACTGGACAATTCAGAGGTTGTCCAGAGTCACACCCAAAATAAAAGGGTTCTTAATACTTGTGGTAATCCAAATGTTTGATATTCAAGTCCATCAGAATGGGTATCAGTGGTGTTCTTACTGGCAACCCGTACACCCTCCTTATGAACTTGTTTTCTCCCAGTTCAAAGGTCTTTCTACAATGCGGTCCCCAAATTTTGGCTCCCGAATAATGCGGTGTACTTATACACTTCCAGGGCAGGGGTCATTGCTTTTGAGGTGCTAGCCCCATGGATCTTTATTATTGGGAACACATTTTGAACTTGGGCAATTTTATTTTTTTCAAGCTGCTGTTTCCAGGACAACTGTGCATCCAACGTTATCCCTAAATAATTAAAACAATTTACGTACTCTAGCTTTTGGCCCCTAATAGATAGATTCTGCTAAAAGGTCTTGTGTTGGTTTATGGGCATGTACTTTGTTTTGCCAGAATTTATCTCAAGGCCCTTTTCATTGCAATATATATCAGATAAATTCAGTAAGGAATGTAGGGGCATATTACCAAGCAATAGCGATAATTATCGCTATTGCTTGGTTAGCGGGAAAGATTTATCGCTGAGCTGCGGCGATTTTTACCGCAAATAAACCTTGGTATTACCAAGGTTTATTGCAAATGCGATAAAAATCGCCGCAATGCATGAATATCGCTGAAAAGTCCGCGATATTCATGCATTACCGAGCTAATGCTCTTAGCCATGTTATCCACCTCCCATTGGATAACATGGCTAAGAACTACTCAGGGCAGGTGTTAGCTTTTGGAGATATTCGCGCTTAGCGCGAATATCTCCAAAAGTTGGTAATAGGAGATAGCGATGTTAGCGACTGTTTTCAGTCGCTAACATCTTGGCACGCCCACTTTGCATGTCATTAGTGATAAATATCACTGACATGCAAAGTGGGGCCCAAGATGGTCACTATCTCCTACTAGCTGTCGCTAACTGGTGTTAGCGACAGCTAGGTAATAGGGAGATAATTTTATCTCCGCTTTCTTGGCTTTTAAAGCCAAAAAAGCGGAGATAAACCCCCTTGATAATATGCCCCGTGGACCTTTAGGGGTTTGAGATATCAGAATGGTGTTGTCAGCAAATAAAAGGGCTGGCATTGGATCCCCCTCCAGCTTAGGAGAATCATTTGCACAGCACAATATATAACTAGGGATGTCATTACCATAGAGAGAAAAAAATGTGGGTGCCAACACACACCCTTGATGTACACCTCGTCTGACAGGAATTGCTTCTGTTAATTCGCCCCAGAGGCCCCATCTCACTTTTGCGAAGTTGTCCTCATGGAGTCTAATTATTTGGTTCAATATCTCGATGGGAACACCCTGTTTTTTTAAGCAGTCCCAGAGCAAATTTTGAGGCACACGATCAAAGCGGCCTTATGGTCTATAAAAGCTATATAAATGGCCATTTCTTATATTTATATATTTCTAGCATAAACATAAAAATCTAAAAACCTGATCGATTGTGCTCGTTTTCATTCTAAATCCCGCCTGGAATTTTGAAATCACTTTATTTTTATCGAGCCAATCGTTTAATCTCCCTAAAATATGTCTGGAATAATTTTTTTGTAACATATCTATTAAACTGATTGGTCGATAATTTCTGGGATCGTCACCATTACCTTTCTTAAAAATAGTCACAATTTCCGCCCCTTTCCATGTTTCCAGTATCGGCGAACCACCCGCTATTGCGTTACAAAGATAATATAAGGACCCCAAACACTGTCATCATGTTTTAATAAGTCCCCTGGGATTTTGTCAGGCTTTGCCTGGTTTGACAGCTCTTATTGCTAAGAGTGTTTCTTTCAAGCAAAAGTGCAGAATATTTGTATTTGGACTAAGAACAACTAATGTTGGGCACGGTAATTCAACCATTTGGTTGAAAATTGCTTCTCCCAAGTATTTGCATCTAAGAAAAGGTCCTTAGTATCCCTACTTGTCTTACTACCCTTGGCTATTATATGCCAGAAGCCTTCTTGGTCTTTAGATTTGGCCGCTTTAATTAATGCAGTCCAAGTGTCGTCCTCCCACTCTTTCTTAGCTTGTTCATGGACTTGCTTATATTTAATTCTCTTTATTCTTGTGTCTATCTCATTATTCTTTTGTATTGCCAGTAGGAGATCAGCTTTTGCCTCTCGGCACTCCTTATTTGACCAAGGGTTGGCACCTGTTTTTGCTCCAGTTCCTACTCTGCCTTGAACTCCTGGTATTTTACTTAATATAGGTAACAGTGCCTCCTGCAACTGAGAATGTGCGTCCATTATCGGAAATACCACTTCTGAGACGTCTAGATGTGTCTGGATAATATTTGAAAAGGAGTTTTATATTTGTAACACGGATTCCAAATTGCCTAATATTTTCGGCCACTTTAACCCTTTCGATGCTCATGACGGAACGGTTCCAAGGCCCATGTCTCTTGTAAGAGTAGGATGTCACTATTATCCGTATACGCCATCCAATCGGCGTCTCTAAGGTTCCTATTTAATCCTGCTACATTCCAGGATGTTAGTCTTAAGGATTTGTTCGATTTTATATTTCATCTTCCATTACTGTTATTTGAATCAGGGGGGACATTTGCGGGTATAGATAATGTCAGTTCTTGCTCCTCATCCCCAACACTTATGCTCGACCTACTTATGTTACAATTTGCTGGCTTCCCCAGTCCCTCCTCTTGGCGCTGCATATTAATAATAGGTATTTCTCTCTTACTTCTATTTATTGTATATTTTCCTTCCCAGAGAAATCCACTGACAACCTCAATTGGTTGTCATTCTACTGCATCTAGTGTGGATAAAGCTTGCAACATACACTGGTAAACAGTAGCGGCCCCTGGTTGGAGTGCTGCCGGATGCTGATGTGGTGCTGGGGAGGGGCAGGGTGGGGGGTAGTAAACTACGGATTATGGCCGATTAGAGGTAAGTAAACATATGAATAAATAAAAGTGATTTCGTTGTGCACGCTGCATCGCCATTTTAAAAAAAAATGTAGTTATATGTTTACTTACCTATATTCGGCCATAATCCGTAGTTTACTATCCCCCACCCTGCCCTCCCCCGCACCACATCAGCATCCGGCAGCACTCCAACCAGGGGCCGCTACTGTTTACCAGTGTATGTTGCACGGAGTTGCATGGAGTTTAATGCAGATGCGCTCACTTTTCAGCTTATCCATTTGTCAAGCCCGGAACATGTTCTTTACACTTCTAGGCTTGAGCACTGCACAGCTGTGTTCTTGCGCTCGCGTACCGAGTGCATCCTCGCTCTGCCTATGTGTCATTATTCAAAGTGCATCCTCGCTCTGCCTATGTGTCATTATTCAAACTGTGGCTGGGGTTCCTGAGGTACGTTGGATGTTGGGGGGCAGATCGGATGGTGAAAGCTGGTTGGCGGCTGCGTCCGCGCCTCCTCTGTGAATCGGGGTTATGTCACTAATAAAGAATAATCCATGAATACCGACTACGAATATTCTTCACAACACACACACAACGACAGAAGCGGCCGCTCCCCCCCACCTCGCTTCTCCACTGCTGGGCCTTGTGCTTTTCGATCTTTTGCTTACATTAGGTCTACGAGCATTTTGTATTGCATTCTGGTCATCGCGCACCGCTTTGCTGGGCATTGTTTATTTAAATTGGAGCAAGCGCATTTTGTATTGCATTCTGGTCATCGCGCACCGCTGTGCTGGGCATTGTTTATTTAAATTGGATTACTCGCATTGTAAAGTGCATTCTTTTCATCGCGCACCGCACTGCTGGGCTTTGTGTTGTTTTAACTTTACCACGTGTTTAAAGATGTACTTTCTGCTGTTCATAACTACCTCGTACTGCTGGGCATCTCCCCTAACAATTTCACTGCCGCTGGGTGCATTCCTAATTGTAGTGCCTTCTCTGCTACACAGCGCTTCCTGCCACCACTGCCTACATTCATCCCCATAGCGCTCCATTTTAATCAGGTTTGGGCCCCAACCTCGCACGGCATCGCTGCATTTAATTTTGTTGTTGCTGCCATTTTGTGTGTGCTCCTAGACCCTCCCTCCACCTGGATCCAGCCTCCCAGCTGCCCCTCCCACCACCTGGAACTTCTCAGCGTCCCCACCACACGGAGAGCTGTGACCGTCCTGTCCTCGACAGAAGCAGCCGCTCCCCCCCACCTCCCTCCTCCATTGGCGATTAGTGTTGTAACATTCTCCGCACTGCTGGGCATTGTGCTTTTCGATCTTTTGCTTACATTAGGTCTACGAGCATTTTGTATTGCATTCTGGTCATCGCGCACCGCTTTGCTGGGCATTGTTTATTTAAATTGGATTACTCGCATTGTAAAGTGCATTCTTTTCATCGCGCACCGCACTGCTGGGCTTTGTGTTTGTTTTAACTTTACCACATGTTTAAAGAGGTATTTTCTGCTGTTCATAACTACCTCATACTGCTGGGCATCTCCTCTAACAATTTCACTGCCGCTGGGTGCATTCCTAATTGTAGTGCCTTCTCTGCTACACAGCGCTTCCTGCCACCACTGCCTACATTCATCCCCATACCGCTCCATTTTAATCAGGTTTGGGACCCAACCTCGCACGGCATCGCTGCATTTATTGTTGTTGTTGCTGCCATTTTGTGTGTGCTCCTAGACCCTCCCTCCACCTGGATCCCGCCTCCCAGCTGACCCTCCCACCCACTGGAACTACTCAGCGTCCCCACCACACGGAGAGCTGTGACCGTCCTGTCCTCGACAGAAGCGGCCGCTCCCCCCCACCTCCCTCCTCCATTGGCGATTGGTATTGTAACATTCTCCGCACTGCTGGGCATTGTGCTTTTCGATCTTTTGCTTACATTAGGTCTACGAGCATTTTGTATTGCATTCTGGTCATCGCGCACCGCTTTGCTGGGCATTGTTTATTTAAATTGGAGCAAGCGCATTTTGTATTGCATTCTGGTCATCGCGCACCGCTTTGCTGGGCATTGTTTATTTAAATTGGATTACTCGCATTGTAAAGTGCATTCTTTTCATCGCGCACCGCACTGCTGGGCTTTGTGTTTGTTTTAACTTTACCACGTGTTTAAAGAGGTACTTTCTGCTGTTCATAACTACCTCGTACTGCTGGGCATCTCCCCTAACAATTTCACTGCCGCTGGGTGCATTCCTAATTGTAGCGCCTTCTCTGCTACACAACTCTTCCTGCCACCACTGCCTACATTCATCCCCATAGCGCTCCATTTTAATCAGGTTTGGGCCCTAACCTCGCACGGCATCGCTGCATTTATTGTTGTTGTTGCTGCCATTTTGTGTGTGCTCCTAGACCCTCCCTCCACCTGGATCCCGCCTCCCAGCTGACCCTCCCATGCTCCGCCCCCACCACTATCCATTTAAGGCAGATGTCCCAACACGCAGCGTCCACGCGCTGCGGCCACGCCGAAGGTGCGCCAAAGGTAAGCCCGTCTACGCCCGTCCGCGCCAAGACCGCGCCCAGCGCCAGACCCCCTGTTCCTCGCCCCACCCACCCCTCCCGCATTACTTACGACTCCACCACCCTCCTAACACTAAACCCCGGGCGACTCCCCACCTGCGCCCAAGCCGCACCTGGACACACCCATGGACCCTTCGCATGCAACTCTTGCAAGTATGACAGCACCAAGGCCCACGCCACACCCACTACCACCAAACAGAGATCCGACACCAACCACCTAAAATGCTTCCTGCTCAACACCCGTTCGGTGCACAGACACGCCATCAACCTTTGGAATCTACTAGACACCATCTCGCCAGACGTCACCTTCCTGACAGAAACCTGGATGAACGCCTCCTCAGCTCCGGACATCACCATAGCCATCCCGGACGGCTACAAGATAATCCGAAAAGACCGCACAATCCAAAAAGGAGGAGGCATCGCCATCGTCCATAAGAACACCATCCGTGTCTCAACCAGCTCAGACGACAACCTCGCTAGTGCCGAACACCTTCACTTCCAGATCCACACCGACCCCATGACCACACTCAGAGGCACCCTCCTATACAGGCCACCAGGACCCCGCACACAATTCAGTGAAGACATCACTGACTTCATCACCCCTCACGCCCTCCCCTCCGAGGACTACATTCTACTGGGAGACCTCAATTTCCATCTAGAAAAGAACAACGACAACAACTCCATCACCCTTCTGGACAATCTCGCCAACCTCAGACTCAAACAACTTGTAAACACCCCCACCCACAACGCAGGACACACACTCGACCCTATCTTCACCTCTAGCAAACACATCTCCTTCAGTCACACTTCAGTTCTCCATTGGACAGACCACAGCTGCGTCCACTTTGTCTACAAAAAGACCACAACCCATAGTCATCCTCAACCTTCTCTGCGAAGAAACTGGAACAAAATCACCATCAACCAGATCTCCTCAGCACTTCTTCAAAACCACCCTGCCCTCTCATCGAACGCCAACCAAGCAGCCATTAAACTCACTCAATGGCTAACCAACAGCGCCGACACCCTAGCACCTTTGAAAAAATGTCAAATTAAACTAGGCAGCAAAAACGTCCCCTGGTTCAACGATGATCTTAAGAAATCCAAGAAACTCTGCCACTCCCTTGAGAAAGCCTGGAAAAAAGACCCAAACACCAGCACCAGGAACGCCTTCAAAAACGCCACCCGCATACACCACCAACTGATCCGGACTGCCAAGAAAGCCGCATTCAAAGACCGACTAGACAACAACGCTCACAACAGCAAGGAACTATTCAACATAGTCAAAGAATTTACCAACCCCACTGCCAACTCCAACGACATCACTCCCTTTCAAACCCTCTGCAACTCCCTAGCTTCGATCTTCCAGGACAAAATCGCGGACATCCACAACAGCTTCGACAACCAACCCGGAGACCAACACACCCAACCCTCTGCCGTACCCTCACCCCCCCTGAACATCCTTAATGACTGGAACCCAATCTCCACCGAGGAAACCATTCGCCTGATGAACTCCATCCACTCAGGATCCCCCACAGACCCCTGTCCTCACCACATCTTCAACAAAGCAGACTCCATCATAGCACCCTATCTCCGAGACGTCATCAATTGCTCCTTCAAATCCGCCACCTTCCCGGAAAGCTGGAAACACGCCGAACTCAGCGCCCTTCTGAAAAAACCCACAGCTGATCCCACCGAACTCAAAAACTACCGCCCCATTTCGCTCCTACCATTCCCGGCCAAAGTCATCGAGAAAGCAGTCAACAACCAGCTCTCCGCCTTCCTCGAAACCAACAACTCCCTCGACTCTTCACAGTCCGGCTTCCGAGCCAAACAAAGCACTGAAACCGCCCTCATCGCAGCAACAGACGACATTCGAACACTACTGGACAATGGAGACACAGTCACCCTCATCCTCCTTGACCTATCTGCAGCCTTCGACACAGTCTGCCATGCACCCTTCTACAACGCCTCAATAACATCGGAATCCAAGGAAAAGCACTGGATTGGATCACCTCATTCCTTGCCGGAAGAACCCACAGAGTCCGCCTCCCACCGTTCAAGTCAGAGGCCACCGAAGTCATCTGTGGCATACCACAAGGATCTTCACTCAGCCCCACCCTCTTCAACGTATACATGAGCCACCTCGCGGCCATCGCACGCCAACACAACCTCAACATCATCTCCTACGCTGATGACACTCAACTAATCCTCTCCCTCACCAAAGACCCAAACACCGCCAAAACCAACCTACATAAAGGAATGAAAGAAGTAGCCGAATGGATGAAGCTCAGCCGTCTCAAACTGAACTCAGACAAAACAGAAGTCCTCATCTTAGGTAATTCTCCCTCCGCCTGGGACGACTCTTGGTGGCCAGCTGCCCTAGGAAAAGCACCCATCCAACTGACCACGCACGGAACCTGGGCGTCATCCTGGACTCCTCACTTTCGATGACCAGACAAGTCAACGCAGTTTCATCATCTTGCTTCAACATCCTCCGCATGCTCAAAAAAACATTTCGCTGGATCCCCACCGAAACCAGAAAGACGGTCACTCACGCACTGGTTACAAGCCGCCTGGACTACGGAAACACCCTATACGCCGGTACCACCGCGAAACTTCAGAAAAAACTCCAACGCATCCAAAACGCATCAGCCAGACTCTTACTAGACATACCCCGTAAAGACCACATTTCCGGTCACCTAAAAGACCTCCACTGGCTCCCTATCAATAAGAGGATAATGTTCCGCCTCCTCACCCACGCACACAAAGCACTTTACGAACTTGGACCAGAATACCTTAACACGCGTCTATCCTTCTACTCCCCATCCCTCCAGCTACGTTCTTCCAACCAAGCCCTCGCTGATATTCCTCGCATCAACAAATCCACCATGGGGGGAAGATCCTTCTCCTACCTAGCAGCTAAAACATGGAACTCCCTTCCCATTCACCTCCGCCTCACTCAAAACCACCTATTCTTCAGAAAACAGCTTAAAACTTGGATTTTCGACAAATAATCCCCCACCCTTCCCCAAGCGCCTTGAGACCCTCTGGGTATGTAGCGCGCTATATAAATTCTCTGACTTGACTTGACTTGACTCACTGAATTCAACAGTCCACACACTCTGTCCTATTCTTCTATAAATGATCTGACCTATTCATCCATCCATGTCTGTACTCACGTATTTATCCATCACTTCAGCAGCCGCGGTCGGAAGTAGGAGTTTCTGCAGGGGGGTGACGTGGGGAGGGGGCGGGGCAGGGTGGGGGGTAGTAATGTATGGATTACGGAGTTTAACAGGTAAGTAAACATATAAATAAATAAAACGAATTTTGGTGCGTGCACTGCAGCACCAAATGCGATGCAGTGAGCGCAACGAAATTCGTTTTATTTATTTATATGTTTACTTACCTGTTAAACTCAGTAATCCATATATTACTACCCCCCACCCTGGCTCTCCCCCTCCCCACGTCACCGCACTGCTGGAACTCCTACTGCCGACCGAGGCTGCTCTTCAGTCATCTTTGTATTCATCCATGCATGCATTCAGTCACTCATACATTAGTATTCATCCATAAAAGTCGCCCCTTCACCCATTCATCAACACTTGCAATCATCCCCTAACTCCTACAAATATACCTGAAAAATCGGACATCCAACGAAGAATATTTTTAATTTAAGAACAAGTTAGTTTTATTGCCTTGTCAATGATTGTTATGCATAGTGTGATTTATGGGCCCTTTTATTATTAAACATCCCTCCTTTCATTTTTACAGCATATTGAGAGGTTTTTTAAAGTGTTATGTCTTTACAAAAACATATTTGGCTAGTCATCCACATCACTACTGCAGCCAATATAAATGCATTGTGCTGTACTCTTACTCACACCTATAACACATCATTGGAGCTAAGCCTTGACTGCTCACCCAAGAGCATCTGGAGAGTGAATAGGAGTTCATGGATGGCAGAGAAAGTCTTCACGCTCACCCGTGTTTACTGATACTCGAAGTACCAGTAAAGACAATCTTACTTTCTGTCATCACACTCCCTTGTTAGTAAAATATAACAATGCGTTATTATATCATTTCGCCATAACTTGGCAAAATGCAGCATGACAACTAGCTTTAAATAATTATCAATGAGCAAACTTAAGTGTCAAGGCTGGCTGCACTAAGGGACCCTCATGTCTTTTCATCTGTGAACGTGCACTTTGGGTGCATTACTAATGCAAATTTCGAAGTTCTCATTTATCATTTGCCTTATCTGATACCTTGCTACCTATTTCCAGATCCTCATCATGTGCTTTTCTCTGACCTCCTTGTTTATATGCTCCTCAGTGGAGGCACACATCTTTCATTGCATTGTGTAGTAGGATAAAGCGCACTTGCCTGCAATCTCACGGAGACAATATTATCTTTCTCTGGTGCCTACCTTTTTGGAGACAGATTTTATTTATCTTTGTGGTTTTTATTACAGCCTTCCAGTGGGACTAGCTGATTACTAAAAATGCTTTGGCAATGTGATACAGATCCTTTTATAACCTCATAAATTCCTTGTGGTTAGGTACTTAAATTTAAGAAGAAAATCCTAAATAATTAATCTACGCAAGAGAAAAAGGATTAATATTCCTTGATCTCTCCCATTGCATATATTCATTTGATTACATTCACAGATTGACCTTCATGGAGTGAGGAAAGTTTAAGTTTCCTCTGTTTAATTCTATCCTATCTCACAATAGAGTAGGCAAGGTTTTTAGATTTAAGCATACTGGTTTCAGGAAGCATGTGAGTGCTAAATATTGCAGTAATAACAAATACATTACCATGGAAATTATGAGTTCCATGATAAATATTTCCTTATTTTTTCATTTTTGCTACAAATAGACATATACACTACTCATTAGATTTTGTAAAGAAAGCATGATGATGTCTATATATTTTCACTGTATTTACATTATTGCACAATTATGTCGCACAATCTGAACGTATTTAGAGGTCAGATTTCGGTCATTAGACATACAGACACACTCCAAGATAACATTTCTGTGTCTTATCTCATTCTCAATCCTACTTTCTGCAACTCATCACCACCCCCTGCCCACCATACCTGCCATCCTGTCCTGCCTACCAGATGCCTAGTACTTGCCATATGGTATTTCCTCACTAAGGGGCATATTATCAAGGAACAGCGTTAAAATTATTGCCGCTTTAGCAACAGGAAACTGCTGCTAAAGCGGCGATAATGGGCTTGATGATATGCCCTTGAGAATTCCAATAGACGCCCATGTTCTGGTGTGAACATGGTCTTCTATTGGAATTCACAAAGGCATATTATCAAGCTCATTATTGCTGTTTTAGCGGCAGTTTCCTGCCGCTAAAGCAGCGATAATTTTAACGCCATTCCTTGAAAATATGCCCCTATATTATTGCGCATTCACAGAAAAGGGCCCTGGTTAGAAGGAATAAAGGTTTGCCTGATGTACACCCAGCAAGAATTTCAGAATTACAACATGAGTAGAGAGCAACCAATTGACATAGTGTCAAGACATCTACTACCAAAATATTCCTTTCTGAACACGTCTGTGGAATGCAAGGGACACATTTTGTTCGGGGGAACGCTGTGTGGAAGGATTTGTTTGGATCCATAAATATTCTGGAAGTTTCTCTCATTGAAATTTGAGAAAACCATGATTTTAGGCAAAGTTTGAGGGTTATAGGGAATTGTGGGTACAAACCATTCTTGGACCAACACTAGGTACACCACCCTGGACTACATGTGGTGTCTAGTTCTCCCCGCTGTTGCCAAAAAAGTTAATTTTGTTTTTACAAGAAATTTTGATGTTGCTATATTCCATTTTGGGCCTCTTTGTGTCTTGGTATTATTCCAAGCCACACAAGTGGGGTTGAGTTTGTATCATGTGAAATGTGGGATCGCTGGGTGGTAAGAATTTTGTGAATCTCACACGAATACATGAGGAAATACATGATTTTAGGCAAATTTGAGGTTTGCAGGGAGTTATGGGTAAGAAAACATCAAGCGATCCATGCAAGCCAAACTGCCATGGAATACACTAGGGGGAAAATTACAAAAAACAATTTGATGGACAGAATGCAGATCAATGTCTTACATTCACCCCAGTACAAGGATCTGGGCCTAAATCCATCGTTTTTTGCACTCCACACCACCCTGGGTTAGATAATGGCTTTATGCAAATCAGCTCTGACCCTGTGCCCCATTGGAACAGTCCAGTCCGAACTACACAGCCATATCTTTCCCACACCGGAATCAAGCATCCGAGGACCGGACCGGTTTCGAGGTAACACCTCTCATCAGCCCGGCTAGCTTGACTCAAGTGGTGTGGAGGCTCTGGGACCCACGTCTGAGCTACCCCAGTACACTCAGGGAGAAAATTACAAAAAACAATTTGATGGACAGAATGTAGATCAATGTCTTACATTCACCCCAGTACAAGGATCTGGGCCTAAATCCATCGTTTTTTGCACTCCACACCACCCTGGGTTAGATAATGGCTTCATGCAAATCAGCTCTGACCCTGTGCCCCATGGCAACAGTCCAGTCCGAACTACACAGCCATATCTTTCCCAGACCGGAATCAAGCATCCGAGGACCGGACCGGTTTCGAGGTAACACCTCTCATCAGCCCAGCTAGCTTGACTCCAGTGGTGTGGAGGCTCTGGGACCCACGTCTGAGCTACCCCAGTACACTCAGGGAGAAAATTACAAAAAACAATTTGATGTTCAGAATGTAGATTAATGTCTTACATTCACCCCAGTACAAGGATCTGGGCCTAAATCCATCGTTTTTTGCACTCCACACCACCCTGGGTTAGATAATGGCTTTATGCAAATCAGCTCTGACCCTGTGCCCCATGGGAGCAGTCCAGTCCGAACTACACAGCCATATCTTTCCCAGACCGGAATCAAGCATCCGAGGACCGTACCGGTTTCGAGGTAACACCTCTCATCAGCCCGGCTAGCTTGACTCCAGTGGTGTGGAGGCTCTGGGACCCACGTCTGAGCTACCCCAGTACACTCAGGAAGAAAACTACAAAAAACAAACCACACACCACTGGAGTCAAGCTAGCCGGGCTGATGAGAGGTGTTACCTCGAAACCGGTCCGGTCCTCGGATGCTTGATTCCGTTCTGGGAAGGACATGGCTTTTGTAGTTCGGACTGGACTGTTCCCATGGCGCACAGGGTCAGAGCTGATTTGCATATCGCCATTGTCTAACCCAGGGTGGTGTGGAGTGCAAAAAAACGATGGATTTGGGCCCAGATCTTTGTACTGGGATGAATGTGTGACATTGATCCACATTCGGTCCATCACCTGTTTTGTTTGCAATGGAATACACTAGGGGCCACATGTATGACCATTTTATTTTGCAATTCACAAATTGCGATTTTTTGCGACCACCAAAATGAAATGTTCTAGTGTGTCTCAGTAGGTATTGAAAAAGGGTTAACCCAAACAAAGTCACAGGGACCTGGGTAGCTTACGTGAAAGACAGAGGGGTCCCGGACTGGGAAAAGAGAAATGAATTCATAAAGTTCAAGTTCAAGTTCAAAGGGTAAGTTTATTTAGATCGTAATCTTTAAACCAATACACAGTACTTACTTACATTAAAATTAATTTCTATCAGCAGCAATACATACAAAATTCTCATTAAGATCTCATTCCTTTAAAAGAAAGGTGTAAATGGACTTCTTTCAGACATATAACATTTAAAACTGGATACACATATTATCAATTACTCCATATGATTTTTATCCTTAAAAATTTATAAAAACGGTTATCTCTAGACACAGATCTATTTAAAACCTTAAAATCTATTCCTGACTTATTATAAAACTCTGTACAACCTTTATAAATTTCCAAAGTGCGATTACAATATCAATGCTTGGAAGTTCTGTAATTAGATCAAGTGCTTGTCTCCTATTTCTTATATAATATTTTACGAATATTGGACGCAGCCAAAGTTTACGCTGTTCTAAAATATTTGTACAGTCCAACAAGAAGTGCAAGGTATCCCCTTTTGTACCCAACCTGCATTTACAGTGCCCATTAGGGTCCAACATTTTGGTTTTGAGTTCTTTATTTGATATCCATGGGTTGATTCCAATGCGTAACCTTAGGATCTCTTGCCTAAACCACGGGTTAGGCAATAGATCCAAGTAACGGAACCAGGTTTCCTTTGCCCATGCATTCATCATAAACTCCACCGATATTTTTTTGCCAAGATATACCCTATCCGTGCTTCTAGTAGCGGCTTGACCTTTGGTTCTTAGCTCATGTTTTGAGCACTAGATTGTTAGCGAATCCACTTTTATATTTTTGCAGGCCTGTAACATTCTCTTCTTACATATCTTTGCCCATTTTAGGTCACTATGTTGTATTTCATTTCGACACCAATGGGCAACTTTTTGATCATTTTCAAGACGTTTCCAAAATCTAATTACTGCACATTGTGCCTGGACCCCTCAAACAGTTGTCCCTAGCTCTGTTCTTATGGCTTGCACCATTGCCGATGGGGGTAGTGATAAGAGCATTTTTAAGCATTTTCCTTCCTCCCGGTCCCAGACTCCCTTACCGCTCAAATAAAGGATTTCTGCTCCGTAGAGGACTTGTGGTGGGATCATCGCATTAAAAGCTTTCAATAGTAGTCGATGAGACTTATCCCCATAATCCCGATTGAACATTTTTGAACCGGCAATTCAAGTTTGTGACTTTGCTTTTTGGGCTTCCTGGTGAGTTTGCCAATTTAATTTTTTATCGAACCACACACCTAGGTATCGGTATTCATTTACAGATTCTAATTTAAGATCCCCTAAAAACCAATGAAACTTAATCACTTTTTTCCCAAAGCACAGGATTTTCGTCTTGTCTAGATTTACCTTTAAAAATAACTTCTTACAATATTCATTAAAAGAATTTAGTTTCCTTTGAAGGCCAATTTCTGTTTGATCCACTATTACTAGATCATCTGCGTATAGCAGACACAGCACCTTTTTGCCATCCATTCTTGGACTGGCACTACCCTTCACTTCTAGGCATTTTGGTAATTCTGAAAGGAAGATGGAGAATAACTGAGGGGCCAAAACGCAGCCTTGCCTCAGCCCATTCCAAATTGGAATTTTCGGCGTAGGTGACCCCTCAGTATCCCTGATCACTTGGGTCCAATTTTCCCAGTGCAATTCTTTTAGTACCGTCAACAGGTCTCTTGGGATATTTTTCTTTGTTAATATTTCCCAGAGACAGTCCCTGTCCACAGAGTCAAATTGGGCTCGGAAGTCCACGAAGCAGCAACAGAGTTTTCCGTTCTGCTCCATCGACTTCCTTGCCATAGCCCATAGGGAGAAGCAGTGGTCTATTGTTGAATGTCCTGCTCTGAACCCTCCCTATTCGATCGGCATTATTGAGTTCTCCTCAACCCAGTCATTTAATCTATTTAAGACTATTTTTGAGAAGACCTTTTCCCCTATATCCAGGAGATTTATCAATCTATAGTTTTGTGGTTCCCCTGGGCTATCCTTTTTTGTGGATAGGTCTGATTATTGCTCCCTTCCAATTTATTGGCATTTTTCCTTCTGTTAGGACTAAATGGAAGAGGTGGGCCGAAAAAAACTTTGCCCACCATTTTGTTTGGGATTTAAGAATTATGGTCGGAAGGTTATCCTGCCCTGCCGCTCTAGTTAGGTTCAACTAAGCACTCACCCTTCCCTGACACCACTGGACTCTGCTCCGGAGATCGCCGCACAGCTTTTCTTGCGCTGTCTGCGGTCTTGGAACACAATCTAAACCCGCCGCCATTGCAGGCGAGCCGCGAGGACACGCCCCCTCGGAGGCCCCGCCCCCACCCTGTGTTCGGTATAAAACGCTGATCACTAGCGTTAACTGCCAGAAACCTGTATCCTCCTGAGGCGGAAGCCGGGAGTTATCTGTACTTTTTAAAAATGTTGTGTCACGCTATTCTGCTGATTTTAAAAGAACTCACCCTTCCCTGACACCACTGGACTCTGCTCCGGAGATCGCCGCACAGCTATTCTTGCGCTGTCTGCGGACTTGGAACACAATCTAAACCCGCCGCCATTGCAGGCGAGCCGCGAGGCCACGCCCCCTCGGAGGCCACGCCCCCGCCCTGTGTTCGGTATAAAACGATGATCACTAGCGTTCACTGCCAGAAACTTGTATCCTCCTGAGGCAGAAGCCGGGAGTTATCTGTACTTTTTAAATATTTTGTGTCACGCTATTCTGCTGATTTTAAAAGCACTCACCCTTCCCTGACACCACTGGACTCTGCTCCGGAGATCGCCGCACAGCTATTCTTGCGCTGTCTGCAGACTTGGAACACAATCTAAACCCGCCGCCATTGCAGGCGAGCCGCGAGGCCACGCCCCCCGCCCTGTGTTCGGTATAAAACGCTGATCACTAGCGTTCACTGCCAGAAACTTGTATCCTCCTGAGGCGGAAGCCGGGAGTTATCTGTACTTTTTAAAAATGTTGTGTCACGCTATTCTGCTGATTTTAAAAGCACTCACCCTTCCCTGACACCACTGGACTCTGCTCCGGAACAGCTATTCTTGCCCTGTCTGCGGACTTGGAACACAATCTAAACTTGCCGCCATTGCAGGTGAGCCGCGAGGCCATGCCCCCTCGGAGGCCACGCCCCCGCCCTGTGTTCGGTATAAAACGCTGATCACTAGCGTTCACTGCCAGAAACTTGTATCCTCCTGAGGCAGAAGCCGGGAGTTATCTGTACTTTTTAAAAATTTTGTGTCACGCTATTATGCTGATTTTAAAAGCACTCACCCTTCCCTGACACCACTGGACTCTGCTCCGGAGATCGCCGCACAGCTATTCTTGCGCTGTCTGCGGACTTGGAACACAATCTAAACCCGCCGCCATTGCAGGCGAGCCGCGAGGCCACGCCCCCTCGGAGGCCACGCCCCCCACCCTCCCTTCCCCCTTCAAATCATGTGCATCTTCCGTACGCGCAGCGGACGGGCGCAGCGGGCGTGCCTAAGGCAAGCCCGTCTTCGCCCGTCATCGCCAAGACATCGCTTCTCGCCAGTCCCCCTGCTCAAATCACACGGACGGCATATCACTATGATAAAAATTGTCTCCTTGCACTAAACCCGGGCCAACATTGCGATAAGCTAGTGGGCTGCATCGGACAGACCGACCTACATTGTAAGTCTTGCAACTTTGTCACATCTAAGCCGTGCCTCCCTTGACACAAAGCCAGTATGAAAAAACATACCCCACTCACGATTCTTCAGCTTAATGTCAGGTCCCTGGTAAAGCACCACCCTGAGGTCAATACTCTATTAACCGATGAGAACCCAGATATACTATTCCTGTGTGAAACCTGGCTCAAGGATGAGCTAACCAGCATTCCGAATATCACGCTGCCAGATGGATTCTCTATGAAATCCATCAATAGAGACTCTAGGGGAGGTGGCATAGCCGTTATTTATAGAACGCTATACTCCTGCTCCTTTCTGAAGGAAGACATTATCGGATGTGAGTGCGCCCGCTTCAAAATCACAACTAGCCCTCACTTCTCCCTCTCAGGCTTGTTCATCTACCGACCCCCGGGCCCCACCTCTAAATTCACGGAGGAACTCCTAGAGGCAGCCCACGCCCTGGTTGTGACCTCCGCCAACTTTACTATACTGGGACACCTTAACCTCCACTTTGACTCCACCTCGGATCCCATCATCAGAAACCTCCTGGCGGACCTAACAGCCTTACAGCTGACCCCTCTTATCCAGTCCACCACGCACTCTGCGGGCCACCTACTTGACCCTGTTTTTATCAATATCCCGGAGGCCAGAGCCGATCCACCCAAACCCATGGGTGGACCGACCACTTTCTCATTAAATTTGTGATATCGGCCGACATCCAGCCCAATAATGATCCGCCTCCCTCCTGCCTTAAGCGGCCCTGGCACAAACTCCAAAATAAGGATCTCTTCGCTATCCTAGGAGACCTCAACCTCGACACCACTAATGACATTAATACGTCCTATGCCTCCTTTCAGGACTGGATCATTAAAGGACTCGACACCCTTATACCAGCCAAATGGACTAGAGGACGCAGCACCCCCTCTAACCCATGGTATAATGAAAATCTGAAACTCATAAGAAAGGAATGCAAAGTAGCAGATTGTAACTGGAGAAAGGATTATAAGGACAGGGACAAAGCTCTCTACCTGTCAAAACTAAAGTTATACCATAAAGCCATTCGCGCGGCCCGTGCATCCTTCTACGCCAAATAAATTGACTCCAGCTCCAACCCTACGAAAACCATTTTTAAACTGGTTCAAAAACTGCAAAACTGTGGCAATCCTGCCTCATGTATCACTTCCACACAGCAGTGTGAGGACCTCGCCACCTTTTTTATTGAAAAGGTAAGGAAAATCTATAACACCTTCTCACAGAACCCTTCTGACTTCATTAGTCCCTCCGACTCTCCCTTTAAAGGCACAATTTCTAGAGGCGCTGGACTTCTTTCTTCCATCTCTGGCCACGCATCTCAACCTCTCCTTTTCCTCGGCAATTGTCCCAACTTGCTGGAAACAAACCCCCATTATCAAAAAGCCGACCCTAGACCCCACAAAGCCGGAGAATTATAGGCCCATCTCACTGCTCCCCTGGGTGTCCAAACTAGCAGAAGCCGATACTAACACCGTACTATCAGACCTTATGGCCCAAAATAACATCCTGGACCCTTCCCAGAACGGGTTCAGGCCAGGGCATAGTACGGAGTCCGCCCTTCTATCCACCACCGAACATCTCCGGAAGGTATTAGATACCGGTCATAGTGCTGCGCTGATATTGCTCGATCTCAGCGCAGCCTTCGACACGGTTTCCCATAACATCCTGCTGAAACGCCTGGAAGATATAGGGATTAGTGACCGGGCCCTCGAATGGTTCCGCTCGTTCTTGACGGGCAGATCCTTCCGAGTCTCAGCACCCCCGTTCACCTCCTGGTTTCACTCTATCGGCCAAGGAGTCCCGCAGTGCTCGGCACTCAGTCCATCCCTTTTTAACCTTTATGTGCAGCCCCTCGCGGCAGTGGCCAGAGAATGGGACCTCACGCTGGTGTCGTACGCCGACGACACACAGCTGGTGATTACCCTCACTGAGGCCCCCTCAGCCTCTGCCACGAGATTTAGGGATGGACTGGCCGCAGTCGCCCAATGGATGACGGGTAACTGCTTACAGTTGAACGCAGGGAAAACCGAGGTGCTGCTCCTTGGTAAGAACCCCAGCTGTTGGAGCGACCATTGGTGGCCTTCCTTGCTGGGCCCCATCCCTCCCCCTAAAACTTTGGTAAAAAACCTGGGAGTTTGGTTGGACTCCTCGTTGAGCTACCAAACCCACACCAAAAGAGTGGCCGCTACGTGTGTGGGCCTGCTGAGAAGCCTCAACCCTATTCTTGGCTTCTTCGATCCCAAAACACGTCAGCTCATAGTCCAATCTATCATTCTCTCTCGGTTGGACTATGCTAGCGTCCTACTGGTAGGCGCTAACAAAGCAGAGACATCAAGGCTTCAACGAATTCAAAATTCTGCGGCCAGGGCTATAGTGGGCCTTCCAAGAAGATGCTCTGCTAGAGCCACCATACAAAGACTCCACTGGCTCCTGGTGGAATCTAGAATCCAATTTAAGGCCCTCACCACTGCCTTCATAATCCTCAAAACAGATGGCCCTTACTCCTCCGTCTGCCTTTAGTACCCTACACCCCCCAGCGCAATCTGCGCTCCCTAGGTCAACATCTGGTAGTAGTTCCCCGCACGAAACTCTGCCGTGTCGGGGGCCGCTCCTTCAGAGTCTTGGGAGCAAAACTCTGGAACTCCCTTCCCCCGAACATCCGTCGCCTTGACAATTTGTCTGCTTTCCGTAAGGCAATTAAAACCCACCTGTTCCCACTGCCTTAAGCCTTCGGCCTCCCCCCCCCCCTCAGTAGGTTATGCTGTGGTTTCTCAGCGCCGGGACGCCCCGTTGCTGGGGCAGCTGTCGCGCTTTAACAAACTCAAAAAAAAAAAAAAAGAAAACTTCTTAATTATTTCTGCAACGCGGTCTTCTGCGAAGTCTAATTTAAATTCATCTGAAGTTTCCTTCCAACTTGGGGTTCTCTTGCTCCTGAAGCTAATCTTGCTTCGTACAATTCCCCTATGTATTTTTATCCCAGGCTGCCTCACTTACGACGCAAATCATGTCTCCAGCTGGGGGAGACTATGCTGCTTTTATCAATTTCCAGAATTGTCTCAAGTTCTTATTTTCGATTGATCTAGCAGCTCTCCCCAGCATTTCTCTTTATACTCCCTTTTTGCGTCGAGGACCATCTTTTTAAACTCTACTTTTAGGGAAGTAATATATTTTTTCCTCTCTAGTTTGAATTCTTTCTCCTGTTTCCTAGCTTCTGACCTTATCTCCCTTTTTTTAATTTGACAGTCCATTGAGAACCATTTCAGACGACTAGCACGATTTAATAAGCCTTTTCTTTTATTCTTTTTTGATTCTATCCTAAGGCATTCGACTGATTGGGCGATTTTCTCCTCGTACCATTTTAAATTTAATTTTTCTAGATTTACTAAGTCTGTCTTTTGTTGGAACGATTTTAACTTTTCCACATACTCTTCGGTTACTCTGGTTGTTGCCCTTTTTGGGTAATCCATTTCTTGGTGAATCACCTTCTCCCTTAGTTCCACCCTTCCCCATTTTAATCTCACGGAGAGTAGGTTGTGGCCACTACTCTCATCGTGTGATACCTTGAAGTCTTGCACTAAGGGGAAATTCCAAGCTGGCATAAAGACATAATCAATTGGGGAATGTTGTGCTCCTTTTTTAAAAGTCTTCTTTGCAGGGCAGTCTGATTTAAACATGCCATTTAGGCAAAATAGTCCCTTTTCGCCCAAATAATTTGCCAATTCCCAATCCAGCTTTGAAGGGACACATATGGGAAAATTAGCATATCTTATTCCATAGGTATCTAATAATTCTGTGTTCCAACGATCGGTCTTCATTGGATATAACTTATGGTTAAAATCCCCTAAAATTAATAATGTGTCTGAGGTGTACTTTTCAAAGATGTCCTCTACATCCTGTTTGAAATTACCCATCTCTGTTACATAGTCGCCTACATTGTCCCACTGTATATATACATTTATGACAATTAACTTTTCACATGGCTTATCCTGAGAGAGATGGTTTATCCTGCACACCTGTAACCATTTACACTTTACTTTTAACAATGTCACATTCCTTAATATTTCGACTGAGATAAGCGCCATTATTCCCCCCGAAGGGCGACCAAATCTTTGTCTTGTTGCCGGTCGATTTAGCTGGTAGTAGCCCTCGAAGATAGGGATTTCGCCGCACGCCCAAGTCTCTTGTAGGCAGGCAATGGCTACTTCGTTTACTTGTGACTTTATCTGTTCCCTTTTTAAGTCATTGCCTAGCCCATTTATATTCCACGTTAAGAGACTTAGGGCAGACGGCACCCCTCTCTCCTATTCTATCTCACTTAGTCCCCCAGCTACCCCACTTCCATCCAGCTCGTACTCGAATGAATCACCTAAATAGCTACATTGGCTCCAATTGCCCCACCAATCCTCTTTCACAGTGTTGTTTATCAAGTGGGGTTGAGTTTGTCTCATGTGAAATGTGGGATCGCTGGGTGGTAAACATTTTGTGAATCTCACACGAATACATGAGGAAATAAATGATTTTAGGCAAATTTGAGGTTTGCAGGGAGTTATGGGTAAGAAAACATCAAGCGATCCGTGCAAGCCAAACTGCCCTGGAATACACTAGGGGCCACATGTATGACCATTTTATTTTGCAATTCACAAATTGCGATTTTTAGCGACCACCAAAATGAAATGTTCTAGTGTGTCTCAGTAGGTATTGAAAAAGGGTTAACCCAAACAAAGTCACAGTGACCTGGGTAGCTTACGTGAAAGACAAAGGGGTCCCGGACTGGGAAAAGAGAAATGAATTCATAAAGATTACATTCTTGAATGATAGGAAAGTGAACAACAGTTTAAACATGTGAGTTGTTTTAATTCACAACTTACCAAAAACCTATAAATGGTTTACACGGTACACAAGGAAAAAGTCTTCTTGTATTTTTAAATGTTAACACAGTTGTGCCCACACGCGCAACAAGGAAAAAGGGAGTGAGGATGTTGTGAGGGAATTCAGTGAAAAAGTTCGGGGTAATTCATTAATCTAGGTGTCATAGAATCTTATTTCACTCTATATACATATACATATTAATTACAAGTGGCTCCCCTTTCAGGGGCCACCGTTAGTTGCTCTAGTGAGTCAGAAAGTCCTGATGGACCAGTCTTCTATGGTAGCTGAATCGATCTTGCTTTGGGGTAGAAGCTGGTGTCATGAAGGTATAAGTCTAGGTTTCGACCCTTTAAGGTGTAGGGACAATTTCCCTTACATAGCGGGTCTTCATCAGGACAAAAGGTTGGAGTGGGCAAGGACTCCTAGGAATAATTAAAAAACAGGATTAGGAGGAGGGTCTGGTGAGAGATCCCTTAGTGCACTTAAAGGTGTACGCCCCACTCGGGCGTGATTGTCTCATAGTCATACAGGGAGTACATACATATACAGCATACCCTGATGGTCAAACAGTCACATTGGGCCTGGTAGCTACCGGGTATAGTGTAACCACACATTTGTACTTGAGTCATACAGTGGGCTTGGTTAAGAAACTGTATTATTATTATATAGCAAATAAACACAACCGATACTTTGTGATGGCCTGGCCTGTGTATACAAAGATCTGGTTACATGTGGAAGAATTCTACAGCTGAGCGTATTTTAAACAGAGGTTTTTTTTGTTGTTATCTGAAGGAAGGCAGCCAAAAAATATATATGGGCCTCTTGGCGTTAATGCGGCTGATTCTGTTAAAAACGCATCGGGTATGGGTGATACGTGCTTTATCAATTCTAAATCGCTAAAACGTTCCAAAAACGACGGACTCACCTCGCACTCGCCGAATGTGGGACTGTCCTATTGGATGAAGCCTCTCAGGGTTGATAGTTAAACGGCGGATGCTGTAAAATAATGCATCGCGTAAGGCTCGTATACACATGCTATCGTTGTGAAAGCTGGCGTGGGGGTTTGTTAGAGTGGAACACCAGGCTTACCTTTACTCATTATTCATTTACAACACAGCAGGGGCATCCGTATTCCAGTTAAATCTCAGGACGGGAAACACATCTGGTCCGCGTGTGGAAATGCTGATAACTAAGTTGGAAGGTTAGGGGGCGTGTCTCATTCCTGAACGAACGTGGTGGAAAGACTATGTTACCATGGCGATCGGCACGAACTCGCCAAATTGGGTGAATAAAATTAAGACTGTTGACCCTCTTGTCACTTTCAAAGGGTATACATAATCCAGGATAATAGAAGGCATGATCCAGGCATACTAAACTCCATTTTCCCTATCTTTATCCCATGGGCAGTTATACTTATAAAATGTTATGAGTTAACTCCCCATTCTATCTTATGGGACAGATAGCCTTGCAATAGTGAAAAACAAAATTTACAGTAGTTCACTATCAGGGCATCCACACACATCAGGGCATGTCCTACCTTCCACATACACTGTCCACCTGAAAACAAGGGTACCTTGGGCCTACTTTATGGGTGGCTGACATGTAAGAAAAGGGAAGTTTAGGTCCAGGGAAGAGGGTGCACTTGCCAAGTCGATATGGCCGTACTTGACTGCAAACAGACACTGCAGTGGCAGGTCTGAGTTAACATTGAAAGGCTGCTTGTGTGGGTGGCACAATCAGTGCTGCATATACACTAGCACCATTTGGTTTACAGGCCCTGGGCACACACACAGTGCACTGTACTAGAGACTTAACAGTAAACCAAATATGCCAATCTTGGAATAACCAATCCATAACAATAATATACAGAGGGGGCACTTGTACTTTGGCACTAAACAGCAGTGTCAAAGTGCCCAAAGCATCTAGACCAGCACAAATGCATCAACACAATGGAGGCAAAAGGCAAACAAATACAGGTGGAAACCCATGCTTATGATGCTAGGTTTAACAGCAACCACCAGTGTGCCATATATATCTATACATAGATCCAGATATACATTGTGTAAGAGCCTGTAGTACCTCACGGTAGGTGAGGAGACCAAAGTGTTCACTGGTGACAAATAAGACAACCCTACAATGTTCCATCCCAAGGCAGGGGGCATTCAGAAACTATAGAACTCAAAATGAGCTGAAGCTTCTCATTTAAAAATGCAAGCTGTTAGTGGAATTCAAAAGAGGGATTGATTGGGATGACAAATGGGACCTTATCTGTGAGTTCAGTTAATTTTTTAATATCCCTTTTGTTGCATTCCTGTTGCAAAAAAAGCAGACATAGCTTTTGTATAGATTAAGCTATTATTTAAATTTTGACCATAGGGCGAATTCATAATTGCGCCACCAGGCATATTTGCCCATTTGAGTGGCATGTTAGCTTTTGGTCATGGGGGAGGAGTAAGAGGGGTGTTAATGAATCTTTCAGGAAACCTTTTTTCTATCTGAGGTGTGAGTAAATCTAGCTTATTAGTGACCAAAACACAAAAGTATTTTGTATAGTTTCAGCAATGTCCATTTGTGGAACTGTCTCACCTTTTGCTGAAAAGACAGTTTAGTTACCATGTTCCATTTACTGTTTTTGACCATTGAGGACGTTTACCATTGGGGAGAGTTGTATTGAGACTAAATAGAATGCATGCAATTATGTAATCACTACAGAAAGACTAGTCTTTAATTTCTTTATAACCAGTGAGTTGTGATGCACCTAGTCGTTGATTATGCAGAACTTGAATTTTATACCTTTATTACAGTTGCTTTCTGACATCAAAATGAGAACTGCCCGAGCCAGTAGCCAAGGTGAAAGGCAGGTCAGCAGGTCACAAGCATAATTAAAGCAGACAAGCAGAGAGACAAGTTTATTTTTTGCACTCCTCATATAGTTAGAGAAAAGCAAAAATCTTTCTGCATATTTTCTACACTTTCCGAGTGTTTGCATCTTGTAAAAAAATAAATAAATAATGACTTGTATTGAACTGTTTCTAATATCTGTTTGCAATAAATACCTAACAGGTTTTTGATGTGTTTGCATTTTCATAATAGCGGTATTATTTGTATGAATCATAATTGCAAACATTCTCGCTCTTTCATATGAAAGAGCTATGCACCAGGCCTGTGGGACAAAGATGGTGGATGTGCTTTAGTCCCACTCCAATGCATATCTCCCTTATCTGATAATTAATCTGACAATGGAGCAGCATTCTGTGGTGCACAGCACAACAGCAGAATCCTTGACCTCATTGGGCTAGTTTGGCAAGATATGAACTGTAAAATGGCACCCAGATCACCACAAACGCAGAGAAACGAAGCAGCCGATGAATCCGAGGGATGCCAGATAGTGAAATGCACTGCTCTTCGGGACTGTGGTGACGAGGTGAGGAGCAGTGGCAATGGACACTGAGGGATTGCCTGAGCTCTGACTACAGATGATGGCCCGGCGGATTCCTGAGGGAGTGGAGGTCGACACCTGTCAGAGAGGGCCCGGACTAAGGCCTAGAGGTGCGGCATGGAGAAGCAGTGGTGAATGCCAGCCCTCTCCTGCTCACCATATTGGTTATACAAGATCGGCCTCATTGACTGGAGCCCTCTTGCTCTGGGGGCACGGCCCCCACTGGACAGCGGGACTGGAAAGTGAAATCAAACATGTGGGGCTGCGCGTCGCCTGGGCCCACTGCTGTGAGAGTGGCCATTAAGTGCTGTTGAGGCCTGTGGATGCAGCATGAGGGAGGATGGAAGAGAGCGCACAGCTGGGGAAGGGTTCCCCATAGTTAACCACACCAAGGGTACAGATCAAGATAGTGGGGGCTGCAGGTGACCTGCTGGAACATGAGAAGTGCCGCTGGTGGCATTCAATTGACCAGTGGCGCTCCTTATCGGGACTCTGATGTCTCTGGAGTGGAGGCATTAGTGCTACTGACCCCTGAGGAAAATACACAAAAGCAAACTGAGGAATGGTAGTCTGCCTCTTCCATGGAGGGCAGCGGAGTTACTCTCAGGGATATACCAAAATGCTGTCACCTGTAGGGTAGAAACAGCCAAATCCCATGGTGCTACATAGCTGTTCAATGCACATGGTACTCCCTCCATGGCTGATAATTGGTTAAACTAGCCATTCCATTACTTTGGAAGAAACGCCATCCTCTGCCGCTAGTATATAGCAGGGGCTAAGGGAATGGGTTGCACATGTGGTGCTGGATCTAGAAACTCCTCAGGCTCTTCCTCCATAATGGAAACATAACTATTGGACTCCTAAAACCCACCCCCTCCTCCTGGGGACATATTTGATGCCATACTGACTGCTATAGAGAGATCTTGTGTTTCACTGCAATCCAAAATAGATAGTGTGGCAGCTGACCACACACTGCTCCATGCTGACCACAGAAAGTTGTCTGACCAAGTGGCGACGACTGAACAAACCCTGTCAGTGCTACAGCCTGTGTCTGAATTGGTGGACAAACAACTGCAAGAATGCCTGGCCAGAATGCAACATCTGGAAGACAAGGTGGAAGATGCAGAGGGATGCAATAATGTCTGCTTTATTGGCCTGCAGGAGGGGGCGGAGGGCTAAGATGCAGTAATATTTGTGGAGTGGTGGATCAAGTAGCTGCTACCTGCATCTTCTCTGTCACTATATTTCACAATGAATGGGCACACTGCATTCCTTCCAGGAACCAGCCCCAGGATCGGGACACCGTCCACTCATCTTCAAGGTCCTACACTTTCAGGACAGGGATGCGTTATTACGCGAAATGGGAAAATTGCTGGAGAAGCGACTAGAGAATGCTTGTGTGATGTTCTTCCCTGATTACACTCTAGAAGTGCAGCGTCAATATGGCTCCTTCTTGCAAGTGAACCAGAAACTCCAACAGCTGGATATTCAATACTCCCTGTTGTTCCCTGCAAGGCTTTATGTGGTGACTGCCAGAAAGGCACGATTCTTTGATCCACCACAGGATGCATTATAAACTGTTAGGTTCCACTGGGCAGTTTTCTGGTCCTTGACCAGGCAACAGGGGTGGAGAACGAAACACTGCAGAAGGCACTCATATACGAGGCTGGTGGCGGGGCAATAGACACCTGCCCAGGCTGACTGCAGCGCCGGACCTGGAACAAATCATCAGAGAAATTCAGTGGGCTCTCTGAGTGGCAGAACCCATATGAGATACCCCCAATTACTCTGAGAAAGACATAGCATTCGCCCAATCATCTGGAGATGAGGATTCCTGGGTGATTTGTCCATCAGACACTAACTTGCGAATCCTACCAGTCATTACACCACAAATGTCTGATGCTAGCATTGATATGTAACCTGATTCTAACTGCTCTCTGTCATTACGCCTTCCCATTTGCATGTATGCCGGAATTGATATGCCGCTAATGTACCGAGTGGGGTGGATTAAGACGGGATCAGTTGAGTACCTATCTGGCTCCCTAAATGATAGGGGGTTGGGGGAGCGGCCTTCCTTTGGTTTTGGCTCAGGTTTGTACTGTCTTCAAAGGCTTTCTTGCTACTGGTAGCAATGGGGGATGCTACGCTTAAGTGGTCCGCTAGGCTTCACGTTCTCTCACCCACACTATTTAGAGCTCAATTTGTTTCACAAAGCTTGCGTATTAATTTGGGCAGCCCCTTCCATTTGCAAGGACCGCTCTTTTGGTATTGTTAAACTGCCATGCTGGCAGTTTGGTTTCAGGCCAAGTCGTACAGGTTCCGCTACAGGCACTTCTTGCGGATTTTTGTTTTCACTTTTCTACAGTATCACAATCCATTACATATATGTAACATGACGGATCAACGAATTCTCACTTTGAATGTGTGTGGCCTGAGCACCTCTTGCTTCCACTATGCAGTATATTCCTGCCTCAAAAGACTCAATGCTCAAATTGCCTTCCTATAAGAAACACACCTAACACATTCTGAGTTGACCAAACTTCAGTGTAGCCGCAGGGGCCGAGTGCTCACCACAAAGTTCTCTTCATATGGTCGGGGTGTACTGACCTGGATATGCCCGGGCAGCCATGTTTTGGCAGAGAAGGTGGTGGCAAACATGGAGAGTAAATACCTCTTCATAAACGGAGGTTTGGATGGTCGACACCTACTGGGTAACATTTATGCCCCCAATGTAGAGAAGGACCCCTTTATACAGTAGTTATCATCGGTACTTACTAGGTGGTGTAGTCTGCCATGGATGATAGGTGCGAATATTATTAGTGTCCTGGGGTAAACTACATTTACCATGAATCGTACTCCCTGCAGGGAATCACAACACTGTTGTTACAAAGACCATGTTGAGATTCTGCATACCATTAGTCTTCAAGTCGGAACAACGACTTGCAGAGGGGCAGGGAAGGTGTTGGATTTAAAATCCAACACCTTCGCTATTGTCTGCACAGACTGGAGTTGGAATAGTAAATTACACTATTACAACATCCAGTGCCCCCCCTCCGCAAGTCGCTGTTCCGACTTGCGTAGTAATGGTACGCGGAATCACAACACGGTCGTTTTAACAACTGCGTTGTGATTCCCAGCAGGGAGAAATACAGCGGAATAAGATCAGACATTCGTGTCCTGGACATAGGCCAGGATTAAACCTTTCACCCTCTCTGCTGCATAGCAGCATCTACCAATGCTTTCACACTGAGGGATTGGGTGCAACAGTGGGGACTGGTACACATACAGCGACATCATAACCCCATGACAAGAGTGTGCTCCCTTTACTCCCCACCATCTGCACGACATGTCTGGTTAGATAGAATGTTAGGTACGCCCAACCTGCTACCTTCTGTTACAGATGCTGATTACTTATGCCGCACCCACTCAGATCACAATCCACAATACATAACAATTGCCTAGGAAATGCAACTCCCCAGCTTCCCACCTGGTGTTTATAGCCTGTTGCTCTGGAAGACGCTACTTCCCGGAGTCCCTTAATACCGCCATCACAGAATACTAAGCGGTACCAAAGGGGATGATGGATGGAGCGTATGAGCAAATCAAACACTCACCCCTGAAATTTCAGGCTGGTCTGTTCCCATGGGGCACAGGGTCAAGCCTGATTTGCATATGGCTGGGTTCAAACTGGAATGGCAGGGTGAGCAAAAAGACGATGGATTTAGGCTCAGATCTCTGTACTGGGGTGAATGAATGACATTGTTCTGCATTCTGTCCATCAACTGTTGTTTTTGCATTTATCACAGAATACTATGCACACAACATGAGCACGCCAACCTTGGCCCTGGTGGAATAGGATGCAATAAAGATTACACTGCGGAGGTGATTCCTGGGTATGGGGTGTGATAGGAAACAAGTGAAGGCAGAATTGCTAGATGTGAAAAGCACCTTAATAATGTTTAAGACAGATTCTGCTGCCATGTCCTCCTGTGCACTGAAACTAACAGATGTGCGTAAAATGCATGCAACACTGATCGAGCAACTGAGATGCCTGAACTACACTACACATTCAGTGAGAACAAATGCAACAGCTCACCATTCAAGTACCCTTGTAGCCTGGCTGATTAGACAGGAACAGCCGATTAGACCCATCACTGCAGGGATATCTCGCAATGGTGTGATGCGATGTGTGCAGCACAAAATACATGACAAGAAAGTCCTCCATTTCCCAAAATTATACCAATCGATACTGGAAGCATCAGACTTTGACATAAGCTCTTTCCTAGGAAATCTTACTTTACTCACGTTGACTCCAGATGAAAGCATGGAGCTGGACACGCCCATTACACCCGCTGAGATCAAGTGCGCGATGCAGCTTTAGCTTCTAAGAAGGTGCCGGGCCCAGATGGATTTCCATCCCAGTTCTACTAAGCATAATCAGACCTTTTAGCTCTGCAACTGCACAGGATTTATGGAGAGACACCACAATCCACACATCTGCCTGACTCCCTCAATGCAGACACTTTACCGAAGGCTGATAGAGACCCCACACAGCTAGGGTTGTACCACCTGCTGGCGCTATTACATGTAGTTTATAAGATACTAGCTGGAGTGCTAGCAGGGAGATTGGCTTTATTGACACCCCATTTGATACATAGGGATCAGAATGGATTTGTTCTGGCGCACAACACCTCTCTCAATTTGCACAGGCTATTCCGTGTAATGAGATGTGCCCCCCATGTTTGGCATAGATCTGGGTGGGTAGCACTCGAAATGGAAATAGCTTTTGACACTGTTGAGTGTTCATTCCTTGTCCCATGGACTGCTGAGTTTGGGATTGGCCCGTACTTCCTCTACCTGGTCAAGACTTTATATGATGAACTGCCCATACATGTCCGGACTGGGGACTTAGTCATGAGACCTATAAGAGTGCGCAGGGGCACCAGATAGGGCTTATCTTTTTATTGGCCAATAAGCCATTGGTGCTGGCTATACGTGCTTCACAATCCAGTTGGGTAGTCCACTGAAAGTGGTCATTCATGCAATATTGTTTTATGCAGATGACATCTTACTGTACATCAGAGATATCGGATCTGTCCCGGATTACATACCCAACATTCTCATCATCTTTGCCAGCTTGTCTGGGCTGCCTGTTAACTGAGGGAAATCATGCTTGTTACCTTTTGCAACCCACACACATGACTCAGCCTTCAATGTTTGTGATGTTCCAGGCACTTGGCAGCTGACTATGTTCTGATATTTATAAATGTGGATCTATAATACTAATCAAGATTTAATAGACAGGAACCTCACTGGAGTGATCACCTCTTTGACTTCACAGATAGCGTTCTTGGATACACTTGCTCTTTCGGTAGCCGGGAGAGTGGCACTTATCAAAATGGAGGTACTAACATGTCTTTTTTTTTACTTCACCAATCTACCACCGTATTTATCGCCATCTTTTTTTCGCCCACTAGAGAACAAGCGGTGCGATTTCATATGGAACACATCACGCTGTAGAGTGGCGCTAGCAAAACCATATTTATAGTCGGCTCAGGGAGGACTAGTGGCACCCAACACATAGCATTTTTTTTTAGTGTCCCAGAGACAGTTTCTGGCCTAATAGGCAGTGGAACTATACCTGTCGGACACAGAGCAGTATGGTGCCCAATACACTTTAGATGCTATACTTCGTCTATTCCACCCATGCACAAGGACACCCAATTCTCTCCCCTTGCTATTACAGGTGGCTCACCACTGCCTCCATCACTGCCTATTCCGTACTAAGCATATCACAGCTTATGGCACAGCCCTTCCATTATTGGGAATGCCTAAAGGCATCAGGAGGACACCGCTGGCTGAACTCCCAGCCTGGCACGAGGTGGGCATTCACACCATAGGTGAGCTCCAGCGGCATGGTACCCTTATGACATACAGGGGCATATTACCAAGCAATAGCGATAATTATCGCTATTGCTTGGTTAGCGGGAAAAAAATATCGCCGAGCACCGAGGATTTTTACCACTGAGATACCTTGATATTATCAAGGTTTATCTCAAAAGCGGTAAAAATCCTGTGAAATGCATGAATATCGCTGGAAAATCAGCGATATTCATGCATTATCGTGACAATGCTCTTAGCCATGTTATCCACCTTCCATTGGATAACATGGCTAAGAACTGCTTTTAGCAGGCGTTAGATTTTGGAGATATTCACGCTTAGCGCGAATATTTCCAAAAGTTGTTAATAGGAGTTAGAGATGTTAGCGACTGTTTTCAGTCGCTAACATCTTGGCACGCCCACTTTGCATGTCATTAGCGATAATTATCGCTGACATGCAAAGTGGGCCCCTAAATGCCCGCTATCGCCTGCAAGCTGTCGCTAACTGATGTTTACGACAGCTTGGTAATAGGGCGATAAAATTATCGCCGCATTAGCGGGAAAAAGTCCCGCTAATGCGGCGATAATGCCCTTGGTAATATGCCCCACTATTCCTTATCACAGGAGCATTGAATACCACTTGGTCATTTCCTTTGTTATGCACCCTGGATACTCACACTACAACAAAACTGGGGAAACATTACACAAGAGTTACGAACACATTTCACAATGCAATATATGCATGGTTTGGGCGAAGGGAGAAATCTTACTAGATGGTTTTCAGACGCATTCTGTATGTAGACTGCAATAGACTTGTCACCTCTGCGGAACCGCTGGGAAACAGATTTGGCCCATCCATGCACTTCCAAGGGATGGGACAAGACACAGGCGAGCCCTACGTTTGTTCCCCGCAATCCAAGGTTCCAATTAAGTATGATATATTGCATAGGGCATATCTCACCCCAGATAAAATTAACTGATCTTTTCAAACACTAGATGCATGCAGCCTGATGCAGCCATTATGATACTGACTTCTTGCATATGCTATGGTCGTTTCCAACATTGCACCACTATTGGGAGGGGTTGATGTGGCACCTTTCCGAGTGCACTTAAGAGCACTCTCAAATTCATGGGAAGTCTGTATACCGGGCATGTTCGCAAGAGACACGAAACACAAAGCTACTACTAAATTCTTGGCCCTTGGCTTATTGGTGGCTAAAAAACCTCATCACAAGACGCTGGAAATCCGGTGATCCCCGGTGCTTACAGGCCTGGTCCCATGCAATACTCAACAGGGCTAGAGCTGAAGGAGTCTAATACTTAGGGAGGATATGTTGGCTCTGTGTAAATTCCCAAATTCATCCAGTTGGGATGCAATATTGGTGGCAACCCGATTGGCATTAAGTCCTGAAGGGGATGCTGATGACATTGGGAAATGTAATTGGCAAATGAGCTAGTGCAAACCCACAGGCTATGACCCGCACAGTCATGTTGATCTTGAGCACACACACTGTGATACATGAAGTGAGGCAAATCAGAAATTCAAGGCAATATTAATATTAAATATATAGGGACTGGACACTGCATGGATCGATAGCGAACCTTTTCTGCTGGTTACTCCTTTATTATTAACCCCAAGTTTGCTTGTTTGATTTAAGTCTTCATTATACATTGCCATTTTCTACTGTCTAACATGGACGCTCGTGGCCACAAAATTGATATGCGTGCTGGAATTTGTCAACGTGATTACATAGCAATTTCATGGCGATTGTTACTGCTCACTTTATACGCTTGACTCATTATGTAGAATACTTATTTCCACTGTGCATGGAATACAATAATCAGAAAATGTACCAGGGGGAAGCATAACTAATCAGAAATGCTAGCATGAATGGATGGTCATAATGTAAAATACTTAATTAACACCCCTGTCCTTTATTAATGTTCATTTATTGAATGTAAATGTTTCATGAAAAACTACTAATAAACAGATCAAACAAAAAAACAAAAAAAAAAATACAAGAGCTATGCACCAAGATTTTAAGTGATTTGTGGGAAAGGTGATGGTGTGACTGTGTATTATATCGGATAAAGTACCCCCTGGCATACATGAAAACGATATTGCAAGTCACCTTGGAGTTCCATAACCTTATAAAGGTACTCATCCCTCAGTCTCATTCCTCTATATTTTTATGGAACTTCTTGGTGGCTTCAATAGCCTTATAATGTACAGAAGGGGGTACTTTATCCCTTATATAATGAAAAAGTGATTGGACCTGACTACTGGTGGAATTTGGACCTTTTACATTAACTAAGGACTGTGGGCCAATACGTTGGTCAAAGATAGAATCTACTTCATCTGTTGGTTGATTAATACATTGTGCTCCATTTTAATTAGCTAGGTATTCTGGAAAGTCCTAAATACTATATTTTTGATCATTAAAGTACAGATTTATATGACCAAAAATTAGCAGCACTTGGTAGAGAACTCAGTAACCAAGTGTTTGATTTTTTCCTGGAAGGAGTTGTAATAATCTGAAGAGCAACTGAAAAAGTGAAGGTTTGAGAGTTAAATGAGACACTGATAATCTCAGTGCTGCTGATGTACTGATCCCGAATATTATTAGTAGTTAGAGTTTTTTAGATACGATTTCTACTCCCCCACCACATTCCTAGGTGGGACCGCCCATATGTAGCAGCTTATAGCTTTTAGGAATTGACTGAAGCATCTCCACTTCCAGATCCAGACAAACCTTAAAATGACTTGCCGCAGAACCTTCAGCTACAGGCCACCCGGCCTCCGCGCTCCTTTCACTGACAACATAGTTCACCTAATTGCACCACATGCCCTAGGCTCCACAGACTAACTCCTACGTGGAGACCTAAACTTCCACCTGGACAACCACAATGACCCCATCACTATTGCCCTCCGAGAGAACCTTGCAACTTGTCACTGCTCCGCTCACACAGCAGGACACTCTCAGGCCCGTCTTCGCAGAAGGAAATAACGTCTCTTACAGCCACACCACAGAACTCCTCTGGACAAACCACCACAGCATCCAGTTCTTCTTTAAAAAAAACACAGACACAAGCATGCACACCACCCCCATAGAAGCTGGATTAACGCCACCCAAGACCATCTAATCTCCGCCCTCACCAGCTCCCCACCACCGACTACTCCAGATGCTAACACCACAGCACCACACACAGCCTACAGAGAGGCCACCACAGCACATCACAACCTCACCAAATCCACAAAAAATAACTTCCTCCAAGACAGAATCTCCACCTCTGCATATAACTCTTCTCCATCATCAAGGAATTCACCAAACCTGGTGACGCCGTTTCCTCAATACATTGTTTAGACAGCCATACAAGGCTACTCTCTTCTCACTTCTCTCTCCTCTCTCATCGCTGTGGAGGAGCTGTGATTACATGTCATGTCGGGCAAACACGCACTGCACACACCCACTGCTCATCGTCTCATCCGTCGCACGAGGACATCAGGCGGCTCTAGCCTTGCTCTGACTAGCAGCTCCATATCTGTAGTCCGGAGTGCGGCCACTAACAATCGGCTTCATTCTGCACTGGCTATTCTCTGATCAGGAATGTTCAAGTTCAAGTTCAAAATTTGTATAGCGCACTACTCACCCAGAGGGTCTCAAGGCGCTTGAGGGAGGGGGGGTACTTTACTTATCGAATATCCAGGTTTTTAGTTGCTTTCTGAAGGAGAGGTGGTTCTGTGTAAGGCGGAGGTGGGTGGGGAGAGAATTCTAGGTTTTGGCCGCTAAGTAGGAGAAGGATCTTCCCCCCATGGTGGATCTATGGATGCGCTGGATTGTGGCGAGGGCTTGATTGGACAATCGTAGTTGGCGGGTGGGGGTGTAAAAGGACAGGCACCTTTTGAGGATATTCGGGTCCTAGGTCATAGAGGGCTTTGTGTGCGTGGGTGAGGAGTTGGAACGTTATTCTCTTGTTGACGGGGAGCCAGTGGAGGTCTTTCAGGTGACCGGAAATGTGAGCTTGGCGGGGGGGTGTCTAGTATGAGTCTGGCTGAGGCGTTTTGGATGCGTTGGAGTTTTTTCTGTAGTTTGGCTGTGGTTCCGGCGTAAAGGTTCTTTCCGTAATCCAGTCAGCTAGTGACCAGTGCGTGGGTGACCGTTTTTCTTTTTTCGGTGGGGATCCAACAGAATATTTTTTTGAGCATGCATAGGATGTTGAAGCATGATGATGAGACGGCGTTGACTTGTCTGGTCATTGAGAGGGAGGAGTCCAGGATGAAGCCCAGGTTACGTGCGTGGTCAGTTGGTGTGGGTTCTGTTCCCAGGGCCGGTGGCCACCATGAGTCGGCCCAAGCAGAGGGGGATGAGCCTAAGATGAGGACTTCCGTTTTGTCCGAGTTCAGTTTTAAGCAGCTGTTCTTCATCCACTTGGCTACATCTTTCATTCCTTCTTGTAAGTTGGTTTTGGCGGTGTTTGGGTGTTTGGTGAGGGAGAGTATCAGCTGGGTGTCGTCTGCGTAGGAGATGATGTTGAGGTTGTGTTGGCGCGCGATGGATGTGAGGGGAATCATCTATACGTTGAAGAGTGTGGGACTAAGTGAAGATCCTTGTGGTATGCCACAGATGACTTCAGTGGCCTCCGATCTGAAAGGGGGGAGGCAGACTCTCTGAGTTCTTCCGGCGAGGAACGAGATGATCCAGTCCAATGCTTTTCCTTGTATTCCGATGTTGCTGAGGCGTTGTATGAGGGTGCTATGACAGACTGTGTCGAAGGCTGCGGAGAGGTCAAGTAGGATGAGGGCAACTGTTTCTCCGTTGTCCAATAGTGTTCGAATGTCGTCTGTTGCTGCGATGAGGGCGGTTTCGGTGCTGGGTTTGTCTCAGAAGCCGGACTGTGAGGGGTTGAGGGATTTGTTGGATTCGAGGAAGGCGGCGAGCTGACTGTTGATGGCTTTCTCAATGACTTTGGCAGGGAATGGGAGGAGCGAGATGGGGCAGTAGTTCTTAAGTTCAGTGGGGTCTGCTGTGGGTTTCTTCAGAAGGGCGTTGAGTTCGGCATGTTTCCAGCTTTCCAGGTAGCGGAGTTGAGGGAGCAGTTGATGACGTCTCGGAGATGGGGTGCGATAATGGAGTCTGCTTCGTTGAAAATGTGGTGGGGACATGGGTCGGTTGGCGATCCTGAGTGGATGGAGTTCATCAGGCGGATGGTGTCTTCAGTGGTGATTGGGTTCCAGGCGCAAATGTTGTTAGAGGGGGGTTTAAGTTCGGAGGTAGGTGGGATGGACTGGTCTCCGGACTGGTTTTCAAAGCTGTTTTGTATGTCGGCGATTTTGTTGTGGAAGAATGAGGCTAGGGAGTCGCAGAGGTCTTGGGAGGGAGTGATGTCGTTGGTGCCGGCAGTGGGGTTGGTAAATTCTTTGACGATGTTGAATAGTTCCTTGCTGTTGTGGGCGTTGTTGTCAAGTCGATCCTTGCATGCTGATTTCTTGGTGGATTGGATCAGTTGGTGATGTTTGCGGGTTTTTATTTTTGCTGCGCTGCAGGTTGCCCTGAACATTCCTCTTTCCTGCTCCACATCTGGGGCATCCGTCTGTATTGGGACTGTATTTTCTCACGGAAAAGCTTGCTCTACAGAGCGCTGTTTGGGCAATATTAACGTATTTTGACCTCGTTCTGCTTAGCTCTATTGAAATTTCACCTCATCATGTCACCTTAGCTGTAGGCTCGACTCTGTGAGTATATGCTTTAATTTACCCTTGCACCTGGGTGAATATCTTCTACAAGGCACTTGCCTTGCCAACTTTCAGACGATATGGGGCCATACTTAGGGCCAATAGCACAGCCTCACAATGTGATTGCTGTATATTATTGCTAACACAGGCACCTCCCTGGGCCTTACTACCTGTGACATTATCCGGAGGTCCTGAAGTGACGACCTGCACACAGGCTCCGCTTCCTTGTCATACCAGTATGTATTTGTTTTTCCCCAACTACACTTTTTGCCTAACTGAGCTCTCATGCTAATTGTACTCATAATCTCAATCCCCCAGGTCGTCCACTGTCCTGATGAGAACCTCATACCCGTAGACTACAATCAAGTTATCTAAAATGCAGGATCTCGCATCTTGGTTCATCACATTTCTAGTTCACAAGGATGTAAATCTGGACCCCAGAATGAATAGCACTTTATTTATTTAATTGGTTGTTTTATAATGCACCAGCTAGTGACGGATCACAACTGCATACCACAGACCATTGTCTCGTAAGGCACTATTTGAGTTTAACAAACCTGTGCAGCGATATGTCTATGGCATAGGAGGATCAGGGATCTAATGTAAAATTTTCCAAACTGACTTTCGATGTGGGTCGACCGATATACTCTCCAGTGCCCTACCCCTTATCAATGTAGGGTTGTATTCCCACTAGATTAAATAAGGGAGAGAAAATTATTGATTGACAATCTGGGGGTCATTCTTGTCTTGCATAAAACCAAGTTTGCTTGGGTGTTTGGTAGCTGATCTCCCAGCACCAAGAAACAAATTGACCCTAAGGTCCTTGTGGTTGAATCTTTCCTTTGACAATAGGTTACATTACTGCAATGTTTATCATTGACACTACATGACACTACATGTAAATGTTCAGCAGCCAAAAAAGTTCTCTCCTTTAACGTTACCTCTGCAAAATGGCCCTAAGTAGAAAGGTTTCACTACAAGAGGTACACGCACTGATACCACATATTTTCACCTTTAAAAGGAATATTTCCAAGTAATGAATACATTCTGCAAACACTTCTCGATTACTTTAATCACTAAAGTAGTACACCGGAATTCATTATGAATATACATCAAACCCGTTTTCATGACCACAAAACATGACCCTAAGTTAGATTCAAATGAATGTTTATTGTTCTGAAACAGATGATAGAGTCGAGACACATACAGAGCTTTCAACACGTTCTGCAGAAACCACTGTATTTCTGTAAGATTTATCTTGCTAGACATGCATTTCATTAAGGATAATTTTGGTAAACTCGGAAAAGCCAGAGGCGATGTAAATTGCAATAACGTTTTGCTACAAAAATACTGTCTTAATTTCTGTTTGGCCAGATTTATAGCTCACGGAAATATAGAAACCATTACTGCCAAATGTGATTGGTGTATTTCTCCCGGTTTCAACTTCTCACATCTAATAGCATCCATCCTGACGTTCTTTATTGTATTTAATTAAGGCATGATTGTTGGTTACGTGCACCATGACTATTAGATAGAGTTATCCTGTAGGGCGTTCGTAAATATTTTCTTGCAAGTTAATTGTGTTATTGTGTCGAATAGAGGTCAAAATAACACCACAACTGAATGAATTCGTGGACACATTAAAACACACCGGACAGAAAATACTCTCTCTCTTAACTGTTTGTCTTGTCCACTCTCTTCGACTTCCTTATTCTTCAATGTAAGAAATAATGACATTCATGCAGAAAGCGCCAGTTTTCACTGAATGGATGGCGGTCTCTAGCTCGTTACCTACTGGCAGACACCGCATATTGCAGAAAGTACATCACAGGTGAGGTGTCGCCTTCTTCACCAGTATTTGCTCACCAATTTTATGACAACGATCAGCTGCCAGACCCGAACACGCTCGAATGAAGCGTGCCACATTCTTTTTTTTCCAACTATCTTCATCCTGCAGGATCAAAGGCCAATTTGGTGTTTCATGATCAGAATCGAGAGGGTGCACACTCCCAGGATTTAAATCAGAATTTACCTTCTTTGAACTAGAAATAAATCAAGAAAAAAAATTGACTTGTCACGCTTACAAGGATTTTAAAACGGCATCATTGGTCATGGAAAGTAGGAGAGCATATAATTAATATGACAAGGGGCCATATGTATCATACAAATTCGCATTCGCAAAGGCCGAAATTCGCAGAATTTCGGCCTTTGCGAATGCAAATTTGCAAAATGGGATGTATGAATGAAAATACGGTGCAAAATAAGAGATTGCAAAATTTGCGATTCCTTATTTTGCAATTGCATTTAAGGAATCGCAAATTTTGCGATTTCTTAAATGCAATGTATGAAGCAAAAAAAATGTGCTAATTGTCCCTAAGGAATCGCAAATTACCACCAACTTCAAGGTGGTGGTAATTTGCGAATTTCTTGAAAAATGCCCATTTTTGCATTTTTCAAAGTGCCATGTGACACATATACATGACCTTGGGGCAGGTATGTGCACCACATGTGCACCCATACTTATTTCAGGGTTGCAACGGGTGTCCTTTGGACACCCTTGCACCCTTGAAATTATTCTCAATTTGCGATTCGCAAATCGTGAATCGCAAATTGAGAATAAATTCCCATTCCTTCCTATGGGCCAGGAGGCCCATAGAAATGAATGGGAAAGTATTCCTTAATTGTGAATTCACAATTTGCGAATTCGCTATTAAGGAATATCAAGAAATTGCTAAAAAATTGCGATTTTCTTGATACATACCAATTAGTGATTCTAAAATAGCGATTTCTTAAAAATCGCTATTACAGAATCGCTAAATGGTATCTTGATACATATGGCCCTTACTCTTTTAAATAACCTTGGTATTGGTCATCAATCTTCTGGTGCACCTAGCATTAGAAAAACCGGCCTGAGGGTTAGAGGCGAGACTTATACTGCAAATATCATCACATGACAGGTCATTCCCTCTTGTCATTATTTAAAGTGTTACAAAACAAATGTTTGCCTTCAATAGGCTATGTCTCGGAGCATTCCCAATTTGGGAGACTGCTTAAATATGAGTAAATCTAGACTCATTTACTAAATGTTTAGGATCCCAAATTCCATGAGTTGGCAGACCAGAATTTGGCTTCATAAAGCAAACGTCGGCACATTGGACCACCTTATTGAAATTCTGGTTTACATTAAAGAAGGCTGAAGCTGGGAGTCTTACATTTCTTCTGAGCAAAGATCTGTTTAACCAACCTGCATCTCCCTGGCAGGTGATAGTGCAGAGGTTTTTGGAAGAGCTCAAATAGAACAATCCGTTGAATCTAAATATATTATATGGGGCCTTTGAGATGCAATCAAAAGCTCATTATAGGTATGCATCTGTAACCTATACATATCTGAAAAGTCAAGCTTATATCTCACTGTCCTTGTAACAAAATTACAAACTAAAGGCTGGATTCAGATCTTGATGAGACAACTGGTGTCCCACTGTGGGGGTGATTCCAAGTACTCCGTCAAGTTGCCAACAGTCCGCCCGCCATATTTAGATGTTCCGGCAGTTGACAGGAGACTGCGGTGGTGGCGGTGTTCTTTGCTGGCTAACAGTACTCCATAGCTATCATGCCCGCAGGATTTCGGCAAGTTGGTTTAGGTGTTCTTGTTGTGCTTGTGGTGTCCTGGTGGTGGAGCCTTGACAGAGTAATGTCCATAGTGGTGTGGAAACAGGTAAGTACTACTTATTTTCTTCTCAATACAAATGTATGTTGTGAATCTATCAAATTTACATGTAGGTAATGTGTACTGCCCATTTTTGTTACATAGAGCATGCACAAAAACAACATACACACAAAATTGAAAGTACACCCTCACCTAACTTAAAAGCCCACCTTAGATTTAGGTGACAACGGGGTGACCGAGTGGCGTGGTCAAATATCAGCAGCACAAGAAGGACCTGGACAATGGCTTTCAAGATGGATTCAGTGGTGGGATCCTCAAAAAGGTGAATTTTCACCTATTTTTTATCATTTCTTGCTCTTGGAGGGTTCCCTTCCATACTTGTCTCGATGGAAAGGTACATCTTAATCTGGATGGCACAGCTCTGGGCATGACTCCCTCCGACAGCAGCTTCTGACGCCATTGAAGCTGGAGAAAGATGGTGACAGAGGAGGCAAATCTGCTGGGTTTTTCCGTCCAGTGTCCAGCCAACATCTAACTAGAGTGGGTGGACTGGCAAGGTGGAGGGGAGAGAAGACCACTGAAAAAGCGACGGTGGGACCAGTTCTGCCAAGATCTAAATCAGGCCCTAATACGACTATGGATGGGATATTTAATGTAGGAGAAATGTCTCAAAGTTGGAAGCACCTACATATTGATAGCTGCTGTCACTTCAGCACTTTTTCAAAGGAATCTCTGGCCATTGTTTTGTGTAGCTTACCCAGTTTTGAGTCGGAAAGATATTAATGGATGAAGACCATATTTTGAGACCTGATTTTACGGGTCTGCTAAAAGGCAATTAATCATTGCTCCCAGATCAAGGACAGCAAACTTATGTGAAATTCATGGACACTGTAGCCATGAAATTAGACTGACAAAGGGCCCTGGAAGAAAGACCGATGTACTATAAGTATTACTCTGCATTTCTGCCTTGCGCACTTTATATCCATGGGGAAACGGCCTCTACAACGAAGCCGTTTCCACGAAATCATTTACCACGCATGCACTACAACGCATGCGTGGTTACAACGAAAGGGTTTACCACGCATACCTTTACTACGAAATACGTAGTAAAGGCATGTGTGGTAAATGAAAAGAAAAACAAAGGGGGGTTTGGGGGTTCTGCCCCATTAAAATAAATAAAGGTCTGGGATAAAAAGGGGGGCTGGGGGGGTCTCCCCCCCAAAAAATAAAACTAACCTGAGGAGCCGAAGAAAAAGCCGAAACCGAAGCTGAAGCAATCAACGTCGTTAGGGAGGAAACGGAAAGTAACTTCCGCTTCCTCTTAACGACGTACGACCGACGTAACCAGAGAAGATGGAGGGAAGGCGAGTTAAAAGGTAAGGGGTATTTTAGAAAAATACATATATATATATATTGAGGGTTAAGGGTAAATATAAGGAGTGAGGCTGGGGGAATGTAAGTGGAGAGTTTTAACCTTTATCAAGAGTATGCCCTCACCATGCATACATTTACAACAAAAAACGGTGTAAATGTATGCGTGGTAAAGGAATATTCGAGGTAAAGGTTAAGCGTGGAAAACGAATTCCGTTGTAACGCATGCGTGGTAAAGGCATGCGTTGCAACGGAATTCGTTGTGACGTCATACATTCATATCCATGTACCTACTCTTTGAGGTAAACTGGTGGGGTCACCCGCCTGGAACACTTGTAACAAAAATAATAGTGCTCTATATATTATTAAATATTGATTGATTTTATTCCACTTTTTAATAAGTTTTCACACAGTGATTTTCGGTCATGTTGAAGTTTCTTTTTTAAACAGTGAAACAACCATTAGGCACATTCATTCCGCATCTCTCTATATAAAATGTTTGATACGTTTATGGTAAGATGCGGAAATTTGAAATATTTATTTGTCAGAGGGGTTTAGGATGCATGAGATTTTAAATTAATTTCTTGCAAGGTGAACTAAATGTTACCATGGTACAGATTAAAGTATGCTTGTCAAATTATCCGACTGTCTACATTTTAGCTCAGCTATTGAGGAATGTGTGTTTTAAAATTATTTGAATGGTTTTCATGAACTATGAAAAAAGACTTCCCTTACTTTTCAGAGACTCTACCCCATCTCTCCTTTTTGAGGAAGCGGCAGGGGCTGTCCTCTGCTTTCTGGATCCACTTTAGAATGGTGTTCCAGGAGGAGCACTAACGCATAAATGTTCTAGTGGGTGGAAATTGCGTTTACACTTGCATAAAGATTTATTTTGTGTCACCTCTCTGTAAAGGGATTGCAACCACTTATGCCCAAGACTAGTCACTCAAATAAAGGGTTTTATTGGCTTCTGCAAGTAGTGAACAGAAAGATATCTGTTAAACTCAGCTGTGCAATAAACAGCGTGTGCTTCTTTCTACTGTTTTAGCTCCTTTAGCAAATTAAGCTTCCCAATGTATTGTGTGCTTTGTATCTCATCATAGGGAGTAGGTTGAATTGCATTGAAAGTCGTTCTGAGAAATGCAGTTTTTAAAACAACCTTTCATTCTAATTTCAAGGTTAGAAGTCACCGATAACATATACAGTTCTGTCATTCCTACAATGTCCCTTTAATTCCTGAAGTTCTCCCAACTTTTACATTTTTTGCAACAAATTATGACACCCTTGGCCCAGAGAAATCCATCAAACTTCAAATTGGTGCTCCAAAGGGACACTCCGTTAGTATGCCTTGACAGTAGAGAACCTGCGTTGGTCTCCCCACCCTTTCATTTTAATGGGGTATCTCACCATTACAAGAGGCAGCACAATATCTGTTGGGTCATAATATATTGTAGCTTTTAAGGCACTGTAGCTATACAACAGAACCGCCTACAGGTTCCCATTATAAATTAAGCTCAGAGACGTTCACCTCATCATGTTTGTTTTGTAATATTTGAAATGTGTACAAAAGTTATAAGAATATGTTTTGTAGTATACAAATGCAAATGCTTCAGAAACATTATTTGTGCACCTCATATGAGGACTAGCCATAGGTATTCACAAAATACTATTTTTTTTAAAGAATAACAGTGGATACGTGCTGCCCCCAGAGTAAAACGTCATCCCTCAATTCCTCCTCTTTTGATCTATCCTATATCTGTTTCGTGAGAATACACAATTTGATTTTCTTACGAAAGCAAGTTTGAGTGATTAAAGTACATATTCACAACTGCTTTTCAGTAACATACGAACGGAGATCTTAACAAACGCTTTTCCGGTTCCATGTGGAGTTCTCCGCCTAAAATGTGGAGAAATCTACAACCAGAAGTACGCATTTTACGTGTAAGTTTGCAAGGGATAAAGCTAAGTGTTCAGATGAGTAAAGGTAAAAATAATGATGGGCTAGGAGAGGGATGTGGACATACAAAAACACACATGGAAAAGTAAGACCATTGCTATTCACTAAAGGTTTGCACACATCTTCTCCAACTGTACCACAAATGAAATGAATGAATGAATGAAATGAATGAAATCAACTTTAGTCGGATCATATATGCTTTTTTCCCTACTTTCAGACAAAATATGTATATATGTGTTATTGATTGTATGACCATTTCTTAATATATTGTATCATATTTTTGTGTTTTATTATAATTTCAATAAATTCACTTTTAAACTTGAAGAAAGTGTAGCACTTCATGTTGGCACATACAGTTACTGAAAGGTAGTCACACTGAAATTATTGGAGGAATGATATAACATTAATGTCACATAGGGAAAATAGGAAAAAATAAATACTTTATTATATAACATGGAAAAACAGTTGCATAATAGTAAATATTCCTAAAAGTAGAGAAGAACAAATATATCAACAGGTACTCCAACAAACCTGTTATTGTAAGTGAGTTATCGATTGAACCGTCATGGCACTAACATACTCATCCCCTGGCAAACTACACCATTTCTTCACCATGACAGTGAAAGTCTTGTCTCTCATTTGGGTAAACAATTTTTTTAGAAAGAGTTACAGAATGCATATGCAGAGGATCAACATATTTGTAATGTCCAGGGCAGGAGTAATTGCTAGAAAGCATGTCTCTTCAGTCATGATCTTTAACATAGTTTCAGTCTTGGTAAGGCAGCTCACATCATTCAAAGCCAGCTTCCAGGCCATGTTTGTTCAAGTCAGAAAATATTATGTCAAAAAGTTCGTGAAACCCTACTTCCTGACTACTGGATATTTCCAGGAGGTCACTGAGGACACTGGTTGCATCGTACAGGAAAGCCAATATTGGTACTTGCATCAGGCCCTCAGATGAATTACCAGCTAGTGCACCATTTTACCATTAATGGTGAAATGGCATTTGCTGACATGGAAATTCTTTCCCTTTAGCCATTTCCATCAGGTGCCATTAAATGCAATAACATAGTAGTTAAGTCAACCATCCACAAGGAGCACCATTTGTGCAACAGACACCAATGCCACTCCATAAACATACAAGAAATTAAGGGGCGTGGCTTGGGCTGCCGCAACATGGCAGCATCCAGCTGAGGCTCCATGTTCCAAGCGGAACCCTCATTGATTGCTGGACCTGTTCTTCGCGTTTTGGAGAGACATGGACTGAGGCATTTAGAGAGCGGATGCGGGGGTACAGGTAGCTGGTCTTTTTTTTCTTTTTTGAACTCGCTTTTTGCCTGTTTTCCCCCTGGTCACTTTCTCCTCAAGCGTTCTTGGTGACGCCTGCCATTTTGTCCTCAAAGGGATGCTACCTCTCCTCAGGGGCTTCCCGGTGCTGCTCGTGGCATGGTTTTTGATGTTGCCGCGGCAGCAAAGTTAAGGGAACTCTGTGCCTTGCTGGCAATAAACGACTTTTGCATTTCTCTATAGTTACAGGCTAGCAGTTGGCAGGAGAACAATTTTTCCTTCATGGAATAAATGACTCCTGATATAATGTGCTTCAAAGGATACATGCACATTGTAAATCTTCACTGAAGACACACCATTAAAATTCAATAATTGAGAAGGTGGTCATTATTATTCCTCTACCCCCTCTTACATTATATATCCAGGGTTGTGGTTTTCCTTGACTATTTTTTATCCCACCTGCTTCTTGTTGGAAGACACTTTTCTACTTTGGAATGTCAGATGACACTGTTTTCTCCTTCACTCAGTTTGGAACTATCTGTTGGGGCAATCTCTATAATGCTTTATAGCAAATGTATATGTTCCTCAAATGGGTTACCTTCCTGGTACACCAATCGAGATGGACTGAGCAATGCTGTCATGCTTTATGTGCTTTCTATATCAGTCAGCGGATACCTTTTACTGTGTGGAGGTTGCTACTAAGTCTGGTTAGAGGGCACTAATTCTGTTCTTTGGGTGATAGTAGAATATGATGTCCCGCTCCATGTATGGTGAGGCGAAGACCGGAGGAGCTTTTTCACTGCTGCTTTTAGCTGCTTCTTACAGGTGTCTTATTCTATTTATATTCATTGCTTATTTTTTATGACTATTTAATTGCACCCTTACATCCACTCATATGGATCCTTCTTCCTCCTTTGGTCAGAAAACCACTTCATCAAGTATGTCTTCTCTTCGTAAGGATTCCAACCCTGCTGCCCCTCCTAAACGTCATAAGAAGGAACCTAATTCGCCTACTAAGTCTCCACTTCCCATCACACTGGAAGATCTCATTGAAGAGATAAAGCTGATTAAACCATTTGTGATTGAAACCAATGCTACCCTTCAAAGGCTGTATGAGAAATGGTCAAACTTAGATTCAAGAATGTCAGCGATGGAACAGAGGATCAGTGATACTCAAGATGTGATCCCTCAAGTTGCAGACATGTCTAAAGTTAATGAACTCCTAGAGATGCAAACGGAGGACTTAGAAATCGTTATAGATGCAACAATCTTCAAATTTATGGCATTCCTGAGGGTGAGGAAGGGTCCCAAAAGTGTTGGTCTCAAGGATGGCACTAATCCTAATCTACAGTGTGCTCACCGCAATGGTCCTAAAGCCGGAGGGTCATCTTCTTCCTCTTCAGTCATCCGTCCCAGCTGGATAATCCTTTTATTTTTGGGATAGACTGAGTTGTTATTAGTCCTTTCAGCTGCAAATTAAAGAAACCAGATGCTATGGTCGGGTCACAAAGTTTACTTTTCCCAGGATATTGCCCATGCTACTGCAGCCCATCGCAAGGAATTTCTATCTCTTCACTCGGGTCTTTGCTCGATGAACGCCAGATGCAGCCTAGTACATCCTTGCTTCTTTAGTTACATATAAGGAGAGGTCCTACTCTTTTTATCGTCCTGAAGATTAGAGACAATTCATTTCTCGCCATAAAGGGGACGAGATGGACTTTGGAGGGACCTGATCAACTTTGTTGTTTATATTTTGTCTTATGTTCTCCAAGTTCATCTTTTCTACTCTATTGTTCTGAAAATGTTGGTTTTCTTTCACTGTTGTTGGTTTCGGTTTGTTGTTTTTTTCTCTTCTTTTTGGCTTGTCTGTTATCTTGGTTGGCTATTTCATGTTATTGTTTCTCTTTGTCTTTCTCCACAAATGTTCTCTCCTCCTGTACAGACCCATTCCCCAGATGTTTCCTTCTTTCCTGCCTTTCCACCTTAATCCGCATGTTCACAGTTATGGTAAGTGTTGAGTATTCCTTCACACACCTTTGTTGCTATTGCTTGCCTGCATTACGTTTATCGATTCAGGTATGATTTGTTGTTAGTATCACCCATTGTATTATTTCATATTAGACTCCTTTTTTTATATCTTTTTTTTATTTGTTCCAGTTGTTCTCAGTTGTCCTGGCTTGCTTAGCCATCTGTCTTCCCTCTGCGGCTTCCCGCTTCCTCATGTTTTTTTTCTCTATTCTGGATATTTACCCTGTCTTTCTTGACTGAAGTCACATGGCTTCTCGTCAAGTTTTCTCTGTCTATCTCTTACTTCCTCTATCTTTTCTCTCTTTCCTTTCTCTTTTTTGTGGTTTTCTTTTTATCTTCTCTACATTGTCCTCAGACCTTGCATTTCCTTCTCCCTTCAGCGCACCACTTCCATCTATTTCTATCTCCTTTTATTTTCTACTTTGTCTTCATTTCATTATACATTTTTCTCACTGCTCTCTACTATTTATTCTTTTGCACTCTTTAATTCAAGTTTTCATATGTTTACTATACAGTTATACAAAATATAAGATGTCTCAGCTGTTGAAAAAAGTTATCATTTAAATACCTTGTTGCTTAATGTTGTTTCCCTCTGGTTATCATGACTGATAATGTTCCCATTGTTTCCAGGAAGGTTAAAGGATTACACAACCCTGTTAAAGGGCTCTCATTCATTTGTCTAGGCTGCAATGTAAAATTGCAATGTTCCAGGAGACCCATCTTAATGAAAATGAGATTAATTTTCTTAAAAGGCAATGGATGGGCCATGCTTTTTGTTCCCCGTCCAAAGATGGGAAGAATGGAGTGATTTCTTTATTTCACAAATCTCTTTCTCCTATTGTGGAGAGGGACTAGAGAGATGTTAATGGAAGATGGCTCCTTTTACATCTTAATATAAATGGTTCTCCTATCTCCCTTCTCAACATCTATGGCCCTACTGGTGTTGCTGCACAATTTTTGAAGAACTGCCACACACCCTTCATTCATATCATGACACCAATTTACTAGTGGGAGGTGATTGCAATCAGTTCGTGTATCCTTTCATGGATAGGAAGTCCAACACTAGGTACATTCCCAACAAAATGCAAACAACCTTCATGATTACAATTCATTTTTGGGGGTTTGATGATGCTTGGAGAATATCTCATCTGTGCACGTTAGTATACACTTTCCATTCTCCTACTCACAAATCTTCTTCTAGAATAGATTATATATTTTTTTGTGTCCCCATCTCTTTCATAACCTTATCCATGCTGATAATGGGTCTATTCTTATTTCTGATCATGCCCCAGTTTTGATAAGTCTGGAAATCCTTTCTGAACCCTCCAAGTCACGCAGATTAAACTTCAATAATTATTTACTTAAGGATCATCAGTTTCTGGAACGTTTTAAAGAATTCTTGTCAGAGTTCTGTCTTAGGAATGCTACTCTGGATATTCCTTTTCCCACTGTATGGGATGCCTTCAAGGCAACAGCCAGAGGATTCATCATTAACTAGATTTCGTCTAAAAGGAAACAGTGTAGGAAGAATTCCGCGTCTCTGTTAGCCTCTTTTAAACATCTCAAACACGTTTACTTTACTTCTAACAATGAGGATGCTTTAAAAAAGTTAATTTATGCTAAGTTGTCTTTTAAAAAGAAATTGACTGAGGAGGCTTCTGGCACCCTATTCATAGTTAACTCTTAATTCTGTAGGGGTCGCAATAGAGCTGGCAAACTACGGGTGAATTATTTAAAGGTAAAACCCCAACTATTTAAGGTAGTCAAAATTACTGATAATGGTGTTGGTGATCACAAGAATGATGAAATATTAAACTGTTTCATGGATTTTTATAAGACGCTATAAACTCCAGAATCCTCTCCTTCTGATGAGGCATTGGACTCTTTTTATTAAGCACTCCCTCCACGTCCCTCTTTGCTTCCTGATTGCTCCATATTAAAGAGGAATCCTTCTCTTTCTGAACTTAAGTCCGCCCTAGTCCAACCACCAAAGGATAAATCCCCTTGTCCGGACGGCTTCAGTGACAAATTTCATTCTTGTTTCTCCCAAATTTTGCTTCCTCATCTTTTATCTTTATTCCAACATTTTATGTCTCGCAAAGCAGCTTGTGGTTCCTTTCTCCAAGCTTTGATTTATCTAATTCCTAAGAAGGGCAAGGATCCTTCCTAGGTTCTTTCTCCCTATTTCTTAAATCAACTTAGACTGTAAGATTTTTGCTAAGGTCCTTGCTCTTCGTATTAATAACGTCATCCCCGATTTGATTGGTTATGAGCAAACAGGGTTTGCCAAGGGTGGAACGATTGCAGAGAATTCTAGAACTTTTTTGAGCATTATACATCTGGCTTCCAAAAGCTCCACTCCGGTCGCTGCTATCACTCTAGATGCGGAGAAAGTGTTTGACTGCATTCATTTGCTTTTTATGATGCGTGCCCTTAAGGGCATGGATTCCGTCCTGTTATTTTATCCCTTATTAGTTTGTTGTATTCCTCCCCTACCTCTTCAGTCATTGTTAATGGCTTCTATTCTCCTTATTTTACTCTCCAATGAGGTACTTGTCAAGGCTGTCCGTTGCCTCCTTTCCTTTTCATTCTGTCTCCTGAACCTTTTATTCACTCCCTTAGGAACTCTCCTGCCTTTCGAGGTTTTACTCATAAATCTATTGAAGTCAAGTTCACCGCTTATGCCAATCATATTTTGCTATATATGTCCGACCTCTTTACCTGCTTTTATCAACCTTTTGTCTTCTTTTTTTTTTTCAAAGAATTTTATTTCATAAAGAAGCTAAAAAGAAGAAAAGGTACATAATACAATAAATGTGATACAATTGACACCAGATAAAAAAGCAATCAGAGGATAAACTTTAAGAATAAGCACAGCAAATGCAGTCCTAAATAAAAGTAGACTGCCATAAACAGAAAAATGAATTAGGTAAGGGAAAATGAGTGTCTTATACTGAATCAATAATCAAAAGTATCACTATCAGCTGGTATGATCAGGGTAAGGGAGGGAAAGAAAAAAAGAAAGAAGAAAGAAAGAGAGAATAAGAGAAAGGATGGAAAGGGAAAGAAGATCGGAAAGGAAAAGAAGAAGAAGGGAAAGAAGGATTTCCAACGGACTAACCCGACACACAAGACGCCATTCAACCAGACAAAGTAAAAGGATATTAAGCAACCAACCCTTTTGATGACAAATCCATATAGTTATCCAACGCTTTCCAAACCCCACTAGAAATAGATGGAGAAAGGTGAGCATGATCAACCGAAGTGTGAGCACTGCGCAAAAAGGAAACCCACGCCCACCAAGTATGAAAGGAAACAGAGGAAAAGAATTTCCATTCCATAAGGATGACTTTCACTGCAATAGTCAAAAAGATATCCATCAACTGTAGTTCCATGGGATCCAATGGGAGAGGAACAGGGGCAGCCAATGGACCTAATAGAATTAATGGAAAAGAGAGTTGGAACTCAATACCAAAGATGAGAGTGAGATGTTTATGAATGAGGTCCCAAAAAGGCTGGAGAAGGGAACCTTCAAAAAACATATGCGGAAAATCGCCCGTCAATAAGCCACAGCTCCAGCATAAATTATCATCTTTGAGATTGAGCGAATGTAAACGAACGGGCGTCCAATGAAGAAGGTTGACGGAGAAAAATTTAGATTGCATTAATGATGGGGTGATTTTATTGCGAAGAGAAAGTTTACCAATCAGCTGCCAGGTGTCTGAAGAAATATGATCCGTAACCCCTTGATCAAAATGATGTAACCATTTTTGTTGAGCAACCGTATGCGTGGGTAATGAAACAGATGATAAAAATGTATAAATGTTGGAGGCTACGTGACCAGATTTAGTCCAGCTATGAAAGAGAGTAATGGTAGGAGAGGTAGGATGAAGACGTACCTTAGCAAGTGCCACTTTAATTTTAAGAAAAGTATAAAAATCTAAGTTAGTTAAAGAATGTTGTTGAGCCAAGATAGAAAAAGGTAATGGCTCATTATTAGAACCATAAAGATGTTTAACAAGCGAAATCCCCTTAGCTGCCCAATAGGACATGAGAGTGGGAGTAATATTAATTTTAATTTTAGAATTCCGCCAAATAGACGACCACCTAGATTTATGGAGTGCAATCGCCACTTTCTTGTCAACTTTCCGGACCGCAGCAAGAGTATCAAGAATTATAGAGTGAGAGAACAGGATGTGCAAGGTAGATGCAGTGCAAAAGGAGGCAGTCGGCAATGGAGACGCTAATTCCTGTTCTATTAACAACCAAGAGGGAACATGAATAGGGGGAGAAGAGAACCATAAAGCTCCTTGAGATGCCAAAAAGGCAGTTTGGTACTTTTCCCAATCAGGAAGATTGCAACCTCCCATTTCATAAGGTTTCCGCAAAAATTTGTAAACAATTCTAGCCCGTTTGTCATTCCATAAAAATTTAGAGGTCAGAACATCAAGTTCATGAAAGAAGGAATCCGATAACTTAACCGGAAGCATGGAGGATACAAAATTAATAATGGGTGTTATCATCATTTTAAGAGTCTGAAGGCGACCCCACTAGGAAATGTGTTTCGGAGACCACGTGTCCAAAAGACGCCGCACTTTAAGAATAGTATGGGATTCATTATAGGCCGTAGTGGCATATAAGGTAGAACAAAAATAGATACCCATGTATTTTAAATGTGTAGGCTGCCATTTAAAACCAGCAGAGCCCATATGTGAAGGGAAACAATAGGCATTCAAAGGGAACATTTGAGTCTTATCCTTATTTAAGGTGTAACCTGAAACCTTTGAAAAAAGGGAGATGGTATCTGAAATACCAGGAATTGCCAAGGCAATATTATCCGAGAAAATAAGAACATCATCTGCGTACGCAGCAGTTTTAATACAATGAGGCCCAAAAGAAAAACCTTTAATGTCTGGGTGCATCTCAATCAATCTGAGGAGAGGATCAATGGATAATAAAAACAAAAGCGGAGATAAAGGACAACCTTGTCTAGTGCCCTGACGAAGATCAAAAAAGGACGACGTAGCACCGTTAACTCTTATATTAGCTCTAGGTTGAGAATATAGGGACATTTCCATATTAATGAAGGAGTCACCAAGATTATGTGCACACAAGACAGCACGAAGAAAAGGCCAAGATACCTTGTCAAAGGCCTTTTCAGCGTCAAGGGCCAAGGCCGCGGCAGGGAGTTGAGAGCGTTTAGCTCATCCAAGAATATGGCAAAAAGTGCGTATATTATCGCGCGCAAGACGACCCTTTACAAAACCGGTTTGAGAGGGATGAACAAGTTTAGGAATAAAGGATTCTAATCTCTTGGCCAGAATTTTGGCAAAAATCTTAGCCTCCATGTTGAGAAGAGAAATAGGACGGATGTTTTTGGGGTCTGAATGATCTTTTCCCTCTTTTGGAATCACTACAATAGTAGCATCAGCCGCAGTACCAGAAACAGACCCATCTTTAAAAAAAGTATCAAAGACAGATTGCAATTTGGGAACAAGCGCAGAGAGAAAAGTTTTATAAAACAAAATAGGTTAGCCATCAGGGCCCGGGGCTTTCCCAGAACGAGTAGCTTTAATTGCGGTAATAATTTCCTCGGGGGAAATCGGGCCATTTAAAAGAGTACGATCATCCGCGGAAACCGTCTGCACCGGAACAGATTTTAAGAAGTCCTGACATTGCTCAAAAGAAGTTTGATGAGAAGGGGTATATAAGTTATTGTAGAAATCACGAAAAACTTTGAGAATTTCTCCAGTCTGAAATTTTTTAGAGCCAGAGTGATCAGTAATAGAAGAAATTTGAGAGGACTTAAATGAGAAATCTTGAAATTTTAATGTAGCTGCGAGAATCTTCCCAGCTCGATTCTTTAACAATAACCTCTTGGATTTCTGCACTTGAACACCAATATGGGCTCTTTTGGTAACTATAGTATTATATTTGTATTTTAATTGTTTTATTAACTGTAGACAAGATTTATCCTTAGATTGTCTAAAGGTAGATTCCAGATGTTTAATTTCAGTTGATAAATCTGTAACCTCTTTTTTATTAGCAGGATTCCTTTTGGACATACATTTAATAACCTGGCCACGGAAAGTGCATTAAACGAATCCTAGAGGACAATTGGGGAAGAAACTAAGCCTTCATTCTCAAGGAAAAAGGTTTCTATTGCACTAGAGAATTCATCAACCTGAGCAATATCATGCAAATCTTCTGTATTCAATCTCCAGGAGCGAGCACGTGATTTAGGAGCAAAGGACAACAATGTAAAAGTAACCGCAGCATGATCAGAAATCAGAATAGGATGAATAAGCGGAGAGGAGGAGGACGAAACAAGAAAAGAGTGAACAAGTAGGTAGTCAATACGAGAAAAGGAAGAATGAGGTGAAGAAAAGAAGGAAAAGTCACTACCAGTGGGGTTGTGAAGACGCCATATATCTTGAAGATGAGTGAGGGAACACATGTTAATCATTTGTTTATGGGATTTTGGAGGACGAAATTGAAAAGCTGAATTCCTATCTAAAATGGGATCCATTGGTAAATTAAAATCACCACCAACAATAAGATTCCCAGAATGCGGGTTATCATTTAATTTTTTGGTAATCGATTTCCAAAAGGCTGGATCATCATTGTTAGGGGCATAAATATTCATCACATAAAGATCGTTATTTCCATCAGACATTTAGTTAATAACCAACGACCTTCAGAATCGTGATCAGAAGAAAGTATAGATAAACCTGAATTCTTTGAAATTAATGTAATGACCCCATTTTGTTTGCCAGAAGCATCAGAACAGCAAACATCAGAAACCCATATGGCTGAGATACCCGCCACCCCCTCTCAACACAATCCCCAAGGATGGGAAACCGGAAACGGTTCTGAACTTTTGGAAGGCGGGAGGGAGTGACCCTCCCGGCCGTATTTATTAAAATATGAAACAAAATCAAAACATTAAAATAACAGTTTCATATTATGTACAATTTCATTTCCACATTACGATGTTTGGCTAACCTTAACAGATCTCTAATACAAAGGTTCTCCTAGCCGAACTAACATCCTACAAAACATTTGACTTGAAATTGTACATCCTAACGTTAAGGGCCAACGGCAAGGTCGTAACCGGTGTCAGATCCCTAAACCAGAAATACCACCCTCACTTCTGAGGGGACCAACCGCACAGAGGCGTACCTCAAGTGCATCTACCAATTTCCCTTGAACTTGACGGGGGCCCCAATGAACTCGACGCCATTTAACGGTCGTCCGAGGACTCGTGTGAGGTGTCTAAAAAGGTAGCGTAAACCCCCTCCCGAACCCCACACAACTTACCCATCTGCCGTCGCAGATGTCCTGGCCCCGGGAAATTCCACAGGAGGGCCCGTAGCCCCTCCTATCCAGGAAGGGGCCTTGACCACCTTTCCTTTCCTTCCGGCGGCCTATCCTTAGACGGGACCGCCTCCCCGTTGAGGGGCCAATGGCCACCTCCCCCGAGCGCTCCCATCCGTAATGGGTGACGCCCCCCCCATAGGGATCTTCCAATTACTGCTCACCGATCATGACCTTACCGCCCGACAATAAATACGACAAATCTACCTAAATTACTAAATTACAAAAACAACTATAACTTATTACAAGCATGATTACTGATCAACACTGGTGCAAAATACTTTATTTGGAAAACATACTGAAAGTGACCATCTTTATTGCATATTCAAAATTATCACGACAATCATCACAACCTGCAAGAAATAGAATTACCACATCAAAACTTTATTCAAAACAACTAGCTGTCCTCAGGGGCTGGTGGGTGGGTCAAAATTGGCTCTTCGTTCCGTCTCGAGCTCACGTGCAGCGGGGAGGTGCAGCTTCAGAGCACAGGAACAAGAGGATGCTTTCTTGGCTTGTTGCTCCTTTTATCCGTCTTCAGGGCGGGCGTAAACCCGCCCCCGCCTGCCTCCGAGGGCGTGGCCGGTCGCGTCAGTGTCTAGGACAACCCACTCCAGGGCGGGAAAAGGCGCGCCCCGGCTACGCCGCTTCGGGCATACCAGCCGAGACTCGCCTCCCGCCCAAGATGGCTTCCCGGGGGGATCGTGGTACTCCACCATACGTTCGGGGGGACCGAATGGTCGCCCCTTTCCATATGGCTGAGATACCCGCCACCCCCTCTCAACACAATCCCCAAGGATGGGAAACCGGAAACGGTTCTGAACTTTTGGAAGGCGGGAGGGAGTGACCCTCCCGGCCGTATTTATTAAAATATGAAACAAAATCAAAACATTAAAATAACAGTTTCATATTATGTACAATTTCATTTCCACATTACGATGTTTGGCTAACCTTAACAGATCTCTAATACAAAGGTTCTCCTAGCCGAACTAACATCCTACAAAACATTTGACTTGAAATTGTACATCCTAACGTTAAGGGCCAACGGCAAGGTCGTAACCGGTGTCAGATCCCTAAACCAGAAATACCACCCTCACTTGTGAGGGGACCAACCGCACAGAGGCGTACCTCAAGTGCATCTACCAATTTCCCTTGAACTTGACGGGGGCCCCAATGAACTCGACGCCATTTAACGGTCGTCCGAGGACTCGTGTGAGGTGTCTAAAAAGGTAGCGTAAACCCCCTCCCGAACCCCACACAACTTACCCATCTGCCGTCGCAGATGTCCTGGCCCCGGGAAATTCCACAGGAGGGCCCGTAGCCCCTCCTATCCAGGAAGGGGCCTTGACCACCTTTCCTTTCCTTCCGGCGGCCTATCCTTAGACGGGACCGCCTCCCCGTTGAGGGGCCAATGTCCACCTCCCCCGAGCGCTCCCATCCGTAATGGGTGACGCCCCCCCATAGGGATCTTCCAATTACTGCTCACCGATCATGACCTTACCGCCACAGGCCGGATAGTTGACCGGCTATCCGGACCCCCCACAACCACTCCTGCCTAAAGGTCATGTTATAAACTCTTTAACCAAGCTATGAGGTCTCCTATGAGTAACTCATTCCCCACCCGGGACAAATGAACACCATCCCCCAAATACATACTGTGCCCTTTTATACAACCATGCGAAACAGAATGCAATGTACTTGAACGAAACAATCTACTCACTTTGTTATTTATTTTCCTTACTGAATGATTCAGAGCAGAAACCGAAATAGCCCCCCGCCACACATTTCGTGGGATCATATGGGACCACGCAATTGTGCACCCTGGAACTCTTCTTGCCAACCAACTTACTGTGGAAAGCATTGCCTCAAGAAGAAGTCGTCTACCAGTGGCCACCAAATCGTTGCCCCCAAGATGGACTATTATTATAGACGGCGGTGACCTTGTCCGCCCTAACAAACCCTCGAAAAAGGATTGAAACTGGTCAATACAGAGCCCGCCCTTTCCGTAGAAGGACACACTGTACCCCTATTCCCCAGCCACGTGAATCATGTCACCTGCTTTGAATACGTCCGCGGCCCGCCTCACGTATGAGTGGCCCACGACCCACACCTCCTTTTTCACAGCCGGTGATGTCTGACCGCTGGTCCCCAGGTGTCGGGTCGACTGCACAGTCCGCCCCGCCTCGTAGGCTTGCGCAACTGAAAACCAAACAAAAACAAGAAGCGTGAGTACATCATTACAGCTTCACAACATGTGCAACCGCACATACCTTTTATAACAATTCGAGGACCAACGCCCCACACGTTTTACCTCTTCTACACTCAGACCCCTGGCTGTAGCCTCTGTGGCAGCCCCTATCCGAAAGGAATGGGTCCCAAACTCGCCGGGGTTCAAGCCCGCGGCCGAAATCGACATCGCAAGCACCCGCTGGAACTGAAACCTCGTCAGTGGGGTGGTATCAGCGTGTCTCAACAAGGTCCCCCCCCATGATGCCACCCTCAGTGCTAAATATTCCTCCACGCAACGAACCGGGCACATGGAAGACCCGGGAATCCTCTGTATGATTATGCAGTCCCCAATCGCACCCTGATCGGTTTTGGACCTGACAAACGAGACAGATATCGTCTCCCCTTTGACCTGAATGTGCTCTCGGCACAGTCCCCCCATCGTATCCTGCTTGTTCTTCGCCACTAGTTCGCTTACCCGCATAGCCCCATGGAATGCTAGCGCAAAAGCGGCTCGGAATAACACTGTTTCATACCGGGATGAACATATTGCAGGGAGTACGGATAATAACAGGGCCAACCTATCCAGACCTATCGGGTGCCTCACATCTGTTCTGCGACCCTCAAGGCGTTGCCACCCACGTAGCGCTTTTTGCACCACGAAAGACGCTGTTGGGTCCTGGATCCCATGAGCCCTTGCCATAAAGGAAATGGCGGCCCGATGCCTCTGGGCCGTGGCTACTGATTTGCCTGCCTGATGTAAAGACAGCAGAAATTTAACTACAAACTCTTCCTGGCCCCAAAGCTCCCCCCTAGCAGCCCCCAAAAAGGCCCAATAGGAACGGAACGCCCCTTCATATGCCTTCCTCGTCCTGGGTGCTAAACTCTCTCCCACGAGGTTTTGTAGTTCGGGGCACCGAGAGACCAGAGAGCTTCGGGAAAGGGTGCTGCCACCGGGTCCGCTGTGGGCAGAAAACCCCAGAAGGCCTGCATACGGAAACGAGAAAGCGCATCAGCCGCTTGGTTCATTACCCCCGGCACATGTCTTGCCTTAAATAGCACATTCAATTGCATACACAACAACACAATTTCTTTGAGCAGTCTCAGAATCCATTTGCATCGTGCCGCCTGACTATTGATACACTCAACCACGGTCATGTTATCAGACCAGAACACCACAGAGTGATCCCGAAACCCCTCAGGCCAAGTTTTCAGGGCCACCAGAATAGGGAAAAGTTCGAGAAAAGCAATGTTACTCGTCAGCCCGTCCTCGTGCCACCATGACGGCCATCTTTGGGCCGACCATTGTGTGCCAAATATGGCCCCAAAACCTATACTCCCTGCCGAATCGGTCCACAGCCCCAGCTCATCGGAGGACACCGCTGGTTTGTTCCAGACAATTCGACCATTGAAATCCGCCAGAAATGCCAACCAAATGCGCATGTCCTGGCGAACCTCAGCCGAGAGCCTCGTGCGGTGATGACCCTCCTTCAGGCCGACCATGGCTTGAGCAATCGAGCGGGAAAAGGGGCGGGCCATCGGCATTACTCTCAGGGCAAAATTCAACTGGCCCACCATTTGTTGCAATTGAAGCAGTTTTACCTTAGTCTCATTAATACACGTTTCGAGGGATGCCCTGAATTTTAACACTTTTTCTCTCGGTAATCGAGAACAACCTTCCTCCGAGTCGAGCTCGATCCCTAGAAACTCGAGGCAAGTCGAGGGACCCACAGTCTTACCTGGCGCTAATGGCACACCAAAATGGTTCATTAAGACACAAAATTCATTTAAGGCCTGTCCACATTCTGGATCCCCGGCTGCCCCCAGGAACAGGAAGTCATCGAGATAATGCATAACATGTTGAAAACCCGTCTTCCTTGTGAAGACCCATTGCAAAAAACAACTGAACGTTTCAAAATAGGCACTATATATAGAGCATCCCATTGGCATACATCTATCCATGTAATAGCGTCCCTGAAACCTGAAACCAAGGAGACGCTGATCGTCTGGGTGTACCGGGAGCAACCGGAACGCTGACTCGATGTCTGATTTTGCCATCAGCGCCCCGGGCCCCAGGCGATTCAACATGGCGACGGCCTCATCGAAAGATGCGTACCGCACCGAACACACTTCCGGGTCTATCGCATCGTTCACGGAAAGACCACGTGGAGCTGACAAGTTATGTATCAGCCGAAACTCACCCGGGTCCTTCTTAGGGACCACCCCTAAAGGGGAACACACAAAGTTAGCAACCGGTGGCAAATCAAATGGGCCGGCGACACGACCTCGAGTCACCTCTTTCCCAATCTTCACCTGTACCACCTCCGTATGCTGTAAGACCGACAGTTGATTCTTACAGTTTGCTACACCCTGAAAATCCCCCACTGGGATGCGGAAACCATATGAAAACCCGTTCCGCAACACCCCAGCGGAAGCATGATCCGGGTATTCGTTGAGCCAAGGAATCATTGCCATGGTATCAATCGGGGTAGGTAAAGGCACCCCTCGGACTATATCAGACCTGTTTGGCGCCTCCCTTACCACCGTTATCACCCGTTTTGGCTCTGCACATGGACTCAGGATGGGATGGCTGCCCACACCCCCCACACTCATGTCTGAATTTGCATGACCCCTGGGGCCTCGTACATTTCCCTCTGTTGAAATTCCAACAAATCCCCCTTTTACCTGTGTTGCCACTCGGCTTCGAGTGGTACTCGTTACCTGTACCCGTCCGAAAGGGCGTCCCCAATTATTGGCAGGAAGATTCACCCCCGTTACTCCCCGACAATGGTACTTTCAACATTCCTGTACTCTCCATCTTTTGCCAAGACACGGAGTCATAACAATCCCAAGTCAAAATTGGGTCGTGTTCTTTAGCTTTTCTGAAAAGGTTGTCATAGCAAAACCACTGATTGCCCCCATATGCTACGGAATACTCCATGATACGTGATTGATAAATAGGCAACTCGGTCAGCAACTCGGGCCTGCGCTCGCCCATAATGGAGGTAAAAATGCCCCACGCTCTGCCCCAAGTACCAATGTTTTCGTCAACCTTAAAGGCGGCCATTTTTGCGCGCCAAACACTCGGATGCATGAGCTCCTTTTGGCTTTTAACATGCTCCATCTCATAATGATCGGTAAGCAAGGAAAAAATGTTCACATACTTATTCGCCCAAATCTTTTCCTTAATTTCCATTGGGACATGCTGAGCCACCTTTTCCCTCCGCGAAGGTACAGACCCCTCCCACGCGATCGGCAGTGGCCGCTTACCTGAACCAGACGCATTTTCCCCCGACGGAGCCGGCGGGGTAACAGGAGACGAAGCCTTCGCAGCCTCCCTCGCTTCCCGCATTTTTTTCATCACTGCCCTGGCGTCGTCAGCCGTGGTGCCCTCGTTATCTTTACCCAACCACGCTGCCAATTGTGCCGCTAACTCGGGCGGCATATCTTCCCCGCTCACGGGGGTGACCACCACGGGGATCGGATTCCCCTCTCTCGGCACCGGGGTTGGCTCCTCAAGTGGGCTCTCGGGGACCGGGGTCTCCCCCCCGAGTGCCCCTCTTCTGGACCTCTTGCCTCTCCCACCCGGGACTGCTCCTGGCAAAGGCCGTTTCGGTCCTCCCTCCCCGTCCTTAGCCGCCATCTGCTTCTTCAAATCGGCTACTTCCTTCATGAGCATGCGGAGCATCTGATCGGTCCCGACCCGCTTTCCGACCTTCTTGCCCGGCATTCTCCAACGAAGATATCTGAAAGAACAAGAACAAAATTACAACGCTCAAAATTGGCTCTTCGTTCCGTCTCGAGCTCACGTGCAGCGGGGAGGTGCAGCTTCAGAGCACAGGAACAAGAGGATGCTTTCTTGGCTTGTTGCTCCTTTTATCCGTCTTCAGGGCGGGCGTAAACCCGCCCCCGCCTGCCTCCGAGGGCGTGGCCGGTCGCGTCAGTGTCTAGGACAACCCACTCCAGGGCGGGAAAAGGCGCGCCCCGGCTACGCCGCTTCGGGCATACCAGCCGAGACTCGCCTCCCGCCCAAGATGGCTTCCCGGGGGGATCGTGGTACTCCACCATACGTTCGGGGGGACCGAATGGTCGCCCCTTTCCATTCTTTCCTCAGGAATAACGCTTCTCTGGTAGAGACCTTTGTTTCTTGAAAAAGGATCCGGTCTGAAGATTGAGATTTGCAATAATCTAAGATTTTTGACCTCTTCACCGGATGATTTAAACCCTTAACATTAAGGGATAATACATTCAAACCCGGCATGGAAATACATAAAAAAAGAGAAAAGACACCATAGATGAAAGATAGACAGCCAACAGCACAGATACAAGCAACCAAACATCAATCATAAACAACGAAGAGGGAGAATCCATGAGGGAAATCCGAAAGAAGAAAAAAGACAGAAAAGAAGAAAAGAGAAGAGAGAGAAGAAGCAGCAGGGGAGGCCTGAAAAAGACCAAATTCATACTAGGGAGAAAGTGGAAAGGCGAGAAAAGGAACCGTACAAGGAGGAAAAATGATTGATATCAACAGCCCCAATATATTACCTAGCTGATTACATTTAAGTAGGATATAGGAACAATCAAAATATGAACTAATATCAGTAGAGTAGTATAAAAAAGAACAATCTAACATGCAAATCTGTAAAGTCACACTTAGTTATTAAACTAAGATCAAGTGTCATACAAATGATAGGTACTAAAACTAGTCAATCTGATAATCAAAAAGCAGTATGTTAGAGTAAAGAAGAAACCACTATCTCATGAAGATGAATATGTAAAGCCTAAAAACACTCAATTAATTAACAATCCTTAACTGTATAGAACGTACTACATGTAATTGATATTGAAAATGCATGAACATATAAAAAAAAATAATAGCAAGGAAGAGGAGATGAGAGAAGAAAACGTAAAAGAAAGAGAACAGTTGATACGAATTAGAGAAAGGCAAGTTATATGAATAGGTAAGTACCAAACAAAGAAACTGTCCTGAGATAAATATATAAATTAATTACATAACCATTAGAACTGAACACAAGATAATGAAATGTAAATAATGAGCATCTATGAATCAATCAATATATACAAAGTAGCAAAGAATACAAGGAACAAAAATGGTATAAATACAATAGATTAAACAACATGACCACGAAAGAGTTAGAGAATACAGAAAGAAGATATACCAAGGAAAGTAGTAAAATAGAACACAGAAATATAAAATAGAAAAATAAACACCAACAATAGTAAGAAATAGAAGCACTACGTAAATCTAAAGAGATAAACTAAATAGAAGTGGAACAAAGAGAGCACAGTGCAGACATGAAGCAGAACGGAAAAACTCCAGTAGCGGAGTTACAAACAGACATTACCAAGAAAACGAGCAGCAAAGGAGACAGCTCATAAGAGATAATTAAGTCAATAAACCTGAAAAAAAGAGAGAGAAAAGGAAATATAGGTATACAGAAAGCCACCACAAAGGAGACATAAGTGAACATTTCAAGTGCCCGAAGCACCAGGATCCTGCGAAGTCGCCCTTTGAATCTCCATCTGAATCTCCATCTGGTTGTCCAGGAAGGAAGCTAAATCAGCCGGCTCATCAAAAATTCTGGAACGACCCTTGAAAGTAATGCAGAATTTCGATGGACCTGAAAAGGAAAAGGGAATGTTCATCTCAGAAAGACGTTTCCGAATATTGAGGAAGCCCTTCCTTCTTATCACTGTATCCCTGGCAAAGTCTTGAGAGATTGAAATTCAATGTCCCTCCCAGAAGACAGATTTAACTTTCCGCATGTGAGCAAGAATTTGCTCTGTATGTTGATGACGCAGTGGCTTAAAAATTATTGCTCTTGGCTGGGTTGCAGATTTAGAACGAAAAGTGGGGACACGATGTGCTCTTTCTATTTAAAAATCTCTTTGGAATGAGATTTGTAGAGTATCAGGAATCAATTGATATAAAAAATCAATCATAGACGAAGATGATTTCTCTGCATCCTCCGGCAGACCAAAAATGTGCAGATTAGATCTACGATTACGGTCCTCCTGCTCAGTGAGATCTTTCCGCAATGCCGCCATTGAGCGCTCTAAGTGGGTGAGTGACCTGGATTGTTTCTGCATATGATCCTCTGCATCACTGATACGTGTCTCCTTGGCCGAAACATGAATAGAGAGGGCCTTGAAGTCATTCCTAATAGCGGACACCTCCACTTGCAATAAATCTGTGTTAGTCTTTGTTGACTGCGCAATATCATGCACTTCATTAAGGTGCGTTAATATTGTGTCAAGAGTAGAGTTGGTGTCTGACTGAGCGGACTCAGGTGTAGGAGACAATGGCTTAAGTCTTTTAAGAGAGGTGCCAGCATCTTTTGAGTCTTTATTAGTTGAGGAACGGCCCATAGTTGCAGCCATGAAGGAACAGTCACCAAGAAAAATACACAGCCACTTGAGGAAGAGGAGAGGTCAGAAACTGCGTATTCCACACCAAAAACAAAGGAATAAAGCACACTGAGCGCAGGGAACGCCAAATTAATGACAGCAGCGGACTTATATGGAATGTGGGCACAATATTGTATAGCAGAGCCTCATATAAATCAAAAGGCCAAAACAAAGACACTGTAAGAAAAAGCAGCGCCAGCTTCAGAGATCTGCACTGAGGTAATCAGAGCGTGGGCAACAAAATAACCAGCCAAGCAGCACAAAAAGAAGAAAAAAGAAAAATGTTACCAAATGTAGTCACTGTAGGTCAATTGACACGTATATCCTGCAGAGCCGGCAAGAATGTAGCCAGTGCGGCGCTTCTGAAGAGAAATGCCGGTCTCCGTCACAAGCGGGAAAATGGCGGCCGCCTGTGAAGAAACCGAGCGTCACATCAACTTGACGGGAAAAACATTCAGCTGTCGTCGGAATTCGCCGAAAATGCAGTCAAACGTCTCCCTGCATATTCCGCCGTATAGAAAAGCTGTCCCCTAGAAGAGGGGCAGTCAGAAAGCTGGTGATATACTCCAACGGACCTTAATCGCCTTGGAGCTCAAGCGCGACACGCCATCATGCAGCGGCACGCAAGCCACGCTGCTCAACCTTTTGTCTTCTTATGCTGCCCTGTCTGGAAATAATTAACATTTTTCTAAGTCTTCTTCCATTAAATAAACACTGCCTTAGAAGTGTGTTTGAAGGGACAGACTTTAAATGAAATACTAATTGTATTACTTGTCTAGGGATAAAATATTCTTCCTCTACTTGCTAAGACAGTTCAAATTAGCTCGGATGATGTTTTATCAATAATTTCTGACATGGTAGAGAAATGTTCCCCTTTATTTATGTCCTGGATGATGATGCTTCCAGTAATTAATTTCTACCACTCCATGTTACTGATACGACTTCCTATAAAGGTTTTTAAGAATCTTAAAAGTATCCTGAGTAAGTTTCTTTGGAATAATTGAAAAGCTCGCATCTCTCTTTCATCTTTTGCTGCTCCTAAAGATATGGGTGGGGTTAATTTTCCAAATAATTGCCAATATCAATCCTCCTTTCTAATTCGGCAAGTTTTGCCTCATCTTTCCTCTTCATATGACCGTCCCATATCAGTATGGTATAAATTGGAGGAATCCGTTATTCATCCATTCCCCATTTCATCGTTTTCCAACTTTGTTAATTCTCCTCACTCGTTCACTCGCTATCCCATATCTTATATCTACTATCTCTCCGATTCTTACTAAATCACGTTCACCCCTTCAGTTATTTCTGGATTCCTCTATCTGGCATAATAAGTCCATTAAAATTTCGAACTCTACTATCTTTCGGAAAGATTGCCTTATCAAAGGGATTTTACAGGTTAAACACTTAGGTGGCTATTACGATGGCGGGCGGACAAAGTCTGCCCGCCATCGCAAGGGAGCCGGGGACTGACTGCCGAAGCTGCGGAAGTCCTTCCATTGGCATTAGGAGGCACCTGCCACACTGGCAGGCGCATTCTGGGCCTTTTACATTGCAGGTGGATCTGCTGGCTGCAGACCCACTCGCAATGCAACAGTACTGTGCACAGCATTGCCATGCACTACATGGCAGGCACCACGTGGTGCCTGACACATAGTGCATTGCAATGTCATAGGTACACCCATGTGCACCCCCCACCCCACCAACACCCTGGGGGCCCGAAATGGGCCCCAACAGCAAAAACCGCATGCCTTTCCATGGCGGCAATGCCGCCATGGAAAGGCTGCTCTCCGCCTGCATCGTAATCTGGATGGCGGTGTCTTGCATACACCGCCACCATAACATGCCTCTTTTCCACCCGGTTGATGAGTTGACCAGCGGAGAAGCAGCAGACGGTCTTTCCGTCCACCATGGACCCATACTAATATGGCGGTGGTCTTTCAGGAATGCACCCAAAGTGCCAGGATGCCCTTTGGGTGACAGGACTGCGCTTTACAAGTACACAAAATAATAATAATAGCGGGCGAGCCATCGGTGGCTACCACCGGGCCGGCAGGGTAAATCCGCACGGCATCCTAATGGGCCCTTTAATACATAATAAGCAGCTTTTATCTTTCCAGGAAATTCAATCTAAATCTAATTTATCCATCACTTCTCTTTCTATGTTTGATTCTTTGAGACTGATTTTAACTCAACGGCTTTCTCTTCTCTCTGATATCTCCTCTTCACGTGACCATTCTATAGAATCATTACCTACTTCCCCTTTTATCCGGGCCTCTCATATTTACAAATACCTCTTTTTCTCTCTACCCACTCATCCCAAGAGCAAGATTGAACTTTTATGGGAAGCGGCCCTGCAACATATGTTTTCTATTCACACATTGAACTCCATTTGGGCTTGTATACACCATACTTCATACAATGCCAGTCCCACTCAAATGTTCTATTATTTTTATCAGAGATTATTTTTAACCCCCATTAGCTGTTTCTAAATTTAGCTCTGACCTATGTCCTAATTGTTGGTCCTGTAAGAATACTCTAGGCACATATATTCATTCCTTTTTTCTTTGTCCCATCATTTCAACCGTTTGGACAAAAGTGTGCAAGTCAATTTCCTCTACTTGCGCTACTAATTTTCCTTTTGATGCTCACTCCATATTTTTGGGTAGTAATTCTAAACTATGATTTGGTGCTTGTAAACTTGGCTCATTTATTGATGTATCCATTGATGTTGCCTTTCAGGATATAACTTCTAATTGGAAGGACGCCTCCAAAGTCTCCTTTCCCACCTGGTGGAATCTTTTATGTCGCCATCATAGGCTTGATAGAGCTTATGAAACCACCTCCCAGCAGCTTATTCGCAAAGAGGCCTTCTGGTCTCCTCTCAATAATTATATTTCCTCCTCTGCATTGCATGCCAAGGATAGTAACTTTGTTTTTAAGCTGATGTCAGTGCTGTACTTATTCCTTTGTTTTTTTCTTTTTATAATGTTCATAATTTTATGATTGTATATTGCTAAGTGCGATTCTGTTCTATTTGTTATTGGAAAGGTTTACTACATTATATGATATGATATGATTGCTGATACCTTTGGTCTTTTATCTCATTTCCTCCCTTCCAGCAGAGCACTGCGGCACCCATTGAAGTACAGCACAATATAGGCAGGTCTTGCAGCACAGTAGGTAATCCTAGGCATGGAGACTGGGACTGGAGCAAGCACTGGCAGAACTGCAACATTCTCCCCAGCCTGTTAGCATGTAAATGAATTACACCACACACAGAGTTTGGTATTGGACGTCTTTATTCTGGTGTACTGAGTCATGAATTTTATTAACTACATCTAATCCCTTACATCACTATAAAATACACAGGATACATCTGCCCCATTGATGAATAAAAAGTGCAAACAAAAAAGTATATATGCATCAAAGTCCTTCAACGAGTCATTGAGGTGCTCAAACCACTCCTCCAGATCTCATGATATGAGGCTGAGGAAACACAGATGAAACAACAGCATCAGGCACATCTAGACATTGATACATTTCTGGGCTGTCCTGTACCTCTGATGACAACGTCTTACTTCTGATGTCTTTAATCACAGACTCTAAGGCAGGTGCTTGAAATGTGAGGAGTCCCTTGAAATGGACTTCCAGGATGGTGAGCAGTCACCATAGGTCCCATACAAGTCAAACTTGAAATGGATCAGCATTGAATGAGACATTAGATTTGCATTTCTGCCTCTGCTGCTTGACAAGGACGCGGTCTCCTATCAGAAATGTTATGTCCCGAGCACATCAACGCTTGTCTGCATAATACTTCATTGGGGACTTGTTGGATGAAAACAGTGAGTAGAACTTTCTAAGCATCAGTTGTTCTTTTATTGTTCCCAGGGGGCAGCTTGGTACCCTATGCTCTCCCGAACATCAGGGTGGCCGGACTTTTGCTGATCGTAGAATGGGGGTAGAACTGTAGGCAGGAAGAGTAGAATTAAGAACAGACTTGCGCTTAAGCCCCTGTAGCGCAGTGTGCTGGACTGCCTTGTTAAGAATGCTAATAAAACGTTCAACCAAGCCATTATCCTGTTTCCATGAAGGTCTGCTTTTCTGATACTTGATGTTCAAATGAGTAAGAAAGTCTTTGAATTCCCGACCATTGAATGGTGGGCTACTGTCAGATTTTAGAATGGATGGCACACCCCCAGGTTGCATATATGCCTTCTAGCCTTTCAATGACTTGATCATGAGTGATTGACATGAGGTCTTCCACTAAAGAAAACCAGGAGTACCCATTTACAAATACCATGACCATGACCATTCTCAAGGGGTCCAAAGAAGTCAATTGCAAATTTCTTCTAGACGTATCCTGGAAGATCCAACCTGTTCAAAGGATGCTGTGTTTTTTGGGGAGATAAATATTCACACAAATGACAAGCCTGGAGCTCTCTCTCACCTCACTTATCAAGATGATTGAACCAAACACAGTCTAGGAAGGCTCACTTTGAGGCAACAATTCCCATGATGTTCCTCATGTGCCACTTTGGCATAGGACATTTAACAACAAGGGGTGGTGATGGACAGAGTTTCTGAATTAAGCAGAATACTCTCACCCAGTCAAGAGATCAGAGCTAGATCCAACACCGTTTTTTTTAGCTCACTGCACCATCCCAGCTCAGAACCTGGCTATATGCAAATTAGTCTGTTCCTGTCCCAGTGCATGATGGGAACAGGGCAAACCAAACTACCAAGCCAATTCTTACAATGGGAAGGAAACAGGCTTCCGGGGACCGGTTTCTGGCATTTCAGCCGTCGTCGGCCAAAATATATATACTCAGACATGAGTCCCTTTCTCACTGCACCATCAGGATTCAAGCAAGCAGGGCCGAAGATGGCTGAAATGCCAGAAACCGGTCCCTGGTAGCTTGTCTCCTTTCTGGTGAAGAATTTGCTTGGTAGTTTAGTCTGCCCTGTTCCCATGATGCACTGGGCCAGGGACAGACTGATTTGCATATAGCCAGGTTCTGAGCTGGGATGGTGCAGTGAGATAAATAACGGTGATGGATCAAGCCCTGATCTTTGGACTGGGTAAGAGTGGTCTGCTTAATTCAGACACTCTGTTCATCACCACTCCCCTTTTCTGAATCGTTTTTGGCCACTATAGGTGTGGCAGAGTATACTCAGACATGAGTCCCTTTCTCATTGCACCATCAGGATTCAAGCAAGCCGGGCCGAAGATGGCTGAAATGCCAGAAACCGGTCCCTGGTAGCTTGTCTCCTTTCTGGTGAAGAATTGGCTTGGTAGTTTAGTCTGCCCTGTTCCCATGATGCACTGGGCCAGGGACAGACTGATTTGCATATAGCCAGGTTCTGAGCTGGGATGGTGCAGTGAGATAAATAACGGTGATGGATCAAGCCCTGATCTTTGGACTGGGTAAGAGTGGTCTGCTTAATTCAGACACTCTGTTCATCACCACCCCCCTTTTCTGAATCGATTTTGGCCACTATACGTGTGGCAGGGTATACTCAGACATGAGTCCCTTTCTCACTGCACCATCAGGATTCAATCAAGCCGGGCCAAAGATGGCTGAAATGCCAGAAACCGGTCCCTGGTAGCTTGTCTCCTTTCTGGTGAAGAATTGGCTTGGTAGTTTAGTTTGCCCTGTTCCCATGATGCACTGGGCCAGGGACAGACTGATTTGCATATAGCCAGGTTCTGAGCTGGGATGGTGCAGTGAGATAACTAACGGTGATGGATCAAGCACTGATCTTTGGACTGGGTAAGAGTGGCCTGCTTAATTTAGACACTCTGTTCATCACCACCCCCCTTTTCTGAATCGTTTTTGGCCACTATAGGTGTGGCAGGGTATACTCAGACATGAGTCCCTTTCTCACTGCACCATCAGGATTCAAGCAAGCCGGGCCGAAGACGGCTGAAATGCCAGAAATCGGTCCCTGGTAGCTTGTCTCCTTTCTGGTGAAGAATTGACTTGGTAGTTTAGTCTGCCCTGTTCCCATGATGCACTGGGCCAGGGACAGACTGATTTGCATATAGCCAGGTTCTGAGCTGGGATGGTGCAGTGAGATAAATAACGGTGATGGATCAAGCCCTGATCTTTGGATTGGGTAAGAGTGGTCTGCTTAATTCAGACACTCTGTTCATCACCACCCCCCTTTTCTGAATCGTTTTTGGCCACTATAGGTGTGGCAGGGTATACTCAGACTTGAGTCCCTTTCTCACTGCACCATCAGGATTCAAGCAAGCCGGGCCGAAGACAGCTGAAATGCCAGAAACCGGTCCCTGGTAGCTTGTCTCCTTCTGGTGAAGAATTGGCTTGGTAGTTTAGTCTGCCCTGTTCCCATTATGCACTGGGCCAGGGACAGACTGATTTGCATATAGCCAGGCTCTGAGCTGGGATGGTGCAGTGAGATAAATAACGGTGATGGATCAAGCCCTGATCTTTGGACTGGGTAAGAGTGGTCTGCTTAATTCAGACACTCTGTTCATCACCACCCCCTTTTCTGAATCGTTTTTGGCCACTATAGGTGTGGCAGGGTATACTCAGACATGAGTCCCTTTCTCAATGCACCATCAGGATTCAAGCAAGCTGGGCCGAAGATGGCTGAAATGCCAGAAACCGGTCCCTGGTAGCTTGTCTCCTTTCTGATGAAGAAATGGCTAGGTAGTTTAGTCTGCCCTGTTCCCATGATGCACTGGGCCAGGGACAGACTGATTTGCATATAGCCAGTTTCTGAGCTGGGATGGTGCAGTGAGATAAATAACGGTGATGGATCAAGCCCTGATCTTTGGACTGGGTAAGAGTGGTCTGCTTAATTCAGACACTCTGTTCATCACCACCCCCCTTTTCTGAATCGTTTTTGGCCACTATAGGTGTGGCAGGGTATACTCAGACATGAGTCCCTTTCTCACTGCACCATCAGGATTCAAGCAAGCCGGGCCGAAGACGGCTGAAATGCCAGAAACCGGTCCCTGGTAGCTTGTCTCCTTTCTGGTGAAGAATTGGCTTGGTAGTTTAGTCTGCCCTGTTCCCATGATGCACTGGGCCAGTGTAATGGCTGGATTTTCTGAGTAGGTGGGATCAGCCCCCAGGGGCCCCTCCAACCCAGCCAGAACGTACTCACCTTCCCTCCTCAGGACCACCTATCCAGGCACCTGGTACCTACCTGAGGATGGGGAACTCGCAATATACAAGCTCATATTATTATGAACACCACTAAATCTATAGGGATACTAAGAATACTCACTGATTACTAGGGATATCCATACCCTACACCACACTTATTCACATCAGTTGGTCTCGCGGCCACCCTGACCCAGACCGTTCTACCCTAGGGCAGATATGACACACAATCCGGTGCGTCTACACACGGGCCTGCAGAACCCAATGCTCCCTTTTCCAAAGTGTTTGCAATCCTGCAAAACTACACACTGATCTCCCACTCAGTGCTCTCATTTACTCAAGCCACAATCCAGTGGGTATACACACTGATCTCATACTCAGTGCTCTCACTAACGCCGCATATCAACGACGACCACATTCCTATGAACACCTATACATATATATATATATATTGGGAAGTCTCTTCACTAAGGGTCTGCTACTACAATAATATTATGGGATGGTGTACTAACTTAGTCCCTTGGTTGCAAGTCTCCTCTCTCCCTCACTATTATTTACCTGATCAGGGGTAGCATCTGTTCAAACAGTAATACTTACCAGGAGTGATTACCCTCACTGTATGGGGATAAAGATATACACACTATGTGACTGAGTTATTTCTTGATTTAAGCGCTCCTACCCCCCTTTTTGATCCACCAGTGGCTCAACAGCAACTGGCTTGAAGCCAGGATAACTTTATCATAAAAGAACTCATGCACACTAATTCACTAATTAATGGGGTCATTTATTATTAGTACAATATAAACCTTTACACAGAACTGACAAAGACTATAGGTAGAACACACCGCTTGAAAGAGAAGGATTAAACATAACAGGAACACTCCGCTGAAAGGGAAAAGATTAGACATAAAGTGTAAGTGTAACTAATTCAGACTACCTCACCTATTAGAAGGAAGATTTCTCTCTCTGCCTCTGGTGGGATTAGGGCTCTCTCTCTGCCTCTGGTGGGATTAGGGCTCTCTCTGTCTCTCCCTCCTTCACCACATCACCACGCCTCTGGTTCAGTTGCTCCAGCTGACAGCCTTCTTTGATGCTCTCTGCACTGCTTTCTCTCTCCTCATCTTCAGCAATCGTCTGCCTTCTTTCTCCATTCAAGAACTGCACTCTATTCTGCAGCTCCAGCAGACATCCTCTCTCTCTCTGCAAGCTGTTCTGAGCTCCAAGCTGTTCTGAGCTCCCAGCAGTTCTGTGCTCCAAGCTGTTCTGAGCACCACGCTGAACTGCACACCACGCTGGACTGACCTCCAAACTGAACTGAACACCAAACTGAACTGAACTGAACACTCCTCCTCTACTGTAGCTCACTAATATGGAAGCTTGTCCTTTCATGGAAAGCTACGGCCAGTAACCTGCCGCCCACCAAATTCTTGTACCTCCCCGTACCAAGGACACGTTCCCAGCTGGCCAGCCTGAAGTTGTGTCTTCGGAGTGGAGAAAAATACATTCCTTCGATAAGGGCCAGCCTGAACCGGTTCTCTCCAAGCGAACAACAGCCTTAACTATAAACTTTGCCTTTGCCCTGAAAAGCCTCTCAGCCTCATCAAGATGGAGTCCCTCTAGCTCTAGGCCTGTAGGCCTGAAAGGGGTGAAATGCTCCTTAGCTCTGTCAGAATACCTACATAAACCATCTAATATGTCAAAGCCAATAGGCAATAGACAGGTGAAAGTCAAGAATAAAGGCATATTAAGCAGCTATCCTCTTCTAGATCTGGAAAAAAGGGCTTAAAAGGGCCAACACAGGCTATGAATACCTATACTAGATGCGAGCAAGATTAATGATCTATATCACTGCTAAACAAAGCCAAAAACTCTGCCATTACATTGCACCCCTAGATCCTTATCTTGCGAGCATCAGTAAACAACAACAACCATCTAAACAAACATCAACATAATCTATCCAACATAGGCTAGGAATACCTATCCTAGATGTGAGCAAGATTAAGATCTATATCACTGCTAAATATCTCTGCCATCCACCCTTAGATCCTTATCTTGCGAACATCTTATAAACAATAACATCTAGATAAACAAACATCAACACAATCTATCAACAAATCAAAACCTAAAAAACTCCCTAAAAACAATGACAACTCAAGGAAATTCCACCTGAAACTCAATTGTAGGGAACAGAAACCTAACAACCAACTGAAAACAAATCAAAGCACCCTTGACTTGAATCCTGAAACATATCTGAGATTGGATCTGATAACAACAGAAACTAACCAAAGCATCCTCAAACTAAATGTGCCTCAACTTCTAATGATAACTGGTGAAATCTAGTGATATAGGGACTTATGTGTTGAATGAAAACAGCAAGGGGCGTAAATGGGGCCTACTTCGGACAACTTAAGCCTAAATGAGGCCTACCTACTATTGTCAACTTAAGAACTAAATGTGTTTCAACTCCTAATGAGAAAACAAGAAAGGGCCTAAATGAGCCCTACGTACTATAGGCAACTTAAGCTAATGATGACTCATGAAACTATTGGTGTAGGGGCTAGTATGTGAGAAGAAAATAACAATAGGCCTAAATGAGGCCTACCTGCTGACATTTGTCAATTTAAAGTGAAATCAGAGAAGTACTGTTTCAAGGTCTGGGCAAACATTAATACATAATCATACTAAAAGACACACCACCCAGAACAATCCAAATTTTAAGGTAACCACCCTTTGATCAATCAAGGTGAAAATGTAAGAACAGTAAAAAAAAAAACAACCCCATTTCTACAAGATAGCTGGTGTAACATCAAGCTTTTAAATCACACTGTGGAACACATGTGGGCACCACCATTCAAAAAAAAGTCCTTCATTGGCAAAAACTGTTTTGAAGAAAACAGAAAAACTATAATAGGTGACATGTTTTTTGCTTTAAAAGTGGGGCCTGCTTGTCCAAGGGATTATTCATCAAATCCTTTTAAAATTCTGTAACAAATAAAACATGTTTGTGGGTTTTTTTTTTAAGTGGGGCCTGCTCGTAGTGATGTCAACAAAAAAATGCAGGCCAAGCGATTATGTCCAAATTCTTCAGTGTAGGCCACCACCCTGCATCCTCGGTATCCGGACACTTCCTCCAATGCGGCCATCCATCACCCGGTCTGGTCAGGTCTGGTCTGGTTCCATCATCCAAAAATAATAAACTAAAATAAAAACATGAAAGTAAAAAGCTAAAACAAAAAAAAAGAAGTGGAAAGGGGAGGGACCCACGCACAACCACAACTTCAGCAATCCTAGGAACAAGAGAACAAGTATCATTATTCTTGTAAAATAAAATTTTCCATTTAAAAAGCACCCCGGGTGCCTTTCATTATTGAAAAGAAAATATCCTAATTAATTAAAAACATTCAAAATTTAACTTTTAATAATATTAGCAGGGCCTAACATACCCTAATCCTTACTAAGCCAGCCCCTCCCTTCAGAGCAGGAGCCACGCTACAGTATGAAGCTACTTGAAACACTGCCATATGATGAGCCTCTCTAAACCAGCCCCTCCCTTAAATAAACAAGCCATCTGCGGAAGAAAATTGGATTGTAGCCAATCATAACGAACAGGGACGTGATCGAAACTTGCAGAATGAAGGAAAAAAAAAAACTCGTCTGCACAAACCAGCTGGTCTGCCAAGGTCGACAAACAAATACTTTTGCCTGTTCTCATGCCTGATTTGTGCTAACCAACGAAAGCTAGCATTTTAAAAAAAACAATTCTGTTACAGTGTACTGCCAATTAAAAAAGCTCCAGTTTTTAAAAAGACTTTTGTCCAACTAATTCAGCTAAAGGCAAGACATTTAAAATATGGGCACTTATTTAGAAAGGGGCAACTAACTTATGCACACAAGATTATACATTCTGCATTTGGGGAAAAAAACGAATTAACATGGTCCATTGTCAGCTGCTGAAAAGAGAAATAATTTGTAAAACAACATAAAATGCAGATACATTTCAACATTGTATTTAATTTAAGGTTTTGCTGACACATTTATAAAAGCATACATTTTAATTTACATTTGGGAAAATAATAATGTTACATTTTAACATTTTTTTCTTTCAAAGGCACATGGTTGCCTTCCACCAATTAAAAGCACATGTTACCATGCGCTGTCGGGCAAGATTGATTATTCTCAACTTATCATTATTGCAACCAGCACATTCCTGTCTAGATGGAAACCCCTCACAGAAATAATTAATGAAAACAGCTCCGTAGCGTGCACTCTAACGGGCCATCTTTTTAACATTTCACTCATTTAAAAAAAAAACACAGCTCTCTCCGTAATCCGACTGGTTGATTTATAACCACATCAGTTCCAAGGCAAACCCACACAAATTCGTAGACGCATTTCAAAAAGAATGTGAAATGAACAAAACCCTTCGCAAAACACAAGATGGTACCTTTCCGTCAAGAAACTGACAAAGCACATAGGCAGACCAAGGAATCAAAAAAAGTCAAAATCAAACCATCAAATAATCCACTGACTTTTATAGTCAGGTCAGATAACCATGCATGTTGACAGCATGTAAAAAATAAAGACTGCCATCTCAACTCAAGATATTAACTCTTTGGCAGCTCAAGCAGAATCATTTCCCAATGTCCATTGATACATGGGAAAATCATGATCACATTTCTTCACGTTTACAGATGACACGTACACATATTTTCAAAAACGTTATCCCCAAGCACCCGAGAGAGATCCAGCTCTCTCCTGCCAAACGTAATGATAACATGCCCTGTCCAAGCCATGACCACATGGCGCTATTCACAAGCCATATTTACAAGACAAGCTTTTCACAAACAATATATCCAAGGCGCAATGCACAAGGAACACAACAGATCAACATGAGAACATGCACCTCACAAGCCACAATAATATGGCGCTATTCACAAGTCATATTTACAAGGAGCTATATTCAAAGAACTCCACAAATCATAGAACAATGAACACATTTCACATTGCACAGCATAAGCAGATGCAGCAAGCAATTTAATGGGCAATTTAAAAGCATGTTTTACACACATTTATACAATTGGACCATCACATAGATGTAACTGGCTTCCTCATGTAATGCCATCCTTCAACTCTGACAGTTTAAACACCAAGATGAAAACCATTCCTTCCACCCTGAATAAACCAAATGCCATGATGTAATGCAATCTCCTCACGCTGCAACTGTTCAAGCCCATAGATCTAACAGGCTACATAAACTGCAACATTACGCCAGATGGAACCAGCGTTCAGGGCACTCCCTCAGAACACATGGGAAACAATCTAAGCACATGGCCAGGCACACAGGCTTCGTAAACTGTCCGACTACGCCAGATGTAATGTCTGGCGCTCAGGGCACTCCCACACAACACATGGGAAACAATCTAAGCACATGGCCAGGCACACAGGCTTCGTAAACTGTTCGACTACGCCAGATGTAATGTCTGGCGCTCAGGGCACTCCCACACAACACATGGGAAACAATCTAAGCACATGGCCAGGCACACAGGCTTCGTAAACTGTCCGACTACGCCAGATGTAATGACTGGCGCTCAGGGCACTCCCACACAACACATGGGAAACAATCTAAGCACATGGCCAGGCACACAGGCTTCGTAAACTGTCCGACTACGCCAGATGTAATGACTGGCGCTCAGGGCACTCCCACACAACACATGGGAAACAATCTAAGCACATGGCCAGGCACACAGGCTTCGTAAACTGTCCGACTACGCCAGATGTAATGGCTGGATTTTCTGAGTAGGTGGGATCAGCCCCCAGGGGCCCCTCCAACCCAGCCAGAACGTACTCACCTTCCCTCCTCAGGACCACCTATCCAGGCACCTGGTACCTACCTGAGGATGGGGAACTCGCAATATACAAGCTCATATTATTAAGAACACCACTAAATCTATAGGGATACTAAGAATACTCACTGATTACTAGGGATATCCATACCCTACACCACACTTATTCACATCAGTTGGTCTCGCGGCCACCCTGACCCAGACCGTTCTACCCTAGGGCAGATATGACACACAATCCGGTGCGTCTACACACGGGCCTGCAGAACCCAATGCTCCCTTTTCCAAAGTGTTTGCAATCCTGCAAAACTACACACTGATCTCCCACTCAGTGCTCTCATTTACTCAAGCCACAATCCAGTGGGTATACACACTGATCTCATACTCAGTGCTCTCACTAACGCCGCATATCAACGACGACCACATTCCTATGAACACCTATACATATATATATATATATTGGGAAGTCTCTTCACTAAGGGTCTGCTACTACAATAATATTATGGGATGGTGTACTAACTTAGTCCCTTGGTTGCAAGTCTCCTCTCTCCCTCACTATTACTTACCTGATCAGGGGTAGCATCTGTTCAAACAGTAATACTTACCAGGAGTGATTACCCTCACTGTATGGGGATAAAGATATACACACTATGTGACTGAGTTATTTCTTGATTTAAGCGCTCCTACCCCCCTTTTTGATCCATCAGTGGCTCAACAGCAACTGGCTTGAAGCCAGGATTACTTTATCATAAAAGAACTCATGCACACTAATTCACTAATTAATGGGGTCATTTATTATTAGTACAATATAAACCTTTACACAGAACTGACAAAGACTATAGGTAGAACACACCGCTTGAAAGAGAAGGATTAAACATAACAGGAACACTCCGCTGAAAGGGAAAAGATTAGACATAAAGTGTAAGTGTAACTAATTCAGACTACCTCACCTATTAGAAGGAAGATTTCTCTCTCTGCCTCTGGTGGGATTAGGGCTCTCTCTCTGCCTCTGGTGGGATTAGGGCTCTCTCTGTCTCTCCCTCCTTCACCACATCACCACGCCTCTGGTTCAGTTGCTCCAGCTGACAGCCTTCTTTGATGCTCTCTGCACTGCTTTCTCTCTCCTCATCTTCAGCAATCGTCTGCCTTCTTTCTCCATTCAAGAACTGCACTCTATTCTGCAGCTCCAGCAGACATCCTCTCTCTCTCTGCAAGCTGTTCTGAGCTCCAAGCTGTTCTGAGCTCCCAGCAGTTCTGTGCTCCAAGCTGTTCTGAGCACCACGCTGAACTGCACACCACGCTGGACTGACCTCCAAACTGAACTGAACACCAAACTGAACTGAACTGAACACTCCTCCTCTCCTGTAGCTCACTAATATGGAAGCTTGTCCTTTCATGGAAAGCTACGGCCAGTAACCTGCCGCCCACCAAATTCTTGTACCTCCCCGTACCAAGGACACGTTCCCAGCTGGCCAGCCTGAAGTTGTGTCTTCGGAGTGGAGAAAAATACATTCCTTCGATAAGGGCCAGCCTGAACCGGTTCTCTCCAAGCGAACAACAGCCTTAACTATAAACTTTGCCTTTGCCCTGAAAAGCCTCTCAGCCTCATCAAGATGGAGTCCCTCTAGCTCTAGGCCTGTAGGCCTGAAAGGGGTGAAATGCTCCTTAGCTCTGTCAGAATACCTACATAAACCATCTAATATGTCAAAGCCAATAGGCAATAGACAGGTGAAAGTCAAGAATAAAGGCATATTAAGCAGCTATCCTCTTCTAGATCTGGAAAAAAGGGCTTAAAAGGGCCAACACAGGCTATGAATACCTATACTAGATGCGAGCAAGATTAATGATCTATATCACTGCTAAACAAAGCCAAAAACTCTGCCATTACAGCCAGGGACAGACTGATTTGCATATAGCCAGGTTCTGAGCTGGGATGGTGCAGTGAGATAAATAACGGTGATGGATCAAGCCCTGTTCTTTGGACTGGATAAGAGTGGTCTGCTTAATTCAGACACTCTGTTCATCACCACCCCCTTTTCTGAATCGTTTCTGGCCACAATAGGTGTGGCAGGGTATTCTAAGACATGAGTCCCTTTCTCACTGCACCATCAGGATTCAAGCAAGCTGGGCCGAAGACGGCTGAAATGCCAGAAACCGGTCCCTGGTAGCTTGTCTCCTTTCTGGTGAAGAATTGGCTAGGTAGTTTAGTCTGCCCTGTTCCCATGATGCACTGGGCCAGGGACAGACTGATTTGCATATAGCCAGGCTCTGAGCTGGGATGGTGCAGTGAGATAAATAACGGTGATGGATCAAGCCCTGATCTTTGGACTGGGTAAGAGTGGTCTGCTTAATTCAGACACTCTGTTCATCACCACCCCCTTTTCTGAATCGTTTTTGGCCACTATAGGTGTGGCAGGGTATACTCAGACATGAGTCCCTTTCTCACTGCACCATCAGGATTCAAGCAAGCTGGGCCGAAGATGGCTGAAATGCCAGAAACCGGTCCCTGGTAGCTTGTCTCCTTTCTGGTGAAGAATTGGCTAGGTAGTTTAGTCTGCCCTGTTCCCATGATGCACTGGGCCAGGGACAGACTGATTTGCATATAGCCAGTTTCTGAGCTGGGATGGTGCAGTGAGATAAATAACGGTGATGGATCAAGCCCTGATCGTTGGACTGGGTAAGAGTGGTCTGCTTAATTCAGACACTCTGTTCATCACCACCCCCCTTTTCTGAATCGTTTTTGGCCACTATAGGTGTGGCAGGGTATACTCAGACATGAGTCCCTTTCTCACTGCACCATCAGGATTCAAGCAAGCCGGGCCGAAGACGGCTGAAATGCCAGAAACCGGTCCTTGGTAGCTTGTCTCCTTTCTGGTGAAGAATTGGCTTGGTAGTTTAGTCTGCCCTGTTCCCATGATGCACTGGGCCAGGGACAGACTCATTTGCATATAGCCAGGTTCTGAGCTGGGATGGTGCAGTGAGATAAATAACGGTGATGGATCAAGCCCTGTTCTTTGGACTGGATAAGAGTGGTCTGCTTAATTCAGACACTCTGTTCATCACCACCCCCCTTTTCTGAATCGTTTCTGGCCACAATAGGTGTGGCAGGGTATACTCAGACATGAGTCACTTTCTCACTGCACCATCAGGATTCAAGCAAGCTGGGCCGAAGACGGCTGAAATGCCAGAAACCGGTCCCTGGTAGCTTGTCTCCTTTCTGGTGAAGAATTGGCTTGGTAGTTTAGTCTGCCCTGTTCCCATGATGCACTGGGCCAGGGACAGACTGATTTGCATATAGCCAGGTTCTGAGCTGGGATGGTGCAGTGAGATAAATAATGGTGATGGATCAAGCCCTGATCTTTGGACTGGGTAAGAGTGGTCTGCTTAATTCAGACACTCTGTTCATCACCACCCCCCTTTTCTGAATCCCTTTGGCATAGGACAGCACAGCAAGTCACCTTGTTGCTCTGCCCTATGTCAAAGTAAAAGGGCAGGAATGCACCATATTTATCCAAAATGGTTAATTTGTGTTCTTTCCCCCTGCACTGCCACAATGTATGCCACTTAGCGCTAATGAAGGTCCCCGACACCATTGTGCAAGGGTGCTTGTGTTGTCGGCAGGGTTGATTTTGTGTAGGAAGGGGCACATACATGCTCAAAAAAAATCCTGTGAGGTTATTTCCTCTTTCTATGTGTTCGGAAGAATATGGCACACACAGTAAGAGCAAAAACGAGAAGAAATAAAGTAATTTCTCCTTGTCTGCCTCTCCTGGGGAGGCGTACCATTTTGGCAAATTCCCAGGTTTACATGGTTAGTAAATCTGGGAAAGTGTCAAAATCCATGGGTGTTGATTTGGAAACACCCACTCCAATGCCCATGGAACGCCTCCCTAGCTCAGAGTAAGGCAACACAGCAAATTGTGTTTCATTGCCTTGCCTTACTCCACATCTATGAGGCCATTCAAAGCCACACAAAGTTGCTTTGTGTGACTTCATAAATAATATTTTGTAGGTTGGGCTGCTGGAGCATCACAAAGAGCAGCAGCGGTTCCTCCGCTAAGGGGGAGGAGTGTCGCCCCACTGCTTTTGAGCAGTGAAACAAGAAAAATATAATGATATTAACAAAGGTGGTTATCATTTTATTTTTCCTCGCTCACTTCCTTCAACTCAACCGAGGGCAGGGCAGTCCATTCCCTCACGTCGACATATCCGCAGGAAGGTAAGAGGAGTGGTGTCACTGCTTCAAGTGCGCATGGCAGTTTGGCCCGTCGTCTAAGGCTTCGCAAACTGTTATGCGTACTTTGGTATCTCCACCCAAGCTGTGCTTTACAGCTGAGGTGTAGAACAAGCAGAGGGTCGTAGGACCATAGTGAGTGCGTAACTATGGTGCTCACACCAATCACAGTGCTGCACTCATGCTGGCAAACACCAGCATGAGAGCAGCATCCGGATTGGCATAGGGGACCCTGTGGCATGCTGGGAGTCAAGGAGGAGAAGAGGCCAGAAGAGCATGAGGCTGCAGAATGCAGGTAAGCATAATTTTTTTTATTTGTTCTCACTGCACATTCCCCCCTGCCAGCCCTGTCCAGCGCTGCCCCCTATGTTGCCCCCCCACTTGCAAGCAACAGCATCCACCACTGACAAAAAAGTAAAACTACGGTGGCAAAAGGGGCTCATAAATAACCCCTCAGTTTCTCCTTGTTCATACTTGGACTCCCAATTCACTCAGGACCCTGTATGATCGGTACAGTAACGCAGCAGGCATGGTATGACACCCTGCAGGAGGATCGAGTATCAAAAGGTAGCAAATATTCAAATTCTTCCTGCTCCTTAAACCGGGAAAACATTATCCCAACAACTATAAATCTTAACAAGGGGACATCTTAAAGAGGAGGTGCTCTAATGAAACCCCTTACCTGCAACAAAAATTTGCAGTTGCTGAACCCGAATATTCATCTGAACCCCAATAGGTTGATCACCCGAATTTTATCCAGTCCTGATTCTCTGATAGATGTAGCAATTAGACTATACATCCCTCATGAAAAACTAATACATTTAGCAGAGTAAAACAGAATGAAAGAAGGGAACACTAAAAAATGAGTTCTAGATCAATAATAAGGCAAAAATAAATTCATCACCGAAGGCGTGGAGACAAATGCATAGAAATGCCATAAAGGCACAATTACAGAAACACAGAATCATAACACTTAACACTATTTCATCAAAACTGAGTAAACCCTAAGGGTCTAAATCATAGAGAACCCTGTCAGCATTCTTGTAAAGCAAATTTATGGCAGATGGACAGGTCTTGCAAAATAAATTCTGCAGCAGCAGTAAAATAGGGAATCAAGCGAGTGAGCACCTAGAAAATCAGAATGAGCTAACCAGTCTTAAGACACAAGAACATTTATACACAAATCAGATTTATTAGATTTTGCTAATTCACTATGGTCCGGCACGGCTGGTGACGGGCGTACCACAGGGCGGTGACGTGGGGCGGGGGAGGGGAGGGTGGTAGGGGGGTTGTAATATGCAGGAAACAGACGATTTAAGGTAAGTACCGAATAAAAAAAATTATATTTGGTTGCACGCGCTGCATCGCCAAATGTGATGCAGAGCGCACAACATTTTTTTTTTCAGTACTTACCTTAAATCGTCTGTTTCCTACATTTTACAACCCCCAAACCCTGCCCCTCCCCAGCCCCACGTCACCACCCGGTGGTCCACCCGTCACGGGCCGTGCCTGATTCTGGTATGTTCATGGTTAGAATCTTATTTAAGACTACGCAATTATTTAACAATGACCAATTTCTTAAGGTAAGTGAAACCTTCCACCTACTGTCTTTTCAACTGCGCTCTTGAGATGATCACACAAAATGAAAAATTTCCCAAACAACAGCCGATACAATTAGCACCTACCACAAGTCTTCAGCAAAACATCCAGCAATGATCCTGGTATATGATACTTTGGGTACACGATGGAAGCTTCATTCACAAGGCCACACTTTCTAATACAAGTCCATTTTAATCCTTTAAAGAGTTTCATCTGATGCTCCCCTGAAATGAGAGAAGAGATAGTTTGTAGCCGGACACTGATTGAGAGGGGTAAATGAGCAGGAGCAAGTTGAGCAGAACATCAGAACACCTAAAACTGCATCTATATGAAAGCAAATGGCATCTCATGTGCAAATGTGTCCTAACTATTTTACAGTCTTAATTACATTTCTAAATGACTCAGTAAATTTGATTCCAGATAATTTGTCCATTACAACTCTACGCATCATTAAACTTCAACAATTCAGAAATAATTTATCGGTCAACATTGCACATTTGCACATTTGAAATGCTACCACACAACCACACAAGTTGTGGCCACTCCTAATTTCAAGTCATTTTCTAACTAGAATGAGTGAAACTAGGCCTCCGAACACTATGCAAGACTAGCAAAGGCTCAAGCTGGCCTCAGCCTCAATTGTAAAATTGAACTTCGTTCTTTTATCCCTTCTAAATCTAAGGAGCTAATATTCAGTTCCTTATGCCCACTGCATATTTAAACACTATGCAGTGGGCCTAAAATTTTACACAAAGCAGAGCTCTATCACACTTACAGTCTTAAGTCTAGCAGGTAAAATATAAGTCAGTTGTTGCTGCTGACCTTCAGCTTGGCATGTAACATCGATTGTGCAGCAGTTATAATTTGCTGTTTGATTAGCTTTCACCATTTCTGCACACATGACAGCTGGCTTATAAAATTGTCTAATGTTCCAATTAAATATCCAAAATGGTTACTTTTGTTTTACAAAAATACGAATGTAGTCAGGGTCTACTTAGGAGACACAATGTGTCAGGAGAAACACAACACATGACTCTAGACAGAGGGCACTGGTGGCCCTCATCCTCCTAGACCTCCTGCTCACAGTGTTTGATATGGTCTCATGTCCCAACTTCATTTATAGTCTACACAAAATCAGAATCCAAGAACACCCACTTCAGCGGATCAGCTCCTTCATGAATGGAAGGAACCAGTCAGTGAGCCAGGCACCCCACACCTTGGATGCCCGCAAACTGATCTGCAGAGTTCCACCAGGATCCGCCCTGATTTTGACCCTCTTCAAAGCATACATGATCACTGTAGCCAGGATCACCTGATCTCAAGACATCAACTTACTCTTCTACGCTGTTGAAAATCAACTCATTCTGGCACTCACCGACAAGATGCCCATGACTGAATTTGCCCACTGGAAGAAGACCAAGATATTTAAAGCTGAACACTAACAAGACTGAAACCGTGCTCTTCGGGAAGATCACTTCACCGTTGCCTAATTTTCCCACACAGTGAGGGAGCTAAGAAAGATTTTCAAAAAGCTCCCAATCAACACCCAGAAAATCGTCATGCTTGCCCTAGTCACAAGCAGGCTAGACTGCCTCCCTGACTCCCTCTGTGCCAGGATAAACAGAAATTTCACCAGAAGGCTGCAGATCCTTCGAAGCTTAGCAGCCGGAATCACTCCCAACCTTCCACGCCACACTCTCATCACTCCACACCTGAAGGAGCTCCACTGACTCCCCATACACAAGCAAGCTGCATTCAAATGCCTCGCCCGCACTTATAAGGCACTACATAACACTGACCCCACATACCTCAACAATCACATCTGTTTTCACAAACATTCCAGACTCCTCTGCTAGTCCAGGCTCCACATTCCATACATGCAGAGAACCGGATCTGGCAGGCGAGTCTTCGAATACATCATTCCTGTACCGCAAAACGACCTGTCACTACACATAAGAGCCCGATCCTCGCTTCTTGAATTCCGCAGGAAGCTGAAGGCCTGGTTTTTCTAGTAATCCCACTAGGCCCTAGGTTTGGACAGACTCACACCTGCTCAGAGCGAGGATACCCTCCTGGGTGATAGTACACTCTAAAAATATGCATAACATATAACATATCTTATCATAGCATTACACAGCATAGCATAACATTTGTTACTATGTAATATTAAGCAGTTTAATTAAATGTGAATCGTAATAGTACTCTATAAAAATAAAGCACTGTTTAGGGAGGTCTTCACTAACGTAAAAATCTATATTGCATGTCTAATCTAAATCAAATAATGAAAGAGTCCTGTTCCAAACCTGGCACCCACAATCTTACATTTTCACACATGTAAGTGAAATAAGTTGTGCAAAAGAATTTCGATTGGTCTAACATAAGCAAAGGAACAAATAACTTTGTGTCAGTCAGTTTCAGGAAAGGACTGCTTAAATTTCACCTTTTAAACGTACTTTTTGTCTTTCATTTAAATTCCCATTGGAAAAATAAGTCCAACTAGCTAATTAATAATGTATAATGTCTTGGAGGAACTTTAAAGGATTTGGCTTCCACAGAAGGGCATGTTGAATATTATTGGGAATCGCAGCACTCACTTCTGAAGCAGTCGACGAGAAGCTATCAAATGGCTTTTACATCCCCTCGGAGAGATAATAAAAGCGTTTACTACACTGGAAAGGTGCTTTATTGAAACACTCCCTTAAGGACAATATGTGGGTAAGCTGAATGGGGCTTTTCTCAAACGTAGCCATATGATGTGACTATAAGTAGCAATAAAGCGATACAATGCATGCTTCAATCTAGCCTCACATCATTTCCCATCATTGCCATTTTTATATTCTTAAACACTATTGAAACAGTCTTGGTATGTCTTCTGTGTTTTCATTTTCATTTTGTAGGTGACATTGGGAAGGTAAAACCACAAAGACACATAGGTCTAATATCCAAGTCAAAGAATTCTCTTGGCATGGTGCAGGGCTTTCTACAGCGCGCATTCATGATTTGTGGGAGTCCTCCGAGAGCACCGGTAACAGCCTTTCAGAAGCCCTGATTACAAACCGAGATGCTCTGCATATTAACAACAGGTCTTCCCTCCGGAGGCCTGACTAGCGGCTGGCTTTTGCAAAAAAAAGAGACATAATGAGGTAAACAACTAATGCCACTGGATCTGAATAGAATGATTAAAATGGACGTGAGCTAAATCAAGTTGTTTAGCTGACAGCGCAAGGAAAGCGTTAAAAGAAGGATCCATAAATTATAGAATATATGTGCTCACTTATGAGACTCTACGAATGAAGGAAGAGGCAGAATTATACTAAATCGTTACTCTATATGTTTTTTTCAGGCCTGTGAAATAGGCGGACTTTCCAAGCTGAATAAGAAATGTTCAAAACAATTGTGAGAAAAAAAAAACGATTTCCAAATCTTGTTCTAAAGCTTACTAGTTTTGCATCCTTAGCTTATTGTTGCCTCTGTATCCTTTATACTCCTGTTGTTGCTGTTACCCTCGTTTTCTTGCACTGTTCAACCCTTTGGATTAATTTAGGATCTATTCTGCGTTTTTCTTGCACGGTTGCAACGGTTTTACTTATTTCTGATCCCTTTCTGCTGTTGTCTCGCACTGTTGTAACCTTTGTATTTCATTTCTGATTCCGTTCTGCTGTTGTCTCGACCCCGTCACCAGCTCGTTTTCCAGCTTTGCAACTCCTGCTTCTGCCTGCTGCTCTACTCCTCCAGAGCTCCGCCTCCTTCCAGGACCTATTTAATGGAGGCCGCAGTACAACCCCATTTTGCAGGTTCCCGTTCCCTGCTAACGCTGCCTAGCTCCCAGCCCCCTCCAAGTCCTACTTCATGGAGGTTGCAGTGTGGGTGCACCACTGGCATACTAAAGAAAAGCCCGAACGCACCTGGCCCACGCCCAGCGCCAGGAACCCCTGAGCTTCAATAATGTAATTTATGAGAAATCACCCCAGGAGGACTTTCTCAATAACAGGAATCAGAAATACTGGTGATAAAGAAATTCCCTATTGTTAATCTATCATGTAGACAATTGAATAAAGTAGAAATGGATGTCTTGGAACAAGGATGGGTTTAGTTTTGCACTGACCACAAATGTGAATAATTTGTGAATACATTTCGTAAATGTTTTTTTAGAAAAATAAGACAAATGATTTTTTGAGAATCGAAAAGACACTGATGAGAACAACATTTCTGGTTTGCAACCAAAGTCAACATTCACTCCCAACACTAGTCAGGTGAGCTGAAACATTGATACCTTTGAACAAGTAGTTAAATCTAAGATACATCAAGTGTGGGACAACCCTGCACCAGATGGCAACAATATAAGTAGGAAGCACAGGGAAGCAATTGCAGCCCTTAAGAATGATTTCAGTATTCGATCAAGCCCACCTACAAGGGGGAGGGGTGGTCATTTTTGACACCCTAGACTATGAAAACAGGATTATGAATCTTTTGAATGTTGAGGAACATTACATAAAGGAACCAATGAGGAGGTTGAACTCCTTAAAAATGGAGATTAGTGCCTTTCTGACTACTGCCAGAAAAACAACTGGATAGTTGAGAGTGAATTTAAATTCGACCACGATGAGAATACAATCATACTGGCTAATTTACAAGAAAAAGATTCCAAGACCCCCCTCCCCAACCCCCCCCCCCCCAGACCCATTGTGAGTTGCATTGGCTCTGTTGTGGAGCCACTCAGTAAATATATAGACAGTTTCCTAAACCCTCTAGTGCAGAAACAGAAATCTTATATAAAAGATTCGGCACATATGATTACCATAATTGAGGGCACCAGTTTTAATAATAGGTCTCAAATACTGGTGACCCTCGACATTGAGGCCCTATACACAAATATACTCAAGGATGACACTACAGTTGTCATCAAGAACATACTGGGGGAAGCAACGTATAGAGGTGCCAATGCTGATTTTAATATTGAATGTGTAACATTGGTTTTGGAACATAATGTTTCTGTTTAAAGATAGTTTATTTTTCAAGTGTAAGAGGACCAGTATGGGGGCCACTTGTGCCCCCAGTCTGGGGTGCCTCCATGTGGGTAAATTTGAGGAGAAACATATTTTTAAAGAAGCTGCCCCTTTCATTGAAAATGTTGCCAAATGGTATAGATTTAGAGACGATATCCTGTTCATTTGGGAAGGGTCAGAGGAACTTCTAGGTGAATTCCTTGAATGGCTGAACCTAGGGGACTCCAACCTTAAATTTACAGCACAATACAGTAACAGAAGTGTAAACTTTTTAAAACATTCTATTAAAGATGTGCAGGGTATCCTTGAAGTGGAACTTTTCAAGAAACCAACTGATAAAAACACTTTGCTCCACTAGACCAGCTATGACCCTAGAGCCCAGAAAGATAACATTCCCTTTGGGCAGTTCCTTCATCTCTGAAAGAATTGCTCATCGTTGGAAGATTTCTACAAACATTCAGAGAATCTCAAAATGAAACGACACTAATCAATCATTCACTCAAACAAGCCCAATTTTATGATCAATACAGTATGTTGACAGACAATAATAAGAAGAAACAAGAAAAAAGTAAGACACACCAAAGTGTGTGTGTTACCAATTGTCCGTTATTAGTAATAAAGTAAAAAAAAATAATGAATTCCAATTGGAGTATTCTTGATGATGATGAACAAAACGTTCTAGATCGGCCGACGTTTGCATTCAAATGGAATATTACCTTGAAAAAAACAATTGGTGCATACTTAAAGGGACACAACTGAATTAGAACACATCATCTCAGGGACCAAAGCAATAGGCAATTATAAATGTGGTAGTTGTGCCATCTGCAATAAATGCACAGTAGGGAAAGCATTGTACAAAATAAACAGACTTTGACAGGCAAAGATCTTAACAATTCCAGAAGTAGTAATGTTGTTTATTTACTTACATGCCTATGTGGTCTGGGGTATGCGGGCATGACAGCTCAAGACTTGAGAGTCCGCCTTCTGGAACATAAATCTGCATTAAAAAAAACAAAGATTACCCTCCCCATTTTAGAACAGCAGGTCATTCCTTTACTGATTTTAAATGGTTCAATATTGAAAAAAAAGAGGAGGGAATCTTACATTTTAGCAGAAAAAAGGGGGACAATGGTATATTTCAATATTGGACAGGGTAAGAAAAGGTCTCAATACCAAGAAAGACTGGATGAGATTAATTAACTAAATTGGCTTTTAATATTAGGTCTGTAGAATCATTAGGTCACAGGAAGTGTGAACTTATGCAACTCTGCAATAAAGGTAGATCCCACCAGTACTATATCCTTTAGATATAGTTTATATAGTTGTTTCAATAAAATACTTCTCACTGGCCACTGATGAATTGTGTACTGTGGGCACTGTACCGGCCAGTATTGACTGCATAACCAGGTTGTTCAATGATGAGTGTTTAAAATGTTGGAAATTCTGAACAACCAGACATGCGTATTAAGTGACCATGATCCCTTGTGGACCAAACCAGGCTTATGGCATTGACCGGGATAAAGGAAATATAAGTTTAATAGGTTGATTATCAATATATTGTATACTTTATTAAATTGCCTTGAGGAGGGTTATTTTCATTCCCGACACTTAAATACATCTCTAATTGATAAACTCAATCTCCCCTTTCTTGAAAAGGAACCAGCGACCATTACAAGATGGTGGCCGTTTTTCCAACTAGGCAAGGGGGAAATAGATTGGCCACTTTCACGTGACATGTACCTTCATCTAGTATCGATGTGCGCTTAGTGATGACGATTTGGGAAACACAAACCCGGGTGTTCCTTATTACGCCAGGATATTTAAAGTGGGAGACGGACAGATTCACTTTTTCTCCGCACCCACAAAGATTGAAAGGTATCCAGCTGGCCGTAAAGGAAGTTATGGTTGAGTGATAGTTAGCACTCAGTGGGCCCGGATTCACAGAATGAACTTAAGACTCAATCCTAAACTTACTACTATTTTGGTATTCACAGAATGCACTAACTACTTTTGGCATTCACAGAATGAACTTACTACTTTTGGTATTCACAGAAGTTAGGATTTTGTCTTAAGTTTGTCTTAAGACAAACTTAAGACAGACTTAAGACAGACTTAAGACAAACTTAAGACAGACTTAAGACAAAATCCTAACTTCTGTGAATACCAAAAGTAGTAAGTTCATTCTGTGAATTCCAAAATTAGTAAGTGCATTCTGTGAATACCAAAATAGTAGTTAAGTTTAGGATTGAGTCTTAAGTTCATTCTGTGAATCAGACCCAGTGTTTTTTATTATCCTTCCTCGCAAAATAGTGCAATATACCATTAAGCCAGAAGATTTGTTGCACTTAATGCATTTAGATTCTTCCACGAAAAAAGTGCAAGAAACTATTAAGCCACAACTTTCCTTTCACTTAAGGCATTTAGATTTCATTTCCCAATGGCTAATGATACTTCTGCCTATAGTACATGGTTACAGGCGTTTTTTAGGTTTTGCCTGCAAGTGCGCACGTAGTGCGCATGCACAAAAAAACCTATTGAGTTCTATATATGATCGATGACCCGCCTCTGTCTCTCATTGGCTAGCTCCATAAATGGAGGCTAGCCATTGGGAGACAGAGGCTGTCAATCGCGCTTTCTCGGGGAAAACGCGATTCAGGGGCGTTTCTCAGGCGTTTTTTAAGCCCCGCCCCTTTGTCCCGGGCCGCGCTGCGATGGGCTGCAGGCTCGGGACACCCCAGTGACGTCATTTCCCGGGCCGCGCTGTGATTGGCTGCCGGCCCGGGACACCCCGTGACGTCAGCCAATCACAGCACGGCCCGGGACCTGACTTGTTTTTCTAGATTTTAAGCGCGATATAAATACAATTTACAACTCGAAATTCAGTTTGCGGATAAAATCATCGTTAACCAGAATCTAAAAAAATATGCCTGAAAATAGGGACAAGCGTTCAGGTATTTTGATAGGTAAGTCACCAAAAGTAAATACACACATTAACGCTTGTTTACATCGCCAGGCTATCCGGCACAACCAGGGCACGCCCACGAAAGTCGGGAAAAACACACAAGAAGCGTGTTCGTTCAACAACGAATCATTGCTCGCTGCTTTGTAGCTTTGTTGCTGTGTCGTCACTTCCTATGAGCTTTACGTCTGCGGTGGTTACCAGGAGGAACCCAGTGGCAGCGAGAAACCAGGAAGTGTAGGAGAGTCTCTGTTTCAGTCAGACAGTAGACTCGACTTGCCGCCCGGCCATGAATTACAACGCCAAGGAGGAAGACGGCGGCGGGCACCACTCGGGCGCCGGGTCCGGGGTGGCTTCAAAGAGTAAGAAGCCAGATAATACTGCCTTCAAGCAGCAGCGGTTGCCCGCCTGGCAGCCCATCCTGACAGCCGGTACCGTGCTACCTGCTTTTTTCGTCATCGGCTTAATCTTCATCCCCATCGGTATCGGCATTTTCGTCACCAGCAACAACATCCGGGAGCGCGAGGTACCAAAAACAGTACTAATCCTACCCATAAATAACTATTGTCTGCGTGACCACCCATCGCCCTGCACCCCAACGCTGTCCCGTGGCGCTATGCTTTATGTATCAATTCACACCACCCTCGTGGGCACAATGACAGTCTGTGTGCTATTAACACTGTGCCTAGGAAGAGGATTGTATTCACGGGGGGCTAGGGAGGGGATGAGCGTAGGAGGGATGGCTATTCTAATGCTCATTATTCACCCAGCCCTTAAAGCAACCCTGGGAACTAAATGGCCTTGTGAAAAAGGTAACTGGTGACCTTCGTCATACCCAGAACTGATGTTCGCAGACCTTTAATCCTGCGAGAAATCATGAGTCAATTTATATAACTTTTCCCCCCATACAAACAGAGGGTCGGTCAGTTCTTCAAAGGTGTGTCATAAACATTAGGATTTCATATCGTATACACGCTTCTCGTTAATTTTATCTTTGCGCTACTCGGAAATTTTTTGTGAGCTGTTTTATTTGTAGAAAACTTTAAACAGGACATTTATGTGCAATGATGTTGGTGATTCTATATAGTTTACACTTGACTCTATGGCTGTGCAAAAATGATGGTTCTCAGTCAAATATATTTTGTACGTCCTCAACACTTTTATTTTGAAAACACGTTCTTGCTACTTTTACTTTTGACAGTGTGAGATTTATATTTTTCTTTAAAGTATATGGATGATTTATTTCTGTCTAGAAAGCTATATTAAGGTCATTTTTTATTTTTTTTGGGTCTTGTTCTGTTTAGTTTTCACGTAATTTTTTTCTGCGATGTTTCCAATTGACGTTATCAGAACTCGGTGGACCCAAGTAGATCATAGCGCTGGTGTTAATGGAATTGACTTGTGGTATTATTTGCATGAAGCTCGTACCTAAGCTTGAGAACACACATATGTGATACATTCCAAAAAAATGTTTAAATATATTTATACATATACCCCCCGTGTATTGAAGTACTTCTGTTATTCTCAAACACGTATCAATGAAAACGCAAGTATTCTCAATTACATAAACGTTTTTTTAAAAATTATAAAGCTAGATTGAATTTTGAGGTGTAATGTTGCTAATTCTTTTAGGAGAAAACGAGGTTTATATCTTTTATATTTAACCTGCACTCAATCTCTTTGCGTGTGAAAGAAATACTTTTATTTAGATAATGTGCAGTCCTTACTCTACCAAAAGTCCCCCATGTTCCATGATTTTAAGATTTCTCTTTTATCGCTTGGCGTTTGTCCATTACTTTGTGAAGAAAATGATTGCATTGGGAGCAGGTGTTTTTTGTCCGGGCTGTTGGGAGGGAGTCGACCTTGTAGGCTGAACAGTTATGTTGGCATATCCCAAGTGCGTTTTACGAACATAAAATAGGTACACATTGAACAGGTGCAGGAGGTCTTTTCTTACACCCTCATTATCTACAGTGCACATACCAGTTTTGAGAAGGAAGCAGTTGCTGCTCTTTTAGATTCTCGCAACGCAGGACATGTTGGCTTCGTGGTACACCCTGTCGTTCCTATGCTCTTGTTTAATTAAATTGTTTAATGGGTGAGGTACTTGTCTCGGTGTATGATCGTCTAGAAGAGAGAACCCAGCAGGAGCCACGAAATAACTACAACCCTTGGGTACTTAGCTGTGTAGGAATGTATGCCACCCTCCCAGCGGTGCCTATTTATAAAGAAAACTACATTTCACGAGGCCGTCACCTTTAATGAGGGTAAGCTTCTTCTTGGAACCAAAATTAGTCTTTATTCGCGTGTTTACGTTTTATGTGTCATACAAGTCTGTTCTGCTGCATGCTTTTCCTGAGTGCGCCGCGCGTGCCCCTCTTTTGGTCTGTTGCTGCCAGCTAGAAGGGAACAGATTAATTATTGATGTGTTAGGCACACCTGCGAACAATTTAAAGTGCACAGGGGATTAAGGCTCTTAATCTGTTTGTCATCATTTTAGCACCCTCTACCCCCTGCAAACTTTCTCTCGGGCATGTTTTCATTTAAATGTTTTTGAGGCCATTGAAAAGAGAGCTTTAAGATTTCACTGTGGTCAGAATTTGTGAACAGAATGTGCAGCAGGCAGCCTTCCAGGGCGCCTGTAAAGTAAGAAAAGTGGTCGATTGGTCCTAAGAAATAGACCGAAGTATCATAGGGAATATCTTGCTTCAAAAAACAATTAAAACTCATGGTGCTGTTTAAAACGCGCAATAGACTATTCGGAAAGTCTTACAGGATTTCGTATGGGTGTGGTAACTTCAGTAGAAAAGGTAGTCAGGATTCCTCTAAAGCAAGTGGGGTGTACATGGCCATTAAGTTCTACTGACATACAGAATACACTTTAATTGGGCATGACGTGTAGTGACACTTCTATCATTCATGCTGAACATATATTCTATACATACTCCCTATGGCTTTGGTTCAGCCCCCTTCTGCTTGTGGCTTCTTTGGTTCAAGAACCTTCAGACATTGGCTTGAAATATTATCAGACACATCTTGGATCAGCCACAGGAGTATTTTCGTTTCATCTTCTGTATGAGGGACTATTTTACACTTGATACATATTGGAGTTCTGGACTTTTTGGTTCCGTCCAGAGGTGTCAGGGAACAACACCCGAAGACCCCGGAGTTCCACCTGTCTTGGTGCACAAATAAACAGAAACACGGGCTTCTCGATGGTGGCGTCAAAGACCAAAGGTTTATTACTGCAAGGACACAGAAGTCACAGAAACTACGCATGGGCAGTGTCTAGGAGCCTGTTCGATTTGTACAAAGAGGGTTGCTCCTTATATACTAAAAATTGGGCTTCAGGCAAATTCTTCATATGTTAGTACATTCCCAAACCTTTGTGTCCTAAACAATAAATATTTGGCGTTGCACAGGAATCGTCGACAATATCTGATGTCAAAACATTACGAACGAGGGGTTCCCACTTTTCCATCATAATCTCATGTCAACTTTTCATTGAAGACCCGGACCGCCTCATCGTAAATTTCGTTACCTCCCCCTAATAAAGGCCCAGAAGGAAAGGAGCAGAGCCAGGTGCAGAAGATAGAAAGGCAGGATAAGGGATGTTTGTGGGTTGTAAATGGGCAAGGCTACCGGCTTCGGCCGCCTAATCGTGATCAGGCCAACGACCACAAGAACCAGTATAGCAGGACTGGCCTCGGGCAGAGGAGGCAACCTTTGTCGAGTCACTGGCCTCGGGCAGAGGAGGCAGCCTTTGTCGAGTCATGCAGCTACAGCGTGTTCTGTTCCAAGGTGCACGTGTCACTAAAGAGGTGAATCACCGGCTAAGGCTACGTGTCCTTAATCGAAATGAAGTGATCAGGGGTTATTGCGTATGTGAGGGCAAGAAACACAAAATGGCTGCCATGATCTAAGATGGATGCCATGGGTAGATCGGAGAAATGTTCGTTACAGGAGTACTCTTGCTTGTAGCGTAGCGAAAACACCAGGATATGCTAAATGGATCATTTGCGGTTCGCTGATACCAATATTATGTATTTCCGACAATATTGAAAACACGGGTTCAAATCGTCACGGAACCTCAGACCCTCCTTTTGCCCTTACATAGGCAATTACTCAGTCTATGTCAGAGTCTAATTCTATGCTCATCAGGTCAGTGACATGTTGTTGTATCATCATCCTTTCTCGCGCCTTTTCTCCAAACGCAGGTGGTTTCCTAAAACAGGTTGCAGCACAAAGACTACACAGAGCCGGACCACACTGGATAATCAGGCAGCATGAGAATAGGAATACTAAGATGACACCAATGACCATCAGAACCTTCCATCCCCACGCTGATATCAGAGTCCAAAACCACTCCATGAAGGACCAGTTTCCCTTGTCTACGTGTATAGAGTCGGAAATCTTGTGTAGCTTAGAGATCGCCTCATAGACTGTTGGAGCATTATTGGGAATAAAGACACAGCAGCTCGATTGGATCATTCTGCATACCCCACCTCGATCTGCAAGTATTACGTCTAGAACCAAACGGTTCTGCAACGTCATGAGTCTATCCGCCTGAAGCTCAGCTGTCAAATTGCTAAGGGCACCAGCAGTTTCGGTAATAGTAGATTCAACTACCCGTGTTAGCTGACGTATGTTTCTACTATTGGCCATAGGCCCCCAGAACGGAAGGAAGCCTTTGAAGAAGTCTCCAGCTTCCTGACCAGCGGTGTCTTCCTTGCTAAAAATACCTCTTGCTACTCTGGTCTTGTGATAATCAGATGAAGCAGTGTATGTTGGAGGCAATAATCGAGCAATATAACATGATCCTGAAAAGTCAGCAGGCAACCATGTATACGCTCTGTCTTGACAGATGAAGTAGGTACCCCTAGCAGTAAGGAAGGCAGGGGAAGAGTTAGACGGAAACACGTAAGTCTCTACGCACTCACTCCTCCCTAGCTGAGCTCTCGGATTTCTCCCATTACCTTGTAAACAGACCTGACCTCGGTGAGGTACGACCCAGATTGGAGTGGAGCTTTTCCGTTTGCTTTCTCCCAAACTAAGGCGATACTCTGAAGAATTCCAACTCAAATATACTCGTAATTCGTCTCTAGGGTAAGATGGAGTATTATTGACGTCCTTGATCATGTCAATAATTCCCTGGACTAGAGCTTTGTTGGCAGAGTTATATTTAGGGGAACGTGGTGGACGCGGAGGATAGGTTTCAAGGGCATAAGCAAAGATGGTTTGAAAGGCCTGAAATGATCCATTATAGCTGAAAGGCAAAACCAGGTAAGGAATGCCTTTATCCATAGTGTGGGGTATCAAGCCACACACCCAGCAGTCTGTAGTGTTAACTACTAGTTGGTGTTGGTGCAAGAGCTGTACAAAGGTGTTATTGATGAATTCTGAGCGTCGAGCTTGCTCATGTTCAGGAAACGAGTGAAAAGAGTGTATGGAAGAAACAGTAGAGGTAGCAGGATCAAGGGGAGGTACTGTAGTTACTGGCATAAAAATTAGACTCATACCAAAGACGATTCCACCCACCAACGTTATCAAAACAATCAAGAATGTAATGGCACATTGTATCAGAAAGCATTTGCTGTGAAGAATTCTGTAAAGTCTATTTCTGCGAACATAAATCACATTTTCTCGTTGCAGCGCAGGAAGCTCCATCTTCTACAATCCGCTCGCGACCACTGACGATGTGTACGTAGATGAAAATGCCTTTATCAGCCCTGGGAGTTCCCAGAACCAACAGAAAGATCGACCTTGTGTCTGACCCCCGCAGATTCAACTAGGCACACAGCCACGACCCTACGGCTACCCAGACGGCAAGGCAATTTTTAAAAACAATAAAACAATAGCAAACTTCCTGGCTGAAGGCAAAAGTTCAAAATTTCAAATATCACGATAGGCAGTTTCCTGCTTTATTTGTCCATATTACGAGATCGTAAGTTGTATCTTAGTTTCGCAGGAACCGTTTGATCAGGAAACAGTGTGTTGTCAATAGAGTTTGCAATGTTCAAGTTCGCAGATGGCAAAGCTTCTTCTGATGCAGAGGGCAAGTGTTCAGGAGTCAAAGAAGTAGTTTCAGGAGGAGAGTCAGTTATCAATTCCGCATCGCTGAAAGGGATAAACTTGGGTGTTTGCTCGAATTCAGAGGCACCAATTCCCTTCTTCACCCAGTTGTCGTAAGGAAGTGGCAGGGGCACACGTTTGACATGAGTTGCATGTATCCAGTGCTTGCGTCCAGCCACACGAACAGCAGTTCTCGTTGCAAGCAGCACCTGGAAGGGGCCGACAAACTTGGGCTGAAGGTTCTTTGTCCTCGTAAAATTTCGTACCACAACGTGGTCGCCGGGTTTCAGCTGATGACCTGGACTCTCCGGAGGCTTTGGCAATGCATCGAAAACCTGTTGGTGAATAAGACTCAATTTAGCAGTCAAGTCGTAAAGGTAATCAATCAACATTGGATATTCCAAAGAACAAAATTCTTTCGGCCTAGGCACTCCCCAAACATTAGCAGGACGGCCGAAGACAATTTCGTATGGACTAAGCCCTACTCTAGAATGCACAGTTGCTCTCGTCGATAACAAAGCCAAGGGTAGTGCGTCTGGCCAGGATAAACCCGTGGATGCCTGTATTTTGGCTAGTTTTAGTTTGAGGGTGCCATTGTAACCCTCAACTAAACCAGCAGACTGGGGATGGTTTGCACTGTGAAACTTCTGTTTAATGCCCAAACCGGCACACACACTCTGCATAACTTTCCCTATAAACTCACTTCTGTTATCTGACCATACAATCCGTGGCATTCCATACCTAGGGAAATATTCTTTGAGAAGAATTTTGGCAGTAGATAGGGCAGTATTGTCCTTTAGTGGATATGCTTCGATCCATCTGGAAAATGCACAGACTACCACCAGGACGTATTTTAGATTATTACAACGATCCATGTGTATGAAATCTAACTGAATCACCTCAAAGGGGCAAGAGGGTGGAGCGAAATGACCAGCAGGAGTAGGAGTTCCCTTGCCAGGATTATGCATCAGGCATACCATACAATTTTTCACCACTCTCTCTGCACATTTACTAATCCCATCATTCTTCCAAACTGGGGCCAACATTTTACAAATTCCTTTAGAACTTATGTGCGCTACTCCATGCGCCATTGCCACCACTGCAAGCACATACGCATCAGGCAACATCCAACGCTGTTGTTCCGACAAGTCAATCCAACACCCACTCGAATCCAACTTGCCCGTACTTTCTTTCCATGCACGTTTTTCCTCCTCAGTTGCCTCTTTCTGAATCTCTTTCACACTTTCCACTGTATCCTCACACATTCCAGACTCGGAAATCCATCTTGCAGATGTTGCAACATACATTCTACTCATCATATTTCTAGCTGTCTGTTTAGCAGTCTCATCAGCAAAAGCATTCCCACGACCAACATCATCCGTGATTGCTTTATGCGCACTGCATTTCACAATCGCAACTTCAGTCGGCAAGGTTAGAGATTCCAACAAGTAGTTAACTAACTGACCATGTTGAATCTTAGTCCCATGGGACGTAATGAAACCTCTTTCTTTCCACAAACGGCCAAAACTATGGGCCACGCCAAACGCGTACTGACTATCTGTGAACACATTCACTCTCTTTCCCTTAGCTAGAACACACGCTCTTGTTAGAGCGATTAACTCTGCAGCTTGGGCAGAATTCTGACTCACTCTTGCAGTCTCCACAATCGTACTCAAAGTCGTTACTGCATAAGCAGCAGTCACATCACCATTCTCCAATTTAAAGCATGACCCATCAACATACAACGTGCCATCGGGATCTGACAATGGAGTGTCTTTCAAATCAATTCGTCCTTTTGTCTCTTCCTCGGTTCTGAAACAACAATCATGAGGTTCGGAATCACTCGACTCTTTATTAGCCGGCAACAGTGTTGCTGGATTCAATACATTGCATCTTTTGATCTGAATATGACTCGCTAGCAATGTCAGCTCGTAGCCAGATAATCTTGCACTGGTAAGGTGTTGTGTCTTAGTTCTGTTCATGAGTGTATCCACAGCATGAGGAACCATGACCACTAGCATGTTATTCATCACCAAACCAGCAGATTGTCGAATGGAAGCCGCAGCTGCCGCTGTAGCTCTCAAACAACTAGGTAACGCTCTAGCTACCGGATCTAATGTTGATGAAAAGTACGCACAAGGGCGTTGTTTATCACCAAATTTCTGTGTCAGAACACTCAACGCGCAACCTTCTCTTTCGTGAACATAGAGCGTGAATGGCTTGCTGTAATCGGGTGTACCCAATACAGGAGCTGAACAAAGTGCATTTCGTAACTCAGAAAAACTCTCCTGACATTCAGCAGACCATGGCACCGGACTCGGAACATTTTTCCCAGTCAAAGCTACCAACGGTTTTGCTAAAAGAGAATAATTTGGGATCCACTGTCTACAGTAAGAGGTAATACCTAGAAAGGCACGTACTTCTCTCTGTGTGCGAGGAACACTCATCTGCGTAATTGCTTTTATTCTTTCTGGGGTCAACTTCCTTCCCTCCTTTGACAAGAGATGACCTAGGTAGGTCACTTCTTGGCAGCAATATTGCATTTTGGAAGGTGACACCTTGTGATTCAAATTAGACAAATGATGCAATAACGAAATTGTAGCTGCTTTGCAAGTTTCCTTGTCATCGGCAGCCACTAGAAGGTCATCTACATACTGCACTAGAGCCGAACCTGGAGGAAGTACAAAGGAATCTAACTGACTTTTTAATGCCTGACTGTAAATGGATTGGCTCTCACAATAGCCTTGTGGAGCGCGTTTAAATCTGAAGCTTCGACCTCCTAGACAGAAGCCAAAAATATCTCTGCTTTCTTCGGCTATCGGAATGCTGAAAAAGGCATTTTTCAAGTCAATGACTGAAAACCATGTAGCTGTAGCAGGAATCAACGTTAACAAGGCAGTAATGTCTGGAACCACAGGAAACTGTGGAACTACAATCTTATTAACTTCTCTGAGATCAATGACAAACCTATATACTGGAGGTTTTGTCGGGTCAGTACGTTTCAAAATCGGTAATACAGGACTGTTACAGACATTTCCTCTAGTTTCTTCAACCACACCTTTCTTAATTAAATCTTGTACAATCAATAAAAGTGCACGTTCACCTTCACTAGATATTTTGTATTGAGGAATTCGTGGAAATTTTACATTTGCTTTCAAAGTGACTACATATGGTGGTATTTCTAAAAGGCCTACATCGTTAGGACCAGTCGCCCAAAGAGTATCAGGGAGTGAACGCAGCTCTGGTGGGAGTGCATCCATAGACAAGTACATCGGAGAGGTGATTCTTTTACCCAACGTAAGCTGTACTCCTTCCGGAGAACAGTACAATGTCGCATATAGTCGTTTTAACAAGTCTAAACCAAGCAGATTTTCATTACAACCTGTCGTCAAAATCAGGGGTGCTTTCAATTGACACGGTCCAACAGAAATAGACAAAGGACCAGATACCGGGTTGTAAACAGGGGCGCCTGAAAAACCTACAGAAACATTTGTTAAGCCGGACAAAGGTGCGCCAGGGAGTTTCGCATGCATGATCGAACTTTTTGCGGCACCAGTATCCAACAGAAACGGTTCGACTACACCTGATGTTGCTACTGCGACATAAGGCCCACTCTGATCCACTGGAACTGATACTACTCCCTCTCTCTGTCCATGGCTGTCCTAGTACTCATTTTGTTGAAATCCCTCATCGTTTTCACAATAGTCTTCAACATGATATTGTTGAGATCTATTTTGTTGGGCCGACTGTCCATTTCGTTGATCAAAGTGATTGGAAGGGCGATCATTTGTCTGTGGAGGCATAGCACCTCGTCCTCGACCTCTAGAATTCTGCACAAAACCACCACGACCTCCCTGAGCTGCATTATTTTGCGCTAGGACTGGACACTCATTTTTATAATGACCTTCTTTCTTACAATACGCACACTGATTCCACTGGTATTGTGGCCTAGGTGAACTATAATCTGTCCTTTGATACGATCCTTGCTGTGTATTAGTCTGATTTATGCGAGGTGGATATGCCTGCTGCAAAAGAACTTTAGTCTTTAAGTCTTTCGTCTTTTTATCTGATTTCTCTTTCTCTTCTTTATCCCTATTTTCATAATACTGTGCAGTTGCAAGTATTTGCGCAGTTGTAGAGACAGCCCACGCACTTTCTGAATCTTTTAATTTATTGCATAGCTCGGGTAACAAATTGTGTAAAAATTTATCGACAAACAGTCTCTGACCTCCTTCTGTGCTCATATCCTGACCACTATGATCTACAAAAGTCTCTTCGAACCTCGTGAAAAAGTCGGAGACACTTTCGTCTTTCTTTTGCCTGCATGCGGACAACTTGTCCCAATTAACACGCAATGCGGGCATCAGAGTCTTCATTAAGTCGATTATTCTACCTGGAAGATTAGCAATTAGAGGTTCGGGTTTGGAACCACCTATTTGCTGACCATCCGCTGCAATGATAGCTGCCCAATCACCACCTAAGGCAACTGGATGATTCTCTTTACGAATTTTAGCCCAAATTGGTTGCGGAACTACATTGCCAAATAACATGTCAATGTCCGCCAGATTCATCACACAGGCCTCAACTGTTTGCGCTAATTCCTTATAGTATCCAGCAGGATTCTTACGCGGGTCTGGCAAGGCCTGCTTCACTGCTAACACTTCGGCTCGCTTCCACGGAATGTGTATCCATACTCTCTGGAATTGCGCCGGAGCGGCTGGAATACCATTAATGGCATCAGCTTGCACAGCTTCGCGCCAAATTGGAGGAACCTCCCTCATTGGATATTGGCGATTCTGCTTCGTAATACCTTTCTCTAAGTCTCTCGGTGAACGAAGTGATGGATCATTCCTATAACTTAAAATCAGTTCCATCGCTTCTTTTATATTTTGACCTACTATCATTCCTGCAGCAAACTCTTTCTGAACCTTAATTAAGTCTTCTAAATTCGATTCAGAGTCATCTTCTTCTAGTTCCTCACGTAAAAGAGAGCACATCTCGTCAAAGACATATCTTTGCGTTGGTTCATTCCACTGCATAAATGTATCTAGTACATCTCTCGTACTATATCTCCTACTTTTCGAAATCCATCTGAGAGCCGTGGAATCTAATATTCCCCGTTCCTCAGTACTTGGGAGCTGACTACGTCTTTGTACGGAGTCAGAAGCAGGAGTCTTAATCAAAGATTTATAGAAAGGAGACAGAATGTTAGAGACAGAATCAGTGATTCTTCGACGAACAGAAAGCGGAGTCAACATACTGGCAGATGCAGAGAACACAGTAGCAGTTGGAACGGATAGCGGGACAGTAGGAGTATCGAGGAAGATAACTTGTGGAACAGTAGGTGTAAGCGATACAGGTATAGGTAGAGAAGTCGGCAACCCAGGAAGAGGAGGTGCCGTAGGAACATTCACATTGACCACAGGAGGTACAGGAGCTTGATTCTGAGGGGCAGGAGCAGGAATGCCAGGTTGTCCAGCAACCGGCAATTGAACATTTGGTACAGGTGGAGCCGTAGTACCCTGTGCATACGGTGGTGGTGACCGTAACAAGTAAGACAACAGAGGATCGTTTTCAGGGTCCTCTACTATCTTAGTCGTACTCGATGGCAAGGCAGGATAGCATTTATCTATTGCTAAGTTACGCTCTCTAGTAGCTATCTCCATTGCCTTCTCAGACTCGTTATCTTGCAGCTGCTTAGCCGCTTGTTCTAAAGTTAACTCTTGCTCTTTCTGTTCTTTTTTCAACCTTTTAATCTCTCTCTGTTTAGACTCTTTTCGCCAGTAACGGAAAGAATCAAACATTGCCGGCCGGGCTTTCTTCTTAAACAATTTCACTTCTAAATTGTCAAGGATTTCGGGTTCAAAACTACCATGCAGTGGCCAACTAAGGACACCATCCTTTTCAGTGTATCGGACCCATACCTCATTATAAGATATAGGACCCACACCATGCTTACAGTAAAGATCATATAAAGGAGTCCCAATCGGAGGAACCAGACATGAGTCCTCCAATCGTGAATCGTTGTTGCAACCAAAACATGACAACATACAATTTCTCCGACTTACCATTTTGCAATCCGGAACACAAAACAAACAACACAAACAGGGATGTGCACTCGAACCAAAAACTTAGGCCTACCAAAAGCGAACAAATGTATTGATACCCAAACTAAACCAAATAGATTATCATAACCAGAACAACCAGTGATAATCTTACGAAACCAAACCAAACCAAGAACCAAAAAGGATTTTAACAACCCTCACGAAGTAACCAGCTAGCAACCACTAAATACTTAACTGAGGCACTGAAGACGTCACCAAGGAGAAACCCGTCATGTTTCGCCGTACTAAGGACTGCACCTCGGGTCTAAGACAGGGCGACGGTCAAGGCAACGGCCCACTGCAGTCGTCCTGAACGGGAACCCTCGTGGAAGAGAACGTCGGGCCACTTTTGCGATATGCCGGGATCGATGAAGTGGGGCGCCTCCCTCAGGAATCTTCACACGAAGCTTCTCGAACTCTTCAGGCTTTTGGACCGGTACCGAATGACGTCGCCCCACGTTGGGCGCCAATTGGAGTTCTGGACTTTTTGGTTCCGTCCAGAGGTGTCAGGGAACAACACCCGAAGACCCCGAAGTTCCACCTGTCTTGGTGCACAAATAAACAGAAACACGGGCTTCTCGATGGTGGCGTCAAAGACCAAAGGTTTATTACTGCAGGGACACAGAAGTCACAGAAACTACGCATGGGCAGTGTCTAGGAGCCTGTTCGATTTGTACAAAGAGAGTTGCTCCTTATATACTAAAAATTGGGCTTCAGGCAAATTCTTCATATGTTTGTACATTCCCAAACCTTTGTGTCCTAAACAATAAATATTTGGCGTTGCACAGGAATCGTCGACAATATCTGATGTCAAAACATTACGAACGAGGGGTTCCCACTTTTCCATCATAATCTCATGTCAACTTTTCATTCAAGACCCGGACCGCCTCATCGTAAATTTCGTTACCTCCCCCTAATAAAGGCCCAGAAGGAAAGGAGCAGAGCCAGGTGCAGAAGATAGAAAGGCAGGATAAGGGATGTTTGTGGGTTGTAAATGGGCAAGGCTACCGGCTTCGGCCGCCTAATCGTGATCAGGCCAACGACCACAAGAACCAGTATAGCAGGACTGGCCTCGGGCAGAGGAGGCAACCTTTGTCGAGTCACTGGCCTCGGGCAGAGGAGGCAGCCTTTGTCGAGTCATGCAGCTACAGCGTGTTCTGTTCCAAGGTGCACGTGTCACTAAAGAGGTGAATCACCGGCTAAGGCTACGTGTCCTTAATCGAAATGAAGTGATCAGGGGTTATTGCGTATGTGAGGGCAAGAAACACAAAATGGCTGCCATGATCTAAGATGGATGCCATGGGTAGATCGGAGAAATGTTCGTTACAGGAGTACTCTTGCTTGTAGTGTAGCGAAAACACCAGGATATGCTAAATGGATCATTTGCGGTTCGCTGATACCAATATTATGTATTTCCGACAATATTGAAAACACGGGTTCAAATCGTCACGGAACCTCAATATATTATGTTACAAAAAAACTCACAGGTGTAAGGTGGCGCTCTTGAGCACTCCTATGTGCAGAATAATTTTGCAGACAATTCAATCAAAGTAATCCAATGGAAAGAAACAAAGTTTTATTCATGAAAGATTAAGCTATTGACATTGTAAATGACAATGCCATTTATTTATCTGTTTTCAAAACCAACACATAAATAAACAATTTGTCATTTACAATGCTAATAGCTCTAACTTTGGCAAAGGCGAAACCGTTGCATTGTAAATGCTTGTTTTTAATTCTTTGTTCTCAGAGTCACTGAAGTGCATGTAAGCACAACATTGATGGGGCAGGCAGTGCTGTAAACTGTTGGAAACGATTGGCGGGCTTATTAGTCCCCATCTCGATATGTCAAAATTAGAGGTAGGCCACATTGATCACACAATATATATTTTTAATTACATACATGATGAAAAGTAGATATTGATTTACAATGGGAACATGACCCTTGTGGTTGCCTTCAGGTATTCTATACCTTGTGGGGGTAACTGTATATTGTGTCTCCTAAGCATCAGGAGGATAATTGGATCAAATTGACCAAACATTTTGAGAACTATTGGAACATAGTGCCCAAGGTGGATGCCGCATTATGAGAGATTCTTGTAATACTAGGGTGAGGTTTACTGTTGGTGCTCCCCAGTTTCTCATTTTTTTCACAAACAGTGTCATGTTGGGAGAAAGTGTTATACATAGCAGAATGAGATACAACTGAAATATTTTAATCGCAAGGTATGATTTATTTCACCACTATGGGAGAATGAAGGAGGAAGTCTCACTTGACAGGAACCCCACTAGTCCCATCTAGAGTAATGTGGGTGGTTGATAATACTGAGGAATACATAATAGAACAGCATCAGTATTCCCTGGAAGGGACACCAGGATTAGATTTTGAAAGAACATGTGCACAGGAGGTGGAAGGAGGAAGACCCCCCTCATTCCTAGAGTTCATGTATCCCATCATTATGTTATATAAGTAGGATATTTAGGCATGAAAGAATACAAAATTGAAAGTTGGTCTGAATGGATGAGTTTTAGTTATTTTTCACCATAAGGACAGACCCTTCAAACAATTATGAATTAATAATATAGTTTTTGTTCTACGTATATAATATGTTTAGTGATCTCTGGAAATGTTTAGGAAATTATTGTGAGTATAGTACATACTTCTTTTCTTTAAAAAAACTTTTTGCAATGTATTATATAATAGAGTTGTATATATTTTGTTTTGATGCAGACATACACTATATTCTTTTTTCCTTGAGAGGAACATTAATATTGTGACTCCTGAAGAAGGTGGCTTAATAATACATTGTCCACCGAAATGCGTCAACGCCTCTCTTTTTACAGTTAAATTCGAGGAACGGTGAAGTCTTGATAACAGAACCTACAGACTTTGACAATATTGATTCGATTGAATTAACATGTTGAGAATGATATATGTTTGTCATTGGATTGTTCCTCATTTTAATGTTTGTTGCATTTCATTTTTACGAATTTGATATCAACTTTTGGTTTGTTTTCAACCTTTGAAAATTATTGTCTTCATGAATTACGTTTTACATGAATATAATAGTTTTGTCATTAATGTGCTTTGATTAATACAAAACACAATCATAATTGATTTTTGGGTACTCTCTTAATAGTTCACTGAGGATATTTGAAAATCAAATGATTGGGTGTGAGATATAATTGATTATATGAAGTCATCAAAGAGAAATTATTTTTTGATACATTTATTGTATATCGTATCCTGTCTCTTGGGTAGTGGCGCCACTCTCTCTCTTTTTTAAACCCATGTGCTTCCGCCATCCACAGCTACACCAGTGCTGAGATGAAGGCCTTGGACACCAGACCTTGCAACAACAACTGCTGCCGAACATCTCCACACTCAACAGTAGGACCTTTTTCTTGCCACCATCGTCTCGTCTTCTGCAACCTCGGAGCTCCCGCACATGCATGTGCCACCATCACGCCTACCACAACTGCAACTAGACAGCTCAACTGCCTCCTGCTGAACGCCCGATCAGTCTGCAAACATGCCACGAGATCTGGAACTCCATCACCTCCCTCGCCCCTGATGCCATCTTCCTCACCAAGACCTAGCTCAACCTGACTTCTGTGTCCAGCATAGCCATGCCCAATGGCTTCTAGATAGCACACCAGGACCTCATCAATAAACACGGAGATGGAATCACCATTATCCACCAAGAAACAATCCACTTCACTGCTATCACAATCATGGAACACTTGAACTTCCTACTCAAAACAGATCGAAAAAAACACCATCAGAAGCACCCTCACCATCAGACCTCCAGGATCCCACCCCAGGTTCAGTGACAGCATCCTCAAATTATTTATATCATTAGCCATCTACACCAAACAAAACATCTTCCTCAGACCTCAAATTTCACCTCAACAACCCTAATGATGCCAACACAGCCAACCTCCTCAAAAGCATGAACAACATTGGCCTCAACCAGCTGGTCACTGACCCCACACACAACTTCAGACACATGCTCAACCGTATTTTCCCAGATCACGATAGAGCCAAGTACAGCCATGCCATCAAGCTTACATGTAAGGACCACTCAATCATTCACTTCACCATCACAGGAGCCCAGACACCTCTACCAACCTAGAACAGGCTGCACTGACATCCCCATCAAACCCACTGAGATCAAAAAGTCCAGCAAGCATGCCAGTTCGTACGCCATGGAAATGAGAACCACAAAACGCAACTACAAGCAACTAGAAAGAAAACGGTGCACCAGCAAGGATCCCTCAGAATGCACCACCTTCAATACATCTCTCAACTAAGCATGGGCTTAAAATCCTTTCCGTTTGCGGAATTTGCGGATTTTCTGCAATTTTGCGGTGCGTGAATCTCGCGAAATTGCAGAATAATCCACGAAATCACATGCGGGACGGATTTTCAAAAACTGAAGTACATGAAGCACTTACAGGGTTACAGCAGGTGCCCAAGTTGAAGCTAATTTCTTTGTAACCATTTACAAAATGGTTACAAAGAAATTAACTTCAACTTGGGCACCTGTTGTAACCCTGTTAGTGCTTCCTGAGCGGCGCCTCCAGACTTGTTGCCTACTTGCAACTATTCTCTGACCCTGCTCTGACCCTCGAAGCAGGGTCAGAGAATAGTTACAAGTATGGCACAATGTTCCAGGCTGTCCCAAAAATTAAACCACAACAGGAATCACTTACAGATAAGGAAGCAGGTGCCGGACTTGAAGCTCAAATTCAGTAACATATTAACCAGCCCCCAGTTGAAGCTGGGCAGGTGTGCTTTCTCCCCATAATCTACAGTGGTGAACCAGAGGGTGCTGTGATGAACCAGAAGATGCAGTTGTGAACCAGAGGGTTCTGTGATGAACCAGAGGGTGGCAGTGGTGAACCAGAGGGTGGCAGTGGTGAACCAGAGGGTGACAGTGAGGAACCAGAGGGTGGCAGCGATGAACCAGAGGGTGACAGTCCTGAACCAGAGGGTGACAGTGATGAACCAGAGGGTGGCAGTGGTGAACCAGAGGGTGCTGTGATGAACCAGAGGGTGGCAGTGATAAACCAGAGGGTGACAGTGATGAACCAGGGGGTGACAGTGGTGAACCAGAGGGTGGCAGTGGTGAACAAGAGGGTGGCAGTGATTAACCAGAGGGTGGCAGTGGTGAACCAGAGGGTGGCAGTGGTGAACCAGAGGGTGGCACTGCTAAACTGCCCGGGAGCCCTGTGGGTGTGAGCCCCCACGCTGCTGAGCTGCCCAGGGGTTGTGAGCCCCCGTGCTGCTGGACTGCCCTGGAGCCCTCTCAGTGTGAAAATCATTTGTGCTCAATTGCCTGGGAGCCCTCTGGGTGTGATCACACATTGTGCTAAGTGCCCCCTGCCCCAAGTACATATATACCTGTACCCCACAGCACCATTGTGCTCTTGCACCATGAAATCTGGTGCCTGCTTGCTCCTGATCTGTGTAGGTGGTACCACCGTCTGGTGCAGTTAAAATATAAAGTCATAACTTGCTACAAAGCACCAATAAACACGTGTCCCCCCTGGCACCAGTATGCACATGTACCAGGCGTGGAGCACCCGCATGCCACTGCACCCTACTGCCCAGCGCCAGCATATGCCTGTATGGGGCAGTTTAGTATGAGATGGGACATTGTTCAGCAGCAACAGCTATATGCGCCTGAACCTACTGAGCAGTATCAGAATGGCTTTGTACCAACACGCGCAGCAGAGCAATCTTGGACATCTGAAGGATTCTGGGGTCGTGTGCCAAACGTATTTTTGCATCCATGAGTTTCCCGAGCGGCATCCCAGTGTAGCTCCTGTGACCAGGAGGCTGCTTTCTCTTCATCTGCTGCTCTGCTCGGTCTCTGACCCTTTATAAACAAGATGCATGTGAACTCGCATAGAAGCCCCGCCCGTTTGGCCCCGTCCATCACACACTAGCGGTATGAAACGTCTTCCCGCCCGTCCCCACTATAATGGCCAGCTCACGCAAGGGACCAAAGTTACAGGCACACGTGGTCACATATTTGTGCAAAAGGCACAAAAATCTGAGAGTTTGCGGGAAAATTCGCGAACTCACAGATTCTTTTTGCCATTTCACACGAATTTGCGAGCCGCAAATGCGCAAATTTCACCCATATTAACTCTCAACCACTACCTCCAACTCCTGAAAGAGATGGAAAAGAACGCCTTAGCCCTCTGCATGAAAGCCAGCTCCTACCACAGCAAAGAACACTTCAGCATTGTCAAGGAGTTCTTTAACATTTCAGCAACCAAAAACATCATCATTCCCCTCCCAAGAACTCTGCAGCACGCTGGCGAACTTCTTCCATGACAAGACCTTCACAATCTACAAAAACCTCAAACCTCAACTTGTTACCTCTGACATCCTCAGCCTCCCTCTCCCACAGATGCAAATGCTGACCACCAGGTCAAGGCTTGGGACCAACTCACCACAGAGAGCACCACAGCCATCATGCATTCTGTCTACTCAGGTGGACCCATGAGCCCCTGTCCCCACCACATGTTCAATCTCAGAAACAGGGCTATCAACAATGACTTCACCACCATTTCAGCACATCCATTACCATGGCCACCTTCCCAAAAGAAAGGAAACATGCTGAAGTCAAATCCCTCCTCTAAAAACCATCTGCCAACCCCAGCATGCTCAAGAATTACTAGCACATCTCTCTACTCCCCTTCCACACCACTGTCCTCAAAAACACCCTCAATCACCAACTCAAGGAATATCTGGACAGCAATGATCTTCTGGACTTTACGCAAACCACAGCACAAAATCTGCCCTGATCGCAGCCACCAACAATTTCAGAACTCTCCTAGACCATGGAGAAATGTCAGAATTACTACTCAACCCCTCAGCAGCCTTTGGCAGCATGTCCGGCCACACCCTTATTAAGGGGCTTCATATGAATCCAAGAGGAAACATTTAAATGGATCGTATTCTTGTTCACCAGAAGAACGCAGAGAATCCATCTACCCACTTTCATGTCGAAACCCAGAACATCATCTGAGGCATCCAACAAGGTTCATCCCTCAGCCCTACTCAGCTTAGCATCTACATGATCCTCCCAGCCAATATTGTCAGGATCAATGGACTAATCATCATATCCTATGCAGTTGATCCCCAATATCATCCTTTCTCTTTCCGAAGACCCATACATCAGAAGGGCCAACTTCTGCCTGTGCTTGACCAACATCACTAAATTGATGCAAAGCAACTGCCTCAAACTCAACAGACAAAATGAAGTACTGATCTTTGGTAACAACACCTCCCTGTGGAAGGACTACTGACACTAAACTAGGATCCTCACTCAAGAAAACCAGGTCCAAACTCTTAGCATCATCCTGAACAGCAAAGTCACCATTAAAAGCCAAATCAACACAGTCTCCTACGCATGCTTCCTCACCCTTCACATGCTCCGAAAGATCTTGAGGTGGCTCTCAGCCAGCACATACGTACCGTTAATCAAGCCCTCATCATGAGCCGCTTAGATCACAGCAATGCACTCTATGGAGGAATCATCACTCACCTCCTGAAGAGACTACAGAAGATACAGAACTTAGAGACCAGCCTTATTCATGACCTCCCCAAATGGATTTACATGACCCCACACCTCAAGGAAAGTCTACTGGCTCCCTGTCCACAGGAGATGCCAATTCAAGATGCTAACCCATGCCTACAAAGCCCTGTACAATCAAGGACCACCATGCATCCACTTCCGCCTCCACCAAACCTCCAGAAACCTACGCTCCACCTCACTCTACCTCGCTCACACCCCTACATCCACAGAAACAACAGTGGAGAACTCTCCTACTATCTCGCTGCGAAGTTTGGAAACAAACTCCCCTTCCACCTCCAGACTTCACCCAGTCTTCAGGAATTGTGGAAGGGACTGAAAACTTGACAGTTCAACTGACTCCCAACAAGCAGGATGGCTTTCAGCACATGGATACCCTCACATGTGATTATCAGCACTCTCTAAATCCTGTTTGGTTGATTGATTAATTGATTTATAAATTGGTAGAACACAATACCATGGTGTTATTGGAGCAGCACACAGGTATTTTAAACATAGGGCATAATACATATTTGTGTCCAATTGTCACACAGTAAAAACAGCTAACTTTTTCAATAAAATTGTGCAAGTATTTTATTCATGTTCTATAATGGACGGAACAAAATTAAATAAACACTTACGTATTATTACTTATGTTCAACTTTCTTTCCTACATAAGCAAAACTAGAATGTATATGAGAATTGTTTACTGTAGATCTTACATTTCAATGCATTGCATGTGGCTGTTGTCATTTTTGCAAAGGTAGGGTACCCAAAGTTGGTCCACAGAGCCACCAAATACATGCCCATCTTTCATTACACCCATATAGGGAAAATAAATGGCAAATGTTTACTTAGTTTTTAACCTGCATACCCTTGCATTGAATCTCATATGATTTCAAATTTATCATTGTCGCATAAAGAACAGGGGTCTCTAAAACATTGACATCAACTCATATTTGACTTTAGAATTAACCTGGTGTTCATGTGCTAGATTTGTTGGAAAAAAAGGCTGAGGTCTCCGTATTTGCAAACCATGTTCAGCAAAGAGATGTTGTAAATGTACCATGGCCCATAACACTAATGATACCCATTTTCAAATGGTCATATTTTTGGCTGAAAGTTCCAGTTTTTGGCCTAGATGGGACCATAAATGTCCTGTTATTTCTATATATATATATATATATATATATATATATATATATATATATATATATATATATATATATATTGAATTTTTTTTTTTTCAAGACAACAATGTTCCCATGCACAAGAAATGTTCAGAAGCAATAAATATAGACACAATCGATTCTATATTAAATTTGACATGTCCAGCTGGACAGAGGTCTCAATCTTTACTTAATAAAAGATGCACGAAAAAGGATTCCTTCAACAAATCACCGTAGTGGGGCACAAGCCTGTACCCGAGCACATACAAATCAATACAGTGAGGAAAGTAAGGAACAAAACAGGGCTTTTTAGGCAAAAGCTGCAGATTTCTGTAGTTTACAAATGCACAGAAAAATCAAGCAGGCACCTTCGCATATACATAACATATCATTTTACGTTTCTGCATAAGGTGCACATAAAGGTCGATGGCGTTTCGGTCCCACTAATTAATCATGGGGACCATCATCAGGACATTAATTCATGTCTAGTAGTTGAAAGCCTCTATTGCCGAGGGGAGGGCCCCGGTTTGCTCGGATTGAGCGGATTAGCGGAAGGGGGGGGGGGGGGTTCTTTGAAATGGCGGTCTGGCTGGGTTCAGAGGATAAGCTGCCCAGGATCGGGAGCAATTCACGTCCGCGTCGACTAGAGGATCTGAGCACAGTATTTTGGTAATTGTCGGTTCTTTCGGCTTCATGTGCTTCCTAGCATTGCTAATTTAATCTAGAATCGATTGTGTCTATATTTATTGCTTCTGAACATTTCTTGTGCATGGGACCATTGTTGTTTTGAAAAATTATGCTCCCCAAGGTCCTGTGCTGACTCGTTTGGGGTCCCCTTGTTGACTTTAATACTGTTATTTCTATACACAGATCAACCCGAGCAAAGCAAATGGTAATATGCACGGTAATGGACTGAAATTAAGGAAAAACCTGCAGCACATGTAACACCACTTTCACCATGTTACTCCCAGTTCCCGAAGTGTCAACTTGGAACTGCTTTGCAAGATTCCATAATACCCCTTGTATCAGTGAGTGCACTAATACTCCACCTTCTAACAAGGGACACAATGTGACTTCTCATCCCTGACACAAATCCCTTGTTGAGGGCTATGTGGCTTCCTAAGAAATTGCCCACCTGGTTTCCCCAAGTTCTCTGTTCTCTGGCTGGCAAGTTGTCGCATCCCGTGCTTGCGGCCGTCAAGACAGGATTTTGACCTCCTGCCAGGCAGTGTGATCACTCCCAGGAGAAGGTAACCCACACCTGATGTGGTCACTTCAGGAGAGGATTAGCGGTAAAGAGTAGCAGCATATTGATTACTTGCTCCACTATCCCTAACTCCCTTAAATTTTGGATTTAAGTGACACCCGTGACACCAGAAACTCAGTTCTGAACAACAACAACCTGCATCAAAGAAGAAAGGATAAAAGACTAGTGTGAACAACAACAGGACATGCACAAAGCAAAAGAAGGATACCCTTCACCTGCGGCAATGTTCTTGCCTGATTGAGACTCGTCCTAGGCTATCTCCTGGTTAATCGCTGGCCATCAGAGCCTCTGAGGGATCATCCAAATCGGTTTTGCTTGAGTTGTGTTGGTTACTTATCGTCCATGTTGGTACTCTGAATGCCTTAACACATGTTCCTTCTAGTAAAACCTGACTGCTCTTTGCCACACTCCCAGGAATCAGCTATGGATTTATTAGTGTGAATTGAAGGACAATCTTTGAGGTATATTGATAGAATTACATGGTCAAGTCTAACCCCCACACCAAACAATACTCCACTTTCCTACAGCTACTGCTTATGATCATGTTTTGTGCTGGCTGAATACGTAATAAAAATCCTCAGAGTTAGTGCTTGCAGCAATCAGAGTACACTTATACATTATAGTAATAGTATACCACAGTCAACGGTTACGTTCAAAAGACTTTTATTCACCACCTCTGAAATTAAATTATGTTTTCTGGTAGGGGTGTGCAAAGTTGCACAACTCTTTGACATTTTGTCTAAAAACCTTGAACAATTCTCATATTGTGCATCTCACATAGATCTTTTAAAAAACAGATGAACCATTTTGCTATCTTTTATAAGCAGTGTTAAAATCATCCTAATACTAAAGGGTAACAAAACCCTTGCTGCAAAGGCTGATGTTGGTCTTTGGTAGTCCCAACTCTCTGCCCCCTATTGGGTAGAGCAGGAATCTCCAACCAGTAGCTCGTGAGTACAGTAGCTCTCCAGCTACCTCTGAGTAGATCACCTGTGTGCAGCCAGGCTTATTAAATTAGAAAGCTTTTGCTTGGTTGAATTAATAAACAAATAACTAAATTGAGATTATACAAAACTAATAAAATTAGTAGATCTCAATTCCTTTCATTGAACATAAAAATCTCTCAGTACAGAAAAGGTTGGAGACCCCTGGGGTACACTATTACTTCCCAATACTTCAATCCATCCCTTCTGCATCTTCCCGAGTGCCATCACATAAGCTCAGAGATTCTAACTACAGACTTCCCTCTCTAACTCCATCCACTCACCAGTTTCTGTAACTCTTACTTGCAAGAGAATCAGTTGCAATTGCTGTCATTGACATTTCCTGGGGCAGGATGTGCTGCTAAAGGGGTAATTTGTACCTTGAAAACCGGTGCACCAACTTGCTGTGTGTTTTTACCATGTCTAGTCTAATGTCAACTGAAAAGATTCCCAAATGTTCCTCAATACTAAGACTTAGGTGTATCCTTAATGCACCCATTTTCTTCACAAAAAGCGCAGTATATCAGGGGCTGCATAATGAGAAAAGGGTAGGCTGCCCAGGTCAGCGTTGCAATGCACCTTCAACAAGATGTGTGGCACACAAGGCATGGTAGTGTGCCCTATTACAATCAATGCTCTGCTGTTAGGGCAGCCACAAACCCATGCCTGTCCTGAAGACGTTACATTAGCAAAAGGACCGTGTGGAGCAGCTGTTCCATATTTCACAGTGCGGGCAGCACTGAGCCTGAATTTCACAGTGGGATGGAGAACCCCTCCTGGAGATAGCTGTACTGAATAAATGCACCTGCGTGTAGGGGAATGTTTGAAGAGGTCCACAAACACTTGTGCCTCCTTTGCAGATTTCTATCTCCTGAAACACTGACTGTGAATCATCTCTTTGTGGTGCACAGTTGGTGCACCTCCTGTTAGTCTCCTTGCCTCTTGCCTATATCCTTAATACGGTGGCAGTGCAAAGACAACATCTTTCTCTCATTAGCATAGGGCAGCTTTCCCCATGCTAATGAAGCTACGCCTCCTTAGAATATATAGTGATGGTGCAGTCTGTATTACAGAAGGGGCTACACAAGCCCTGGGGCATAGTAGGCAGTCACACACAGATCAGGATTGTCTGGGCAAGATTTATATCCTATATTTTTTGTGAAAAAATTCCAATAATAAGTTGGTTCATTTGTGTTGCTTTTTAATGATATATTCACTATCTGGCACATGCATCAACGTAGGCTTTTGCGATTCCTAAATAGCGATTTTTAAGGAATCGCTATTTAGGAATCGCTAAAGCCTATGCATGTAGGAATCGCTATAAACATAGCGATTCCTAAACATTCATTAATTGCTACTCGCAAATTGCTCATCGTAAATTAAGGAATGCTGTCCCATTCATTCCTATGGGCCTACAGGCCCATAGGAATGAAGTGGAGATTGCATGAGTAATACTGATGAATAAACAACTCTCAGAGTTCGTCGATACTCACCAACTGCTCGACGAAATGCAGTTTGGCTTCAGGAAAGGGCATGGAACCGAGACTGCTTTAATAAAGGCCTCAGATGAGATCAGAGCCATTATGGACCAGGGAAGTGTGGCCGTCCTGATCCTTTTGGACCTGTCCGCAGCCTTTGACACGGTCGACCATATTATTCTGGTCGACCGTGTCACAGCCCTGGGGATAAACGGCATGGCTAGAGATCTTATTTCATCTTTTCTGGCCAACCGTACCCAGACAGTGAAGTTGGGTAATTTCTATTCTTCTGTCTCTGCACTCCCATGTGGAGTCCCACAGGGTTCCTCGCTAAGTCCAACGCTATTCAATATCTATGTAGCGGACTTAGCGAGGGTAATAAAAGCCCATGGGTTGCGACTTACATCTTACGCAGACAACACCCAACTGGTTCTGGCGATCCATAAGGACGGCCCAGTGGTGGCAGCTAATTTTCCAAAGGGCTATGCTTGCTGTCAGTACCTGGATGTCCTCCAATTGTCTGAGGCTTAACTCGGACAAAACCGAGGTCATGACCTTCGGTACTCTCCCCGAAATGGTCCTCCATCTGGTGGCCTAACCAGCTGGGCTCTCCCCCTGTCCCAGTAGAAAAAGCCAGAAACCTGGGAGTTATTTTTGACAGCAAGCTGTCATTCAACCTTCACGTCAATAAGGTTGTGTCATCCGCGTTCTTTATCCTAAAGAAAATTAGGAAATTACTGCCTTACCTCCCTACCTCAGCTGGGAAGACCCTGGTCTCTACCCTAGTGTTTTCTAAAATTGACTACGGGAATGCCCTCTTTCTTAATACTCAGAAACTCGTTCTATCTAAGTTGCAGTCCATACAGAATGCGGCTGCAAGAATCCTTCTTGACATCCCGTGCCGCCAGCCTACTACTGCCGCCATTCATCATCTGCATTGGCTAAGAGTAGAGGGCCGCATTAAATTCAAGGCCCTCTGCATTGCCTACAAGGCAGTCCACGGCGTTGGACCTAAGTTTCTGACTGAAGCGTTTCAGTTGTATACCCCTAAAAGGCAGCTGAGATCCGCCAACACCTGCCTCCTGCCGGTACCTCGCACGAGAAGGCAATCTGGGGAGACAGGCGTTTCCTGGTTGCTACTCCCAAACTTTGGAACCTTTTGCCACTCATGATTAAAACTGCCCCCAATCTGATGAGCTTTCGTAGGCTCCTAAAGACATGGTTGTTCAACCAGTAAGCTTGCTGTTCGGTCCCTCTAGCCTCCACATGCGCCGAGACACCTTCGGGTATTTGTTTGCGCAATTAAAATCTCGAAAATAAATAAATAAATAAATGAGCGGAAATAAGTATCTGGCCCACGGCAGCGTTAAGATCGGCTGCGCGAGGTGTGCTTGAGGGCTTTTGAAGGGGGGAGTGCCCAGGAGCTAGTACAGTGCAGGTAAAAACAATGATAGCTTCAATAAATGCTTTTTAAAAAAAAAAATACGAGCGAGCGTTCCTCCCGGCTTCCGCCTCAGGAGGTTTCAATTAGGGTAAAAAGAAAAGAAAAGTGTAATATCAATTCCTAGCCCTAGGCCTACAGCACTGTGAAATACGGAAAAACAATATTCTGGCTTTCTGCTATGAGTCCTGCTTAGACTACCAGGGATAAAGATATGATGGAATGAGCATTGGCTGACAAACTATGAATGAGAGACATCAAATCAGCTGTGGAAGCACAAAATGATTCGACAGACTGTCCAGAGATGATGAATAAAATGACAGAACCATGAAAAGATAAGGCTCCAAGAGGGGCAACCACATTCCAGATTCATTATAGATGTGGTTCACTGGGAAAAGCAATAATGGAATGACTCCTCAGATAACTGAAAGCTAGCAGCAGGGAAAACAATGAGGCAAACATGACATACAGGAGATTAGTGGTGTGAGAGTTTGAGTTTGGAGCGAATACAAGGTGTGGTGGTGGTTGTTAGCCATTTGCATGAAAACAGGAAAAGTAAAGTGCGCAGATAGGCATTGCAGATACAAGAAGATACATTATGATCCATATGTATACAGATAAGGCTGACGAAAGGAATGGAGCACGCTGTTACAGCTTAACGCATTATCTCCAGATGAAAGCCTTTTCAAGCCGAAATAGATTGGGATTTGTAAAGTTATGATCATGAGAAGCACCAATGATGCATTGTGGGAAATTAAGTGTTTCAATTTTCTAGGAAATTTTGCATTGTGAAGAAACTACATAAACAATAACTGCATTTAAACTTATGGTGAGACATCGTCTTTTTTAAAGAGTTGGAGGCCCAATTGGAGGACCTTTCACCAGTGCCCTGGGGTCATACCCCACGTTCATGGGGATTCTATTAAGTGGTTATGATAAAGTTGTCATGATGTTTGGCTTATGAAAAACATAAATACATTTCTTAAAATATGCTGTGCTGGAACAAGGGGCTACAAATAAAGTTATTAGTCTAGTGCGTAATAGAAGGTTTCCTGCAGGCATATTATCAACTGTGGATGGAACATTTTAAATTATTTGTATTGCTCTCATGAAATGTGTTAGCATCACTCTCTCGCAGAGATTCCCATAGTGAGCAAGATCAGCCACGTCTTATCAGCAGATTACAATAAACAGTTTTTTGGTGTATCAAAACTTTATCAATACATTGTCATATCAGCCTAGTGCCTGTTTGGTCTGCTTTGTATTCAGTTTTCTATTTCTAGAGTATCGCCTCATTTATTAAATTGATTTGCTTCCATGATGGGAGTAGAACTAATAAATTGCATACGTGAATACGTTCTACCTTTCACATAAAGAGCATTTTTAGAAAAATACACAAGTATAAACACTCTTTAAAGCATATTCCATCTGATAATCATAAATAATTTACATTACTATTGTATTTTTGATTTTCTGCCCTTAATATTTGATAATGTACACAATAGGGCACCATTTGTTGAAGAGAAGTATCATTGTTTACAAAGTACTCTGTGATTTTTTAAAGCAATGGTCTTCAGATTGTTGTAATGGCTTGCCCCCTTTTGTGTAACAAATGTATCACAGCGCCCAGAATGATAAGCATATTTTCTTATAAGTATTCTATAAAACAGTCATATTTACAGATTGTAACATTGAGGGAATGTTTGGTTTCTCCTTTTGAAAATGCTATTCAATACATTATTGCCAATATTCTAATGACACCTTCAATGTAAAAGTACACTCAGTGTGTGGCTATATCAGATGTGGGTTGCGTGACATTGAGGACCTTTTGGAGCCCTAAACATAATTCCCCACTTTGTAACCTACATTCAGACAGAGCGTGAGTGAAAATATGTTATTGATGGCCTTTTACAGAGAGGTAGTGAGCCACTAAAAATTTGGCGCTGTTTAAGGAGGATGATTGTCTGTATTCCTAACGAAAAGTAAATGCATGTAAGAAAATGCCTCTTATTGCATTGTTAGACCTGGTATCATTGGTGTGAGTCTCCCTTCCATTTTTTACTGATTGCCTCCTCTGTTTTTGATCTGTTTTGCTGGTTAGATGCTTTGGGCACTGTGCAACTGCTATTCAGTGCCACAGTGCAAGTATTCCCTATGTTAAATTGACGTACTGATTAGTGACTCCATGATTGGGTTATTTGATTTACTTGACAGACCCTAGTACAGTGCACCATGTGTGCCCAGGGCTTGTAAATCAAATGCAGCTGGTGGGCTTGCATCACTGGTTGTGCTTCCCACAGAAGCAGTTTGTAAAGTGTGTCTCAGGCCTGCCATTGCAGAGCCTGTGTGCAGTCTAGTACTGCCATGTCCGTTTGGTAAGTGCACCCACTTTCCAGTCCCTATCCTCCCCTTTTCTTCATATCAGACACCCCTCTGGTAGGCCCAATGGCATTGCACATTGTAAGTATATGGTAGGACATGCCCTTGTGTGTTTGACTTGTCTTAGTAGTGAATTACAGCCATTTTTCTTTCTCTATTGCAAGGCTACCTGTTCCCTATAGGCTAGAATGGGCAGTTTGATTATAACATCCTAACTGACTCAGGGAACTAGGTAAAAATTTGAGTTTAGTATGCCTGAACCCAGAATGATAAATTACATTGTTTAGTTAAGTTGGTTTTAACATTCTTTGTTTGAAAATATCACTTTTAGAAAGTAGGCATTTTCTTGCCTAACTACCCAAGCCTGCCTCTGCTAGGTTGTGTATTCCTTGTCTGGAGTTTGAGTGACAGGGACTGGGGGATTCCAGGAGACAGGGTGAGTCAGCACAAGGCTGAATAGAGCTATCTGCATGTAGATGGGTTGGAGGAGTTGCACCTGGGACCTGAATAGGGCTGTGCCTGCCTTCCACAATGCTGGCTCCACCTCCTGTGGTGCGTCTGATGTCCCTGGCCCACACTGTCAAAGCAAAGAAGGAGTCTTGTCAACAAAGTGCTCCAGGATTTCACTGAACTGGTTTGGACTGGGCACATAATCCTCTGCCTTCAGAGGACAAATGATTTGCTTGTATACATATTGGGGCTCAGACCCCAAGACTTTAGATCACTTCTGGAACAACAAGACAAACCTCTGTCAAGGAGAAGATCCAAGGAACCTGTAGGAGTTGCACTGCCCCCTGCCAGTGTGCTGTGTTGCTGGGTTGGTATACAGTGGTGTCTTCAGTGTCAAGGAGAGGAGAAGAAACTTTCAAAGAACGTTCTTCATCTTGCAGAATATTACTCCAAGGGCATTTATTTGAGCTTGCCTCCTGACCGAAGTCTCAGGGATACCAAACTTCACCCCTTCTGTTTGCCTGCATCTGGAACTTGCTGTTCTAGCTGCTACGAAAGGTATTCTGCAACACCTACACCGGTGAGCGACGCCATCCTCTACATCGACGCCCAGAGCGCTGCTCCGACTTGCAACGTAGACCCAACGCCGGCCGCCGTGCCACATCTACGCCAGCCCGACTCATGCTGCAGTGCCCCATCGACTCCAAATTCGACATCATTGCAGAGCAGATCGTCAACGTGGGTGGTCAAGAACCCATCGACATCGTGAAATCATACAGAACCGTGGTTCCGGTGCCATTGTGACGTCACTTCCTCTCCGGTCAGAAACCTAGGCCTCCCCTGCCTGCGCAAGTATCCAGGTCCCGATGCATCATCTCCCCCGAAGCAAGTAAAAGACCCCGCAATGCGCCAAAAAAGCCGCACCTCCCCAACGACGTGAGCTGTCTTTGTTTTCACGTTTCCCAGGCACTGTTTCTATGAGTCTGTTTCGACTCCGGGCATGACGCCGCTCACCTTGCAGTCGGCGCCTTACTTTGGGATTTCTTTGACCATGATGTTGCAATATCTCCTGTTGGAGTTATCTGTTGCTAAAGGCTGTTTTTAAGTGAATAACCTATTTTTTAACTATTTCTACCATCTTGAAGAATTAATATTGATTACCTTATTCTGGATTTTTGACGTTTGTGGTCTTGAGTTAGGTCTATTGAAAGAATACTTTTTTTATAAAACCTGTGTTGTGTCCATCTGTAGTGTTTTCACTGTATTCTTGTATGTGTTCACAAATGCTTAACAGTACACACTGCCTCAGAGATAAGCCTGTATGCTCATGCCAAGCTACCAAAGGGGGTGAGCAGGGGTTATCCAGTAGTGTAATCCCCTTTTGCTAACTTAGAAGCAAGGGTCCCAATTTGGTCAAAGGTGTATACCATTGCCAACTAGAGACCCCCAGTTCTACCATGCATTAGCAACTCAATGTTGTTTTTGGTCTGATGATGCTGGTCTTTTGACTCTATACACTGGGACTCTACTAAACGTGCCCCAGTGCATGTGCTAAGATGCTTAAACACGTTGAAATTGGCTATATTTTCAACTGGCATATTTGGCATTGGCTAAACTTTCAACTGGCATATTTGGCATACCTTTAAGTCCCTAACCAAAGGTATAGAGTCCACCCGGGACCTGTAAGTTAGATGTTACTAATGAAATACAGAACATATTGTGCCACGACTAAAGTGACAATGCAAAACATGATTGCAGGCCAGACACCATTAACCCATCTGTGCAGGTTTAAACTGCAAATTTGAGCTGTCAAAAAAAACTACTTTTAACAGGCCTAAACTTTCCTTGTAAATATTAACAATTCAATCAATCAATCAATCAGTGACATTTGTAAAGCGCGCTACATACCCGTAGGGTCTCAAGGCGCTGGGGTAAACCATAATGTCCAATAAGACAGGGTGCATGATATTTAAAAGTAAACCATGTAAACATGTATTATAAATCCTGCCCTTACAATGACAAGGCCCAAAAGTTATTTTCAATCTAGTGCAGTTAGGTGTTCCATAAGAAATCTCATTCTTGGACTTTTTAAAATGTTGATTACGAATCCAATACTTTAGTAAAGTCAGTGCTGCACTAAATATGTTACAAAAGGAAATTCCGAAGCCTCTAGAAGCCTGTTTGCTTGAGCTTCCTACTGTCTTGAAAAAGCATAATAGCTTCCTATTGAGTTATGAACTTGCTTTCAGAACTGAAATAAAGGCTTTGGGAGTGGGGCAGTGCTCTGTTCCTCTGTTAGAATGATCATTAGGGATTTCAAAGGGACCAAATTATCTTAATTGAGGTCTATCCTGTCCCAGGCAGATGTAGCTAACATTTGGTTAGGAAGGAGCCAATGAACACCTCCACTTACAGGCTGGGGCTGGGCATAAATTTGGCCATCTGGGCACCCTCTTTTGATCACTATTTGAACTGTGGAAGACACAAGAACGGGTGCACCTGCAGTTGATACCTGAGAGGAGAACCCTAAGGGATGGTCCTGTTCCCACCTGTGCCAAGGACAAAGAAATAAACTCAAAAGGATAGTTAGCTGACTCCCTGTCAAGCTACAGAGGCACAAAAGCTGCAAGAAATCCACTTTTCAGGAAGATCCCATCCGACCAGTTTCTATTGAATCTGCCCTAGAAGCTGCTAGTGGTGTCTGTTGGAGTGACTACTGGAATAATTGGCCAGTGTCAGGATATACTCCAGCTGCCTTATCTTAAAACCTGGGACTTTAAAACATTTTAAAGTACTGGAGATCTGACAAGTCATCCAGAGAGGGTGCATCACCAGTGGGCCTGACTTCATCATGGTTCCAGCTGCTTTTTTCTCCACAGAAGCAAATCTGTTTTAGTTGGCCAGACGCTGACTGAATCCGACAACCTCAAACCTTCTTACGATCCAGACGGGAGGCCTTCTACTGCATCTTCATCATCATCATCAACAAATTCTTTATTCGATCCCGTAAAAAACAGATCATAAAAGATACATCACAATACAAATTAGAGTTCATAAATAATTTAAACCAGACTGACAAATATTGTAAGTGATGTAAAACACACACAGACACATGATAGCAACTGACAACATGAGGTTAAAAAAGCTGGAAAGCCTCATCATTAAAACATCATAGAGTGACGGAATTGCAGTGCACATTTTTTTTTAAAGAAGCCTACTGTGTGACAGTCTAATCATTGCATGAAAATCAGTGCCACTCTCTGTGAGAAGAGGGCCTGGCATATGCTGTCACTATTATAGTGGGCACCTTGCATCAGTCCAAACAACCCCTTGTTGATGGTAGGTTAAAGACAACCTTATAGAAAGCTATCCTAGTGGTAGCTGTGAAGAGCAGCCTTCAGGCTAAGATTTGAAGGAATGTAAAGTAGCTTGTTTTACCAGTCTATAATCTCGTGAATGACCAAATCAAAGGAGAACCACACCAGGTATATATATAAAATATATGTATTTATTCTGAACAAATCCCTCTAGTCTCTTTGTGAGGCTAGAGGCAAAAGTACATTCAGTAAACTTAATAGCACACAGTAAATTAGCACAATATACGTTGAGTCCTAGGGGCGTACCAAACCATATATCAATAAAGTGGTATAAGAGCCATGGCTTGCATTGATACAAGGTCTAGAGCCTTTAGAACTGCTGGGGCCACCAGGAACCACCCAAGGTAGTGACAAAGGAGATTCGTTGGGGACTCGTGCAGTGTCTAAACACAGCTGCGAATCACCATTAACTTCTAGGGGGAATGTCACAGTTGCAAATTCAAAGATAAAGGACACTTAGAAGAGGGCTTGAAGCAAACCGCTTTAGAACTAGGAGGTTCTCGAGTCAACACCCATGGGAGCACCGGAGTACTCAAGTTACTCCACCCAGTGAAGCCAGGTGCATAGGTGTCTTTTCGTGTTGGGTTTCAGCTTTGTTTTCAAAGGCGATCTTCTGCAAAATGCTGCTGGCGTCCAAGAGGAAAGTGTCCACAGAGATCCAAGCCTGCATCGGAGATATGAAGAACCTGAAAGCAGAGGGGACAAAACCTGGGTCACTTGCAAGTGACCAGGTGCACGATAGTCGAATGCCCACTGACGTCGGGTGACTTCAGGTAAAGAAGGTCCCGGAGACATCGACGATGACCAGAGCTGGATTTGAGCTTTCCTACAAAGGATGTTGAGTGCTGCAGTATTGGTGCCCAGATTGGACCCAACAAGCCTTAGCAACAGCAACCCATGCAGAAAGCAGAGATAGGCTTCCGTGCAGACCAGCAAGTTCTGGGTGACTCACCACTTGGTAGGAAGTCAGGGAACGTCTGGAGCAACCAGGAAAGCCGAAGGAAAAGTACAGTTACCTTTGAGTGGACCCACCAGTCGACGGACCAGGGATCGCATAGGGGCCTCAAGCAGAAAAGCTATAAGCGGGCTCATGGAACACTCCTGGAGTGTAGGCCCACAATCTTCAGTGTAGATGGTGCTCGGGGCTTGGACTACAAGTAACCCAATGCACAACTTCCCGAATCCTCTGGATGTTGATGCACTAGCAAATTTGCACTGTGTCCAGGAGTTCAGGTCCCACGTCTCTAGTGAGAGCTGCGGGTCTCAGCTTTGCTAGGATCTCGTGTCAGCCTCTGAGAAGTCTAGAAGTCCATATCCTGTGTCACAAATACTTCAGAGTCTAGCAGGAGCTTTGGAAATGCAGACCAGCAAGATGCTTCCTTGGTGCCTGTTTGAATAGGGGAGTCACTCCTTGACCCCAAGGCAGATTCTTCAGTCCTCTAGTCATAGTGTGTCGAAGTTCCAGGATTCAGCTTCAGAGTTTTGTCCAGGTATAATCTAAAGTCCTGTTGCCAGGGGTCCCTTACTTATACTAGGAAAAGGGGTTGGACATGCTTGGGGGACCCACCTTTGGGAGGGTCAGGAAAGAGGGATGGTTATACCCATTTCCTTTGTCCAGTTTCACGCCAGAGCAGGCGCTGAGTGTCCTTGCAGCCTGTTTGAACTGGTGTATGCACAGGGACACCAAGTGTGACCACAGCACTGTCTTACAAGCACTCTCTGAGTGCCCCCACACAGCCCCAATACCCTAAAGCCTGTCTGGGAGGTGGTTACACCTCCCTGTGACAGTAAACCTATTGTCCAGGCCTCCCCTGCCAGAGTTTTGTCCAGCAGCAGGAGGTCAGACCCGTGTCTGTGGCTGTGGCATCCATTTTGTGATGCCAGGGTTCTTTTAAACTGTTTCCGGTCAGACCTACGTGTACATGTCTTCTCCCTCTAGAAGGGTGGAATTCTACCACACCACCAGGACTGGTGGCGGGGTAGGATTCCAAAGAATTTTACACCAAACACATCATGTTTCCATGCAGCCATTCCAAAGTTAGCATTTATCGCGAGGTTATAAGAGTATATGGTCTGGATGCATCACAGAACAGCTTCAGAGAATAGATTCAGGAAGCTGCAGAGGGGTCCTTCTCATGCATTGGCACCCTATCACACAAACCAAGCACTCTGCCTTCAGGATTGATAAGGCCGCCCATAATAGGTGTGACTGGTAGGTTTATATGTGTCAGTGATTAAAGGTAGATATAGGTAACCTATATCTTAGTAAGGGGTGCATGCACCACCTTACCCAGGCTGCAGTACCAGACCTTTGGTGCCATTTTGGAAGGTTTCCCAGGGGTGGCGTAGTACCTGCTTCAGCCCCTGGTAGGCCTCAGGGGTACCTATGCCCGTAGCACCTAAGGTACCATACACTAGGGACTCACAAGGGTAACCCAGTAACCAATCTGCAGCGTGCCTAATGTACATGCAATAATTTTAGTGAGAAAGAAGCTAGGATGGGGTCCTGGTTAGCAGGACCCCAGCCAGACTAAAGTCGAAAAACAGTGCAACACCAGCAAAAAGTGGGGGTAGTCATAGTAAGCAGATCCTACTCTCCTACACAACTCCCCCAAAACGCGAAGACATTAAACTAACCTTGACCAGTTGAGTCCTCATGTTCTAAGTGGAAATACCTGGAGAGTCCATCTGCATTGGCATGGTTACCCCGAGGTCTGTGTCCACTGTATAGTCCATCCCCTGTAGGGAAATGGACCACCTCAAAAGTTTGGAGTTTTCACCCTTCATCTGTTTTAGCCATAAGAGGGATTTAAGGTCAGTCTGAACAGTGATTTGAGTGCCAACCAAGTATGGCCTCAGTTTCTTCAGAGCCCAAACCACATCAAAGGCCTCCCTTTCAATAGCTGACCAACATTTCTCTCTAGGGGTCAGCCTTCTGCTGATAAAAGCTACTGGCTGGTCCTGACCTTCATCATTCAATTGTGATAGCACAGCCCCTACCCCCAACTCATATGCATCTGTTTGGACAATGAGTTATTTGGAGTAGTTAGGACTTTGCAGAATTGGTGCAGTGCACATGGCCTGCTTCAGGTCATCAAATGCCTTTTGACAGCTAACTGTACACTGATCTTTCTTTGGCATTCTTTTATAGGTCGTTCAGGGGTGTCACAATGGAATCATACCCCTTCACAAATCTCCTGTAGTACCCAGTCAGGCCCAAGAAAGCTCTAACCTAAGTCTGGATAGCTGGAGCAACCCAGTCCATGATGGTCTGGTTTTGGCTCTGCAATCGTTGAACCGAACCTGGCCTCCACCTACAAGGTGGCCCAGGTACACAACCTGACTCTGCCCTATCTGGCCCTTAATAGCCTTGATAGTTAGGCCTGCCTTCTGCAGGGCCTCCAAAACATTTTTCAGGTGGACTAGGTGATCCTCCCAGGTGGAGCTAAAGACAGCAATATCATCTAGATATGCTGTGCAGTAGTCTTCCAGGCCTGTTAGGACTTTGTTCACCAACCTCTGAAAAGTGGAATGTGCATTCTTCAGACCAAAGGTCATTACCACAAATTGATAGCGTCCAATAGGGGTTGAAAATTCTGTCTTTGGCTTTGTATCATCAGCTAACCTGATCTGCCAGTAGCCAGCTGTAAGATCAAATGTGCTCAGAACCTTGGCTGAGGCCAAAGTATCTATAAACGCATCTGCTCTTGGGATTGGATGGGCATCAGTCCTAGTGACTGCATTGAGACCTCTGTAGTCAACACAAAACCTCATCTCTCTCTTACTACCCTGGGTGTGAGGCTATTGTTCCAAGACCATTGGACTAGCCCAAGGGCTATCTGAGGGTTCAATAACTCCCAAATCCAACATTTTCTGGACTTCTGTCCTGATCCAGTCCCTGACATGATCAGGTTGCCTCTTATTTTAAACAAGCAGACTGTCCCCAGTATCCACTTCATGAGAGCACCAAGTGGTCTGACTTGAAGGCAGAGAGAACATATGTCTGAACTCACTGAGCACTTGACTGCAATCAGTTTGCTGCTGGTCAGTGAGGCTTCCTTCCAAGGGTACACCATCTACTGACCCATCATCAGGGTTCTGTGAGAGCAGGTCAGGTAGAGGGTCACTCTTCTCCTCCTGTCCCTCATCAGTAGCCATGAGCAAGCCCACGTCTGGCAAGTCAACATATGGTTTCAGTCTGTTGACATGAAGCACCCTATGGGGGCTCCTGGGAGTTCCTAGGTCCACCAAATAGGTAACCTCTCCCTTCTGTTCAAAAATAGTGTGGGGTCCACTCCACTTGTCTTGGAGAGCTGCTGTGGCCACAGGCTCCAACTCCTACACTTTCTGTCCTGGTTGGTAAACAGTCAGTACAGCCTCTTGGCCATGCCAGGCATTCTGTAATTCCTGGCTAGCCTCAAGGTTTTTAGTTGCCTTTTTCATATACTCAGCCATCTTGGAGATGAGACCAAGTAGTACATAGACCACTATTTCCTGTTTAAGGGGTTTGAGAGGTAACTCCCATCCCTTCTTCACCAGACACAATGGGCCTCTTACAGGAAACTCAAACAGAAGTAAAAAAGAGCTGTAGCCAACCCCCTTCTGAGGAACCTCTCTGTTTGCAAATAAAAGGCAGGGTAGTAGGATGTCCCATCTCCGCCTAAGCTTTTCTGGGAGACCCTTTATTATGCCCTTTAAGGATTTGTTGAATCTTTCAACTAAACCATTGCATTGTGGGTGATAGGGTGTGGTGAATTTGTAATTCACTCCACACTCCTTCCACATTAGAGTCAAGTAGCTGGACATAGTTTGCATCTCTGTCAGATATACCTCCGTAGGGAAACTCACTCTTGAGAACATTTCCAAGAGGGATCTTGCGAAAACAGCTTTAGTGGTCCTCAGGGGAATTGCCTCTGGGTACCAAGTGGCATGGTCCGCTACCACTAGGATAAACCTGTGCCCAGATGCTGTCTGAGGATCCATTGTTCCAACGAATATCAATCCCCACTCTCTCAAAGGGAACCCCCACCACAGGTAGTGGTATCAGGGGGGGCCTATGTGGTGTCACCTGCCTTACCACTGTCTTGACAGGTGACACAGGAGCAACAAAACTCCTTTATGTCTTCAGACAGTTGGCGCCACAATTAAAGTGAGGGACAATTATGTCCCAAGTCTCGTTTTGGTCCAGGTGTCCTGCCAATGGAATATCAAGGGCTAGTGTCAATAGGAAGCCCCTGAACTTCAAAGGTATAACCAACCTCCTGGCTGCACCAGGCGTGGGGTCTCTACTCTCTGAATAAGGGAGTCCATCATCCCGATAAATCTTATGGGTGCCACTAGCATTGCATTCCCAGCAGCCTCAGCAGCACCCTGTTGTCTGAGGGGTTCAAGAGAAGGGCAGCTCAGCTGCTACTTACTCAGATCTGCCCTGCCTGTCCCCAAGAACTCGCCCTGATCAGGCTCAATCTCTTCTGGGACAGTTCCTTCTTCAGGAGCACAATCATCTCCCTCGAGAGACTGATCATCACTCTGAGTCAGGGGGGAAATCACTGCCTTAATCCTACTGCTCCTTTTCTTGGAAAGCACCTGGTTCATTATTCCAGAATCCAAGGCCTGTTCAGTTTTAGACATTTTGGACTGTGACCTAGTCACAGCAAACACATGTGCAGAGATTCCTAACATTTCTGCATGGGTCCTTAACTCCACTTCAGACCAGGCTGAAGTCTAGAACGTTATCATTGCCGAGCAAGCATTCAACAGGGAGGTCTGCACTTACCACAACTTTCTTAAGGCCAATAACCCCACACCAGGAGAAAATAACAACTGCCAGGGCGTGGTTGGTCCTGACATTGCTAGTATTGGCCGCTTGGTAAAGTTCACCAAGTACGATTTGTCCAGGGTCCACAAGGTCTTGTGTCACCATAGTGACACTTGCCCCAGTATTATTGTAGGCCAAAGGCTGCTGTCTGTATTTGCTGAAGTTACTGGGACTCACACAGGAGGACATCTCCATACCTCCATTATAGATCAGAACAGCCTGAGTTGGTACTCCAACTAGGCCAGAGATCATCTCAGTACCCAGGGTTAACCCTACTACACCCTTCTGCTGAGTATCACTACTTGGAGCTGAAATAGGGGGAATAGTTGCCTTAGGGGCAATGGTGGCTGGAGGTGAGTCTTTATTTCTAGTGCAAATGCTAGTCAAATGGCTGTTCTGCTTACAGATTATGCACCATGGTTTCTTTTGACCGTTCTTCTTGGAAGATTGGTGAATCCCCACCATTAGAAGCTTTTTTGGGGTCTTGTGAAGACTTATGGTCTTTACCCTTCTCCCCACCCTTGCTAGGATCTTACTTTTTCTGCTCACCACCTTGGTTCTGTATCTTCTGCTTCACCCTGCTTCTGACCCATTTGTTTGCCTTCTTCCCTAATTCCTGGGGAGAGGTCAGATAAGAGTCTACCAGGTGCTGATGCAACACCTGATTCTGACAGTTATTAAGGATCTGCTCCCTCATGATCAAGGTATACAATCCTGTACAATCACACACTTTACTGCCCAGTAACCAGCACTCCAGAGCCTTAGAAGTACAATCAACAAAGTCAACCCAGTCCTGAGTCTGTGTCTTTTGGGTATCTTTGAACTGTATTCACTACTACTCAGTGGTTAGGCCAACCCCATCTATTAGAGCACTTTTCAGGACTTTGTAATTATCAGTATCCTCTTCTGTGATTGTGAGGAGCTTGTCTCTACCTTTGTCTGCAAAGGAGAGCCACACGATTGCTGCCTACTGTTCCTGGGGGGCCTTTTGTACTTTGCAGGCCCTCTCCAGTGCAGTTGTCCATTTGTGGATGTCATCCCCACTCTTGTAGGGAGGGACAATCTTGCTGAAGTTTGTATGGTCATAAGACCTATCCCTACCACTAGGGATGTTGCTGCCACCATGGGAATCTAGTCCCATCTTTTTTCTTGCTCATTCAAGCTCTAGGGACTCCCTTTCTAAGGCTACCCTTTGTTTCCTTATCTCCAGTTGAGCTTCTTCAAACCTCTGCTGGTTCTCTCGCCTCTCCTGGAAAGTTACTCTCCTACGAAAAGAGACAGAGGTCCCTACACATGTGTCACAATGGTTAGATTCTACTGAAGGAGATCTTGGCCTTCTAGGCACACACCTAACTCTTCTTGTGCGACAAAGGCTGGGCCACCTTGGCCTTCTTCATCTCCAGTTGGAGCTGGCTCTTTCAGGTCTAGGTCATTGTTACCTGCCTGGTCAACATCAGACTTTGAGCCCTGTGGGTTTGACCACTGGCCTCTTCCCCTTCTGTTGCTTCCACCCACTGCCTACCTTTTCAGGCTCTGAAGGCTTCCTCTGGTCATCAAGCATTAACACCTCTCTGAGATGTTGGGTGGTGGCCTTCTTGCCTGTCTTCAGTTTCCTCATAGTACACAGAGCCCTTGATTCTAAAAAAGGGAATGTGTCATACTTAGCTGTCTGTGACATACTGACAACTGGCAGGGACACACTGGTTCCTGGCCCTGAAGATATAACTAGGGAGTTGTGGTGTATGCACTACCTACTCTAGTTGTTTACCTACTAAACTCTCTTGAGTTGTAGAAAGGGTGTGCTTAAGCCCTTTACACACCACTCTAAGTTCAGTAAAACTTACTGTATTTAAGCTTGTATTATATGTACCTCTGGTACCTTTAGTGGTTTTCAAATGATCAATCACTTGAGATTATCTGGTAAAGAAATGACAAGCTGGAATCCCACATGCTGCACACCAATGTGAGAAGTATGCCTGGCATATGCTGTCCACGATTCTAAGGGGCACCTTCCACCAGTCCAAACGACCCTTTTTGATGGTAGGTTTAAAGACAAACCTATATAGAAATTTATCCTAGTACTTGCTGTGGAGAGCAGCCTTCAGGCTAAGCCTTGAAAGAATGTAAAGCAGCTTGTTTTACCAGTCTATTATCTCATGAATGACCAAATGAAAGGCGAACCACATCAGGTATATATATAAAATATATGTATTTATTCTAAACACATCCCTCTAGTCTCTTTATGAGGCTAGAGGCAAAAGTACATTCAGTAAACTTATTTAGCACACAGTACATGAGCACAATATACGTTGAGCCCTAGGGGCATACCAAACCATATATTAAGAAAGTGGTGTAAGAACCACGACTGACATAGATACAAGGCCTAGAGCCTTTAGAACCGCTCGGCCACCAGGATCCACCCAAGGTAGAGACACAGGGGACCCACAGGGGACGTGTGCAGTGTTTAAACACAGTCGCAAATCACCATTAACTTCTATGGGGAAAGTTGTGGTTGGAGTTTTAAAGATTAAAGACACTTAGAAAAGGACTTGGAGCAAACCCCTTTAGAACTGGGAGGTTCTAGAGTCAACACCCATGGGAGCACCGGAGTACTCGAGTTACCTCACCAAGGGATGCCGGCTGAATAGGTGTCTTTTCAAGTTGGGTTTCATCGTCGTTTTCAATTGCAAGCTGCTGCAAAGTGCTGCTGGCGACCAAGTGGAAAGTGTCCGGTTGGATCCAAGGGTGGATCGAAGATGTGAAGAACCTGAAATCAGAGGGGACAGAGTCTGGGTCACTTGCCAGTGACCAGGAAGGTGATGAGAAGATGCCAACCAATGTCGGATGATTTCAGGTGAAGAAGATGAAGCTTGAGTCTTCAGCTACGAGGACCAGAAGGTGTTGAGGACAACCAGGAGCTGGATCCAAGCTGTCCAACATAGGATATTGAGTGCTGCGGTGTCGGATTCTGGATTGGACCCAACAAGTCACGGCAATAGCAACCCACTCAGAAAGCAGAGATTGGCTTCAGTGCAGACCAGCAAGATCTGAGGGACTCACGCTTTGAAGGGGAGTCACAGCACATCTGGAGCAACCAGGCAAGCCCAAGGAAAAGAAGAGTTACCTTTGTGGGGACCCACCAGTCGATGGACCAGGGATCGCAAAGAGTCCTCAAGCATAAATGCTAGAAGCGGGCTCACTGAACCCAGGCTGCAGTAGCAGTCATGCAGGGGGCGAGTTCATTCAGCTCCAGATCCTGGTGAGCAACACAATGAGAAGTGGAAAAAGGGTCCCAGGTACACACAGGCACATTCTATTTTCTTTTGTTTTAATATCCAAATCCCTATAGCCTCATATCCCTGAGCCATTAGTCAGAATGGAGAGGTACTTCTGCCTACATATCTCTTATATGAGGACTATGAGCTTTCTCTCCATCACTGAGACAAGAGAGAAAATTGAGCCAACTGTTTGTAAAAAAAGATTTTTCCTATGCCCAACACAAGGTGCTCAGATGCAATCACTGTCAAACAGTAGCCCAAGATACGGTAATAGGCTCACTTTCTCAATTATCCTTCCTTCAATACTCATACAGCGTATTTTTCAAACCATGACAGAATCTTATGCAAAATTGGCTTCCAGATCTAACTTTTTAAGCAGTACAATAAAAGTAGAAATTAGTGTATTTAAACCATTAGCGTCCTTTCATGTAACACCGCATCAACTGCGTACATATGTGCTGGTATTGTTTTTTTATTAATCAGTTGAACATCCACCCCCACTTTCAATAACTACATTTCTAGGTTGTTTATATGCAACAAAAATAAAAGTAGATGCCAATACAAAGCCTTGTCAAACTCCCCGATTCACTAGAAAGGAAGATGAACACTCTCCATCATCACCTTATCTAACCAAAGCAGATAAATCCCAGTGAAGATGTTGCAGAAAGGCCACAAAGTCCTGGGATGAATATAATATGGCAGAGATTCAACCTACTCACACAGTCAATAGCACTGGCTAAGTAAATGAATGCCAAATGGAACACGCTACTCTTGGCAAACGTATATCTGGACATAAGGAGGTGTAGGTTCAAACATTGTGTCATGTCCTTTAGGCTTGTCCTGTCATGAGTCATGTCCTTTAGGCTTGTCCTGTCATGTATGCCCTTTTTTACATACATTGTCCCTTCCACACGACAATAACGGTTCTGAACAGGTGACCTTTTAGCTAGTAGCTTGCTCCTGTCTCTTCGACACCAGGCTCTTATTATTCTATCATAATCCCTGTACCTGATGTACATAAACATGTCCTTAGGTGCAACATAATTACTCTGTATAAGGGTCACTGCTTTTTTTCATCATTGGCCAACAGTCTGCTGTGCATGATTGCATTTGTTTGGAAAAACATGTATGATTGTTTTCAAAACATTTATGATTGTTTTCAAAACATATTGATTCTAGAAGAAACCCTGGAGTGACCATTCTAGTATACAAGACCCTTATTTCCCCCTGCAAATTAGAGGAGAATTCCTTCCAAGCTGACATGGGGTCCTGCATGCTGAATTTTTGACACGCAGCAGTCTGACATCCCTTGCGGGATGTCATCCTCGTAGCAGAGACAGGGTACTTCATTCTCTTCCATTAGGTGAAAGGGATGGTTCTTCCCTAGGGTTTTCTTGGCTACACACATATATATCCATGCACACTTACATGCTACACCTACATATATAGACTAGGTATATTTAGGCAAATTATATAGGGTGCGCATTATAGGAGTATGCAAGTGCTACTGTTGTATCTGAACTGTATATGTTGCAATATGGTAGAAATGTATCTATTGTTTACTATATTAGTACTTGTGAATTCTTTAGTATGCTTTTGTCTCCTGATTGTCTCAGCAAATATGTTTTACACAAGACTGATGCTGAACCAATAAATACTTATTGAAATATCATAACTGCCATCCTGTGTATTTTCTGAGAACAGGCAAGCACTAGTGACTGAGCAAAAAGTTCTGTACTGTTTTCCCGTATCAATGAGAAATCAGGATTGTTGTGTTTAGCGGTTGCCCAAAACTACCTAACATACAGGGGGTCATACAGGGGGGTGGTAGCGACACAGTAGAGCTAGCTGGTCTAATGACTTACATAACCTGTGGGGGTGTCTGAAGCAGTTTTTACACAAAGCCCTCAGTTTAGGTCATCCAAAACGCACAGGTCCTGGGGATTCCTAGGAACTATACAATTGTTCTATCGTGCCAAGGCCCTTGCGAAAGCCATACTGAACCCGGTAGAAGCTGTTCTTCTCTGTGGCCCAAAGTAAACATTCCACTATGATTCTCCAAATTATATTGGCAACAGAGTCAAGTAATGAAATTGGGCGAAAACATTTGGGGTCATGTGCATTGGCCTTTTTAAAAACTGGCAAAGTTATAGACTTGCACCTGGAAAATGGGACTCCAAACTTACAACTGTAGTTTATACCGTTACTGAGCAAGGGCGTTTGGAACCTTGGGTTTTCTTAAGATGTCCATAGTGATCCCATCGGGCCCGAGTGTCTTTTTGGGAGGAATGTTAAGTATATCCTAAAAGACCTTATTTGGTGTGAAGTGGATGTTCAAAGGTATGACTTTACAACATATGGCTTTACCATGCAGATGGATTTACCACGATTTGTAAGCACATTTTATATATATATATATATATACATATATATATATATATTCACTGAAAAAACCATAGGTTTCAGGCCTGATATAGTTAGGAATTAGCATTTAAAAAACCTTAAAAATTCACTGAAAAAACCGTAGGTTTTAGGGGTGTTATAGTTATCTGGACATTTCACTCACACAAAACCATTGAAATTCCTCCGATATAGTTATGGTCAGTACCATCACTGATGACATCTCAAATGACATCACTGATGACATCATTGATGACATCATCCAGTGAATGTGGTTTGCTTAGTTATTTAAATATGTATTATAAATATATAGCAATTTGCATTTAAGAATACGTAGATATATAAATATAAATATCTGGATGGAGGATTTAGTAGCAGTGTCATTGACTGTTTACTTGACTAATTTAAAGTGTCTCTCTAAATATATTGGATAGTGACTAAACTGTGTGAACATCTGTATCACTTTGTCAGTTGTTGTAAAAACTACTTCTCCAGTTGGTTACTAGCTATTTGAAAGTCTATATTAGTTATTGATTAGTTAACTGAGTATTTGTATGGGAGAGTGAATGTGTATGTGGTTTGGTGGGAGGTATGTGACTGCCCAAAGAAGTGTGAATAGTTGATTTAGTAGGTATATGACGTTAAGACTACATGTTATAACAGTTGTTTGGGTGAGTGAATATCTTTATGGGTGTGGTGATGAGCAAATATCTCTCTTGATGGTACATGTCCAACAAAGTAGAAAAATAAAAGGCAATGTATGTGTCAGTTGTTGTTTATAAATAATTATACTTAACCTCATAGCTGCTAGTAAACATCCCTCCCCAGTGATGCGCTGTCCATTGGAACTAGTGCTGAATGGACGTCTAATGGTCGTGCGCAGCACTGGGGAGGTAGTGCTGCCGTCGGCCAACGCACCGAGGCAGCACTCAAGGGGATAAGACTCAGTGATTGTATGCGTGACTGTATGGATAACTGTATACATGTAATAGTGATTTTATAATACACTAAGTATAATTTACTATCTATATGAATAGATAAAGTGGTGTTTGTATAAATGTATAGCTAAGTAAATGTAAGTATAATCCCTTGTTTGCATAAGTGAATAGGATGACTTTATAAGTGAATAGGATGTGTGCTGGTGTGCAATGTCGATATAGGTGTTTAAGTATATTTGATAGTGTTCTCTTGATCATTGACTGCATGTATGAGTGAATCTGTAGGAAAGTGATTAGATGTGTGTATAGATCTAGAAATCGCTGAGTGGGTTTTTAGAAAGTTGTATTGGTGTGTCAATGGATTCAAATATGGTACTCTGCATATTACTGTGAGTGATGAAAGGTTATACTAGTGTATGATGAGTTGTATCGTCTTGTGGATGATGTCATTAGTGATGTCATCAGTGATGTCATTTGAGATGTCATCAGTGATGTCACTGACCATGTCATGAATTATGTAATATGTGAGATCATCAGCAGTGGATTGCGGGCGCGCGAGATATATCGGAGGAATTTCAATGGTTTTGTACGAGTGAAATGTCCAGCTAACTATAACACCCCTAAAACCTACAGTTTTTTTCGTGAATTTCTAAGGTTTTTTAAATGCCAATTCCTAACTATATCTGGCCTGAAACCTATGTTTTTTTAAGTGAATTTCAAAGGTTTTTTAAATGCTAATTCCTAACTATATCAGGCCTGAAACCTATGGTTTTTTCAGTGAATTTCGAAGGTTTTGTAAATGTATTAATTGTTATATTTTATACTAATTTACTACATTTCTTTAACTATTTATTTTTAGATATTTTTTTTATTACATTGTATTTACATTATACATTACATTACAAAATATACTTTCTCAGAATTAATTACTTTAGTTTAAATACTTTGCAAATAGGCAATAGACTTTTAAGTACAGTAGTTACAGTTGTTGCAATCGGCAACACAATTTCAAACACAATGCAACATTGAGCTCAATGTGAATTTCTAGCTAAATGCAATTTGTCACTTTATGGATTACTTTTCTAACCACAGGATTGGATCCTAGATTCAGTCCTTGGCATCTCCTGTAAATGGTTGAGTAAAAGTGTTTAAGTTACAGTAGTGATTTTTAAGGAATATTATTGTATTTTAAAAGTTGACACTTAGACATTTTTTCACATACAATCATCAATGTTAACCAATGGGATGAAATTCACTTAGTAGGTAAGTAGTGTTATCATTACTTTTTCTTACTCAGTGGTGGATCCTGGTTCCAGCACTGGTGCATCTCCTGTAAACAGTTGAAAGAATGTGCTTAAGTCATACAGGCGATTTTTGAGGATATTTTTTAGGTTGTGAAAATAGACACAGAAACTTTTCTGGTGAAAACCAGACAATTGATTCCTATGTAAGGAAATTCAAGTTACTGGTAAGTATGGTTAGAATTACTTTTCAGGATCAGTACTGGGCTCAAAGATGCAGCACTGACGTCTCTCCGGATAACAGGTGAGTAACTCAGAATTTGTAGTTCAGCTGCTTTTAGAGGAATTTTGTAAAGTTCGAAAACTCCACACTTTGAAGAATTTCCAAATGAAACCAGTCAACGTTAGCCTATGGAAGGAAATTCAAGTTACTGTAAGTATGGTTAGAATTACTTTTCAGGATCAGTAGTGGGCTTAAAGATGCAGCACGGAGGTCTCTCCTTATAACAGGTGAGGAGATCTGAATTCGTAGTTCGGCTGATTTTAGAAGAATTTTTTAAGTTCCAAAACTCCACACTTAGAAGAATTTTCAAGTGAAACCAGCGAATGTTAGCCTATGGAAGGACATTCAAGTTACTGAAAACTACGATTTGAATTACTTTTCAGGATCAGTAGTGGGCTGAAAGATGAAGCACTGAGGTCTCTCCTGATAACAGGTGAGTAAATCGGAATTCGTAGTTCTGCTGATTTAGAGAAATATATGTACGTTTCAAAATTAGACACTTAGAAACTTTTCTGGTGAAAACCACACAATAGATTCCTATGGAAGTAAATACAAGTTACTGGTAAGTATGCTTAGATTTACTTTTCAGGGTCCGTACTGGGCTCAAAGATGCAGCACTGACGGCTCTCGTGATAACAGGCGAGTAAATCAGAATTCATAGTTCCGCTGATTTTAGAGGAATATTGTGCTCAATAGTGAAGGAAGGGGGCGGGGCCTGAGGTTAAATGTGTGCAAACACGCCCGGTGGGTGTTTTAGATTGGGGAATTAATTCCTCCTCAATCCTGAGGTCCCCTGTGAGCCAACTAGCCCACCAGGTACCTCCAGTATGCACCAGGGAACTGTGTTGAAGAGAGGTGTTCAGAGGGCACGCACCTTTTTACAACACTCTGCAACACAGCTCCGTGGTGATTAATGCAGGTACCTGTTGGACTAGGTGGCCCCTAGGGGACCTCTGGATTGAAGAGGAATTAATTCCCCAACTTAAAATGCTCCACAGGGCATGTTTGTACACATATCACCTCAAGCCCCGCGCCCTACCTTCACCACTGTGCAAACGCACCCCGTAGAGTGTTCTAAGTTGGGGGATTAATTCCCCTTGCATACTGGGGGTCCCTGGAGGCCAACTAGCCTACCAGGAACCTCCAATATGCGCCTGGTGGCTGCGTTGCAAAGACCTGTAAAAAGGGGCGTGGCCTCATTACACCTCTCTGCATCGCAGCCTCCTGGCTCGTTTGCAGAGGGGGAACTAATTCTCCTTGCATACTGGGGGTTCTGGGGGACAACTAGCCCACCAGGAACCTCCAGTATGCGCCAAGAGGCTGCGTGGCACAGAGGTGTAATCAGGCCCGCCCCTTTTTACACCTCCATGCAAGGCAGCCCCCTGATGCATTTGCAGAGGGGGAACTAATTCCCCTTGCATACTGGTGGACCCTGGGGGCCAATTAGCTAAGCAGGAACCTCCAGTATGCACCAGGGGGCTGCCTTGCAGAGAGGTGTTCTGAGGCCACGCCCCTTTTTACACCTCTCTGCAACGCAGCCCCCTGGCCCGTTTACAGAGGGGGGAACTAATTCCCCTTGCATATTGGTGGTCCTTGGGGGCCAACTAGCCCACCAGGAACTTCCAGTATGCGCCAGGGGGCTGTTTTGCAGAGAGGTGTAATGAGGCCCGCCCTTTTTTACACCTCTCGGCGAGGCAGCCCACTGGCGCGTTTGCAGAGGGGGAACTAATTCCTCTTGCAAACTGGTGGACCCTGGGGGTCAACTGGCCCAGCAGTAACCTCCAGTATGCGCCAGGGGGCTGCGTTGCAGAGAGGTGTTCTGAGGCCTCGCCCCTTTTTACACCTCTCTGCAACACAGCCCCCTGGCGCGTTTACAGAGGGGGGAACTAATTCCCCTTGCATATTGGTGGTCCTTGGGGGCCAACTAGCCCACCAGGAACTTCCAGTATGCGCCAGGGGGCTGCATTGCAGAGAGGTGTGATGAGGCCCACCCCTTTTTACACCTCTCTGCCAGGCAGCCCCCTGGCGCGTTTGCAGAGGGGGAACTAATTCGACTTGCATATTGGGGGTCCCTGGGGGCCAACTAGCCCACCAGGAACCTCCAGTATGCGCCAGGGAGCTGCATTGCAGAGAGGTGTAATGAGGCCATGCCCCTTTTTACAACACTCTGCAAAGCAGCTCCGTGGTGCTTACTGGAGGTACCTCGTGAGCTATTTGGACCCCAGGGACCCCCAGTATTCAAGGGAAATTATTTTTCCCTCTGCAAACGCGCCAGGGGGATATATATAAATACACCTTTTCCTTTGCGAGTTCCTTGAACCTAAAGAGTATTTTTCTGCTATATATCCTGCAAATAGCAATATCTAGGAATCATGATGAATTATGATGTAATAATTTGGTTCACTTCCACTTACAGGATAGAAACATAATTTTCTTCTTTCATGTGCCTGGCGACTTTCCTTACTTCTTATGTTTTTTCGCACTGTGTGTTTTTTTTGCACTGTCTTGATTATGTTAGCATTGTATGAAAATGCCATAGGACACAAGCCGATCCATGGCTTTATTTGTAAACGTGATAATTTCATGTTCAAATCAGTTAAGACCCTTATCTGGATAGAACACCATTCCAAGATGGCGCCCACAGTGGCTCAAAGGGGTATAGTCCTATGTCTATGACAATGCTCACGACCTGTTTATTTATATAATGGATTGTAAGATGTGGATGAATGACACACTGACGAAGGCTCACGCCGAAACGCGTCTGTGCTTTACTTTTCCCTCTAATTAAACCCTGGCTTAATCTTGGTCCGCGAGTGCTGCCTCCTTCTTGTGGATTCTAAGGAGAGTCGAGCGACAATATATATATATATATATATATATATATATATATATATATATATATATATATATATATATATATACACACATATATATAGTTATGTAAGGAATTTTTCTATTTTTCTAATTTTACACTTGTTGGGATTTTATACCTCTTGGGTCGTTTTAGGTTATGTACCCCTAATTAGGCACAATGCACTTTAAATATGGTTCATTGGACATCCGCTATATGAATATTTGAGTATCAATTTTGTACCCAGATTTTAACTCACTTTTGGCACTATATTGTTATTTGCACATTCTCCAAACCTCCATGGTTTTTGAAGACCATTTGAACACCTGTATACCTTAAGGGAATTATTTTAGATTAGATTAGATGAGGGCACTTGCCCTATACTTTCTTATCATCTTCTCTTTTCTCTATATTAATTTTCATTGAGTGTGATTATCTGATTGATTACAATAAGTTACAAATGTTATTGTTGTGATATTTATCCACGCTCTATATTCTTATTTAATGCATATATTTAACCTTTATGTATTATTTAAAGGTAGGATGACAAATTATTTTTGTTAAATAGGAGTATGTCTTCTCTTTTTATACCTGTGGATCTGGAGCTTGTGTGTACACTCTGCACTTAAATACTTGTTGATCTCTGTGAGCACCGTGTGATCAAGACCGGGTTGCCCCGGTCGAAACGCGTCATGCTGCCGGAGTGAAAGAGGAATAAGGCACTTTAAAACTTACACGGAGTGGTTCGTGCCTGTTTACTGTCGGAGGATTCGACATCAGGATTCTTTCTTGATATCTATATATATATATATATGTATATATGTTCCATTACGCAGCCACAGTTGTAGGTGCACGCAATGACAGGCGAACTCAGCCACCACGGTTAAGTCCTTTATTGAGGCACAACGGGACACAGCGCTGGATATTTCATTCAGCCCCAACGCGTTTCGGATCTCCTTATGCTCCTTGCTCAAGGGGCGGGCAAGCTGCGGCAGACATAGGAAGAGAACAAGTCCTTGGTTCGTCCTGTTTCATAGCAGCTATTGCTGACGTCATCTTTGGACTTATGGGATTCGTAGTCCTCCAACCACCATATGGCCCATGTTGGGCTCTGCCTCCTGCAAGATAAAAACAAACCCTTAGTCGGGCCTCCAAATCTGTGTCCATTGAAGGATAAATGCACAAGACCTGTCATTCTGCAATACGGTTTCTCAATATTTCGAATCCTGCAGTCCACAAACATTTTCGTGATGTTGCTACCTCCCCGACCTGGCTCGGCCGGTAAATATGTTCCATTACGCTGCCACAGTTGGAGGTGCACACAATGACAGGCGAACTCAGCCACCATGGTTAAGTCCTTTATTGAGGCTCAAAGGGACACATCGCTGGATATTTCATTCATTCATTTGGAAAATAAATGCTGTATGTAACCTTTCTTTTGAGTGCGCTCTGTTTGTCACTTTTCAAGGGAAGTGATTCATTGCTTGATTTATATATTGAAGGAGCTTGCACCACGGAAAAGAGCGCTGCAAAGAGCAGCAAAAACTGGGCCCTTTCAGTTGGAATATATATATTTTCATAACTTGGGGCAATCATAAACCTTAAGCCCCTGGGAATTCTCCCCACATCCAGATATTTTCGTAGGGATTTTGCTTCCCACCATTTCAACATTTCTTGGCGCATCAACTTCTCTAATGCCCGATATTTTTCTTTCAAGCTTTTCAATCCCCCATTTGTTTCCTCGCCAATGCTCCCATTGGTATCCACCCACTCTAGAGCAGTTTCAGAAAACATTTCCACCGACTTTGTTTTGCTATCCCTCAACCCTGCAGCGGACATGCTGGGCGGCTATTGTGTGTTCACAATTATCTTTGAGTTCTATTTCAGACTTGCACTATGCTCCCGAAAGTCAGATCCCAACAGCACACTTCCCCTCCTGCCAAAATCCTGCAAAGTCCTTTACCTTGTTAGAGAATACACCGCCACAGTGCAGCCACTTCACGTTGTTTCTCTCGTAGGAACTACTGCCACGCCACCTCTGCCTGAGCCATTCTCCGATTGGTATCGGCATCGCTGCGGCAGGGGCCCTTCGTGTATCAGTTTCCAGCAAATTTCAGTGGCACTAGTCTCCCAGTTTTCACCAAAGCCTCAGTTTTATCCAGTACCTTTAGACACTAATTTCTTTGCCACAAAGCCGTCACTCAGGGAGTGGATCCACTTACTCTGGAAGAAATTAACCTGGATATTATGTCAACTGCTCGCTTTCCTTCTGTGACGCCTTGCTGCCAACAAACGAGAGTGGACCCAAAGTGAGTGCAATTATTATTTATCCACTGCCTCAACAGATCTCGCCATAAAGTATTTCGGCAGTCGCCTGTCTTGATCACATACCAGCGTTTGTGATTCACATTGCTGAATTTAAAGTGCAAGTGCAGTCAGGTTTGCCAATGGACATGGAAAAAATACTTTCATGCAGTATTTTATGTATTAAGATTTTGTCACTGTTATTTGATGTTATAAGCTTAAATGCATATTTACAAATTCCTTAGACACCATGCTTGATTGTACATGGTTAGCATAAATGCAAAGAAAAACATTGATCAACCATCCATTTTGCTCTCACCTTTTCAAATCTAAACAACATTTTATTATAATGTGTACCATACAAAGAAACTAAAATACCCAAGTGTTGTGTAATAATGACGAGAATAAAAGTTATTCCTAATATAGAAAAAAGTATAAGTGACAATAAAATCAATATCGTTGTATTTCATAAAATGTCCTTGTCCCATACCTATATCCTCCATTTGTACCGACATAATGTCTTTAACTTTACTATTGGAGCATTTCCATATAGGTATCGGACATTTGGTGCAAATATTGTCATGTGCAAATAAGGAAAATGCATATGGAGGGATTGAAAGTTTCATTTTACAATTGATTCCCATGGTTGTAAACATAGACATAAATATGTAATAAAAAAATCATATAAATACATATAATATCTTCAAATATACAACTTAATCATTAAACTCATCCATCATTGGTAAAATATTCCATAAAATTGCTATGTAAACTTGGCAAGTACCTTGGATACAATTTCCCTGCATCCGAAATTCTCTGAGGACATATTCAATATTTACAAACTTGCGCCTAAATCAATCATAGGAAATTCACCAAATTCAGATACATCTATATTGCTGTTATCAGTTGGAGAATAAAGCTTGATATTCACATGGTTGTAATATAGATTATATTCATTGCGAAAAGGGAATTCATTCTTGAAAAGGGTTTTCATACCTTGATTATTTAAAAAAAAGAAATATATATATATATATATATATTAAAAGATACTTCCTGAAAACATAATCCTATAAAATGTTTTTATCATAAAAATGTGTAGAGAACCTCGCTTCTGTTTAGAACCTCTGGTAGCTTAGTATCTAATTCCAGTATAAATTGTGTTTCTAGTCTCATCAGTTTGGCTTCCCTGTTGCCCCCTCTTTTGTCTGGTGGGGTTTTATCTTCCACATAATATCGCAAATGTCAGAGGTTGCTTTGATGGCATTCTTTAAAATGTCTGGCAACAGGGTAGCTTAGGGCGTTGTTTGTAATGGCCCTTGTATCTTGTAGGATTTTCTTATGTACCACAAGTTTGGTGCTTCCTATGTATTTTAAATTGCAACTACACTCTAGAACATAGACCGGATATTCGGTCTTGCAAGTCAAATGTTGAGTAATGGGCCAGGGAACATTATTGAAAGCTGTGCAATATTCTATTTTATTAGTAACACACTTGCAGGCCTTGCAACTAATGCATTTAAAAAAACCTTTTCTTGTGATCAGCCAGGAGCCAGTGTCCTGGTCCTCTGGGTTGTTACAGACCTTGCACTTGTTGGTATATCTGGTTCTTGAAAAGGAACAAGTTATTATTTAAACAAAATGTCAACAAATCAATAATCATTCTATTATGATACACAAATTGCATTGTTCCACGTGATAAAAAAAATTCTGTAGCTTGTATTCCATCCCCATTTTTAATGCAGGTGTACAATGATAATACATCCAATGCTATAATGCGATATCCCTTTTGCCATTGTATGTTGTTAATTTTTATCAAGAAATCGCTTGTGTCCTGTACATAGGATTCCAAGCGTGGCAGATGTTCTTGCAGAAAATAGCCAATATAACACAATATATTCTCAAAGGGTTCATCACATGCTGAGATGATTGGTCTTCCTGGTGGCTTGTGTCTGTCCTTATGTACTTTGGGGATAAAATAGATTTTTTAAATAGTTGAGAAATTTATATTCATCAAGACTAAACATTCCTAAATTTTGCCATGTCAGTAACTTTGTCATAAAACAATACAAAGTATTTTTATATTTCAGGAAGGAGCCTTTCCTGTAGCAATCTGTATTGCCCAATTGCCCCATAGCCTCAATCATGTACTCCTTCAAAGGTCAGAGGACAATGTTGCCACCTTTGTCTGAGTTTCTTTTGACCACCTCTGTGTCTTTGTGTAACCTCTCCATTAATTGACCATATTTCCTTTCATGGTCAGTGATTTTTCTTTTATTCTTGTTTATGTCAATGTTCAGTCTTTTAATTTGAGCCACAATTTGATCATTAAAAATGTCTATTGAATCCCTCCGTATAATAAGTGTTAATTTTGATTTCACTTAAAAGTTCGTATTGGGTCTGCCACATATTTCCTTATCCAGGACTCCAGTACCTTGTGAGTAATTGATATAATCTTGATACATTTTGTCCTCCCCTGTAATGGCATTTTCTTTCTTCATGCATTGTAAGTCCCTCAGTACACTCACATCTGCCACCTTGAGGACAGGAATGTTTGTTGTGTCCATTACGGTTAAATTGACCTTCTCATCTTTATTTAAAAATTGTAGCTGGTGAAATGTTTTCAATTTTAGCTTCCTAATAAATCTATAGATGTTTGCTCGTGTTTGTGTGTAATTAAAATTCGTCTCGGGGCAAAATGACGGACCTAGGTAAAGAAGTATCTCCTCCGCTGCATTCAGCACACAATCTGACAAATTAATGATAGTATTTCTGTTTTTGGGAGTAGCATAGGGCGCTGTTTCTCTTTTCAATTCCGTTTCCATGCTCCCCGTCCCCTTGCTGGACGTTTGGGTTTCGCGCCTTCTTCTTGCCGTTCTCCTTTCCCACCTGCTTTTAGTCCTGCATTTTTTGCCGGTAAATTCCTGGGGCGTAGGGTTTTCCTGCGGCTTGGTCTGACATATTCCAGTTCTTCTCCCAAGAATGGTTTAATGGTATTTTGGGTGGCCCGATTTCTTTCTCTTTGTCCCTCTGTGTCAGACCCACTCTTAACTGCGGAGCTCAAATCCGAAAAAGAGGCAGCCCCTGCCATGGACTGCCCCATATTGCTGGATTCCGCCCCCTGTGTTGTCCCATCTACCGTTGACTTTCTGAATGTGTCAAACTTACGGGCAGACGTGAAGATCTGCCTGCTGGCATAATCATCTATGTCCCGCTGAAATTTGTATACTTTTCTCAGTTTAATTTTGTCCGCCTCCTTTTTCAATCTACTTGACATTTCATCATAGAATTTCTGATTCTGTGGCGAATCATTGTGCACCTGAATTTTATTATTCATGTTGTCAATTTTTACTTGAATATTCTTTCGGTTGCGCTCGGCATATTTAACTAATATGGCCATGAGTTGCGATGATTCCAAGTTACATTGTGCCCATTCTATTAACATTGCTGAGTTAGGTGTTTCATAACTTGGGGCAATCAAAATCCTTAAGCACCTGGGAATTCTCCCCACATCCAGATATTTTTGTAGGGATTTTGCTTCCCACCATTTCAACATTTCTTGGTGCATCAACTTCTACAGTGCCCGAAATGTTTCTTTCAAGCTTTTCAATACCCCATTTGTTTCCTCGCCAATGCTCCCATTGGTATCCACCCACTCAGGAGCAGTTATCCCTATCCCTACTTCACATCCAATTCAACACTATCACCCATGCCATCAACAAAATCCTTCTCAACACCACTGCGCCCACCTCCCCCTGCAAACATCCAAGACCCCCGCCCTCTCAAACGCCATTGAGCTACCTCAACAGCCTAATTTCATGACGCCCAGCTGGCGCTCCTCCTCCCCTCATAACTCCAAACCCTCCAGACCAAATAGAACGACCCCCTCCCTCTCAAACACCAATGAGCAACCTCAACAGCCCAATCTCATGACGCCCAGCTGGCGCTCCTCCCCCCACAACCCCCAATCCAACAGACCAAAAAGAACAACCCTTGTTATGTCTCCGAGAGAGGCCTTGATACTCGCTAAAACCTATGACCCCAGGAAAACACTAACCCCCCTCTCACATCCAAGTAATCACCGGTATAGGTAGAGACAACCCCCAACCTAGGCCCACAATACATCCCCCCCAAGCACAACCATCCCCAAGCTCCCCCCCTCTCAAGCCCACAATGACAGCGACCTGGTAAACTGCATGCTCATAAACTGCAAATCCGCAGCAAAGCACGCTATTGAGCTGGCTGATGCGATACTGTGAAACAACACTGACATTGCGTTTCTCACCGAAACTTGGCTCAAAGAAACATCTTACCCACTCCTTGACCTCCTAGTCCCCCCTGGCTTCTCCATCATCAACAAAGACAGGATTTACCAATGCAGTGGCGGCATTGCAATTATCCACAAGAACAACATCAACATAACCAAACTCAAAACTCACACCTTCTCTACCTTTGAATACCTTAACACCATCATTACACGCCCAAACAACAAAACAACAAAATGCCATCTCATCTACCACTCCCCAGGAAACTCTCCGGCGTTCAATGACCAGATTCGGACCTACTAACTCAGTGCTCCCTAGCGAACTCTGACAAAATCTTCCTAGGTGACTTCAACCTCCCCTGGAACAATGACAATGACACTGTTATACAGTCCCTAAATGAACTCCTTCTCACAAACGAGCTCACCCAACACTGCAAGGGTCAAACCCACAACAAGGGATCTACCCTAGATCAGTGCTTAATTTGTAAAATATTAAGTGCAGGTGCTCAAATTTTTTTAGGAGGCCGCACCCACTGCATATGGCTCCACCCACTTCCTCCACTGGCTCCACCCACTTACTCTATCGCTTGACCCAGTTCCTCAACTGGCACTGGTGAAAGCCAGATGTAATAGTGTGAAATATTCTATCCTGCAACCCTAGGTAGGTGGTAGGTTGTGTTCCCCACAGAACTGAAGGTGGGATAGTGATGCGAGTGCACCACTGCTTTAATAATAGAGTTAATCTTAAGTGGTTTTGATAGGCACCCTAGAACAAACGTGGATAGAGGAACTCCTGCTTTGACTGAGGCACAGTGAACTGTGAGGGAGGGAGGGCTGAGTGAGTTGCTTTCAGGGCTGGAAAGGCAGACAATCCAGGTGCTCAGCCCCTCTGTACATGCTCAAACCCTGTGACACATACTAGGGGCAGTTAGATAACACTTGTAACAGCATTACATTTTGGAAAATACATATGCTAACATGGTCTAATAGTGACGATCAGTGTTATTCATGTTTTGGTACCTGCTTGTATAAGTTTATAGCTTTCTTTTTTAGATTCTTGCACTCTGAGGCAGGCCACGAGTTGCATGTGGTGGCGATATCTATAAAACACCACATAACACATTATTGGATAAATGCTCTCAAAACTATGCTGAGGTCTCGTGAAGGCAAAGTTAAAATGAACTATGAACTGAGATCCCTCGCTTCAGCGGCTGCATTGCTTTGCTGGAAAGCATCCCACCTTGGGTTTGCAGTTTTTTTTTACATATTCACAAACTCGACCTAAAGGTATTGGAGCGCTACATGAGCACCAGATACATTACAAGCAGGCACAGGGAAATTAAGAGATTTGCCCAGAATCACAGGATGTTCAGTTCACGTCGGTTTATTTATGCAATACTTAATACCTGCATTTATCTCTTTGCCTGTCGCCCTGGCTCATCATCTAGTATGCGTGACGGTGACCCATGATTCCTTACATCATGAGATATAATCTTATGAAGTTCCAATACTTCATGCATTGTTACGATCATCACAATACCTTTACTTACTTACTGACGTTTATTTAATTATTCTGAGGCCTGTTGTAGACACGGTTTGCTTCGTTTGCCTAACGCTGCAGCTGCACATCATGCTGGGGTGGGCCAAAACAAAGTGGGGACACTGATCACATTGTTCGACTTGGGACACTGGACTGTTGAACTCCAAGGAGAGACAGGCTACTAATTATTTGCAAGCAGCCATTGCTTATGCACTAGCGCTACAGCCATATCTGAATTCTTGTGGGATTTTTCTGAATTATTAATACACAGGAACAGGTGTTTTTTTTAAAAGAAGAATCAAGCTTGGAGTTAATGCAAATTATTCAAGCTACATGGATAATGACGAATGCAGCGCAGGAGTGTAATCCTCTGAAGCTAGGAGAAAGGATTCCCCGACTGTCACCACTACGTGTTCCCTAGAGGGAGACCCTCCTCTGCAGAAAGGACGGAAGGAAAGCAATATCTGCCATTGCAAGGGAGGCAATGGGTGCAATGCGAAGAACCACGAGGGAAGCAAGAGATTTGTGAACGTGCTTGGCCTACCCGCCAGCAACATGCTTCATGACCAGTAAACCCTATTTTATTTGCCAATAAATATCATCCCTTAGGCACAACTTAAAAAAACTTACAACATTGGCATGCCAGATAAATACGTACAGAACACTAAAAGCACTGGCGGCGCAAATTAACTCTCTCCATAGAATAGTAAAATGAGTCTTGGTGTTACTTTCTCCAAATTGATATGAGGGTGGGAGAATACGCAAAGAGCACTGTAATTACGAAAACTGCAAAGGGCCCAAGATATATTTAACACGCCCCCTCATATACAATTGCAATATGCTGTTACACTACAGGATCACACCCCTCCCTCCCCCACCCCCCCGCAATAGTTGTGCAAGGGCAATTTCGGAGGGTGTTTTAACCCCGAGTTTTTGGTGGATACTGAGGCGTAGCTCCGTCTTGCTGCGCTAGGTGCAGAGGATCACAGCAAAGCATGTAAACTTACCGCACATGTTGTGGCCTCGCTCGAAGATCGTGGTCTTCTAATACACAGGCTCAGACTACGGCGGAATGAGCAGGACCCACTGCCAAAAGACGTACAGCAGGCAAATTATGTGCTGGTGCACCACGTGCACTCAGCAATATAGCAGAGCAGCCAATGAACAACCGGCAAACTTTCCCTCAGCCAGTCTCAAGCCCATAGTAAAGTATCCTAACATAAACAGCCAATTACGAGCAAGCAGTGAAGTCCCCACACGGGAATGCAAGGCATCACCCAATCAATCTACGGGGAGCAGAATAGTTTAATAAAACCCTGTGCCATCGCGGACATAACTTATCTTTAGTCAAATACATAGTGTGGTTACCTTATTAACAAGTGTACGCCGATACCAACCAAACAAATACATTGATTAGGGCAGGCAGCATAGAAAGCAGATGAACAGCACTCATGGGCTGCTTTTACTATTCAATCATGCAAAGCCTTATAATTATTCTACATTATCAAAACACCGACCTGATCCTGCTTCGCTGATGCGCCGGTGAGAGCAGCGAGGTCAGGAGGAGTTGGAGCTGCGCACAACTGCCCCTCCCCCCGTGTGAGTCAGAGTGTGTGGTGAAAGCCGCGTGCGCCACGCCGGCGCCGCACCAACTATTTGCCGAATTATTTCCAACATCAGGCAGCTGGGAGTAGATACAGTGTAGCGGCTAACGCTCTAAGCCACTCCATAGAGCTGAGAGCTGAGATGATCTGTTTAACTATTTAGGAGCTCAGCAAGCACGTCTCTTGGAGCATCAGAGAGCCCACATGCATATTAATATATGTGCATATAAATGAAAAATACAAGCATCCATAGTTGTCATAGACCCGGCCCTGAGAAATATGTGCCGGTGCTAAGCACCGGAAAGCACCGGCACAAATTAAGCACTGCCCTAGATGCTATCATAGCCAGAAGCGAATCTATAACCATAAATAACGTTCTCCCAATCGACTGGTCAGATCACCACATCATCCTTTTCAGTATCAACCAAACAGGAGCTCCTCCAATCAAGTCTCGAATCACCCACCAATGGTCCAGAAATCTCAAAGACATCCCCCTCCTGGCCCTTCAAGACACAATAACATCGCTGCTCCCAACATGCTCAGACAACCTCAACTGGGTCGAGCTCACCACTCTGTACAACAAAACAATGACAACTCCCCTTGACAAACTAGCCCCCCTAAAACTCAAAAGGGTTCGAGACATCCCCTCGCGAGCCTGGTTCAATAACGACCTCAACTCCGAACGAAGAAAAGTAAGAGCCGCTGAGAGACTCTGGAGAGGAAACTCATCTACAATCAACCTCTCCCAACTCAGAAATGAACGCTACAACTACAAAAAACACATAATCAAGGAGAAAGCCACCTTCTTCCGGAACGCACTAGACAAAGCCAAAAACCGCCCCAAAGAACTTTTCAACATCATCCAGAGACAGACCTCCAAGCCCACCAAGACTAACCCCGCTGCCTCCAAACTGCAGTGTAACAAACTCGCTAAATTCTTCGATTACAAAATGTCAAAAATTGAGCTTCCCTAGACCAACACCCCAATCCCAACACAGTAAATCCACACCCCTTATGAAACCTCTCCCATCCCCAACCCACAACACGCTCACTGAAGCCGAGATCACTCCTCCATCGACTCTAAACCCGTCCCCTTCTCTTGCCCCCTATCCCCCCCCTAGCAATGGAAAGACTTCATCCCTCTCTCCGATGAGAACATTTCCAATGTGATTGCTAACTCCAAATCTTCCAACCATTTCGCAGACCCATTACTCACCTCCCTAGCCAAGAACCTCAACCTCACCCTAACCCCTCTGTGGACAAAGATTATCAACAGCTCTCTAAACAACGGACGGATACCTGACTGCCTCAAATTAGGCCAATTCACCCCTCTTAAAAAAATCTGAGGCCGACCCTAATGAAATCTGTTCTCTCCCAATTGAACCACCACATGGAAGCTAATAACCTACTCAATTCACACCAATCTGGGTACAGAAAAGGATGCAGCACAGAAACAGCTATACTAAGCATTACAGACGACATTCATAACTCCCTTGACTCCAACAAATGCTGCCTACTTGTCCTCCTCAACCTATCTGCCGCCTTTGACATGGTTGACCACAACCTACTCTTAGACGCCTTTCGAAAACACATAGGAGCTGATGGCAATGTCCTAAAATGGTTCTCCTCATTTCTACATAACCGCTCACAACTCACAAAAAATCAAAAACTCAATGTCCGACACCTCCCCCTCAACTCGAGGTGTTCCTCAAAGCTCAGTCACCCCCCCCACTCTTCAACATTTACATGAAACCACTCACCGCCATTCTAAAACAAGCAAACATCGACTATCCTCTCTATGCTGACGATACCCAGTTGTACCTCGAAGTCTCTTCCATCAATAAGATCATCCTCCTAAACTCCTCTCTCTCTAAAATAGAATATTGGCTAACCCTCAAATACCTCAAACTCAACCAAGAAAAAAACAAAATCCTTGTCTTCTCAAATCAAGAGCAACCCCCTCAGATCCAAGAATGGTTAAACTACCTTAACGCTCTAAACTGCAAACTCACTCCAGCAAACTCAGTCAAATCACTAGGGATCTCTCTAGACCCAAGCCTCAACATGAGTTCCCACATTAAATCCATGGCTAAAGGCGCCCTCTACAACCTAAAACTCCTAAACATAATCAAACCCTTCATACCCCCCAAGGACCTAAAAACTGCAACACAATCCCTAGTTCTTTCCAGACTTGACTATGGCAAGGCCACTCTAACTGGGTCAGCTAGAAAACATACTGCCCCCTTGAGAGCCTCCCTAAACGCTGCAGCAAGAATGGACTCAGGGACCAGGAAATTTGACCACATCACCCCTACTCTACAGGCCCTAAAATGGCTACCCATCGAAGCACACTGTGCCTACAAAATGGCCTGCCTCATACATAAAGCCTTGCATACCGGCAAACCGGATTACCTCGTAGCCAAACTCACAAAAGCTGGACAGACAAAAAACCACAGAAGTTCCAACTCACTCCTCTTAATCCCCCAAAAATCTGGAACTCTCTCACATCAGGACAAATCCCTCTTTCAGGAGCTTCAAGAGGCAACTAAAAGAATTTCTCCTCAGCTGCTACCTCTATGCCTCCGGACAAAGACTTTATTACTCTTGGTCACCCGATATCCTTGTTGATTCCAACTGTACTTTATTGCTTATGCTTTCACTGTTATGTATGCTGTAAAGCGCTTTGATACACCCGGGTCTTGCAAGCTCTATATAAAAATCCCAAACTAAAAATAAAAAATTTCCTCTGCAGCGGTTTCCCGATCCCTCAATGCTGCAGCGGACATGCCGGGCTGCTATTGTGTGTTCACAATTGTGTTTGATTTCTATTTCGGTCTTGCACAATGTTCCTGAAAGTCAAATATCAACAGCACACCTCCCCACCTGCCAAAATGCTGCAAAGTCCTTTACCTTGTTAGAGAATACACCGCCACAGTTCAGCCACTTCACGTTGTTACTCTCATCCGGGCTACCGCCCGCAACCTCTGCCTGAGCCATTCTCCGCTTGGTATCGGTATCGCTGCCGCAGGGGCCCTTCGTGTATCCATTTCCGGCAAATTTCAGAGCCACTAGTCTCCCAGTTTTCACCAAAGCCTCACTGTCATCCAGTACCTCTAGACACTGATTTCTTTGCCACCAAGCCGTCACTCAGGGAGGGGACCACTTACCCCGGAAGAAAACAACCCGGATACTATGTCAACTGCTTGCTTTCCTTCTACGTCGCCTTGCTGCCAACAAACGAGAGTGGACCCAAAGTGAGTGCAATTATTATTTATTCACCGCCTCAACAGATCTCGCCATAATGTGTTTCGGCAGTTACCATGCGTGGTAAAGGGACACATACTTACCTGTCTGGTAAAGGCAGAGTTGTAAAGGCTATTTCCCCCACAGACTAGGAACTTGTAAATAAATTAAAGGTGCTGATCCTGTGTATACTAATTTTATCATGTTTGGAAGGGAGAGCACAATCACTTTACCACTGCTTAGCAGGAGTCAAGTGTGAAGAGTCCTAATGTGGGTTACGCATAAATACGATACTAAAGGCAAACATTTGTTATGGGAATGCCATGCAAAATACGGTCTTCCCAAACGGTGATACTTTTTTTCAGATAATCATAAATATAAATATAATTGTGATACCTTTTCTGCAACCAACCTCAGAATGGTATGACATATTCCCCTTTTACAGATAGGGTAGCAAGTACAGGGAAAAGTCCGATGTTTACATCTTTTTTTGGAGTTATTTTTATCTTTGAGTAGACCCTTGCTATCTTTGCTAGCAATACCATAGCAGTGATTTTCTCAGAGTGCTTGCAAGGTGTATGACGTGTCTTTCCATTAAAGACTTCTGAGCTTTGAACCTCAGGAATTTGAAGTTCAGTTGGCCCACTACACGTTTCTGATGGAAGAGAGTTTAATAAAAGGGCTATATAAAATCTCATTTAAAACACTGGGGTCAGTTCTAATGGATTTCTGCATCCCGACCTGTCAGTTCAGTGTGGGTGATGAAAATCCTATGAAATCAATCTAGTTCATTCTGGGAAACTTCCTTTCACTCTGTTTTCATATTGGATGGTTAACCAACACTCCATCAAATGACCTTATGAGTTTAATACAGATATCAGTGCACTGCAATCCAGTGGGGAGGTTCTTCATTCTGAAGCGGAGTGACAGATCATCACTATCTGCCATTGCTTCTTATGTCTGCTCTCCTGATGTCTGCGAATAAAGCCCCTGTGCCAAGCTAAATTATTTTGGAGGAGTGCACACGGAATTTATTTTCTTCCGCAGCAAACAATTCCTTTCAAAATATTTATGCCATATTTCATCTTGGCCAGTGAGTGTTATTTGTTTGCTTCAGTTGAAAGTGGGTAGCTGTTGTGCGCATCCTATGACATCTTCTTATAAAGATTAAGAGTAGATGTTAATGCCATAAAATGCTTCCTGATGCCTTTATTTTATTTTAGCAAAAGACGCGCAAATGATGGATGGATTTATTTTATTTTAGGTCTGCTCGAGCTTGACTATGAAGTTAATGTGTACATAGGTTGACATGTTTTTGCAGCATGTCCGTGTTAGTGTGAGAAACACAATCTAATGTTAACGTATTTGCATAACTTTTAGTTCCTGATGTCGCTTATTTTCACTTAGCAGGAGCCCGAGTACTACTGGACTCGGTCCTAGCATCATATGTTCTATCAAACTTGTTAACTCATTTATTTATTTATTTATTTATTTATTTTATTTATTTATTTGAGCAATTTTTAGAGCGCGCAAATACCTCAAGGGTGTCTCGGCGCTAAGTTGCAGAACTTCCAATGGATCGAGGGAGTAATCAAGCTGAGAACAACCATGGGGCATATTATCAAGCCTGTGCGCTAAAATTATCGCCGCTTTATTGTCCGAAAACGGCCGATAAAGCGGCGATAATGGGCTTGATAATATGCTCTGTGGAATTCCAATCGAAGCCCATGTTAGATGTCTTCACATCTAACATGTGCTTCGATTGGAATTCCATAGAGCATATTATCAAGCCCATTATCGCCGCTTTATCGGCCGTTTTCGGCCGATAAAGCGGCGATAATTTTAGCGCACAGGCTTGATAATATGCCCCCATGTCTTTAATTTTTTCCTGAAGTTGAGGAGTGTGGGCGCAGTTTTGATGTGGAGAGGGAGCGTGTTCCACAACCTGGCTGTAGCAACCGAAAAGCATTTATCTCCCCAAGTAACTCTTCGTGTTCGGGGGACTCTGAGTAGGTGAGCAGTGGATGAGCGTAGAGTTCTGAGGTGTTCGAGTGGCTGAAACGCTTGTTTTAGGAATAAAGGGCCTTCCAGTCATCCTTCTATCACAGCTCAAATCCTTTTAACATGGGCTTAGCACCACAGCTCAGCCGCTAATAACATGGGCTTGGTTGGCATGGTACTCCCTAATTCGTGACGAATGAATAATACACCATATAACGTAAACTGACAACGTGCACGGATAACCCTTTCTGGTCATACATGCACAGGTTTTATGAGTCTTGGAGAACTTTTTTAACTTTTTGCTCATTGCTTAACATGACCTCCAGATGCTTTTTCAAAACTATTAGGATAACAGTTATAAAGGTCCATACTAAGCATTATCCTTAAATCATGTGCCCATTATGTTCTATTTTTGAGTAAAACATTTTGGGCGTTACAAATTAACAATGCAGAAGGTAATTTAAAATTGAGGATATCATCGTTACATAAAATAACACGATTCACCATAAATTGCATTACAAATTCATCAATGTCAGATTAGATGGATCTTCTCACCCCTTGTTTGATGACTGCACCCCTCACCGATTCATATCCTAGCAACAGCCAGCTTCGAATCGACCAAACACATATCTCTAACTAAAAACTAATATTAAACCGAAACCAGATAGGTTATGTTGCTTACTTGAAATCGAAGGATTCATAATCCAGCGTAGCATTCATGATTAACACACATATACTAAACGGCTTCAGTAACCTTATTAACTTCCAATCTTATTAGCATACAAGGGAGAGTTTACATCAAAAGTGCAGTTTAATCAAAGGAACACAGATTTCTTTGGGGCATATTAGCAAGGAACAGCGTTAAAATTATCGCCGCTTTAGCAGCAGGAAACATTTTTTTATGCCGTTCCTTGATAATATGCCCCTTAGTTCGTCACAGATTTTGAACATTTTGCACATTTTTCAGAGAAATGTAAAACTGTGGAAACTTTCTGCAGAATTGTACCTTTGCCTGATGTTCCACCAACAGAGAAAGTTAGCTGAAATATAAGAATGGAAGGATGAATGACTTGAGGCAAGGAGGTGCAATCACATTAGCAGCTGCACTGACTCGGGTATTCATTCAATGTAATTGCAGCTCAGATGGGTTGCAGTCAAGCTGGAACAGTGGTTACCTGTAGAGGCATGGAACAGGTACAAACGGGCCTAAGGCAAACAAGGAAAAAGTCTCCTCTCCGGAATTTTGGCTACGTGGCAGCAGAAGGACTCAGACCACTCGAATCTTGCGAAAATGCAGTGTTTGCACTATCCGGAGCTATACTGATCGCATCTGCAGAGAACATATTTGTATGGAAGACACCCAGCACAGCTCATTTAATTGCCTATTGAGGCGTCTTTGCTATATCTGAATGAAGAAAGCCCATGCATTAGGAAACAAACATCGAAAGGGAGCTTGAAGAGAAAGGTGTGTGATGGTGCAGATTACATGACATCAGAACACAGAAAGACGTCTAATTGCTATGTGATGATGGAGCCACAGACCTTGGGGCAGATTTACAAGCCCCTTGCAACACTTTTACGCTGCTGTTGCGCCACTATGCAACATATTTACAATGTGACGCATCTAGTTAGATGTATCACGTTGTAAAGCCCTGCGCTACATTATACCTGAATCAGGTATAATGTATGCAGGGTGGGCGTTCAGTCACAAGGTAGCCCGATAAAATTGAAGCAGTGAAATCTACGAGATTTCACTGAGTCAAGTTTCAAGCTTTATTCAACAGCATTGTCATAAAAGCATTTACACCCTAATCTAGACATGAATAAATACTATACTAAGTTACAACAATTTAAAATACACATTAAATACAAAGTGCTGGCGAATTCATGTTTTAAAAGAAAGTTTTACATCTAAAAATACAGAATCATTGTGCCTTTGTTATCGATAATAAGACCATTTAAAAACAGGAAAACTTTTCATTAATCACTTTACATTAAGGAGAAAGTGCGGGTGCAAATAATCCATGGCCAGCCCAAATATTTAGCTAGGGGAATAGCAAGATAAGGGGAGCAATTTGATCTTAAGATTCTAAGTGCTTCTTGACATCTTCTTATCCCCAGGTTCTTGCACGCAGGTTTTAACCATCTACTTCTTGATGCGGCATAAAGGGGACATGCAAACAAAAACTGTGGGATGTCCTCAACATGGACCTTGCAATGGCAACACGTATTAACATTATCAGGTGACCATTTTACAGTAAAAGCATTTAGAGGTAGACAACCGACTCTAAACTGAAAATACAGCTTTCTGTCCAAGGGTTTTGTGATCGAATCCCAGTATTGTTCACATGTTGGGGCTAATTTAGTCTCCAGGTACTGGGATGTCAGCATGGAGGGCTGATTAGAAATCAAAGCAGAGTGGTGTACCATGTCCCAATACATTTTCTTTAACAGCATCTTAGATGGAAAGGCTGTAGGGTCAGTGGCAGACCATAGGTGGTCTAGATGCAGTTTTTGCAACAAGTTCCTGATTTCATTAAGCCAAGTTATTTTGTGGAACCGGTCTGAACTGATAATGTCCATGAGAGCGGATGCATAATGGCCCAGTTCTGGTGTTGTCTTTATGCGCCTCCAGAATAGCAGTGGTCGCAACCGAGCCAGATCCTCAATCTTTTTCCTCCCTAGATCATATAGGAGTGGGATAAATGGAGTGCTCTGCGGGACTCCTATCAGCCGACGTAAGAATTTATTCTCCGCAGTTCACAACACACTAACATTGGCGAAACCCCACAGTTCTGCTCCATAAAGGAATGCACCCAGCACTTTCAAACCATAAATCTCTAAAACAGGATGGATGGGTTTAGTTAGAGAAGATTTATGTTTCAGTGCTATGGCTCCAGATAGCTGATGGAACTTTAAGACCACAGAATCAATGTGAGATTTCCACTTCATGTTGCCCTGTAAAGGGATACCAAGGTACGTGAAGGCATCCACCTCTTCTAGCGCAGCCCCAATAAAATGTATTGTGCCCTTAAATTGTTTCGCAGGATTCATATTCATGAACTTGGTCTTTGTCGTATTTAGTTCTAAGCCCCGAATCCGACAGAAATCCCCAAATGCATCGATTGTCTTTTGTAAGCCACTAGGGGTTTGCGAGACCAGCAGCGTGTCATCAGCGAACATTAATACTGGGACCCGCGCCCCTCCAAGTATTGGAGCATCGGTTGGGGATTTCTTGAGATAGTGCACTACTCCGTTAATGTAAAGGGAAAATAAGGTGGGGGCCAGGACACATCCCTGTCTCACCCCACGCCCTACGGGGAAAGAATAAGTGACCTCGCCCTGGGTCCCCCACCGAATCCTGGCGTACTTGCTTTCGTGCATACGGACTAGCAAAGTCAATAATTCGGGGCTGATACCAAGCTCGCTAAGGACAGACCATAGTTTTTGTCGAGGCACTAGGTCAAATGCTGACCTTAGGCCGACAAAAACAGCATACAATGGGCCGTTTGCCAAGGTCACATTTTTCCAGTAAAGAGTTAAAAAATGAAATACTTGGTCAATAGAGCTGGTTAGGGGGTGGAAACCAGCTTGGTAGGGGGAAAGAACATCCTTATCATCTATCCAGGCTTGTATTTTATTTTGTATCATTCTATCCATCAGTTTTTGTGCCGAATCGATAAGGCTGATGGGTCTATAATTACTTGGTAAGGCCTTATCCCCTTTTTTGAAAACTGGGATGATCTCCGCTCCCTTCCACGAGCAGGTATTATGGCTCCTTGTGCTATGGAATTTGCAAGCCAGGCAAAATATTGGCACCAGTTTTCCCGGTCACTTAGAAATACATCAGCCGGTATTCCATCAATGCCTGGGGCCCTTCCTCTTGTCACCCCACCCAATGCTATGTTTACATCCCCTGGTGTAAATACTTCCTCTTTATAAAATACCGTGGGAAGGGCTGCAAGAATATTGCGGCTTGAAGAAGTCAATCCAAGATTCCTTTGCCACGTGGTTTTTTGGGCATTCCGCTAATCCACCCCTATCCCATTTTATAATTGCCCAAAACTCTTTTTGCTGTTTGGCTGCGCAAGCATTTTTTAGATCCAGCCACTGGTTTTCATCCCACAGCCTTTTTGCCCTAGCTTGTACTTTTCTATAGTCATCCCTGGCCTTCAGGACTTCTTCTCTGTTTTTATTCCTCAGCACCAAGCTTAGTTTCTGGCGTGCTCTTCTACAGGATTGATCATACCATCCTTTCTTTATTAGGGGATGTGCACCCTTTCTTTGGTTACCTTGCTTTAAGAAAAACCCCTTTAGTTTTGAAAAAAACTTAGGGTGTGACTCTTCTATTTGTTTGTTAAAATTAGGCTCATTACAATGATCCTGCAAACTACTAACCTCACTTGCCACAGCCACCATTAAATCTTGCATTTTCTCTGGCTTATCAAGTAGTCTTGCCCACTTAACATGGCGTTGGTTATTAGAAGAGATAATGTCCAGGGGCATGATACCCTTTCCCGAGTTTGGCTCTATTACTCCTTGGTTTAATTGGAGGAGCAAGCACAACGGGTTGTGATCACTCTCCAATCTAGGTGTGACCCTCATGTCTACTAGCATATGCCAGTCTCTGACATCTACAAGGATGTAATAAATCCGACTACTTGCCCTTGTATTGGCAAAAGTATGGGCCCCCCGCTGATCAGATGGGGTACGTCCATTTACTGCCCTCAGACCCCTGGCCAGACACATACTCTTTAGCTGTACTGCCGCCTCGGTCCATTTCTTTTCCGGGGGCAAATCTAGTTGAGGAACTCCCCATTTTGCATCCTCCTCTTGGGACATTTGGCTGTCCTCCTCGCCCAATGGTTCGAATGTGGTGTTCATATCTCCCCCCACAACAATTGTAATATGCGGTGAGAGGAGTTCCAGATCATTATCTAGTGCAGCTACCGCCTCTGAGGCTTTACCCCCGCTACACCCCTGGCATATATGTTGAAGAGGGCCATCACCTGGCCATCAGCCCAAGTGATCACAATTGGCAGTATATCACAGCTATTAATGGATCTCACGCTTATGGTACATTGCAATGATTGACGTATCCATATAATTAGCCCCGCTGAAGGCCTCCCTTTGGGATTCTTTTTTGCAGGGGTAAAGAAATTTAGGAACCCTTGCCGATAGACAGGGAGCACTGCCCAAGTTTCCTGCAGCATGATTACATCATGGAGCTCAATAAATTCGCACCATTCTGGGGACTCTAATTTGTTTGAAATTCCAGCCAGATTCCATGATAGGAGCTTAAGGCCCTCCTTAGCTGGACCCACCCTCTCTTGTGGAAGCAATACATTTTGACTGTGGGGAGGTTGGGCCAAATTAGGTGAGGGGCTGGTTGCCCAACTATTATCAAGGTGGCATGTAGTAGGAGCCGGGTACCCTACGGTGCTAGGCTCACTCCTATTCCGAAAGTATATAATCCCATCGTGAGATTCGATAACAGCAAGCGAACTATGTTTAGTAACTCTCTGCTCCGCAATGTCTATCTCGCCAGATAGCATACCGCCTTTTCGATCTTGGGCAGCACCCTCCATCCCATTCAGTCAGTCACACTCATCTAGGTCCGATAGGGCAGAGAATCTGTTTTCCAAGGGCATACCCCAGTTACTTTTTATGCCAAAGGACTTTCCCCTCCTTACCACAGTATTCCATTTTGTTCTCAATACTGTGGGATTAAGGGCATTACCTTTTCTAGCATAGAAAAAGTCTAATGTTAAAGGAACTATCTCAGAGGATCTACACTGGGGAGGATATATGTTAGCCAAAACATTTGGCAGCACTTCGGGGTCAGAGAGGTGTAACACCACACAGTCCCCTCTGAATTTGTTATTACCACCCCCGATCCATTCTACTCTTCTTGCCTTTACTACCTCTTGTGCCAGCTGATCCATGCCCCCTGGAGAGAAGGCCATATTACGTGAAAGCCAATGCAGTTATTTGTTTATCAGGGAAGATGTATTCTCTCTTTGGCCAGATTCCAAGTGAGGGACATTAGCGAGAACCAATACTAGAGGAGAAGCCTCTACAATTAATTCTACTGGTCCCTTCTCAATGTTGCAGTCTATGAGCCTGTCCCTATGCCCCAGCCCTTCATAAGCCCCACTGTTTACACCCTGTCCCCCGGTAGCCTCCCCTCCCAGATCATTGTTCGACGTGGAAGTAGGGGGAGTATTAACCATGGGTTCTAACCTACGCGCTGTCTGAGTTTCTTTTGTCTCAACTCTGAGCGTCTCTTGTTTGGGGATATTTGCCCCTTCCTGTAATGTTTTATGCAGGAGTCCCCCTAACCTATTCACCTCTTCAGTGAGATGGTCAATTTTAGTCAGAAGGGGTTTAGTTATGTTCTTAATTTTAGTGTCTAGGTGTTTACTAATCTCTTAAATTGGTCTTCGCCCAGTAATAACCTCCCTCCAGACATACCCCTCTCATCTTCTCCAACCCTTTTAGGTGGAGAAGTGTCAAGGCGTTTTTTTCCTGAACGGAGCCCACCCCGTTTTGGGAGACTCTTATCCCCCCCCCCCTTAGCTGCTCTTCGGGGCTGGTACCGGTGGTGGGAGCTCATCTTCTAGTAGTACTATTTCCTCATTGGGAATATTATCAACATCTGACTCAGCTAATGCTACTATTAGCTGAGTTAATGAGTTACTCTCATGGGTGGGCTGCTGAAAAACCTCATTGCTAGTATCAAGAGCATGTGTATCAGAAGGCAAATTTTCAATTGATGGTAATGGAGGGGAGAGGCTCAAGCCCAATGAGGATCTCCTATCGTTATTTATTTTCGCAACAACCTGAACTAGGTAATTATCAAGGGTGTTAACAGCTTGAGGTGTTTTAGATTTAGACATTTTGAGTGATTATGCGACTAATTTATCCCAAATGGTACCATAAAATATGACAGGTAAATAACGTGTTATAAGTATAGTTTAGGCAGAAATAAATATCAATGATTGCAGCGGAGGGTTTGATCAAAGGTGGGAACTCACAGATAATATATTGGGCAGCGTTCCTGGCCCTGTCCAGTGCCGGCCAGTCCCGGACTGTCACAGACTGTCCGCCCTTTGTCGTCCGGGCTTCGTCTGGGCGTCCCGCTCGCGTCCCGCGGTACGTGGCACTGTTGCCGAATTTCACCCAGCTGAGGGGGGAATGGCGGGGAGGTGCTCCTGGCCCAGGTGTCCTATGGGCGTTGTAGTTCCTGCCTCCTGTGTGTCAGCCAGGCCCCCTGCTACGAGCGTTTCCAAGCGAAGCGGGAAACGCGAGAGGTGGTGTAAAGCGCTACCAGCCAGCGCTACGGGGCTCTCAGGGACACAAAGCGCTTCTCCTCTTTTAAATGGCAGCTGAACGGCGATACAAGCCTCTCCTCATGACAAGTGATTCTTTGAAGAGTTCCACAGTCCCCGGCGCTGGTGCCGAATTTCACCCAGCTGAGGGGGGCGTGGCGGGGAGGTGCTCCTGGCCCAGGTGTCCTATGGGCGTTGTAGTTCCTGCCTCCTGTGTGTCAGCCTGGCCCCCTGCTACGAGCATTTCCCGCGAAGAGGCAAACGCAAGAGGTGGTGTAAAGCGCTAACAGCCAGCGCTACGGGGCTCTCAGGGACACAAAGCGCTTCTCCTCTTTTAAATGGCAGCTGAACGGCGATACGAGCCTCTCCTCAGGACAAGTGATTCTTTCAAGACTTCCGGAGTATTTTGATAGTATTTTGATAGCAGCCCTTCGCAGTCGGGTATTGTAAGGAATGGAAAGGTGCATATAAACACCTACGAGTTTTATTAGCATCAAAACATACTCAGGACCTTCGGTCCTTCTAGAAAAAGAAAACACGCGCCGTGCTCGACGGAGCCGGGTTGTTTCCAATGCAGTCAGCAACTTCCTTCTGGCGCATTCAGCTATCTCTGCAGAGTCGCGGTGCACCTCCTCCTAAAAGGTAACCTTGTTGGTGAGTCAATTTTACATCTTCACTGCAATCCTTACACCGGCTTGAAGCAGGCATAAGGAGTGACGCATCATATTAGGTATAGGGCACCCCTGAGAAGTGGTTGAGTTGCGTCGCACTTGCGTCACAACTCCAGCACTCTTACGCCGTCACACATCTGTCTATCCTTACGCCATGGTGCGCCAAATTATAAATGCAGCGCATCCATGGTGGCGCAAGTTTTTTTTTTTGGAGTCACGCAAAATAACTGGCGCATCCCTGCTAATATGCCCCCTTGATTTTAGGAGTCACTAACCGTAGCTTAGGGGTCAAGGCTGTTCTAGGGAGGTAGAAATCCTTCATTTTTCAGCACACGTGTTTTTAAGCATTGATAATACAATGGGGCATATTAGCAAGAACCTCTGTAAACTTATTGCCGTTTTAGCTGCAGGAAACTGCCGCTAAAATGGCAATAATGGACTTGCTAATATGTGTTATAGAATTACAATAGAAGCCCATGTCCTGCACATCTGTCCTGGGCTTCTATTAGAATTCTATGACGGATATTAGCAAGCTCGGTATCGCCATTTTAGCAGCAGTATCCTGCCGCTAAAAAGGCGATAATTTTAGCGTGGTTCTTGCTAATATGCCCCAATATCGGTTCTGCAGATGTTACCTTTTAGTCCCGCAAAAATCTCAACGTTTTTGAGTGAATTATTTTACTTCTTTTCACTAAGGTTTGAATTGCCTCCACTCATACTGTTTAACAAAAGTGTTCAACCAATGGACACAACAAAGTGTGGTTACTATGAGATCTAATTAGTTTGCAGCCCCGCCAGTTGTTAAGGCTAGGAGGATTGACATATTTAATTTTTGAATTGATGTCATGCAAAATCTTATTTTGTGTTCTTGAGTTCCTGTGTGCGAAACAAATGCCATGGATAAAATATTATCGATTGTTAACCCTTTGGAGCTTGCTTCGGCCAAGGGCCGACGCAAGCACTACCTCCCTAGTGAAGCGCACGTCCATTGGGCGACACCAGGGAGGGCCCACTTCGAACCTCTGGGGAATCGCACTGAAGATTGTTTTAAAAAAAAATTCTCCCTGGGGGAGACACCGAAGGCTTTCCACGTCTCCCCCCTCCCCTCCTCCCGCCCATCTGTGACATGAGGGCACCGCGAGGCGCTCTGACGTCATTGATTAACCCACCGGAGACAGTCACAGGTACGGCCGCGCTCGACTCCGATGGGGAAATCAGGCCAAAAATGGCCTCCCAGCTTTCAGGGAGGCCTCGTTTGAAAGGGGAGAGTCTCCCCTTTCAAGCAATGCCTTCCTGAAAGGGTTTCCTGCTGCAACCCATGGCCAGGAAACCCCACTAGACACCAGGGATGTCTTTTTGAGGGGTCGGCCCTCGTGGTGATGGGTCGGTCCCCCCCCCCCGGGGCGTATTTATTGGGGGGCCCGATCGCTTCAGAATTTGCTTCAACAATAAAAAAAATGAATAAATTGATGCGGATATTGGAAGTGGGTCAGTCCTGCTCAGTGGCACACCCTCTGTGGGGGCATATTTAAAAAAAAAACATGTTGGCATACCTTGGGGGGCATGATCATCCCAATAAATACCTAAATATTAAAAAAAAATTGCAATGGTGGTAATATTGGCAGGGGGTCGGTCCTCCAACTCAGTGGCCGACCGCCTGTGGGGGCAATTTCTTTTTTATAGCTATATGTTTTCCTTGGGGGACACAATCGGCCCCCAGGGAAGCCATAGCTATAGAACATTTTTTGAAAAAGTTATTTCTTTATATTTATATATATATATATATATATATATATATATATATATATATAGAGAGAGAGAGAGAGAGAGAGAGAGACAGTCTCTTTCTCTCTGTAGAAGATATGTGTATATATATGTATCTGTATACCAATTCAAATTTCAAAAGCTTTATTCGACAGATTGTCATAAAAGCAACACACAGTACATCACTATACTTTACACTATAAATAATACATAGACATCACATAGTTAAAAAGGTTATTAAATATCTTGTATCTGTCGTTTTGAAATACGAATAACTTGCTTGTAAGTGAGTCATATTACACTAATTTAAGAAAATAAAATTACTCCATTATTGAAAGACAGTTTCAGGTAAAGCACAGATGATTACTAGCTAGCAGCATGAGGTAGGAAAGTGCGGGTGCGTATAATCCAAGACCATTTTAAACATTTTGCAGTTGCTACAGCTATGCAAGGTGAACAGTCAGACTCCAGTATTCTTAGGGCATCTTTATGCTTCCGTGTGCCCAAATTTGAACAAATTGGTTTTAACCATTTACGGCGCAGACAACAATAAAGAGGGCATTCAAAAAATATATGTGCTATGGACTCAACCTTATGTTTACAGTTGTGACATTTATCACTTCCTTGTGATACCCATTTAGAGCTGAAAGTTTTTACTGTGAGTGTACCTATTCTACATTGGAAATATAATTTACGGTCTTGAGGCCTTTCAATAATATCCCAGTATGCCTCACAGTGGGGACGTGATTTAAAATCAAGAAAGTGGCCAGTTAGGTTGGTGCTGATACTACTCGTATGGACTCTCTCACAGACCATTGCCCAATATTTTTCTTTCAGAAGCTTTTTTGATGGGAATGTTACTGTGTCAGAAATTTCCCATAGCTGGATAAGGTCCAGATCTTTTAGGAGTGTCCTTAACTCATTAAACCACTGGATTACATGAAATCTGTCTGCCTTTATTATATCTCTCAGGGCTGTTGCACAGTGAACCAATTCAGGGTTGGTGCAAATACACCTCCAGTACAATAATGGCCTCAGTCTCGCTATATCAACCACATTTTGCCTGCCTAGATCAAACAACAGCGGGACTGTGGGTGTACTTTGTGGAACGCCAGCCAACCTTCGTAAGAATTTCCTCTCTGATGTTGCTAATTGGGTTAAGTTAGAAAATCCCCAGAGCTCTGATCCGTACAGGGTGGCACTTACTACTTATGTTTGGTAGTTCTCTAAGACAGGTGTTGAAGTAATCAGGGTTCCCAAGGCCTACATGCTCCGAAGATAACCCACTTACACTCAAGAACTGTTGGCACGGAAACTGTAAAAGGCAAAGAACAAGTTTATTAAGACCCCATGGGGTGGTGGTACACTCAAACAGCACCCTTCGGTAATGCAAGAGGTATCACACCGAACACCGGTGTGACCCCGATTTATATACAGTTTGGGGCAATAAAAGATAGGCGGCACAAGTTAGGACACATTTATGTACATATATGGTCATGTTTTGGAACACTGCCAGCTCATTGGAGGGGGCACAACTCCGCTGGTCAGTTTGGCGCACATTCCTAAAGTCTTACTGGTCAGTTGGGACTGCGCATGTGCAAGCTTGACCAGTACTAAAAATAGCCTGTTGCTGGGCAGACTGAAGTGGTCATTGGAACGGACAACGGACTAAAGGGCACTCCGGCCACGAGGCCGCTTATGGTCTAAGATGGCCGCTGCAGTATTCAAAATGGCGTTCTTGTTTTCAGCCAAGTTAAAGAGGACAACGTGTAGTTTCAGCTAATCGCTAACGCGGCCATGCCAATTACGACAGACGACCCTTTTAGCGTTTAGCTGAATCTACCTCATAATGAACATAATCAGGATGTTCGTCCTCGATGTCAATTAACATTATTTGAGTTACTTCTTTATGAAGCATCATTTTGTCATGAGCAAGAGCTCGTCTTGAGGGTATGCAAGCCGACAAACACATAGAACATAAGGCTGGGCCACATTGAATACATAGGCATATGAAAAACATTGCACCCACAATTATACATAGAATTGTCAACAGTTTCCAGCCCCAAGTAGCAAGCATGGACCAGAACCATCCCGAAAGTTTCCAAGTTCCATTGTCCGGATGTATCTCAGCTGCAATCTTATGGAGCTTAGATATCGCATCATAAACAGATGGAGAATTGTCTGGAATGTATACGCAACAGCTGCTTCCGATAATTCTACATGCCCCCCCACGATCAGCCAAAACTACGTCCAACACCATCCTGTTTTGAAGCGTAACGATCCTAGAAATCTGTAGTTCCTCGGTAATGTTTCCCAGGGCAATGGCAGTGTCATTCGCTACAGCCTCAACAACACGTGTCAGTCGTCTGATTTTCCGGCTGTTCAGTGCGGCCCCCACAAAGGAGAATAGTCCCAAATTAAAGTCCACATACTGTTGCAAGGCAGTATCAGTCTGGTCAATGTCATCCAGAACAACAGTTCGCTTAACCCTATTCAGGACGAAGTCATGATATAACGTGTAATCATTGTGATACATTGGTGGGGCAATAAATACAGGAGGTAGTACAAACGATACATAGCATGTGCCCAACCACCCCAATGGAAGCTGATGGTAACCCTTCGTTCCACAAATAAAATACGTATTCCGTGATGCAACAAATGAGATGACATTCGGGCTATCAAAAGTGAGAGTAGTATTACATTCGCTTTTCCCCACTGCAATCGAACCCTTATTTCTGATACATAAATCGGCTTTTGTGGCAATGACATTAATGACATATGCACTTGATACATTAATATTCCTCTGGTTGCTGTACACACGTGGGGCAGACACGTTATCGGGCCTGTACTCTTCCCATTCAAATCGAGTACCCTCAGCCCGTGGAAACCCATCCTTGTCATGGGAACATACTTTGTTCAAACGGAAAAGCACCCCCCCTTTGGTTGGCCATCTCAAAGTAAAGAGGAGGGTGTACCAGGTGTTGCATGATCCATTATGTGAAAACGGGAGTGGAATAAGTGGGGTGCCCCCTCTCTTTTGGTGCCCTGGCAACATCCCACACACCCAACAGTTTGAGGTATTGGTCATGTTATGTGTGTGGTAAAGAATCTGAATGAAGCTGTTATTTAGATACGTTTGCCTATGACGTTCTTCATGAAAGGGTAATGTAAAATGAAAATGTTCAGACGGAGCCGGGGTAGTCGGCAGCAAATGTTCACGTACAGGCACCACAAGTTCAACTACCCAGGCTATAACAGCTATCACCACAATAGTCAGAACAAAAAGAAAGGCACCCAATACTTTTTTATCTCGTGATGTTGTGGATGCCATAGTTCAGAAATGTTCGTGCAAAGTCTCAAATAGCACAAATTGTTCGCAAAGTCTCAGATACACATACGTGTATACCTAAAAAAGAAAAATACGGTGCTGAACTCCGAGGTAGCCGTTGTTTTCTTCTCCGGGCCAAGACGGGTGTCGCTACAATGGCAGAACTGATCCCCCCCCTTGGAATTCCCGGTTTCCGTTTCACAAACCTGGAGCGGTAACCAACCAGTCATAAAAAACAAAAATCTTCTTATCGAGGGCGCAAGTTGTAGCGCTCTCATCCGGCAACAGCGTGGTCCGGGAAGGCTCCCTCTACTTCGGCCGACGTCACAGCTGGGCTCTTTTCTTTATCCAAGATCTCTTTGTAGTCGGTCAGCACAGCAGGAGTCACCAGATCCGGAGAGACACGGCGGCAGTGTGTCGAATGCACCCACCGCTTTCTGTTGGTCACTCGTACAGCGGTTCGGGTTGCAAGGAGGACCTGTTCGGGGCCCTTCCACCTGGGCTCCAGACTGCTTGCTCTCTCAAACGACCGGACCATTACATGGTCCCCTGGACGGAGATCATGGCCCTCTCCAGTAGAGTTATCAGGGAGCGCTTCTCGAACCTGTTGATGAATAGAAAGCAAATCATTTGTTAGTCGTGCCAAATAGTCGTTCATCATAACACAAGGCACATCATGTATTAGTCGCGGCTTAGGCACCCCCCAGATATTCATCGGGCGCCCAAACACCACCTCATAGGGCGTAAGGCCAGTTCGTGAATGGGGTACTGATCTAAGAGAGAGTAGTGCTAGCGGCAAAGCATCTCGCCACTTCAACGATGTAGACGCCACAATTTTGGCCAGTTTAAGCTTCAACGTAGCATTATACCGCTCGACCAGACCTGCTGACTGAGGGTGGAATACAGCGTGGAACTTCTGCTGAATCCCTAACCCCTTCAGTACATATTCCACAATCTTTCCAACAAAATGAGGCCCATTATCGCTCCACAGAAATTTACAAACTCCAAAGCGAGGAAAGAATTCCTTAAGCAACACCTTAGCTGTCGTCAAAGCCGTATTGTCTTTCGTGGGGAAGGCCTCAACCCATTTGCTAAAAGCACATACCACCACTAAGACGTACTTCAGGTTGTTGCAGCGCTCGAGTTGGATATAATCCATTTGGAGTACCTCAAATGGTGCAGAAGGTGGAACGAACCCTCCTTTCGGAGTATGGGTCCCCTTTCCAGGATTGTGCTGTAAACAAACTAGGCAGGTCTGCACTACTCTCTTCGCAGTGTTAGCAATCTCAGGATGTTCCCAAACTCGTGTTAAAAGCCGAGTGATTGCAAGAGCTCCGACATGCGCTAGTCCATGTGTCATCTGGACCATCGCCTGCAAGTAAGCCGCAGGCAATTTCCACTTCTCCATGTCTTTGCTTCGCCAACAACCCTCATCATCTAGTACCCCATCTGCTGCCCATGCCGCAAGTTCAGATTCAGTAGCTGACTTTTGAATATCCAATATTTCTGCTCTAGCATCACTCCATCGCTCAGCCTGCGATTGTATCACGTACATGGGGGAGCTAGTTCGGGACATAGCCGTTTGTCTTGCTATGCTGTCTGCAAAGGCATTTCCTTGGCCCACTTTATCCGTGATCTTTTTATGGGCACTGCACTTCACTATCGCTACTTTCTTTGGGCCAAGCAGCGCATTTAGGAGATCACGCACTAGCTCTCCGTGCATAATGTGCTCTCCATGTGATGTCAAAAACCCACGTTCTCTCCAGAGTAGCCCGAAGTCATGTGCCACTCCGAAGGCATACCGGCTGTCCGTGTATATGTTCACACATAGACCAGTACTCAATTCGCTGGCTCTTGTCTGCTGCCTGAGCCGATTTTTGTGGTATCCTAGCTGTTTCTACCACTGTCTTAAGTGTCGTGCTCGCATAGGCTGCGGACGTCGTACCATCTGGCAGCCTTACACACGATCCATCAACCCACAGTTCCCCATCCACATCTGGAAGTGGGACATCCTGTAAATCGACACAACCCTTTGTCTGTTCCTCGGTCAGGAAAACACAATCATGATGTTTTTCTTCCTGACCCTCCTCAGCCGGATAGGGCAATAAAGTGGCAGGGTTCAAAGTAGCGCATCTTTTCAGTGTAATATGTGGCGCCAAAAGTGTCAGCTCATATCCTGTTAGCCGTGCACTCGTGAGGTATTGGGTCTTTGTTTGGTTTAGCAGAGCATCTACTGCGTGAGGAACTAACACCAACAGTTTGTGTGATAACACTATTCCCTCACTCTGTCGTATGGCAACTGCTGTTGCTGCTACCGCTCGAAAACACCCAGGCAACCCTCGTGCTACAGGATCCAAGATGGCAGAGAAGTATGCACATGGTCTCTGCTTATCCCCGTGTAGTTGCACTAACACTGACAACGCGCACCCATCATTCTCGTGCACGTACAATGTGAAAAGTTTCGTGTAGTCTGGTGTGCCTAACACGGGTGCGGAACAAAGGGCCTGTCTCAACTGTTCAAAAGCCTTCTGACATTCATCTGTCCATGCTAAGGGCATTGGTGTAGCTTTGGACAATAACGCTAGCAAGGGTTTTATAATGTGTGAAAAACCCATAATCCATTGTCTACAAAAGGACGTCAACCCTATGAAGGCACGTACATCTCTCTGCGTGCAGGGGACTGGTGTGTCTAGAATTGCTTGAATTCGATCAGATGTTAATGCACGCCCCTCCTTAGACAACAGATGACCGAGGTAGGTCACCTGGGGTCTACAATATTGGAGCTTCTTTTTCGAAACCTTATGATTGTTCTGTGCCAAAAAGGAAAGCAACGCAATTGTACTGTCTTCACATTGTGCATAAGTGTCAGCAGCAAGCAGAAGGTCATCCACGTACTGGATGAGAGCAACGCCAGACTGCAATTTAAACGAATCAAGCTGCCTTTTCAAAGCCTGGCTGTAGATGCTAGGGCTTTCAGTATAACCTTGGGGAACACGACAAAATCTATACGATTTATTATTTAGCGTAAAGCCAAACAGGTATCTGCTATCAGGATGAACAGGGATGGAAAAGAACGCATTCTTTAAATCAATGACGCTAAACGTGGTGGCCGTTGGTGGAACCAAGGTAAGCAGGGTCGTGATATCGGACACCACCGGGTATTGGGGAATGACAATTTTGTTGATCTCTCGCAGATCAATAATAAAGCGATAGATTTTGCCGTCAGTGTCTCTCTTAAGGATCGGAAGAATAGGACTGTTGCAAACATTATAACGGACCTCCTCCACAACCCCTGCAGAAATCAAATCCTGAACAATACGTGTCAATGCAATTTCACCTTCTCTCGAGATCTTATATTGTGGCACTCGTGGTACAGGGGCCCCCTCCTTAACAGTAATGTGTATTGGTGGAATACGCATCTCTCCCACATCCGTATCTGAGGTCGCCCATAACGTATGCGGTAAAGAGGCCAAAGCTGGAACATCTAAGATGGCGTAAAACCTATCGTGGTCAGGATAATTGTCATTCAGGATAACCCGCACTCCCTCAGGGGCGCAACGTATCGTTGCTCGAAAATATTTAAGCAAGTCAATACCCAGGATATTGTCTGGTGTATGGGGTGATAACAAGAATTGACCAAAACTAAATTATTTGTCAAGACATAGTGCAAGGGGCTTGGACAATGGGCTGGGGGAGGGTGTGCCATCCAACCCTACACATGTAATCATTTCGCCAGACAGGGGAGCCCTCGGAACCAAGTTTTTCGACAAAGCGCTACGTGTAGCCCCTGTGTCGACAAGAAATTGATCAGTAGAACCCAGAATACCCGCTGTTACATATGGACCCTGCTGATCTACCGGCACTTCAACTGATTCCTTACCCCATCCTACGCAGTCCTATGCATGCACATAATCCTGGTGTTCCACATTCTCTCCCTCCGAAATCTGATATTGATTCCGCCTATCAAACGTATTTCGTTCATCCTGGCCACGGCCCCTCTCCTCAATCCTTCCACGATCACTTCCGCTACCTCTCACTCCCGTATAACCTCCTCTCGACCTTCCACCTCCTCGACCACGCTGACTACGCTGCTCACGAAGTACCGGACAATCTTCGGCCCAATGCCCAAACTCCTTACAATAAGCGCACTGATCCTCCGCAATGTCCGTACGACCATACGACGTATTTCCTCCACCCCGTCTACCTCTATCATTCCCTCTACCCTGTGGTCCCCGAACCTGCGCCAACATCACCTTCGTTTTCAATTCCTTCGCCTTTTTCTCAACACTTTCTTTAGCCTCCAATTCCTGCCGCTCATAATACTGAGCCATAGTTAACAAGGACACAGGGGTCGCCGTGGCCCAGGAACTTTCGCTCGATTTCAATCTCTTTGCAATCTCCGGTAGGAGATTAGCCACATACTTATCTACAAACAAATGCCGACCCGTATCATCTGTTAAAGATTGACCACTGTAATCATGGAACGCCTCCTCAAAACGTGTAAAGAAATCTGAGACCGTTTCATCGGATTTTTGCTTGCACGACGTTAGCATGGTCCAATCAATCTTTTTAGAGGGAACAAGCGTCTTTAATTTATTCAAAATAGCCGCCGGAAGATCTAGAATTAACTGACAAGGCTTACATGCCGGTTCCCTATCTAAATCGGCAGCATTTATTTCTTTCCATGTGCCCCCCAGTATCGTTTCATCATTATTTTTACGAATTTGTCTCCACATATCAGGTGGTAGAATTAGCCCAAAGAACAAATCTATATCCACAAGAGTCATCACACAAGACGAAATAGCCCCTTCCACCCCTTCATAAAATGCCGCCGGATTTTTCCGAAGATCAGGTAAAGAGTTTTTCAATGCCATAACATCTGCTCTATTCCAAGGCGTGTATACCCAGTTATATACAAAATACCCTTTCGCATCTTTTGATAATTTATCATCATCTGTACCTTCCCCTTTAGGTGGAACATACAAAGGCGCGACTTCACGCATAGGCATAACATGCAACGCAGAACTCTTATCTGAACCACGGAGAGAACACTCCTTAGCCTGCCCGTTATTCTCCAATTCGGACTCCTTTTGCCTCCTTTTCCGCTCCTCCCGCAATTTCGTCGTTTCGTCTCGCAGCTGGATCAGTTGCGTGAATAGGTCATCAACATCTGCAAGATCAAATACACCTTTAACCAAATTCTCACGATACACTGACAACGATTTAGGTTCTAACGTGACAGAAAGTTCACGATATGCAGCAACAACTTCATCTGCCAAACTAGATAAAAAATACATCAATTCAAGATCCGACCACGCCTTTTTCTCCGCAAGCAACTGATCCTGAGAAACACACTTCTTATTCACTTTACGAGCCCAACTACGTAAATGTGCGGACCTCTCCGCAGTAAACCTGAGAGCAGATACCCCCTTCTGTTCCGACTTATCCTGTCCATCGTCCTCCGAATCTGCAGCTGGTGCCGTCGGCGAAACATACGGAGGCGGTGACCGATCTAGCAATGAAAAATCATCAGTCTCATTATTAAGGACAGGATAAAGCGGTCGACGGATAGGAAATTGACCAGTCGTTTGCAATTTACGTTCCTGTTCCTCCCTCTCTTTCTTCTCCTGAGCCTCCTTTTCCTCAAGCTGTAAAGCCTTATCCCGAGCAGCCTTGCGCTGCTCTTTGTCCGCCAAGGCAACTTCACGCTTCATTCGCTCACGCACCGCTTTCTCCCACATTCGCACACAATCAAACATATTTTGTCTAGACCTGCGTTGAAACAAACATTGTTCCACAAACTGTACTTTACGTAAATCGAACGACCCATGTAGAGGCCATTGCAATTCAGGATCCGACTTTGTATACTTATGCCATAATTTGCTGTACATTATAGGGGGAAGGCCAAATTTTATATACATCTCACGGTTTGGTGTTCCCTCTGGGGGAGCCGGCTGTGCTTCCGCTAACCTAATTGTGGTACCCTCTCCAAGACAGCACATCCCTCGGAGTGTGCTGAAAACAGGCATGTTCAAAAAGTATCACGAAAGCGTGACACCGTACAAAATGGCACTTACAGTACTTCACACAACTGTGCCGCTCAAAGGAAAAAAACAAAGTTAGAGAAACATCTCTACATGCCTGCCTATGTGAAGTGCACTACACATATAAGTTCAAAGATCACAAAATCACAATGTTAGCTAACTCAAATCAAAACGTAGATCGTAGGACTTCGGCAAGCGTCCGAGGACTACCTTACCGATCACAAATCATAGAACTTCAGTAAGCGTCCAAAGACTACCTTACCGAACACAAATATTACCCAAATTCTCAAATGTCCAGATTCCAACTGCCAAGGTCTTGTAAGCCAAATCAGCCAAACGGCACTTTCTCAGCAACGCAGACACTCAAAAACTCAGTCGGAGACCGGCGCCACCTGGAAGGTCAGATCGGAAGGAAAGGAAGAAACACCGTGGCAGCCAAGACTCGGGTCACTCGTGGCAGCGCGCGCCCATGGCGAGTTTCCAAGCCTTCGTCACGACCTCTCCTTCGGGCATCCGAGTCGCCGATGAGTCCCTTCGTGGTCGCCAATTTGAAGTAATCAGGGTTCCCAAGGCCTACATGCTCCGAAGATAACCCACTTACACTCAAGAACTGTTGGCACGGAAACTGTAAAAGGCAAAGAACAAGTTTATTAAGACCCCATGGGGTGGTGGTACACTCAAACAGCACCCTTCGGTAATGCAAGAGGTATCACACCGAACACCGGTGTGACCCCGATTTATATACAGTTTGGGGCAATAAAAGATAGGCGGCACAAGTTAGGACACATTTATGTACATATATGGTCATGTTTTGGAACACTGCCAGCTCATTGGAGGGGGCACAACTCCGCTGGTCAGTTTGGCGCACATTCCTAAAGGCTTACTGGTCAGTTGGGACTGCGCATGTGCAAGCTTGACCAGTACTAAAAATAGCCTGTTGCTGGGCAGACTGAAGTGGTCATTGGAACGGACAACGGACTAAAGGGCACTCCGGCCACAAGGCCGCTTATGGTCTAAGATGGCCGCTGCAGTATTCAAAATGGCGTTCTTGTTTTCAGCCAAGTTAAAGAGGACAACGTGTAGTTTCAGCTAATCGCTAACGCGGCCATGCCAATTACGACAGTGTAATGGGCTTAGTAAAGGAGGTTTTATGTTTGGATGTTTGTTTTATGTTTGGATGCAAGGGCTCCCGCAAGTTGTTGAAATTTCAGGGTGGCCATGTCTGTATGGCATTTCCACCCCATATTGTTCTGTAATGAGCTGCCCAAATAGGTAAAAGCGTCCACTTCCTCGAGGGGGATGTTATTGAGGATAATTTTACCTTTACATTTTTTCTGTGAATTCAAGGACATGGTTTTGTTTTAGAGGTGTTAATCTCAAGTCCACGTGATTCACAGAATGCCCCAAAGATATTAACAGCCTTCTGCAACCCACTTGGGGTACGCAAGACGATCAACGTATCGTCCGCATACATAAGTACTTGGATTCGAGTCCACGCTAAGACAGGCACATCTGTGGGAGATCTGCTAAGGTGGTCCACTATACCATTAATGTATAGTGAAAATAGCGTAGGAGCCAAGACGCATCCCTGCCGAACGCCTCGCTCGACAGGGAATGCGTCAATGACCTCTCCTTGACCTCCCCACCTGATTCTTGCGAAATTGTTTTCGTGCAACTGAACTACAAGAGTCAGCAGCTCGGGGGGCATTCCTTGATCGGCCAGGACCTTCCACAGCATGGAACGGGGGACTAAATCAAAAGCTGATTTAAGGTTAAAAAAACTGCATAAAGTGACCCTTTAGATAAAACAACATTCCTCCAATATAATGCAATGAAGTAAAAGACCTGATCAACAGAGCTGGTACAGGGGCTAAAGCCAGCTTGGAATGGGGATAAAACATTATGTTCCTCTACCCATATTTGTATTTTATTTTGGATTAACCGACCAATAGGTTTTTGGGCCGAGTCTATTAGACTAATTGGTCTATAATTACTTAGGAGGGATTTATCACCCTTTTTATAGACTGGTATGATTTCCGCTTCTTTCCAAGAAGAAGGAATAGGAGCACCCATTGCCACTGCATTAGCTAGTAATAAAAAATATTGGCACCAAGTTAACCTGCACTTAAAAAAACATCGGCAGGGATGCCATCCATGCCCAGGGCTCTGCATTTTATTACACAATCTAGCTCTGTACTCACATCCTTTAGGGTGAACAGCTGGGGATGATAAATAGTCGGTGGTATCGGCTGTGGTACTCTTTACATTTCACTGAAAGCATATAGAGGTTTAAAGAAGTCCACCCACTCAGTTTTAGCAATATTATTAACAGTTTAAAATACATATATAAGTCTAAATAGTGAATGATGTATATGTATCTATATACATATATGTGTATAGATATATGTATATTGATACATATAAATATATGTAGAGATAACATCTATGTGTCTGTGTTTGTGTGTGTCTTTATATACATATATATATATACTCACTGAAAAAAACATGGGTTCCAGGCATGTTATAGTTAAAAATTAACATAAGGTTTTAGGGGTGTTATAGTTAGCTAGACATTTCACTCATACAAACCATTGAAATTCCTCTGTTATAGTTAGTTGTACTAACTATAACTCGCGCACCTGCAATCCGTTGCTGATGATGACACATATTCCATCATTCATGAGATGTTTAGTGACATCACTGATGACATCTCAAATGACATCACTGATGACATAATTGATGACATCATCCACGTGACAATCTTATACACCTCATCATACACTAGTATACATTTTCATCACTCACTATAAAATATAGAGTACCATGTTTAAACCATTGACACACCAATACAAGTTTCTAAAAACCACTCAGTGATTTGTAGATCTACACACACATATAAAGACTTACCTATAGATGTACTCATACATACTGAGACAGATCAATAGATTACTAATAAATATACTTATTCACCTATATCAACATTACACACTAACATTCATGACATGGTCAGTGACATCACTGATGAAATCTCAAATGACATCACTGATGACATCATCCATGTGACTATCTGATACATCTCATCATACACTAGTATAACATTTCAACACATTATAAAATATGGAGTACCATATTTGAAACCATTGACACACCAATACAAATTCCTAAAAATCCACTCAGTGATTCCTACATCTACACACACATCTAAACACTTACCTATAGCTTCACTCATACATGCTAACAAAGATCAATACAACATTATTAAAAATACTTATACACCTACATCGACATTACACACCAGCACACATCCTATTCACTTATGCAGTCATCCTACTCACTTATGCAAATAATTGATCATACTTACATTTACTCAGCTACACACTTATACAAACACCACTTCATTCATTTATGTAGATAGTAACTCACACTTAGTGTGTTATAACATCACTTTACAAGTATACAGTTATCCATACAGTCACTCATACAATCACTGAGTCTTATATACACTTATTTATACACAACAACTGTCACATACACTGCCTTTTATTTTTCTAGTATGTTGGACATGTACCATTGAGAGATATATTTGCTCTTCACCACACCCATAAAGATATTCACTCACCCAAACAACTTTTATAACATGCAGGCTTAACCTCATATACCTACTGAATCAACTATTCACACATCTTTGGGCAGTCACACACCCCTCACCGAACCATACACACATTCACTCTCCCATACAAATACTCAATTAACTAATCAATAATTAACATAGACTTGCATGTTGCTAGTAATTAACTGGCACAGGAGTCTACACAACAACTGACAAAGTGATACAGATAATCACACAGTTTAGTCACTATCCAATATATTTAGTGAGACACTATAAATTAGTTCAAGTAAACAGTCAATCACACTGCTACTTAATCCTCCATCCAGATATTTATATATCAACTCATTCTTCAAAGCAGATTGTTATATATATAATACATATTTAAATAGCTAACCAAATCAAATCACTCATCAGTGATGTCATCAGTGATGTCATTTGATATGTCATCAGTGATGTCACTGACCATGTCATGAATGATGTAATATGTGACATCATCAGCAGTGGATTGCGGGCTCGCGAGTTATAGTTAGTACACCTAACTATAACGGAGGAATTTCAATGGTTTTGTACAAGTGAAATGTCCAGCTAACTATAACACCCCTAAAACCTATGTTTTGTTTCTGTGAATATATATATATATACACACATATATATACATATATTACCCAGTGGCAGTCACCACTGGGTATTTATAGTCAGGATTATGTTTCCATAGAAAAGCATTTTTGTGTCTCTAAGAACTTTGGCTCCATTTCATCAACATTATTACGCCAAATATGGCAGGAAGCTAGAGTGTGGTCCACAGATTGGGCTTTTTGTAATTTGGTGTAAATGTATTCAGTATTTTTTTTTTTAAATAGGGGTCAACTATATTTGTATTTCTTGTGGGTTGTCTCTGTCAGATACTCGAGGGACTCTCACATGAGTGCCAATTAAAAAATAAAGCATTCCGATAGGCCCAGGGAGCTTGATTTAGCTTAGGCCAATTCGCTCCTATGGGAGTCAGACTCGGGTATTTAGTGCCCTGTCTTAAGGTTTCAGTTATGAGGGGGCAGGGTAGAGATATCCTGCTCTCCTAGGCCCGAAGGGGGGACCCACAGGTACCCACTAGGGCAAAATACAAGAAAAACAGGACTCCTGCGGATAGGAGAAACAATCCAAATGGTGGCCAGGGGCTGCTTTGTTTATTTAAGGGAAATGGGGCATTCAGCCACAGGGACCCTATCCCCCAGGGCCCTGTTCATTATTATGAGAAGGGGTCCTCCCTCCCTGGGCTGTATTAAGCCCCGGGGACCGTATCCCCAGGGCCTGAATCAATAATATGGAAGGAGATGCACAGCCCCCTTCCCTAAGCCATATGTAGTCCAGGGCCACATCTCTGAGCCCAATTTATTAATATGAGATGGGGGCATGGCCCCCCTCCCTAAAACGCATCCCCCTCGGCCTCCCAGGGGCCAACTGAGATTTTAAGGGTAGCGTGCGTGCACCCCTCCAAGCCTTTAACCAGTTCAGTACTAAGGGCAACTTTGTGCCATCCACCGCACCAGTCCTCATGTGCTGAGGATAGCTCAAGGCCATCCTCCTACCAATGGCAGGAAATCCTATATTTTTAATTTTAGCCTCATCTGCTGGGGAAGAATTTACTCAGCAACATAGACTGGTTTCTCTGTGAAATGATGATCGGCACGCATAGCATGCTGACAACTTAACACAGAAAGTGAAAGTAAAATGAGCCAATCGTCTCATTTATTTTCACTTATATAAGAGCTCGGCTATATCTCTGCCACCCAAGCATCGATTTGATTGGGGGAGATGTCATTAGGAAGAAGAGAATCCCACCTTTACAATGGTACAATTATCCTGCCTGGCGATCATTGCAAAAGGTTGATCCGCACATAAGACTCCAGGGACCATGCCCGCCTAGGCATTGGGCCTAACCCCAACCCTCAAATGACCCGCAACAAACTTTATGCCCTACCAGGGGTAGATAAGATCTCTTTAACTTTAATTCTGCTTCAATGGGAGGCACAGAAAGCCCACTAGACACCAGGGAGATTTTTCAAATGCTACAAGGTGTGGGGGTAGCCTGCCAACCCACCCACACATCGGGCCTAGCCTCCACCTCCAACATGACCCCAAACATCTTTCTGACCCCTGGGCTCTAAAGCATCCTCACCTTTTTGGCAAGAAAGGAATTTTTGATTTTGGACGCTTTTTTATGCATATGGGTAGAAGAGCTGGGCTACGTCCCAATATTATCCTACTTCTATGCTAAATGGCTGCACTTTTTGGGCTTGGGTCAGTTGTCACCTGCGGAAACCAACCAAACCCAGACATTTTTTAAAACTAGACATCCAGAGGCGTCCGGGGTGATATGCCTTGCATGCATCCCACACGTTTTTTTTACCCACAGTGCCCTGCAAACTACAAACTTTGCATATTTTCGTTGCATTTCTGTGATTTAAAGGTCCATAATCAGCAGGAATCCACAAAATTCCTACCACCCAGAATTCCCCCACTTGCTTGATAAAAATGCTACCCCTCTTGAGCGACTTAGCCTAGTGCCCTTGACAGGCACAAATGAAACCAGGGTCAATGAGCGTCACTCTGTGAGATTCCCATTGACCTTGGTTTTATGCTTGCCTGGCACGTCCAATAGGCCCTGCCAGACAAGTGAGGTAGCATTTTTATCATGATAAGTGGAAGAATAAATATATTCACTGAAAAACCAAAGGTTACAGGGACGATATGGTTAGGCTCAGATTTCACTTGTATCTAATGAATGTATTTCAGCAGTTATAGTTACCTGAGCTAACTATACCTAACGCCCACTCAATGCACTGCTTATGACTGCACATATTACATCACTCATGATATGGTCAGTGACATCACTGATGACATTACTGATGACATCATTCAGTTATTGTGACTGTTTTCTAAAGGTTTCTGTGAGTTAAACATATATATTGAGGTACCACAAGAGTTACATTTTTATACTTTGTGTACTACTAATGGGATGAGTGATACTATTTCTAACATCTATTATATGAGTGGCTGTGTGACTGGCTATATTCATGTGTGAGTGGGTGTGTGAGTGGTTGCATGGGTGATAAAGTGGGCATGTGAATAGCTGTTTTGATGAGTGAGTGGGTGTGTGAGTAGCTATATTGGTGAATGAATGGCTGTGTGAGTGTTGTATGGGTGAGTGACTGGGTGTGTAAGTGGCTGTATAGGTTAGTGGGTGGCTGTGTGAGTGGCTGTATGGGTGAGTGACTGGGTCTGAAAGTAGATGTATAGATACATGAGTGGCGTTTCTGTGGATGTTTGGTTAACTGAGTGTGGGAGTGGCTGTATTGGAGAGTGACTGTATGACTGGCTGTACAGGTGAGTGAGTAGACATTTGGGTTCATGTACAGGTGTGTGAATGGGTAAGTAAGTGGTTGAGTGGGTACAGGAGTGACTGTTGAGAGGCTGTATGGGTGAGTGAGTAGCTATATGGGGCATGATTGGCTGTGTGAGTGACTGTATAGTAGGGAGTGAGTAGCTGTGTGAGTAACTGTATGGGTGAGTGAGTGGCTGTGTGAGTAGGTATAAGGGTGAGTGAGTGGCTGTGTGTATGAGTGTGTGGGAATGTGAGTGGCTCTGTGGATGAGTAAGTGGGTCTGTGAGTGGTTGTAAGGGTGTGTGAGTGGGTGTGTGAGTGGCTGTATGGGGCAGTGAGTGGTTATATGGATGCATGAGCGGTTGTGTGCGTGACTGTATGGGTGAGTGAGTGGCTATGTAGGTGGCTGTATGTATAAGTGTGTGGGTGTGTGAGTGGCTCTGTAGATGAGTTAGTGGGTCTGTGAGTAGTTGTAAGGGTGTCTGAGTGGGAGTATGAGAGGCTGTGTGTGCTTGTGAGTGGGTGTGTGAGTAGTTCTCTAGATGATGTTACCAGTTATATCATCCAGTGATGTCATTCCAGATGTCCTCAGTGATGTCACTGACCATGTCAAGAGAGAGGTAATATGCGAGGTCATAAGCAGTACATTGCAGTGGTATAAGTTATAGTTAGATGAGGTAACTATAACTGCTGAATTTCCCATTTATTTTATGAGTGAAATCTGAGCCTAGCTATAACGTCCCTGTAACCTTTGTTTTTTCAGTGAATGTCTAAGGTTTTCTTAAATTCTATTTCCTAACTTTAATGTCACTGTAACCTTTTTTTTCAGTGAACTTCTACGGTTTTATTGATGTTATTTCCTAACTATAATGTCCCTGTAACCTTTGTTTTTTGTAGTGAATTTCTATGTTTTTTATTGTTATTACCTAACCAAAACTTGTATCCTTTTAGAGTGAGTTTCTGAATGAGTGTATCAGTGTATCAGTGGGCGTATGAGTGAGTGTGTGTGCCTTGACAGGTATATGAGTAGGTATGTGAGCAGTGCCGGTCCTAGGCCTTCTGAGGCCCCGGGCGAAAGGGAAGATGTGAGGCCCCTCCAAGTGACATCACAGAAAGTGACTTTGCAGGACTTTTGATCTTAGTTATTTGGCATCAGTGAAGCAAACTAATGTGGATATCAGTAACATGGACAAAAGTAGAGGGAATGGAAAACAGGTGAGCAAATATCCATGAGTGTAACACTTGCCGTGTCCTTGAATGATTAGTTGGACATGCCCCCAAATTCCAAAGGAACCAGAGTTTCAAGAAAACAGCAGTTTACATTTCACAGCCGAATCTGAAGGAGGAACAAACAGGATACATTAAGTTGAACTCTGAAAAATAACACAGTAAAGAGCCCAATGAGTTCAATCTGACAGGGCAATATTTAATAAGTAAATTTGTTGTGACAAATCAATATCTGACGTCGTCCGACTCCTGCCTGGCCTGCAGCACTGCCCTGCCCACGCGGCCCACGGACCGCCGCCCGAGTTATTAAGTTAAGTGCAGGCAGGTGGTGTGAGTGTGACTGCTGACTGACTTTCAGCCCAGTGGTGCCAGGTCACGTATGGCAGGCGTGTGCGCATGCTGAGTGCGCGTGGGCTGGCCAAAAAAAACATGCCCAGGGCCGTCATTGGTAGCGCTTTCGCGCGTTACCAGATTGACGGCCCTGGGACCCACTGCCACTGTCACCTGGAAGAGAAGAAGATTCAAGGCCAGCGACGCCGGCGTCACATCACCACCACAGGGCACGCACGCACCACCACCACCACCAACCAAGCTAGGTGGTGGGGGGTGCGTGCAGGCGTCAAATTGTGCAGACACCACCACACAGAATGAAATGCCAATTGTACGGTACGTCTGTGTGGCAACAGAAGTGTGGAGATTCATTTGTCATTTCATTTATTTTATTCTTCCGACTTCTCGCAACTGCCAGGAGATTTATCATTAAAAGTCGAGCTCGGCAAGCAAGCCGTAAAACCCTGCGATCGGAATTCATGTTAAAGGGGGAGCAGAGAGAGGCAATCGAAAGAGGAGAGACGCACAGGTCAATAATAAGAGCCTGCCTGGCAAAACAATGCTGCTCTTCTGTCAACCATTGCTGGCATCTTTTGCTGTGATTCGTTTTTTGTTTTTTTAATTAGGTTGTGTTTTTCATAAGAAGGATTAGTTAAGCATGTCTATGTACTTTGCATGTTTTGTTCCCTTGTATTGTTTTTCACTTTGCCCATAGATTCTATCCGTTCCAGTGTCTCCGCCGTCAGAACATCTTTCATTCCGATGCCACTGCAGTGCTGTTAGCCAGGTTTGTGCTGTCACTGAGGTAAATGCAGCACACACTTGAAGGCTTTTGTGAGAGTCCCCAAAATTAATAGGGTGCATGGCTGTGGAGTGATAGAGTAAATTTGCCACCGTTAAAAAATATTTCCCCAGCTAAACTTTAAGAAAGAAAAAGCATTGGCAAAGTCAATATGTCTGGTGTTGCCCATCCCTTTCGGGCTTTGTCAGAGCTTGTTTTACTTCAGTTTTTTTCCCACAAAAAAATGTATTGTTGGGGAGACTGCCGGCGCCTCATCAATGAAAAGAAAGCACAAAGGATAAAAGCAAAAATATATTTAAGTCATAAAAAGCTCAGGCTGCCATGGTAGTCCCTGGCACTTAAGGGAACTACTTAATGTGTGCATGAGGTCCTTATGAAAGAGCAGAATGCAGTGGAGTTAGCCAGTGGCATAAGTGTGCTGACCCACTGGTACATGCTGTATGCTGCACTGGGTGAAAGAAGAATGTCAATGACACAATAACCGAGCACTGGATGACGAGGGATGGCTTGAAGCATACGTATGTATATTATACATATCATTTTGGTAAAATCATAAGGTCTAGGCTAACGCCAGACCTAAAAATATAAAAGTGCAAATGACCTTTAGCTTGACATTTCTCATTGCAGAAATGCACGCATCTGCAGAACATTTTAAAAAATACCTCCTAGAATTCCGCAAAAGTCGCAGGTCCTTAGGAGTACTCTGAGAATTCTCTAACTTTTCCGAAAAATCAGAAGAGTACTCACAAATATGGGGTAGGTGTTACCCATGTGCATAACTAACACTTCACCCAACTAGTACCTCCACAGTTATTGTTTTTTTATTACAAGAGCATTATAGTGCAAACAAAGAACCCCCGTAGAATCGATTTCTTACCCAATGTGCCTTTATATGCTCTATAAGTGTCCGAAGTAATTTAATGAAGTTGCGTCTGGCATTACTCTTCAGAAAAGATTCTCCTAAAAAAAGTAAGATACAAGAAAGCTATAAAGGTGGAGGAGGTAGGTCGGGTGGAGCACTGCTTCATTTCTGGGTGTTCCGGCGGCGTGGCTGAGGCGATACCAAAGCAGTCAGATGTGATTACCCTATTATTTGGATTTATTTGTATAGTACTCTGTCCCCGCGCTGTTCGCAGGCAGAGGGGCTACAGTGATTGGCCAGAGGCCCCGGCGACGTACTCGAGACGGGCGGCTTATGAGTTTGAGAAAAGTTGTACTTGTACACTTTAATAAAGAACTGCGTTTCTGTGTGGGAGGGTGGGGGTGCGCGCAGCCAGCAATGGGTTCTTCACAGTACGACAAATGCGTGCAAAAGGACAACATTTTATGTAGACTGGCAGGAGAAGCGCGGAATTCGAAGGACATCTCATATGGAGTCTGAAGGACATGGTACGCAAGCACCCCACACATCCTCAAAATAACAGACACACCTCTAGCAGCAGCACTACTTAAAACAAACAAAATATTGCCAAGGCCCCCAAGGGCCAAAGAAAAGATTAACACAAGCACACCAGCTAAATCCCAGTGCAGCGCTCTACCTTTTAAATATTTATTGTCATTGAACATGTTTCACAATCAGCAAAAGAACAGTCACAGCACCATCCTCTTCGTAATACATAGACTGGTGCCCTCAGAGACACCCATCATGCGGCCGGGGCCCCCCTGAGAAACACACACACTCTGCACATTCTCGATATATTGGACGCAGGGGCGTAGCTAGAGCTTCTGGCGCCCGGGGCTACCCCCCAGATTGCCGCCCATGGCAGGTAGTGGCGGGGAAGGGGGGAGGGGGGGTTTGGGTAAAAATGACCGCAAGCAACCGGGGTGGATTGGCAGGGTTTAAGTTACGACGCCACTCTACTCCACTGCATTAAGAAAGGGTGCGAAACTGCTGCGTAAGCATAGAGCAAACCTCAAAGGTCAAGTCTCAGTTGATGAAGGCCCATCAGCACTAAAATGGTAGCTAAACGCATAAGTAAATGTATCCCTACCTCCTCTTTACACCACTCCATACTTAACTGCTGCTACAAGACCACAGCACTAAAACCACCTGCTAGACATCAAGAACAACACCAAATCCCCACATAGGTCACACTCTACACCCACCCAGTACACCACCAGAGCAGAAAAAACACTTTTACACCCTAAACAATTGCATTATGAGTGGGGGAAGAAGCCTGGACGCCTTCTGGCCTTGCAGGCTCACCAACAGGAAGTATCCTGTGCTATACTGGCTATCCTCCACATAGACAGAACACCCTGAACGCACCACTGGACATCTTGGAGGCTTTCTGGTCTTACTATGCAGCCTTCTACGCCTCGGAAACCGTTAGTCCTACTACTGTCATTGAATACTTTTTGAAATAACATATCCTACCTAATCTTTCCCCAACGCAACGGTCACAACTCTTCCACCCCATGACTGAGGACAAGGTCAGGGAAGTTATAAGGGGGAAGCCATTCACCAAAGTATTACAACATGCAGACATAGGGTCCACTTTTCTAGCATGGTCCTGAAGCGCTATATTCAGTCGACAGTGAGGGTGACGTGTAATGGTCACGTGTCTCCACCGTCCATGGGGGCACATGACATGGGTGCCCCTTCTTCCCATTGCTGTTTATCATCTCTTTAGAACCCTTGGCAATTGCTATCTGTAATTCCCATAACTTTCATGGCATAATGACGCAGGGTGGGATACACGAAGTATCATTGAATGTGGAAAACATCCTGGTTACCCTCTCAAACCTGAAGTCATCGCTTGATAGTATCTGGAACCCAACTGCAGCACAATGGTGGGTAGTTAGTTGTTTTTGGAACAATTAATAAAAAAGAATTAAAAAAACACAAGAAAAAATAACTTTAACTTGCACGTTCATGTTCTATTGAGGACAAGGTGGCACAGCATATAGCCTTTTTTTTTTAAAACAGGTTTTTAAAAAAGCTCTTTGATAGAGTACATGCTTTTTTTATATTTGTTACTTGCATTTTCTCTCATGTAAAGGTTTTAATTAATTGCATATATGATTACTAAATTAACTACAGTAAAAAAATAACTCTCAGCAGTTTACCAAGCCAACTAATAGGCTTACCCAAAAAGAATTAGTCCTGCAACACTACAGTGTGCCCAAAACAGGACCATTTAACACTGATTGTGACATCTATCTGCAGGTGAACTCCCACCTTCTAGCCAGCCTTCAAATCATGGCCACAGATGATGTCGCTATATGTCTCCTGCGTTTTGTGCACACCTCAGTGTGCACAAAACGCGGGAAATTACCCAGGGTTGTGACGTCAATCTGAAGGGGAATTCAATTAACGGTCACTGGTGCCCGAGCTGTGGAAGGTGATCAGACCTACAGGGCAGGGGACGTTGTGACAGAACTGACTGTGTGGATGAACGCTCACTAGTGCAAATCACTCTTAGCCCCCCACCTCTGCTTGCATAATGATAGGATAAAACAGAGCTGCGCCAAAATCAGACCTAGCTGGAAAGCAAAGACAACCTGCCACTGGCATCATAATCAAACATTGGCAAGAATACGAGAGTAGGTTTGCACAGCAACCTGGGCACTGTGGATTTAAAAACAGCCTGCCTTGTTCTCCTCTCTTTGGGGTTTTACATGCAGAGTAGGCATGCAGTTCTGGGCTGCTGTCACTTATGTTGGGAAACAACAACGGGCGTTACAAGGACTGACAACAATATCAGCCCGGTTGCCATTTTACATTAATTCTCGCACCTACAGGCTGAAGATCAGACCAGGATGCAGGAAAGTAGACCCGAATGTCTGAAAACCACATCTGACCCCAAAGGAGTTAATTGTTGAAACATCGAACAAAAGAGTTTTAAACACAATTAAGAATCAATATTATTCCAGGACAATATCCATCACACATGGATTTGCTCATAGCAAGGTCACGAGTTGAGTGTGAACTGATAAAAAGAAACATCTTGAAAGTTAATAGCCGTTCGGAAGACTTACCAACACTTTAAGCATATACAAGCTCGAAACTGGCCTGCTTTGAAAATGGGGGCAGTTTTTTTTAGCAATCGGGTTCGCAAATGGGGCCACGGCTAGCAAACGACACTGCGAAAGAGCAACCAATGAAATAAAACGCACAGATGAAAGTTTCATGTGTGCTGGAGGTACTTCACTGAGCACTGCTAGAAGAAGGAGTAACACGGTGATACTTTTATTTCTCTCAGGCAAGGCAAACTAAACAAAAAAGTATTTGCAATGTTATGTTCCCTGTCAATGCCAACCCACGGGAACCACGTGGTTGCCATTTATCCGTTGGTTTTTATCCTTCTGCACCTGACGGCGGAGGGTGTGGACTATAAAAATCAACCTGTGGGGGGGGGGGGACAACTCCTGTGCTGGCTGTGAAGGGGTGTAATATCTGGGCAGGATAGGAGCCGTGCCTTTGCTCTGCAGTCCTGCACACACTGGTACATCACTCCCTTTGCCTTGTCAGAGGAAGAAGGTAAAGTCCTGCGATTAATCTTTGCTTTTGTTCGGTAAAACGTATAAAGATCTAACATGAATATTAAAAAAATCAGTAATGAAGCGGATCTTGTTTTACTCGATCCGCCGCGGGCATCTGCTTACTGGCATTAAAAAATGTATATCGCTAACGTGTTTCTAAGAGTTCTGTAGGTTTTCAAAAACGCAGCCCTGAAACATGGTTTTACAGTCGCTTAAAGTCCATGGTGCAGTATTAAGACTGTACAGGCCTTTGAGACCGTAACTCTTCCTAACGAGGAAAGTGCAGACGTCAGCCATAGAAATGAAAGACTCTAACCGAGTACCCTGTGAAACGGAGATTTCAATTTAAAATGAACAGGTTATGCATTAAAATAACACCACCAACTTACTGATGGTCATGCTGGCGGCCGATCAGGAGAGGCGAGCGTCACGTGTGAAGCGTCACTCCTGCCGTGGTGGTGCTGCGCTACGTTTCAGCTCGAGGGCTGGCCAAACCCAGGGCCGTTATTGGTAGCGCTTTCGCGCGCTACATGATTGACGGCCCTGGGACTTGAACCACAAACTGGGTAGGTCGCTGCTTAACAAGCAGTGTGAGGGCTTGTTGTTCACAGGGGCAGCGCGGCACTGGCGGCGGCCGTTATTATTTATTTGGGGACATGGACACTAGTGTGGACTGAGTCTCCAAATAAATGATAAAGGCCGCAGCCACGGGTCACCAGTGACGTGCGGCTGCCACCCGCACAATAGTGCCGCCTGGGGCGGACCGCCCCCCTCGCCCCCCCCTAGCTACGCGGGTGATTGGACGGAGGCAGTGCGCAGCGCAGCGCTTTTCCCCAGGCCAATCAGGCCATCATCAATCATCATTTTATTATTCCAGCAACTGCGGGGCCGGCGTTGGGGCGCCGGGGCCCCCCTGAGCGCGAGGCCCTGGGCAGCTGCCCATACCGCCCATGGCTAGGACCGGCCCTGTATGTGAGTGGGTCTAGGAGTGGGTGCATAAGTGTCTCACTGGGAGTGTAAGTGGGTACGTGAGTTTCTGAGTTGATGTCCGATTGGCTGCATGATTGTCTGAGTAAGTATCTGTCTGAGTGGGTCTGTGGGTGGGTGTGAGAGTTTCTCAGGGGGGTTTATGAGTACCTCATAAATGTAAAAGTCAATCCACGAGTGAGTGTCTGAATAAGTCTATGAGAAGCTATGTGAGTCTCTGAGTTGTTCTGTGAATTGGTGAGTGAGTTTCTGAGTAGATCTGACAATGGGTATGAGAGAGTATGAGTGGTGCTTTCAGTGGGTGTGAGAGAGTATAAGTGGTGCTGTAAGTGGGTGCATGAGTGTCTGAATGGGTCTGTGAGTGGCTGTTAGAGTGTCTGAGTAGTTCTGTAAATAGGAGCGTGAGTGCCTGAGTAAGTTTGTGAGTGAGTGCATGAGTCTCTGAGTGGGTATGTGATTGGGTGTGTGAGTCTCTGAGTATGCCTATTCTTGGGATGTGAGTATCTGAGTGGGTCTGTCAGTGGATGCATGAGTGTCTGAGTGGATCCCTGAGTGAGAGCATAAGTCTCTGGATGGATCTGTGAGTAAGTGTATGAGTGTCTCAGTGGGTCTGTGAGTGAGTGGGTGAATGTGTCTCTGAGTGAGTCTTTGAGTAGGTTCAGTGTCTGAGTGCCCTCTGTGTTGCCCTCCTCTACTCTATTTTGCTTTTACTGCTCGTTTTTCTACACTCTGTTTTACCTTTTCTGCTTCTTTTTCCGCTCTGGCCTTTTCAGCAAATTCTTTGTCCTCTGTTTTGCCTTTTCTGCTTGTTTTTCTGCCCTCTGGATGAAGATATGAGATTAATCATCCTGGAGATGCTACTTGGCCTAAAAACTATTGATAGTAAAATGTACGCCTTTACCTCCAGTCTGGACGCTGTCAAGAAAAAGGTGGACAAACATGATACCAGACTGGACGTGCTGTAAAACAGGTTATCTGACACTCAGGACTCCAATGCTGAAGCAAGGACCCAGATTATCAACATGGAGAAAAAGTTGGAGGTTATTAGGGCAAAAAACGAATATTTTTAAGCATCCTCAAGGTGCAATAATCTTCGCATAATTGGTCTTCTGGAATTGACAGCCGTTTTGAAAATGGAGCCTTACATAGATAATCTGTTACGCGAGCTGTTTGGGCGCGCGCTATCCCCGGTCATGATTGTTGAGAGGGCGCATCGATCTCTTGGGCCCCGGCCAGCACCGGGTGCACCACCGTGCCCGATAATAGCGCACCTACTTAATTTTACGGACTGGAATGCTGTTCTCCGAGAGGCGAGGGTATAGAGTCCTATTAACCACAAGGGTAACAATCTCTTCTTTTATCCGAATTATACCCTGGCAGTGCAGGCAGCGCAAAAAGAGGTCATACCGGCAAAGAGATTGTTACAATCTGCCTCTATTCCCTATGTGATGATGTACCCTGTGAAATTGAAAATCACCCATGACAGTCAAGCTCATTTCTTTACAGATTCTAAGTCGGCTCTGAAATTTACGAAACACTTCTGTCCTCATAAAGCGAGTAAAGCCACCTCCAAGGGTACAACAACTTTACCATCCCACAGTGATGCTGATTGATAGTTGACTAAATCAATGCTCAATGTTGTTGTTTCAATTATGTGACGGCAATCACACATATAACTGCTGGAGTCATTAGAGAAATCCCGGGGACTGGGCTGTGGCACCTTGCCGTTGGTGTTTTGTTACTAATGCTAATTTTTATTTGTCTGGGATCTTATTGTCCAGCATATTTCACATTACAGGGGCTGCAGAGCGTTGAGGTTCCATTGACATTGTAACCTGGCCACCCTACCGGTTGGTAGGTGTTTGCTGCTGTTCCCCCAGAGGGTGATCCCCTAGTTGTTTTTAGTTCTCACATAGTAATTGGGGTAGATTCAGTATGAGGGGGGTGTATTCTAAACCTAATTGGGAGGTTGTAGTGGGAGGAGGGTGGGAAGGGGTGTTTTATGCATCTGCAGCTAGCCACTGTGAAGATAACGGTTCAGAGAAGATTGGTTACTTTGATTGTATTGACACCAGGACTGTAGAATGTGTTTTGGGGCCACTGTATTATGTTGGATGTGACGGCCGATTGTTTACTTCGGTTGTAAATTGCTATGCTAGAGAGGAATATGGGTTTTTTATTGTTTACGCACATGGAACATTAGAGGGCCAAACTATCCTAAGAAATCAGACATGTATTTGCATATCTTAAATGTCATGGTACTCAGATCATTTTCCTGCAGGAAAAACACCTGACCAAGGTTCCATTCACGCCCCATAGGACTCATATTGATGATGAAGGTCGATGTGCGATGGTTCAAGGTAAATTGAAACATATTATTTACCCTTGTAAACAAATACAGTCTAATAGCAGACGAACCGGAGGTGTTTCAGTGAATGTATGGCACAGCAGAGTGGATGACCAATGGAGCCTACTACCCATGTATGCTTTCAGATCACACTCCAGTAAAACTGGATGTGCATATTCCCCCTGTGACACAAAACCCATTTACTTGACATTTCTGTTTGGGGGCGTTACTAAATCTGTTGTATAACGACACAGTGCGCACAGCGAAAGAAAATTACTTTTTGGAAAAGAAGGGCACAGTGGATGGTGCTGGCACTCTTTTGGAGGTCTTTAAAGTGACAATTAAGGGAGTATGTATAGTCATATCGGCTGGTATCCTGAAGGATCGCGGAACACAACTCACCAAAATAGAGACTGCACTAAAAACCCTGGAGATGGACTATGCGGATAACCCTACCCCAGGTACACTGTCACGTATTCATACATTAGTTCAGGACTATGACACTGCCGTGGAAACTGAGCTGAGATATATCTCATGCTGACATGTAGCTAGAAAATTTGGGGAGAGAGGCAGGCCGAGCCGTAACCTGGTTGAGAAAATCAGGACTAGAGAAGACCACTCTCACATGAATAAAATAACTGACTCTAATGGGAGGGAGCACTATGCTCCCCTAGACAAAGTGGAGCAGTTCAGAGATTACAATGCCGGTATGTATACATCGCGTGGGGCAGGCCCAGATGCAGCAGTCGAGGAGTACCTGCAGGACATTGCCTGTGCATGGCTGTCAGATGGTCCCTGAGAATCCTAGAGTCAACCCATAGATGAGGCAGACATAAAAGCTGTGATTCATGCCCTACCCAATGCAAAAGCGCCAGGGCCAGACTGTTCAACTGTAGAATTTTATAAAGCATATGCAGACCTCATCGCTCCATTTTTATTGGAGATGTATGCTGCGGCACATGAAGTGGGCTTTCTGCCACTGTCCCTTAGACAAGCACTCATCATTACACTTCTGAAGAAGGACAAGACTCCTGATGCCTGTGACTCCTATAGACCATTGTCTCTGATTAATATTGATGCAAAAATACATGCTAAGATTTTGGCCACAAAACTCCAGCCACTGATGATGTGCCTGGTTCTACCGGACCAAACGGTTTTTATCCCGTAGTGATCTACATCTCACAACCTACACTCCATTTTTGCAATGATGCACATCCTTGACCCCAATCAACAGGCGGCGGTGATTATGCTGGGCGAAGCCAAAGCGTTTGACTCTATCGAATGGAGCTACATGTTTCACATCCTGCAACATATGGGATTTTGACTATTTTTTCTTGGGTGGGAATGGACACTGTATGCTGATCTGTAGCCAAGAGTCCGAGTGGGCGGACTGACATCTGAAGTTTTTCCTATTAAGTGTGGAACACGCGAGGGCTGCCCTTTATCGCCCCTATTATTTGCCATTGCAATTGAGCCCCTGGCGTGCATGATTTGCCAAAGACATAGAGAGATGGCTTTATATTTTAATCACTGCCCGGTTGGTATTTCGCTCTACGCCGACAATATGGTGCTCTTCGAACGTGAACCCGCTCGTTATCTCTCGCATGTACTGAGGGAGTACATTAGATTTGGGCTCATTTCAGGCCTTAATATCAATTGGGATAAGTCGATCATAGTTCCACTGACAGCAATCACCTCAGTGCCACCCCTGGAATATTCGATAGTATGGTCAGCAGACCCGGTTAAATACTTGGAGGTCTGGGTTCATCGAGATACGGATGTAGTCGTGTGAGAGAACTATAGGCGAGCCTGTTTGATGCTTGATAAAAAAATTGATACCTGGATAACATTGCCGCTTTCTCCGGCGGACCGCATTGCTCTTATAAAAATGGTGGTGTTACCCTGTTTTCTTTATCTTTTCTCCAACATCCCCTTAAAGCTAACACAGGGTTTTTTTGCCACATTGCGGACTTCAATGATAAGGCTGATTTGGGGAGGCAAGCAGGCTCAGGTATCGTGGGCGACCATCACTCTAGATTATACCAAAGGGGTTTCAATGCACCAGACCCATACGTATATTATTTTAGCGCTGAGACACAATATGCGTATTACTGGTTTCACAGGCATGACTTCATACCACACGTAGCGGTTGAGGACGGTGATGCTTCTCTGGTGTCTCTTTGTTCTATTCTCACCCACACATGACGAAATGCATCTAAAACAGAAATAAACACGATAGACACCACAATAGCGGCACGGCAAGCAATAGGCCGGCTTGCTGATAGACTGCCTATTTACACCCTGCGATGCCGCTAGAACACCACATGGTGTTATCGGTAATGCAGGAAACGAGTTCCATGCGCCTTCTCAGGGAGGCCAGGCTGAGCATAATGCAGGATGTGTATCTAGTGGCACAATTCTCACACCGGAGGACTTGCAATAGGTTGCTAATCCCACATTGCTTTTCAGATTCGCTATTCATAGATTAAGACATGCTATCAAATCAAACTATCATACAAATCCAGTCGAGCCTCCGGCCCTCCAATCTTTACAATTAATACTTACACCCCCCACACAGAAAAAGCTAATTACGAGATTATACAGGGCTATAAGAGCCGACACAACTAGTGTGCCGGACACGAGCTTTAACCGATGGAATGCTGTATTGACCACCCCATGACATTGCTAGAATGGGAGCATGTGTGCAGTCTGACAAGCAAGATTACTAACAGGAACCTCCGCATAATTCATTTCAAATATCTACATCGGGTTTACCACACACCCCTTCGCTCGGCCAGATACGGATTGAGAGACAATAGTAGATGTAAGCGATGTGGTCAGACGGAAGCTCATTTTATGCATCTCGCATGGGAGTGTGAGAGAGTTGGACGTTATTGGGAACAAGTGGTGCTGAATATACAGGAAATGTTGGGGATGGAGATCCAGTGCACACCACAGGTCTGTCTACTATGTTATATTCCTCATGCAGGAGGGGTTCTGGGACAATTTGTACAAATTGCACTACTTTTAGCTAAACGTAGAGTTGCTATAACATGGGAAGCTATACAGTCACCGAAATCGACGCACTGGATCAGAGACATGGTGTACTGTAAGGAAAAGCTTGAGTTATATGGGGAGGAACTGCTAATATCATCCAAGCCCAGAGACATATGGGAAACACTGCAACAATTCCTGCAGAGGGAGATATTGTCTGACCTGCGGGACTGAGAAGGACTGAACTTTACGCCAAAATAATCTCTGACATTCTTGGAGTGCACTGGAATCAACAATATAATATGTTGTGTAAATGTTCCAATGGTGTTTATCGATCACAAGGTATCAAAATCTACACTAAAATACTTGCTAGACACCTAGAACCCCACATACCTCGCCTGGTGGAGCCGGACTAAGTTGGCTTCATTCGTAATAGACAAGGGGGGACAATGTGCGTAGAATCACGCACCTGGTGGAGAAAGCACACCCTTAGAACATACCAACCTGCCTTCTGCCGCTTGATGTGGAGAAAGCGCTTGACCGGGTGGACTTGGGTTTCCTTCGTGCGGTGTTGCAAAAGATCGGACTGGGACGGAACATGATTTCTATGATCATGGCCCCATATTTATTCCCGCACCTAGGGTTTAGGCCAATGGGCAGCTTACAGAACCCTTTTCCATACATAGGGGTACACCTCTGCTCTTTGCCCTGGTGATAGAGCCTTTAGCAGAGATGATCAGGCAGAATGCAGACATACATGGACTCTCTCTTGGAAGTCGACAGAACAAGGTAGCACTCTTCGCAGATGACCTTATACTCACACTATCGCTTCAACATATATGCCTCTCGGCGCTTCACACTCTGCTACATTCCTTTGAGCGTGCCTCAGGCCTTAAAATTAACCATGCAAATCTTGGGCCTTAAACCTTACAATCCCGAAAGAGGATATACCATTTTGAAGATGCTTGCTCCTTATCAATGGGCCATGGATCATATCTGATACTTTGGGCTTCAACTGACCCCTTCCCTGGACACATGGACCCAGGTAAATTGGCGGGATCGCAAGAGAACTGTCTTGGAAGACTTAAGGGGATGGAAATCCCTAACTATCTCCTGGTTGGGTAGGCTTAACGCCGCCAATATGTTGATACACCCTAAAATCTTGTATCAATTAATCAATCTATATTGTATCTATTCCAATGTCTTCCAACCCCTATCCCACAACACGAGATACAGGGCCTCCAACGAGATCTCAATAGCTTCATATGGGGCCGAGGTAGACCACAATTCTCCCACAAGATCCTCATGCTACCGCGAGAGAGAGGGGGGCTAACATGCCCCAACCTTCTGGAATACTATTTGGCCTCGCATCTCCGCTTTGTCTCAGAATGGACAACCACTGAAAGTGAAAAGATCTTGTCCAAATGGACAGGATGGCAGCTGGGTGTACCATCTGGTATCTTATGTGGCTCCATTGTACAGAGTGCACCCGCAGTGCCTATATTGCAGTGAATACTAAAATGGGACAAGGTAGCTGTGCTGTGGCATTGGGTATCCTCCTTAAAAAGAAGAGAGTTTCCCAGAGAACCAGAAAGGACTTGGTGTCAGACAGTATCAAAAGAAATTCCTTTCTATGTCATTAACTTTCACTTTGTGACCAACTGGTCTACACACTAATCTTACTTTACTAGTGTTCAAACCGTGACTTTAGGTAATTATTATTGCACAACACTGGAGTTACTTATGTCTCTCAAAATGTTATTCTCATATAATTAAAATCATTTTAATAACGCTAATAACAAAACATTTTTACAAGCATATACTAGGAAACAATCCTTCTCTAATACATAAAACAATTCCTATTCTAATTTAATGCTCAAAGATAAGAAGTTATCAAACAAATTAAAATTCATACATTAAAATTATAATATTCTAGCATCAAAATACATCGGTTAAAGAAAGTTCCTTGTCGAAGCGTTTCGGTGCGTGAAGGTCTTTAAGCACCTTCTTCAGGACAGGCTTATATGTTAAAACAACTGATACAATCAGTAACTTATATCTAGTTGAGAGCAAGCTACATTCTGTACAGTGTTGGGCACGCTTTATACCAAGTCACTATATATATCTGTAATTGTATAAGGAGGTTGATCTTACTTGGATTGCTATGGCATCAACCTTCTCACTACGGGGTTCCACACTAATGCAATTTATTCAGTTAACGTTCCTCCGCGAAGGTTTACGTTGATATCTATCAGTGTCATTAAATTCTAAAACAAGGAGGATATATACATCAGTGATGTTATCCCTAACCTTTCCCTTGTCTAGAACTAGAGCGAAGGATATTCTTGTTCGCACTTACTTAAAAATGGGAGAATGATCTTCCTCGTGTCTGAGGTGTTTCTTACGTCTTTCAATTTGCGCAAGGTCTCAAGTGGATAATTTACTTGATTTAGGCCTGTGAGAGAACATAATATTAAGTAATGTCTCTCCCTATTGAGATATCAACTTCCATCTATTACGTATAATGTAACATAATTACCACATACCTTTAGGCTGATATGTGTAGTCACTGTATTTGATTCAAAGGCGGGTCTTCACTTCGTCCTGGGGACTTCTTTACCAGGCTCCCGCATACAATTATTACAGGAATATCTTTAACCCCAGTTGCCTAGGTATGAGGAAAATATTTTTACTTAATAATCCATTGTGGTACTAAATTATCAATAGAAAAGACCTTTGCTACTAAAGAAGACTAGATGAGAGTACTCATTTTTGGTCTCTGGTATTCCTTAAGTCTCAGTTAATTAGGAATACAGATATTGCCCAACTTTTGTTGGCTAAAAAGGGGTACCAATTCATGATCAACAGCTCCATATTCATAACGAGCTGTTGTGATGTAAGAATTATCCTCCCTTACTATACATCTAGACTTGCAGTCTTCCCAAAGTTGTACCACTCGCTTTGATTACATGGCGCTGGTGATAATTAAAGATGTAATGTACATCCAGTGCGTTGTGCCCCTGAGTACTATATATTCATATTCGGTATTCCTGGGTTGCATAGGGATACCGCTATTACCCATTCCATGTTGTGACATTCGGGTCGGATTAACTTGTCTCGTAATAGTACTAGACAGGATAGACAGATTATTCACAACGGAGTTTTGCAAGCCCAATTGGTAACTAGGAGCTGGTGGTGGTTTTAAAATAAGATGTACACCCAGCACACATAGAGACTAGCTTGGAACACTCCCCCTTTGGTTAGCGCTGGTCTCTTAATCCACTACGCGTTGAGAATGTTATCCTACAAGAAAGAGGAAACATTAAATAATAACAACGTAACCGCGGCGCCCCGATCGTATCGCTTACCTAATCTGTTTCGCACGGAGCCGCCGACACGTCCTCTCTCCCGTGGGTGGAATGAGAGAGGACGCCGGCTAACGGTTTATATAGTGACTCCAATTGCTCGTGATTGAATAATTCATGGCAATTAGTTCAATTACGTGTGTGCCGTGTCACTGATTTAACGTGCTTTGGGAATGTTTTAGTACGTGAAGAGTCATAGTTTTGTCTAAAATTCAATACTGTTTGGCTGTTCCACATGTTCTCGTGTGCCCTTAAGTTGGGTTAGGATCATGAAACCAAAGACCGGTTGGGTTCTAATTTTACGTACAAATTAAGCATTCTGTATAAAGAGTCCCTCCATTTTTGTAGTTTCTTGGCGAGTTCCGGACTTCACCTTTGTTGGGTTAAAGACTACAAAGGCTCCATTTTCGTAGTTTGTTTACTATCGGCAAATTACACTTTTTAAATAGTAAAGCGCAAAGTGGGTTAAGGCACAAATCTTGCTTACGATGTTATATATTGCTTCTTTACCTATGTTACCACTATTATGAGTTTCTAGTGAATACAGTCCCGAGTTTCTTTCGCATTTATTATCAATTTGAGTATGCATTTCTCGATAGTGTTTTTTTCATGTACAAACCATAACAAGCGAAATCTTTCATACGTTCCAAATTTTTTTTTTTCATATAAGATCAAGATGTCAAAATGTTTCCCCACAGATACAATGGAGCTATACAGTTTTATAAACAATGAGTATCGTGCATAACATCATGTTGGCCATAACCAGTGAGAATCCATCTACATATATAGTATGGTTCACTTTTTCTGTTTATATAACTGAATTTCCAATACATTTAACACATGCAGTATTGCTGTCACTTACTATCTTCATAAGTGAGTATACAGTATATTCAACATTGTGTATAATTTTGGTCCCGATTTTCTAAAAGGCATACATCACTTGACATTATCTATGTTATCACTTGGTATCCACGGCTACATCATCACTTCTATACTCATTCATGAAAACACTCACTACTGTTGTTTTGATTAGCACTTCTATGTACATTTTATGAATCCCCTATTGTTTGTTAACCTTGTTCTTACTTACTCATGTTGGGCACTGTTTGGTTACAGATAAACAGTAGAACTTTATTTAATTAATCTTTCCCATTCTTCGCAGCAGTTTAGTCCTGAGTAGTATGTTTTAAACTCCGACATGAAGAACTGTTCCCTAAGTTTGCGTTTTTTATGCATGTCACCTCCTCTTGCTGATATTTTAAATTTCTCAAGAATGAACCACTTGAGATCATCAATTCCATGTTTGGCAGAAATCCAATGATCTACAAGTGGTGCACCCTTTTTAAGATTTTTGAGTGCGGACCGGTATTCCGTGAGTCTCTGGCGCATCTCTCGTCCGGTTTCACCCACATAGCATTTATTGCAGGGGCAGATGAGCAGATACACCACATTGGATGTACAACAATTCACATGGTCGTTCATCCAATGGGAGATTCCATTTACCTCCAACCTGTCAGATTTCACAATGTTTTTACCATGTGAACAGGTTCCACATGGCAAATTGCCTCTGATGGGGTTGTTGTTTATTACATTTCTGAGACTGGAGGATTTTGGTTCACAAAATGTTTGCACCAGGTGATTCCTGATTGTTCTATTCCTCCTGAAAGCATAGATTGGCTTTGCCATAGGTACTGAACCTTTTTAACTAAGTATTGACCAATTTTTATTAATGAGATTTTTGACTTTATTGCTAAAGCTGTTGAAATCAGATACCACTATTATTTCATTTTTTTGCTCTTTAGACTTTTCCCTAATTTCAAAAAGACTGTCACGGTTATAGCATTTTGCTCGTTTGTATGCTTCTCTTATTAAGTGTTTAGGATATCCTCTCTGAGTCAACTTTTCCTTTAATGTTTCAGCATGTTTTTCAAAATTTTGCCTGTCGCTACAATTGCGTCTAATACGCAAGAATTGGCTGAATGGTATACCATATTTTTTGCAATTCGGATGATAGCTAGTATGGTGAAGGAGGGTGTCCTGTCTGAGGGCTTAACATATAGTTTTACATTCAGGATACCTTCCTATTCTCTGATCTTAATATCTAAAAAATCCACTGCATGCTGGCTTTTAGTTGAAGTGAATTTTAAATTGGAGTCTCCACATTTTAACCATTCCAGAAAACTGACTAGGTCTTCTTCCATTCCCTCCCAAATATAGAAAATATCATCTATAAACCTAGACCAGTGTTTCACGTTTTCAAAAAAGGGACTCATCTCATTTTAGATATGTTGTTTTTCAAATTTGCCAACGTATAGGCATGCCAGGCTGGGAGCACATGTGGCTCCCATACTAGTACCTTTAGTTTGGCAATAGTAATCCTTCCTAAATAGAAAAATGTTATTTTTTAGAATAATCTCTATACAGTCAAAATTGAAAGCCTTTTCTGGTGACAAATCTTCTTCATCATTTTTAAAAATTTCCTCCATTATTCTCACAGTATCTTGCTGCGGAATATTTGTATGAAGCGATTCAATATCTAAACACACCAGCCATTGTGTGTTTTTGTTGAACTCAATCCCCTCTATATTGGAAATCATGTGTGTCGTATCTTTTATGTACGACGGTAAGAGAGCTACTAGGGGCTGAAAAAATGGTCAACGTATTTACTTAATGGTTCAGTTAAAGATTCTATTCCCGATACAATAGGACGCATGGGTGGGTCATCCATGCTCTTATGTACCTTTGGGAGCCCATATAGGGCTGGTACTTTGGGGTGGTCATTTATCAGGAACCGATATTCCTCATCACTAATGATACCATCTTTTTTGGCATAAGTGACCATATATTTTACCTTCTTTTTAAGATTATCCCAGTTTGTGACACTAGATGGTTTGTGGTGTGTCCTATTTTCCAATAGTTTTAACATACGTTGGTGATAATCATCTGTTTTCATTATCACAATACTCCCACCTTTGTCCCCTGGTTTTATGGTTATATCTTTACAGGCTGACAGGTTTTTAAGTGCTTCCCTTTCCCTTTTTGATAAATTATTGGGAGTCCATGTTTTGGTATCTAGTAACTTTTCTAAACCACTTATAACCACTTTTTCAAAGGTATCCACTTCCTGGCCTACCATCCCTATATTGGGAGTCCAGGTGGATGGAGGTTTAAGGCCGGATTTGTTATTCCTTTCTCTTTCCTCTTTTCCTTCAAAAATATTTTTTATTCTAATTTTCCTAAACAGATCTCTGACATTTCTTTCTATTGCATATCTGCACCCTTGTGTGCTGGGCGCAAAGCCTAATCCCTTTTCTAAAACACTAACTTCATCAGGTGTCAATACTTTATCTGAGAGATTTATGATGGGGGCCTTATTGTGGTTGGAAATCTCTATTCCCAGTCTTTGTGGCTGCAAGTTCGCATGTATGGTCTCCTCATTGTGTTCCCCATTTGGGTATTGCCTGGACGTCCCCTCCCCCCACCCACGGGAGAGAGGACGTGTCGCGGCTCCGTGCGAAACAGATTACGTAAGTGATACGATCGGGGATCCGCGGTTACGTTATTATTATTTAATGTTTCCTCTTTATCGGAGGATAACATTCTTAACGCGTAGTGGGTTAAGAGACCAGCGCTAACCAAAGGGGGAGTGTTCCAAGCTAGTCTCTATGTCTGCTGGGTGTACATCCTATTTCAAAACCACCACCAGCACCTAGTTACCAATTGGGCTTGCGAAACTCAGTTGTGAATAATCTGTCTATCCTGTGTAGTACAATTACGGGACAAGTTAATCTGACCCGAATGTCACAACATGGAATGGGTAATAGCGGTATACCTATTTAACCCAGGAATACCGAATATGAATATATAGTACTCAGGGGCACAACGCACTGGATGCACATCACTTCTTTTATTATCACCAGCACCATGTAATCAAAGCGAGTGGTACAACTTTGGGAAGACTGCCAGTCTAGATGTATAGTAAGGGAGGATTATTCTTACATCACAACAGCTCGTTATGAATATGGAGCTGTTGATCACGAATTGGTACCCCTTTTTTGCCAACAAAAGTTGGGCAATATCTGTATTCCTATTTAAGTGAGACTTAAGGAATACCAGAGACCAAAAATGAGTACTCTCATCTAGTCTTCTTTAGTAGCAAAGATCTTTACTATTGATAATTTAGTACCACAATGGATTATTAAGTTCAAATATTTTCCTCATACCTAGGCAACTGGGGTTAAAGAGATTCCTGTAATAATTGTATGAGGAAACCTGGTAAAGATGTCCCCAGGACGAAGTGAAGACCCGCCTTTGAATCAAATACAGTGACTACACATACCAGCCTAAAGGTATGTGGTAATTATGTTACATTGTACGTAATAGATGAAAGCTGATATCTCAATAGGGAGAGACATTCCTTAATATTATGTTCTCTCACAGGCCTAAATCAAGTAAATTATCCACTTGAGACCTTGCGCAAATTGAAAGACGTAAGAAAAGCCTCAGACACGAGGAAGATCATTCTCCCGTTTTTAAGTAAGTGCGAACAAGAATATCCTTCGCTCTAGTCCTAGACAAGGGAAAGGTAATATCCTCCTTGTTTTAGAATTTACTGACACTGATAGATATCTCCTTAAACCTTCGTGGAGGAACGATAACTGAATAAATCTCATTAGTGTGGAACCCCATAGTGAGAAGATTGATGCCATAGCAATCCAAGTAAGATCGACCTCCTTATACAATTACAGATATAGATAGTGACTTGGTATAAAGCGTGCCCATTACTGTACAGAATGTAATTTGCTCTCAACTAGATATAAGTTACTAATTGCATGTATTTATTTTTAGAATGAAGATCAGTTGTTTTAACATATAAGTCTGTCCTGAAGAAGGTGCTTAAAGACCTTTACGCACCGAAACGCGCCAACAAGGGACTTTCTTCAACCGATGTATTTTGATGCTAGAATATCATAATTTTAATGTATGAATTTTAATTTGTTTGATAACTTCTTATCTTTGAGCATTACATTAGAATAGGAATTGTTTTATGTATTAGACAAGGATTATTTCCGAGTATATGCTTGTAAAATGTTTTGTTATTAGCGTTATTAAAATGATTTTAACTATATGAGAATAAAGTTTTGAGAGACATAAGTAACTCAGTGTTGTGCAATAATAATTACCTAAAGTCACGGTTTGAACACTAGTAAAGTAAGATTAGTGTGTAGACCAGTTGATCACAAAGTGAAAGTTAATGACACTGAAAGGAATTTCTTTTGATACTGCATTGGGTATCCTCAGCAGAGATGCACCAGGCTGCTGTCCGATCATTCACCCCCTTTGAACGGCTGGTCCGTTCCATCGCCAAATCGAAAAGCCGTATTTCTTTGACATACCAGTCTTACAGTATCCCCTTGTACTAACTGCACACCCATATCAGAGCCAATGGCAGCTGACGGCAACCACAGAAATCACACCTACACAGTGGAATCGCCTATGGCGGGACATTCCTAGGGTCTATCATAGCATCTCCCAGAGGGAAAATGCATACAAAATTATGACCAAATGGTATTACACACCCACTCGGCTGCACAAAATGTTCCCTGCCACATCCCCTTGTGCTGGAGGTATTCGGATGCATCTGGAGACTTCATTCACATTTGGTGGGATTGTCCACTCCTGACCCTGCTCTGGAAGAAAGTCCTCAGTTATATTAAGGAGCTTTATGGGTTCCCCCTGCCTGAGTCTACAACCACAATCCTTTTGGGCCTTAAATCTGACAACCTAAAAGCGCTTACCCGCAGCGATTAGATTATACCACTTCACATGCTTGGGGCGGCTAAACAACTTATAGCACCTTATTGGAAAAAAGCGGAGACTCCCACAATTGCACTAGGTTTATGCGCTCATGGCATCTAATAACCATGGAACTTTTTACGGCACGACTGCAATCATGCGACTCCTGCTTCACCGCAGTTTGGCGACCCTTAGTCAAATACCTCTGTAAAAGAGAACATGCGCGATATCTACCCTTCAAGCTTAGAACGCAGCGACTCTTTGAAGATGCTATACTCCCACCAGAACTCAACAGGCTCCTCATGTAATCAGAACAACCTTGTGCGTCACCCCCTTTGACAAGCATTAAGGTATCCACTCTCAACACCATGCACTGCTGCGCTCATCTATCAGTCCGCCTGCCTGCCCGCTTTCGTTACTGTATACTTCTCTTTTCTACTATTTCCTCTTTTCTCTACCCTTTTCTGTCCATTCACGATATCCACTTTATATGGGCCTCTTGCCCGTGTTCTCAGTGTTATTGATTTTTTAAAAAGGTCCGAAGACTTCCCACAACAAGCTAATATTGCTATCTGTACTAAGTCACGCGGTCGGCCCAACAAGGGTTGTAGGCAACATGCTATGTTCCAATTAGTCTACTGATGCCTTTTCATATTCTTGGAGAAACTTCGATGAAATGCGGCCGTCCCTAAATGGGTTGTGGGCTTAACACTGTGTACATCTGGACCTATGTTCTAGTCTTTGTCTAAAAAATAAAACAGATTTAAAAAAAAAAAATTGGCGGTGACCGAATTTTAAAAGAAAATAACTTCCTTGTTCTACCAAGTTGTTAGTCCCGCCCCTATTGGTAGTTCTTTGATAACAATATTCTGACATTTTTCAATTGGAAGGCACAACAATACATTTGAAAGCCTGGAAAGCCTACTCCACCATCCGTTTTCTTTTTAAGTAGTTTCTACCATGCTATACATATGCCTTTATTAGCCCACATTAAATTACTCAGTTCCCCCTGTACTTTCCTGAACCAATTAGCCTCAAAGTGCAAAGGTAGCACATTAAACATGAATGTAAATTTTGGGAGGATCTTTATTTTGATTAGGTTAGTTCTACCTATAACAGATAGGGGAGATGAGACCAAAATTGTAGTAACCTCTTAGTTTACTACATGAGTTTTGAACAATTTATCTGAACCATGTTTTCCAACTTTTTCACCACCTGGACTCCTAAGTACCTGATTTATTTGTTCTCCTTTTTTGAGGGTAGTGTCTAAAGGTACGTTCCAGGCCATAATCTAAGGTTTTCTTTCACTGACCAGGTATCCTGATACTCTCCCAAAGTCCTTTAGAATATTCAAAATTACCGGGTAGGCACTTGAAAGATCTTTAGTGTAAATCAATATTTCATCAGCATAAAGGGCCTCTTTCTTCACCCAGTCCTGATATTGGAAAGGCAAATTCGCTGTTCCCCCGTAATTCTCCTTGCCAGAAGCTCAATATATAAATTGAACAGTAACGAACATAGGGGGAGCCTTGCCGAGTGCCTCTACCAATCTTTAGTTCAGAAGTAAGGGATCCATTTACTAAGACCAGAGCTTGGGGATCGGGACATTCCTACCCTGTCACCTTTTCAGTTTTTTAATTGAAGCCGAGTCCCAAGATGGCTGCCAACATTTCCTGGTTGCAGTGTTGGCAGCCAGTCAGATTTCAGTAAGGAGACTGTCAGATCTGTGTTCCTATATATACAAATTTGGTTTTCCTATTAATAGCTGTAGAACTACTGAACAGATTTATACCAAATCACAAAAAGCATGCTTTCTGGACCAAGAGCTAGCTTTTTCCAAATCAAATATAATTACGTTCAGCGGTTTGGGCTGCAGTCATGTTCAAAATCTGTATGGGAATTAACATGGGGAAAACATGTTTTCGGACCCCCTCTTTTTCTTGGCCCCCGCTTGACAACCGTTGCCAAAGTTATAGGCAAGTCATAAAATTACTTTCGAATGACAAATAGCTTCTAACTATAACTACCTACTTATGACTGCTAATAGGTAATTGCCTACTGGTGGTCGCAAATAATTAGTTATAGTTAGGACCATGTTACCATCGGAGAAACATTATTTGACTTGCCTATATCTGTGTCCCTTTTGACAAATCATCACAAAATGTTCACAAAAAAAGTGTGCCAGTAATTCTAGTTGTGAATAGAATGTTTCAGTATGATCCGTCAAACGTGGCCAAGAAAAAGAGGTGTTTAAAAAAAGTATGTTTCCCATGTTAATTCCCAATGGGATTTTAGACACAACAGCCCGAACTACTGAACGGAATTGCACCAAGTTTGGCAGTCAGGTATCTCTTGGTCCAGAAAGACTGCTTTTTCTTATGTGGTGTAAGTACTTTCAGTAGTTTTTCAGAAATTAACTTTAATCCAAATATGTATATGTAAGAACACAGATCCTCTGAGGATCTGACAGTCCCCGTGCTGATTTGTGCCATCACTTCAGTCAGGTTTTGGCAGCCATCTTGGAACTTGGCTTCAGCTGAGTCCCCCCAAAAAGTTTTACAAAAATTCAAAAGAGGGCAGGGACCCAACCAAGGCAAATAAATGCTTTTTTTGTGCAAATCTGTGCAAAAAAACCCAAAAAGCTTTATATTATAGCCCCAGGGTGTGCCAAGTCCCGGGACTTATTAATATGCTAAAAAAGAAGGAGGGGTACACGGGGTCCCCTCCTATGGCTGTTTTTAGCCCCCAGGACCAACACCTCCATGGCCTTTATTTAAATATTGGAGGGAGTCCCTGTGGACCCACTCCATTGGGCTGATGCAAGCCCCGGGTAAACTGTTACAAACTTAAAGTATCCAGAACCAACGGGCTGAAAATTAGGTAAACGTGGTGTGCCCCACTGGATTGCGGGAAAGGAGGCAACTCCTTTTTTGTTAATTAACCCTCACACACCTTATTGGTGTCATGCTTCTTCATTGGGTTCACCCTGACTCCTAAAGGTCATGGCAGGCTCGACCATATTTCAGGGAGTGCTTAGGAGATGTAGGTCTAGGGGTCTAAAGCTAAAAATCCTACCACGTTCCCCAGGTATCCCTTTATTTGCAGGGACGTAGTGGATATTAAAATCAATATACACAGGGGGTCATTGGGAAGTAATGGTCCTATGACCCTCAAGGTATACCAACATGTTTCAGCCCTTAGTCAATGTCCTGTAAGATCCTGCGCTTTCTTCAGGGCAAATTTTGATTCCCTCAATGGAGTTTAATAGGGATTAGTCCTTTATATTTTTATTGATGGAGCAGAAAGCTGCTCCCTCATGAAAAGTATGGAGGGTATACTTATCTCTCTTCAAGTGAGAACTCAAAAATTCTGCATGTAACAGAAAAATGAAAAGGAACAAAACAAACATTGTTTTTATTTTACTTATGTATGCGCCAACACACCACTGCACTCCCAACGTGCTTGGTGCACTTGTATTCTTTTCACTCTGTCATCTGTGACCAATAGAATGAGATATGCTTAGGGTAATATTGTCCCCAAACTGTCAAGTCTAGTATGCGTTCTGTGCTCGCATGTAATTTAACTTGTAACTCCGTGAATGCCTAGTGACAGATTAAAACACTTAAAACACTGTCCTTTCACCCTCAACTGCAAGCTTACACGCATCCATACATGTGTCATAACAATGATGAGTGTGTTGCCCCAATTTAGGTTGATAATGATGGTGGGTTTTTATCTTACCCACTTTTGGGTGGAAAGCTCGATTTTCTTGGTGATTGGGTAAGGTGTAGCCTTTTAGTCACACACTGTGGGGAAGTAGGATAAATATCTGTGTTAGCGTCATGTGCCCCCATATAAAATGAACCTGTTTACCTTGGTCTCAAAGTGCTGTAAACCAACTCCACTTACTACTCCAAAGGTCCTACCCCTCAAGTCACTTATTAGTGTCCCTAATCTCCCAGCATTAGCACTCGTTCTGCCTGGGTTGTGGCTATATGAAGGCAGAACTGATTGTGTCTATATGCTAGGGGGCGTGGTTGCACTTGGGTCGCTCACACGTAACATCATCACCTGTTTGCCAGATTCCCAGACTACAAAATACCATGGGTTTTGTGGTTTTCTGACATTTATATTGCTATCATTACATTTAGGCTCAATTGTCAGCCACTTGTAGGAGCATTGCTTGTCTCCCAGAATATTGCAGTGCTCATGGTTTTCGAGCTGTCAAAATTAATGGCCTTTCAATAATACAATAACACCACAGACAATCATATAGTTATTACGTTAGAGGATGTAAACAATTATAGTGAACCAGACATAATCTGTAATAATGTACCGGTTTATCAAATATCTGGAGGTTGAATGCCACATCATACTTGACCTTGGAGCTGGGGCAATTCCCTTCTATGTTTAATGATAGTCTTTTTACCCAATATAGGGGGTAGTGATATTGGGACCCCTATGTGTGTGCTGGAGGGGATGGTATGGGTTGAACTTTATGTATGACCTGGAGTGATAGGGGGACGTGTCAGGGTGAGGCTCCGGATAAAGTACTGTCCAACTACCTACAGCTTAGTATGTTCCATGATATAGAGTCATTCAATTTGTGTCTGTCTGTCTTGAGCCTGTAAACCCACCGCTGTTCTTTTTCTAGCAACCTTTTAGAGATGTTGGTACCATCTTTGATTCTTTCAATGATGGTCCACACCAGATCACTAGCTGAATGTCCTTTCTCGACAAAATGTGCTGTCAATTTGGTTGCTGTAACTGCTCGTCTGATGGTACTCCTATGTTCACTGATCCTCACTTTAACTTTTCTAGTAGTCATACCAATGTATCTGGATTTTCATGGGCATGTGATCATGTAGATTGCATTGCCAGTATTGCAATTTGTGTGGACTCTCTGTTCCCACTAGTATGTTATGCCCAAATTAATACTCATTGTGTGTGCGGTAACGGGACATACTACAGAGGAGCCACATGGAAAGTGTCCTTTCACTTGTGGTGGGTTCCAAAGTGTGAGTTGTGTGTCACATTTGGATGTCTAACTATCTGTATGGACAAGTGCATGTCTTATGCTCTTATTTTGCATAAAAGAGAACATAGGTTTCTCAAACTACAGTTTGTTAGAAGTTAGATTTCGCCAGTTCTCGTTAATGATCTACTTTATATTGTTAGAAGATGAATTGTAAGTGTTGACGCAAATGAGTGCATTTGTTTCTGTTTTGGTATTTGTTTCCGGTAAGGCTTCACGTGGTGTGTTCTGGGATTTTTTTGTGCTTGTTTGATCACTTTTCTGGGATATGACTTCTCTGTCAATTTACCTATAGGGTTTTCTGCTTCCTTGTGGTAATTCTCCATGTTGGTACAGTTTCTCTGTATCGTTAGATACTGTCCAATGGGCAAGTTCTCCCTAAGTGCTCAGGGATAAGCACTGTCAAAGTGCAACAAACTATTGCGATCAGTGGGTTTGGTATATAGTGTACTTTCCAGTCCACCAATCCTAGCTAGGATATTTATGTCCAGAAATGAAACATTAGTGTTGTGGGTAGTGATGGTGAATTTTAGGTAGGAGTCCAAGTTGTTGAACCATATTCCAAACTGCACTGTGCTTTCCTGGTCCCCATGCCAAATGATGATGATGTCATCAATATATCTTGTTATACCAGATGTGTTTTTCCTCCAGATGACTCATATATAAAGATGTTATACTGGGAGCACACGTGCTGCCAGGGAGGTCTCGTGTACTTGTAGGTATAATTGTTCCTCAAACTTGAAGAAGTTTTCTGTGAGGGCTAGGCACATCAAATCCATGATAAGTGGAATAGGGGCTTGCTGGTTCCATTCTTGTTTGTGGAGAGTTTCTTCAATGACCTATAGGCTCTCCTCTTAAGGGATGCTTGTATGCCATGTTTCCACATCAAGGCATACTTTGGTATCATTCATGGGTTCATAATCCACTTCTGTTAAGATGTTCAACACATGTTTTGTGCCCCTGACATATGATCTGATCTTAGTCAAGAGAGGACATAGAAACCAATCTGTAAACTTTGATAGGGGTTGCAGGACTGACCCAATTCTAAAGACAATGGGTCTGTCGTGTGGGGGAAGTTTTCCCTTGTGTATTTTGTAACCCTGGACAAAGACAAAGATTTGTTAGCTACACATTCGATTAAAAACACGGTATTCAGGCAAAAACTCTGTTCCTCCACGTAGTGGAGTAAGCCACTAAATTGAACCCACCAATGCTTTGAATAAAGAAACTTTACATGCTAAAAAGCATATAACCAATTCACAAAAGTGTACTTTGAAAGTGAGAAATATCAGACAATGAGAGAGGTGATAATTTTGGGGTCCCCCCTAATCTAGGGGGAGGACCAAGCAGATGCCTTGAACACAAATAGCATATCATGCTGAACGATTCAGTGATGGTTCCCATCCTCTTAGGACCACCCCAAGCACAGTTCTAGGCAAAAATATTATCGAAACCAAAGGCTCTGTAAAGCATTATGGGACGAGATTAGCAGTGGGCATTATTTTGATATTGGATACTATAATATTCACTGCCCACTGCTAATCTCGTCCCACAATGCTTTGTAGGGTCTGTGGTTGGGATTGTATTTTTTCCCATACCTGTGCTTGAGCTAGACCTAAGAGGATGGGACCACCACCGAATCGTTCAGCAAGATGTGCTTTGTTTTCAAGGCATATGCTTGGTTCTCTCCCTAGGTTAGAGAGAATCCTAAAATCATCACCTCTCTCACTGCTAAATTTTCATTTTCACTTTTGTGAAAATGATGAGTATATGCTTTTACCAAAAGTATATGAGGTCTCTGTTTTATTAATTTGGAGTCGAAGGAACAAAGTTGCGGAAAACATGGAGTTTTTGTTCAACTTCGTGGAATTCTGCGTAGTAGTACTCCGTCAACTACGCACACCCTTAGTTTTTTGGGCACAGTACAGAACAATTGTTTTCTGGGTTCTTCAGTGTTGAGAAAATCCCTTTCATTCTTGGTAATCCAATTCATGTCCAGTGCTTCCGTTGTCATCGTAGAGATGGTCTTCTGTAGTCATGAAGTTGGATCCCTCTGCAGTTTTCTGTAGTTACTCTCATCCGAGAGAAGGGACATGCCTGCTGTTCTGTATGAACACAACTCTTGTATCATAATGGCTCCTCCCTTGTCAGACGGTTTTATTATAAGATTATTACGTTTGGCTATGGATTTAAGGGGTTCACTCTCTTTCCTTCTGTTTGGGTAGGAGTGATTCAATTTCTTTGGTGACCGCCTCTTCAAAAGCTTAAACTTCTGGAGGCATCATAGCTGGCGAGGGACAAAACGTGGATTTCTCACATAAGGATGTGTATCCAGTGTCCTTGTCCTGTTGGGGTTGTCCTTCAAAAAATGTTTTTACCCGGATCTTCCTCAAGAATTCACAATGGGTCTTAAATTTGTCAATGTGGGTGGTGAGATTAATCCAAGGTCTTTGTTAAGTACTTCTTTTTCCTCCTTGGTGAGTGCCACTCTGTAAGGTTGAATGCGAGGTCATACCATGAGCTTGGACCTGTCTGTAGTTCCTTCATTTGACTTCTTGTGTTCATCCCTCGTGATTTGTCTTCCCATTACACTCTTCTGTTGCCACGTCTGCCTCGTCTGTCTCTTCTCCCGCCTTTGCCTAAAAAAAGTACTGGTGGTTTTGTTGAGGCTGGAAGTACGGCATTCCAAGGTATTGGGGTGGGCCTTGAAACTGTAGATGGTTGAATGGATGAGGCCATGGGTACATCTGTAGTGGAGGGTATGATTGGTTTTGGCCTCCTCTTCTTTGTCTTTCTAATTCTTAGCTGAATTATCGCTTGACCACTCATCCTGGCGAGGATTCAGTATCGGCGTCTGGTTGTTTCAAATAGTTATCACAATAGAAGGACAGACCTTTTCATGAGTGAATTTCTTTAAATCCTTCTGTAGTTTATTGATTTTGCTATGCATTAATAACTCTTTGTATTCACTTATTTCTTTGTTCACTTCTTCCAGTTTCTTTGTATAGATTGAGATCTTTATCTGTGTGCTTAGAGCATCACACTTGTTTTGATGTTAATAAGTAGGGCTTCTGAAAGGCGTTTGGCCGTGTTATTAATTAGAATTAACCAATCGCGTGTGCACCTTCACGTGATCAGTGACCATTCTTTTTTTAACACAGAGTCGTCCAGGAAAATGCATGGCTCGTAAGTGACTATTAGTCCTGTGCGGGTTGTATTCCCTCTTAAATATTCGATCATGATGGCCCCGTGTAGTAGGATTTTCATTTGGCCTATCTTCAATTCTTTAAGTCTGACCCAGTTTTGACATTGATTAAGACACTTGATAATATTTGTGTCTTGCAAGAGTGATGGAGCTGCTAGGATCGCTGATGCCATATCATTAGAATATCCAAATTCTAATTGTTCAGCCATTGTGAGTTAATAAAACTAAGGTTGACCTCTATTCTGATGTGAGGGGTAATGAATGGATGTTTCCGTGTACAAAATAGTTAGAGGGGATGAGACAGAGTAAGTTCTGAATTCTGTTCTAAGGCATTCACTTGTAAAGAATTTTTGGGAAATTTTCCATGTACCCCACAGCTGTGCAGTGTGGGGCTTTTTTTTATCAAAATGGAGGGGGGCTGCGAGGGTCCCTTTACTGGGACTTTTATATTGCAGAGGGACCATCACCTCCCTGGGTGAATATTGAATAATATGCTGGGGCCGTGGAGACCACCCAGACCAAGGGGAACACCACCTCCCTGGGTAAAATACAATAAAACATTTTTTACAGGGCACGTGGCCCAACTCCTGGGCCATTTACAGCACGGGAACCACCACTTCCTTGGGGCAAGCCCGTGAAAGTGAAAGGAGGGAGGCTGCGCTGCTCCCCTCCAGGAGCCAATAATGGCCCTTGCTCCTGCTATCTCTCGATCTGCCCATCCTCAGGAGATAGCAGTTTGCTTTTGCTTTGCGGGAGAGAAAGAGCAAACACTAACTCCATTCCCAGCAAGCAGGAGCTTTAAAATTACTCCTGCTTGCTGGTAGCTGAGTTTTCATCTGTTTCCCTGCCCGCTGTCAAGCGAGCAGGGAAACAGATGTAGAACAATGGTTTGAGAGCCATGGAATCATTCCTGAGTAACTGACCAGTCAGCTTATGGAAGCACTCCCAAATGTTGTTGGCCATGGCAAAGAAGTGTCTAGAAGACAACTTTTTTTTTATTCAAAGGTGTTCTGTATCAGTAAAGTGGGGGACTGCGATGGGCACCTTTTTCACCCCCAGTTGTCATGTGTACATGTAGGCTGGTGAGAGCAACAGGTGCTCTATAAACAACATGCACAGACATGGAACAACCACATAGAATTGTGGGCTAGATTTATAGATGATTTATTTGCGATCTGGAGAGGAACAATTGACTCTGTCTAAACAACAATGATGTGAATTTGAAATTCGCACAACTTGAAACAAAACTTTACAGGAAGGCAAAAGCAGGCAATAAAACTCTGCATGCATCGAGCTTCCATCCGGCCCATACAAAACAGAGCTTCCCATATGGTGATATGCTGCGAGCAAATAGAAATTATAGCACACCAAATGAATTAACCAAATGTCAGAATGATATGAGCCAGAGATTCCGTGAGAGGAGTTACAGCAATGGTTGAGGAAGCAAGGCATGCAGCAAATAGGAATAAATGTGAGGTGATCTTATTTTCTTAAAAGGAATCTAGAAAGGAGAAGATAGAACCTCAGATGCAATTTCTCACAAGGTATAACACCAAAAGCAAATAATTCAGGGATCTGGTCAATAAATATTGCCATATTCTTACAACAGATCCAGGGATTGGGAAAATATTGCGTATTCATCCTCCCTCACTTAGTGTAGTGCTCCATCATTGAGAGATGCTTTTGTCAAAACACACCCAGACATGGAACAGGACTCAGAATGGTTAAGGCCCACACCTGGCTTTAACAAGTGTAGCAGGTGCCAAGCATTTAGTATAGGTCAGAATACCACAGTTTATTCTACCCCCCTTTGGTGGCAGGAAGATAAAGAACAGGGAGGCCAAAAACTGCAAGACCGAATTTGCAATCAACGTGCTGACCGGCACATGTTATTTGCAGTATGTGGGCAGCACCACACTGCAAGTTCATAAAAGAATCCTGCGGCATATGAGGGCGATCACCAATGCTGACAGATCATACTCTATAGCTCGACACTGCTAGACCACACATTAAAAAGACCCCACACAAGTTAAATACTTTGTGATAGAGGCAGTTCCGACAACCAAAAAGGTGTGGTGGTCGTGGAAGAGCATTACGGGAGCTTGAAACAAGATACATTCTCACACTTGACAATAGAACGCCGAATGGTCTTAACTATGATGAAGAATTCCATTTCTGTCTTTAATTTCTACGGTGTGATAATAGTTGTAATCCATAAGCATGTAGGAATTCAAAGATGAAATTCAAACTGACTCCTTGTAAAGAAGGCATACCTCTGGGGGTTTAGAACTGCAATTGGCATCATAAGGCACTAGACGAAATTGGATTTGTTGGAGGTGAAATGTGATTCATTGATGAAATGGGCACTTGCCTTCAATTTTTGATGTTATATTTGATGTGGAAAAATGTATTGTGCATCTCACTGTAACATTTGTCTAGTCGACGTAGACGATGAAAGTTTGATTTACTTTACACAAGGAACATTTAAAATAAATCAATGCTTACTTAAGTTGAGTGGACAAAATGTTCTTTGCCACTTGTCTTGTTAAGTATAAACACTTGCAAATTGAAACATTTAAAATATATGAATGTTCATTTTAGGCACATCATACCCTAAATTGATATAATCACTTCCCTCATGTCTCAAAATACGTTTGATGCTGTGTTCTGGTTATAAATGTCCAGTGATTGGAACTCAAATTGGAAGACAGTACCTGGTAATGTTGTGTGAACTGGTAGTCTTTCTTTGTTGACAGTTTTACCCCTGGAAAGATAAGGTCATCGATTGGCATGTAAACTGTGTGTGACCAAGGCTGCCGTGTCGGCTGAAATGCGTTGACGAGAAATAAAGAAGATATTTAATGCTCCGCAATTGAAGTTGGCTTTGTTTGTTTTACTAATCCTGCCCCAACGTCAAGGTGACATATATATATATATATATATATATATATATATATATATATATATATATATATATATATTACCTACTGGCGTGTCGCCAGTAGGTATATATAGTTAGGATTTTTTGTCTATGGAACTTTTGAAAATTCTATGTCTAATAACTTTAGAGTTTGTGGACGGAATCGGCTGAAATTTTCAGGAAAATGGCACAATTTGTTTCTGAGCAGCCCCCGAAAATTTGGGGGGGTTTCGTCAAGGGGGGGCCGAGAAAAAAGGGGGGTCCCAAAACGCGTTTTTCCCATGTTAATTTCCATAGGGCCTTTGGCCTCACTTTTAGCTCGAACGGCTGAATGGATTTGCACGAAACTTGGCAAAATTGTAGGGACTGTTAGCCCGATGTGCCTTTGCTAGGTCTCAATATATGTGCTCCAGTGGATTTTGAGAAATTAACGTTCAAAACAAGATATATATCTGTAACAGCGCTCCGGGCTGCGCTCCGGTCCGCTTACTTTTCACGAAACGGAACTTTGCGATGCGAAGCTGATTGGCTCCCCGGTGTCTGTCAACATTTAAACAGTCCGGAGCGGCCGCCATCTTATCTCTTGGTAGGATCGAGAGAGAAGAAGAGGTGAAAAACGAAGGGGGAATTTAATGAAAGGGGGCAAGGTATACCCCTCTTGACCCCCTAGGAATGTTGTTGGGGTTATTAAAGGGTCCCGTGGGGAAAATAAAAAAATATATATTTTTCACGGTAGAAGCGCTTCCCGGGCCGCGAACTGGGCCGCAAACTGGTAGCGAAACGGGAATTCGCCATTTTGTGCTTCGTTTTAATTAAATTACTAGGTATAAGGGGGTGCGGGAGACCATTTTGTGCTTCGTTTTAATTAAATTACTAGGTAAAAGGGGGTGCGGGAGACGTATCCTAATCCCTTATGTTTTCTGAGGGTGGCTGAGGAGGCTCATATATGTTGATACATGTCTTCCAGCGGCTGTGCGTGAGCTTTTTTTTTTTTTTGCTGCGTGACGTCTGTTAACGTTCGATTCGATGGAAATCAGGAAGTGTTGAGCACCAATTTGTCAGTGCGATAAAATATTTTGTTATAAATGAATCCTTATTGATAAACATTGTCTGCGCCATCTTGCCTTTTTTCCAATGCCACAATTTTGTCGTGCACGGCAGCCATTTTAGATGCCAGGCTGGTCCCAGGCTATCACCTAGCCCTGCGGATGTAGTTTATGGCCCCAGCTGTAGAGAATCCAGACATGCCAACCCTCCCGATTCAGGCGTGAGACTACTGATTTCAGTGCTAGTCTCCCGCCTCCCGATTTCTGCAAGCAAAAACCCGGGGGCATATTACCAACAACTAGCGATAATTTTTGTCTCTAACTTGTTTAGAGACAAAAATTATCGCCGCACATCGGCGATTTTTATCTCAGATAAACCTTGCTATTAGCAAGGTTTATCGCAAATGCGATTAAAAAACGGCCGCAATGCATGAATATCGCTGAAAAGTCAGCGATATTCATGCATTATCGAGCAAATGCTCTTAGCCATGTTATCCACCTCCCATTGGATAACATGGCTAAGAACTGCTCAGGTCAGGTGTTAGCTTTTGGAGATATTCGCGCTTAGCGCGAATATCTCCAAAAGTTGGTAATAGGAGATAGCGATGATAGGGACTGTTTCCAGTCGCTAACATCTTGGCACGCCCACTTTGCATGTCATTAGTGATAAATATCACGGACATGCAAAGCGGGGCCCAAGATGGTCGCCATCTCCTTTTAGCTGTCACTAACTGGTGTTAGCGACAGCTTGGTAATAGGGAGATCATTTTATCTCCGCTTTCTTGGCTTTTAAAGCCAAAAAAGCGGAGATAAACCCCCTTGATAATATGCCCCACGATTCCTCGAGGGTTTCAGTTGACAGGGCTTGGTATTGTGTTACGTGGTAATTTTTCTAGGAAACGTCAGAGGGTCGATGCAGGGGTTCTAGAAGGGGTGATAAATCATTTAAGCCTCATGAACAAGCGCATGCTCTTTTAAAGATCTGTGAAGTACTCGGGGCGGCGGTGTGTGTGTGTCCTCTTTCAGGAGCGGGCGGGGGGGGGGGGGCACTGCCAGCAACTTCCAGGCCAGGCAGTGTTCAACACTTGCATCACCCTTTCTCTGCCTGCTATTGCGCTCCATGCTTCGGAAAGGTAAGAAAAAGAACGTGCATTTGAGTTTGAAATGTCCGATCCTGTAGCAGTACACTTGCAAAGCCCACACATGACAATAACCCGATTCAAGGCCCCATTCACCCGTTTTTTAAAAAATATATAACACTCCAACAAAGTAGGATTATAAAACTTTATTAACTTTTAAATATAACGAATGGAACAAAAACTGTAAAAACATTTAAACATTTTTCACAAAAAAAAGCAACAATGGTCAGAAGCTGTCTTTTGTGCGAATAGTCCCAAGGCAGCACAATGTGCTGAGTTCTGGACGGCACCCAGGTGGTGTCACCTGGGTGCCGCACTGGTTTTTGGGATCCTACAATGCAGCAAAGAAAAACAGCGTGGGGCGTCCAGGGTGGTGCGGAGGGAGGCCTCGTCAGTAGCGGTCTGTTGTGCGAATAGTCCCAAGGCAGCAGAACGTGCTGAGATGTTGATGGCACCCAGGTGATGTCCAGTAAACTGCCGCACTGGTTTTGGTATCCTACAATGCTGCTCTGAAAATTGGCGTGGGGCGGCCCGGGGGGGGGGGGGGCGTGGGGGAGGCGGCGTGAACGGGCCTCCCCAGGTGGCGGCCATCCAGCTGAGTTGCGCCCGCTCTTGCGGCTACAGCGTCTCGCTCACCATGTTGTTGAGTTGCTCCCACTCTTGCAGTGCAGCGATAGGCGGCTGCCACATGACTCTTAAAATGGCGGACGGCTCTTCGGTTTTGGGCCTGGTCCACTAAAATGGCCCTGGGACACCTTGGAACTCGGACGCTTGCCTGCTAGGGCTTGGGCTCCATTCTCGAAAGCGTCCCCTCAGCCGTGAAGATTCTACAAAAGTCTTGGGGGCCCTCGACTCCTGCAGGCTTCCGGTGGGGAGCGGCTGCCATGATTGCTCGCGGAATGACCACGACGGAGCCACGAGAATGGTGGTGCTCTCATGCTGACGCCAGCTTCAGTCTGAATCATCCAGAAACAAGGTGGGGCTTTCATCGTTTGGGAAAAAAAAATGTTCTAAACCAATGAAAAGTGTTATTTTTAGGTCATATGACCAAGCCTTCCATTTTTAGGAAACCAAAAGTAAAATGAACCAATGAAAAGTTTTATAAACAAGTCACATGACCTGTTATGCGGCATAGGGCTACAAAAAGCGTAGAAAATCCGTTGGCACGTGAGGCGGCGTCAGTAGCGGACCGATGTGCAAATAGGCCGAAGGTAGCACAACGCGCCGAGATCCGGATGGCACCGAGTTAGTGTCCAGCAAGTTGCTGCACTGGTGTGGCTATCCTACAATGCTGCGCCGAAAGTCGGCGTGGGGCGCCCCGTTGGCCTGTGAGGTCGCGTCAGTCAGTGGGGGCTGTGCGTCTCCCCCAAGATGGAGGCTCCTCGGCTGCAGTGCGGCGCCCCTTAGCGTTTCACTCGCCGTCCAACTGAGTTGCGTCCGCACTTGCGGCTACAGTAGGCCGAAGGCAGCACAACGCGCCGAGATCCGGATGGCACCGAGGTGGTGTCCAGCAAATTGCCGCACTGGTGTGGCCATCCTACAATGCTGCGCCGAAAGACGGCGTGTCCAGCGGAGTTGCGGTCACTCTTGCGGTACAGTGACTCGAACGCGCCGAGATCCGGATGGCACCGAGGTGGTGTCCAGCAAGTTGCCGCACTGGTGTGGCCATCCTACAATGCTGCGCCGAAAGTCGGCGTGGGGTGCCCCGTTGGCTTATGAGGTGATGTCAGTAGTGGACCGATGTGTGAATAGGTCGGAACCAGCACAAGGCGCCAAGATCCGAATAGCAAGTCCTGGATGTTGAGTGCCATAGTTGAGAGTTCTGAGCAGTGCTTGTAAGACTGTCTGAAGCTTATTTGCACCTGCTGCAGCTTCACTATTGCCCTGGTGTGGCCAAAGGTCGCACATGACATAGGCGGCCGGCTCCCGAGGTCCGGCGGATCTTTTTTCCTTTTCCTTTCTGCTTCTTGTCCTACAATCCGTTTCATCTGAAGACACGACCAGGTCCCTGAATGTGTGCAGGGGGACGCTATTGATTGAATGAAAATATTACATGACGGATAAAAGGTATAATATGTAGGAACGCAGTAAAGATAAATGGTCAAGGGCAGTTGTGTTTTCCACTTCTGCAACATAAAGTGATCGATAAGAATCTGATAATCAGGCGTATCGGCGACTAAGACAGCAGGCCGAGTCTCTTTTACTCAACGGCTCCGTCATGGAACGAAGAAAAGCCCTTTTTCTCGAAAAAGGAATATATTTTACTTGCAGGACAGTTGTAAATTTTCCGGGAAAGTACATTAGCCTGGAATATTATAACATATATGTTTTTTTAAAAAAAGTTCGAAATCAATAAAAAGCGTATTTTTTAGGTCATATGACCAAGCTTTTCATTATTAAAATAACAAAAGTAAAATGAACCAATAAAAAGTTTTATTAACAAGTCACATGACCTGTTATGCTTACGTTGCGCGCTGCGCGCCGCGCCCCGGATTACTTCCGGGTGCGCTAACGCGGCGTGTCATATAACGCATTACGCGACAACGTAGGTCAAGAATATAGTCAAAATGTCTCCACCAACCAGCGTTCGGAACACAACCCCTTTCAGCAGTCCAAAAAGTTCTGTAAAATGACAACAGAGGGGACAGGCAACAAGAACCATCAGTCAAAGAGGGGAGGGCAAGTTCTTCTCTACCGGGTCATGTTGGGGCGCTACCGGAACTGATCGAATTGGTAGTCTACAGTGTTTCTGGATGTTTCAGACTAAAGCTGGCGTCAGCATGAGAGCACTACCATCTCGTAGGTCCGTCGTGGCCATTCCACGAGCAAACATGGCAGCCGCTCCCCACCAGAAGCCTGCGGGAGTCGGGGGCCCCCAAGATTTTTGTAGAATCTTCACGGCTGAGGGGACGCTTTCGAGAATGGGACCCAAGCCCTATCAGGGAAGCGTCCGAGTTCCAAGGTGTCCCAGGGCCATTTTGAGAGTCCTATGGCAGTCGCTTATCGTTGCATCGCAAGAGCGGGAGCAACTCAACTACATGGTGAGCGAGACGTTGTAGTCGCAAGAGCGGGCGGTAAACAGCTGAATGGCGGAAGAGGCACAGTGTAGCAAAAGCGGGCGGAATGGCAACTAAAACGGTAAAGGGGCGCCCCACTACAGCGTGTCTTCAGGTCAAACGGATTGTGGGTCAAGGTCCAGAATAGAAGAGTCATCAAAAGGCAAAAAGTTCCGCCGGACCCTGGGAGCCGGCCGCCTATGTCGGGGGCGATCTCAGGCTACACCGGTGCTATAAGACTTGGGGAGGGGGTCGGAGCCAAGCGTCTTCTCCGTGTCCATGGCCATCACACCGCCCCTCGGGGGCCTCCGTCAAACGGTTTAGGAAGGTAACATATCACATTGTTTTCAAATGCAGTCAGGTCCACAAACGACACTCACTTACTTTGAGAATAGTGAAGCTGCAGTAGGTGGAAATAAGCTTCAGACAGTGTTACAAGCGCTGCTCAGAACTCTGAACTATGGCACCCAACATCCAGAACTTATGCCATTTGAGAATGGCAGTGACATTGAAGCAACTCAGGGACCAAAACCATTAACGTACTTTCACGTATGAAAATCTTACTTGGGGAGGGGGCAGGAGCGAAGCGCCCCCTCCCAGTCCGCGCCACCACACCGTATGTTGAAAATCTGAAGCCATCGTTCTACAAAGTCAACCAACCTTGGATGGAAAAATCTAGAAAAATGTACAAACTGAAAACCAGTTTTGGTCTGCATAGCATCAGTAGCAACGCTTGCTATCAGAGTGCATGAGTTTCATGCTCGATCGATTGAGCTAGCCGTATCGGGCAATAAAAAGTATAAAATAGTTATGTAAATAGTTATTTAATAAAATGTTTTACCCTGTTTCTTTGCTGGTGTGTTGTCTATATTTTTAATATTTGCATAGGGTTTGTCGTTATTTTGGGCGGGGTGGGTGACGGAGCCGAGCTGTCTTGCAGCCCTCATGGTGTGGAGCTCAGTTCATCTCACTATTTTCGTATTTCTCATGAAGGGTTGTTCATAATATTTCTATTTTAGCGAGGTCAAAAAGAGATCCAATTAGTGGCCTACTGATTTTGCTCGATTACTTCTATTTTTTTACACAATTTTTCACGATTTTTCACTATCTGCAAAGACTAAACAGAGTATTGCGACTTTGTGCTTGTTTGTAAATAGAGAATGAACCAAAGAGAATCAATTGTAAAACAGTAAATCATTGGATAACAATCAATCAAATGGAGAGACAAGCAGGCACGACGGATTACAACGGGGGTAAAGGCCTGCGTTAACTACTCTTCACTATCTGCAAAGAGAGAGTACTACTAAGAGAAAAGAGGGGAGGGGGGCAGCGTTCAAAGCACATCAGTGTCATCAGTGATGTCACTAACCATGTCATGAATGATGTAATATGTGACATCATCAGCAGTGGATTGCGGGTGCGCGATATATAGTTAGTGGAACTAACTATATATGAAATTTCAATGGTTTTGTGTGAGTAAAATAAGGTTTTGAAAAGGCTAATCCCTAACTATATATGGTCTATAACCAATGGTTTTTTCAGTGAATTTTCAAGGTTTTGTAAATGCAAATTCCTAACTATATATGGCCTATAACCTATGGTTTTTTCAGTGAATATATATATATATATATATATATATATATATATATATATATATATATATATATATATATATATATATATATATATATATATAGGCTTATTTACAAGCCCTACAACACCGGTGCATTACTTTTTGTGATGCACCGGCAGCTCATTTTACTGTCCCATATTTTCAAGAACAGGAAAAGCCGAAACACCTATGGAACCTGACACATTTCCAGATTTACAACAAATAGTAGCACTCATAGTACAAGGAAACCTCCTCTGGTGAATATTTATGTTCAGGAAGGTGTCCCTTCCTGCACATAAACAATCAATAAGAAAATGTAGTTTTGCAAGTTCTACGTGTGCTAATGCAGTGCACATAGAAGTTGAAAAACGCCATTTCAGAATGTTTATGAGCAGGTAGGGAACCCTTCCTGCACAAAAACAAGCATCCCTGTAGCAAAGGCATCTTTGTATTTGTCAGCCCATTGAGGACCAGTGCAGTAGGAGAGCACAGGAATGCGACATAATATTGTAAATATGTTGCATCCCTGTGCTTTTATAGTGCCACAGCCAAAGGGTTTGCGGTGCCGCACTGTGGCACTTTCTTGTAAATGAGGTCCCATAATATGTATATATTACCTACAAATTATGACCTTGTTTCCATAGAAAAGTGTTTTTATCTTGCTTATATCTTTGGTGCCGTTTGACAAATCTTCACATAATATTCCCAAAAAGTGTCAAATTAGGTCTTGCTGTACATGGAAAGTTTTGAAGAGATCCATCTTGCAGGGGTCGAGAAAAAAGGGAGGTCAAAAAAAGTGCTTTACCCATGTTAATTCCCATAGGAATTTTAGACACAACTACAGCCCGAACCACTGAACAGAAGTACACCAAAGTTTGCAGAAAGGTAGGTCTTGGTCCAGAAAGACTACATTTTTGAATTGGTGTAAATCAGTTCAGTAGCTTCCGAGATATTAAAAGAAAACACACTGATATATATAGGGATGCAGACCCTATGAGAAACCATCATTCCCCATGCTGAAATCTGATTGACTGCCAACACTTTAAACAGGAAGTGTCGGCAGCCATCTTGGGACTCGGCTACAGTCGAGTCCCCCAAAAAATTAGAAACAATAAGTAACAGGAGGCAGGGTAAGATAACCCTGAACCCCTAGCTCTGGTCCTGAGATCCCCCTGGGACCCTGCATGACAAAAAAGATATTTTATAATCTCTTAGCTGCAAAATCATGACAGAGTCATGAAATTTGCAGCAAAAATAAAAAATAAACAATTGTGGTCTCCTCCAGTGGGCCAGGTACCGGGGCCTTGTAGGCCTTTATAAACTAAAAAGAAAGGAGGGGCGCATGGAGCCCCTCTCCTAAGGCTAATCTGAGCCCTGGGGACCACCACCTCCCCAAACTTATTTAGTATATTGGAGGGGGGCCATGTAGACCCACCTCCTTGTGCTCATTTGAGCCATGGGGACCCTCCCCAGGACTTTATATTTTTAAGGGACGGGCTCACATCCTGGGGCTGGTTGAAGCCCTGGAGACCACCCCCTCCCTGGGGCTAACATTAAAATTTTACAGGGGGGTGCGTGGGTACCTACCAAGTCCGGAGGACCACCACTCAACCAGGCCCAAAGATGTATTTAAAAGTGGGAGGGGACACAGGGACCCCTTCCTGGGCGTGTTTGAAGCCTCAGGATCTCCACCTCCCCAGGGCTAACATTACAATTTTACAAGATGGACCACACGGACCCCCTAGGCCCCAAGGACCACCACCTCGATGTTTTTAAATATGTATTTAAAAGTGGGAGGCGGCCCCTCCCAGGCCATATACATTTTGGGCTCTTAACAGTTAATTACTTGTCAGTAACCTAGAGAGTTGCCTATTCCATAAAGAAACAGCTATAAACAGCTTACTCTATGCAAGTAGTTGTCATCCCAAAAATCTGATACACAGCATAGCACAGGGTGAACTGTTAAGAGCCAAACAGAATTGCAGTTGTGAGCAGGCTCTCCAAAAAGAACTGGCTGTCATGACAAGTAGGTTTCTGGAAAGAGGTTCTTCTATGGAAACTGTGCCGCAGGCCTGCACTAAGGTGGAACTGGTTAAGAAGGAGGAACAATTGGCATCTAAGACTAGAGAGACACAGAAGTCAAATCCTATTAAGTTCATTACCTTCTATCAAAGTCTGGCGTGGGAGGAATTGCAAAAAGAGGGTACTGGAACATGTCCAAGCAATAGTAAACGAAGACAAAAAATATCCTATTGCCAGGACCTTCATGCTAGAAATACAATAAGAAAGTGTGCCTGTTACAGTACTTTGTGTTAAATAGAATTCCAGTAGGGGAAAAATGGGGCAATAGAGTTCAGAAACGTAGAAGATTGAAGTCTAGACTGGTCATTGGGTATGGCACCCTTCACTCGGGTGGGCTGAATTTGGATGAAGAGCTTGCAGTCCACCCAGGTTGATACCTCTGATTGTCCTATTTTCTAATGTTTTCTTATAGGACGAAAAACTGAGATTATGTTTCCCTGTAACTAGTTTGCTAGCATTAGTAGGTCTACCATCTATTTTAATGTTTTTAACTGTTTGTTTCTGTTTTGTTTTTCTGTTTAGGACCTCCTGGTAGACCTTCTGAACCCGGGTATGAAATGCACAAGGTACAGTGAACCTTTTGTTTCTTTTATGTGTGAGAACCCCTGTATGTCCCTAGAGTAGAGGGGGTTAGCCCCCTGAGGCATGAAAGAGCAACATCAGTGCACGTTAAAGGAGACCTGATCCTGAGATGGTACCAGTACCAACAGGATTAAAAGGATCCCACACACCTAGAGCCAGATGTAGGTAGCCAAATACCGGTCGGTAACGGCCGAAAATACAGAATTTCGGCCATTACTGATCGGTATTTGGATATTGAGATGTAGGGTCACAAAAAGTACCGATTCAGTAAAAACGAGTCGGTAACTTTACTGAATCGGTAATTTTACTGATTCGGTAAATAAGAAATGCTATAAAATGAGTTTTGAGATGTAGGTAACTCCTAAAATACTGAATTTCATGAAATTTGGTATTTAAGAGTCGGTATTTACCATGGATTGAAAGCAGGTGGTAACCAGGTGCAGGACATAAAAAAGGGCCCAAAATGCAACAGTGTTACCAGGATGGCGGCATTCTACGTGATAGCAAGGCGGCTACAGCTACAGGCAGCAGGAGAGAGGGTCTGGAGATGGGAGGAGCAAGTATACAGGCAGAGGATAACACTATTTCAACTAACTGAGCCAGAGATATTGCAAAGATACAGGCTACACCCCCACACCATCCTGGACTTGATCAGGGACCTGCACCCACTTTTGGAGCGCCCAACCCCAAGGGTGCACGCCATCCCACCCCATGTGCAGGTGCTGTGTAGCCTACACCTGCTTGCATCTGGGAGTTACCAGAGTGTGATTGCTGGGGTAGGTGGGGTGTCCCAGAGCAGCCTGTCCGCTTGCCAAACAATTTCTGGTGTTCCTTCACCACCTCCTCCACGAGGACCTGCAGCTCCATGGTGCTACATTTAATTTTTCTCTTCCTCTCGGGAAGTTCCTTTTCACTGCTGCTTGCCATTTTCAAAGTTTAAAAGCACAACACTTTTCCTGTGGCTCAGGGACTCAGCTCAGCTTTCACAACCTCTCCAGAAGCTTCTAATTACTTGCAGCTGCCTGTGTAGCCACTTCCTGGTAGGGAGTGGGAGGGTGGTGGCACCTGATTGGCTGCCTCCTTAAGTTTCACTTTTATTTGCTTCCCGATTCGGTATTTACCGAATCAGTATTTCCCATTCATTAGGCCCATAGGAATGAAGGGAAAATACTGATTCAAAACCAGCAAATGTAGAGGCAACAATGATAGGCACCGCACTTAGAAGAGTTCAGAATCAGGGGGTCGTCTCCATTCTAATTGGGAAGTCTTCTAAAAGTGAAGACCTTCAAACCACAATTTTCGCGCCAAAAAGACTCTTCTAAGTGCGGTGCCTATCAGAGTACCCCATGTTCCACTCCTTACGCGAATGACAGAGAATTGAGCCTGTTTCAGATACTTTATCGATATTCAACTTCTTGAATCGTCACTCCGCCTTGTGTCGTTGTTGCGTTCTGATCTTCATATGAATGCTGCATACCCACAGCATTTTAAATAGCCTAGCGGTTGATTTATCAAATCAGCTGTTTGCTTTTCTTCTCAACGGGATCGTAGTCTACTTCAATATATTCTGCCCTGAGGAAGCCCTTATGGGGGCGAAACGCGTTGGCTGTCTTCTATGCCATCATCATCAAAGGTACTTTATTCGGTTACAATTGATAACCATAAAAGCATACAGAATACAAAATTCATTACATTAAAATATACACAGGATTGCGCAAAAGATATTACATTAAAAGAGATTTTAACAATTAAAAACAGGAACAAAAGTACATTAGCCGGTTATAAACGGGAGAAGTGGGGCAAATAGACTGCATCATGTCTATAGCGTTCTGTCCTTAGTTAATGATGTTAAACAGAGTTCAACGTATATGCGGTACGGGGGTAGAAGTGATACAGTTCTCGTGTTTTTATTTGCCCATCTCCTCTTTGTGGCTCCCAGCTACGCAAATATGGAACGACCTGCCTATCCTTAAAATTGACAATTACCAAATCACCTACCATGTTCTTAGGCCGAGACCCTATCCACCCCACCCTTCTCACACTCAAAATTCTGCCATTGATACTAGTTGGGAGTGGTCTGTTTTTCGTCAGCCAATACTGAACTTTGTTTTTAAGGCCCTGATGGCCTTCAGTTTTCCCACCAGTGAGCTCCGGCACTCCCGATAGGACGCACACATAGGGTCCTGCCTCTGGTGGTAAATGTATGCAGTTGTTGGTTTTTACTAGACCCTCGGGAAGCTTACCCGGTTGGGTCGGCCGTGCTCTAGAGATAGAGCTGTTGGCTGTAATGCATTTATTAAAAGGCTCCTTACTTTTAGGTGCTCGGGATTCAAGGTCCGATGGTTGACCCAGGGGGGGTTTATGATTGACAACGGTGTCATAGGTATTTAAAGCAGCTATGCTCTGAGATTGGTTGTTTGTCAGGTTGTTTACCTCTAGTTCTGCGAGCTTTACCCCTATTCTCTCTATCCTGTCGATTATCGGGACAAGCAGGTTTTTAAGCAGTTCTTCAAGGCTAGCTAGCAGGGTGGCTGGAAGGAGGGATACAGGTTTTTCCAGTAATTGATTGAGGCTCTCAGGGGTGGTGGCAACTGTAACCATAAGTGGATTTAAGGTGGTTTTTGGGTGTTTCGAGGGTCTCCCTTTGCAAGCTACACTTTTGCGTTTAATACCCTGAGCGAGAACCTGTGGACATTCTATCGATTGGGCGGTGGGAATTTCTACTAAAGCAACATCCGGGTTTACCAGGGAACTGTTAATAACTTGCTGCGGTTTTCTGGGCTTAGGACTTCCAGAACCCACAGGGCATGAATAGGGACCAGTCTGTTCATCTTCCTGCGATATAATGTGATACTTAGTGTTACAAATCCCATTAAGCTCTTTCAACAGTACAGTGTTCGGTGAATCAAGTGGAGTTGAGGGGGATCCTTCACAGCATATGACGTCTTTGAGGAGGCTGTGTTCGATAGTAGCAATGGCCGATGTCACCCTGGTTAGATACAGGTCCAGTGTCCCTTTCAAGGATCCACCCTGGGCAGGGGTTTGATTGTAGAGTACTTTAGTCATCATGGGGCAGCTAAATTCACACACCCATGCAAGTAAACAGCCAGTTTATTAGACTACTTCCTTATTGTGTCCGGGGATAGGCTTGGTAGGCTCTGGGCAATACACTGTAAAGATCCTACCTTGGTTCTTCGGTAATCCAAGAATCGAGCCCCGTCAGTCATCCGGTAGCTACCCACTCGGGGCCTGGGGAGTTGTACCAACGATTGCCAGCGCAGGCAGGCCCCGTTGTCTCTCTCGCGCCCCCTGCCGTGCCGAGTCGCGCTTCTCTGGCGCGGTCCCAAATCTCCGCGTCAGTCCAGTCCTCTCACCAGCCTTGAAAGTGCCTCAGGGGGTGAAGATAGTCGTGCCCAATCGCTGGCGGACCTACTCTCCCATTACAGATGCCCCATGTTGCAGTGTTCCTGTCTGTGTCTGTGTGTCCCGCAGGCCTACCTGCGGTTGTACAGTAGCAGGCAGAGCTCCGAGGGCACCCCCTCTCGCATCAGCAAGATCCCAGCAGGCCTCCACTTTCCACTTTCCATCACCCGTCTCGTCTCAGGAGGCCTCACAACTCCGCTGCAGCCGCTCCTGGTGCCACTAAGCTGCTCTCATGCCCTCAAGCACCAGCAATGCCACGGGGCTCCCCGATCTACCCCGGGTCCCGCTCCTCACCGGCCAGCAATCGAGTCTGACGCTGCTGCCCTTCGTTGCACTCAGGTCCGTCGCAGTGCCCTCAGAGCTCCACAGGTCGCATATGTCGAGGGACAGCGCTCCGAGGGCCGCCCCACCTCCGGTCCGCCCTCTCACCGGTACCGGCTCTGGTCCGCCGCTGCTCCGGTCACAGTCGCTCGATCCCGGTCCCTACTGCAGTCCTCTCTCCGGGTTCCTCGCTCCGTCGGCAGCCGCCAGCAGCGTGGAGTCTCGGATCCCAGTAACCTGCCAATCGACACTCCGTTCCCAGCACCGTGAGGCTTGTCACCGGCGCTAAGAGCGATGCAATGCACAGCGGCGCCCGCTCTCAGCCGCTCAACGGTCGCCGGGCCTCTGCAAACTCATTCCAACTTCCCACCCCAATATCCAAGAAAGTTTGCAGGGAAATCGCCGATGTCAACGGGAAAGCAGAAGGCAGCAGAGCGCTAGCGTCTTCTATGCTGTTTTACTGATCACCTTACCTTCTGTCTTGTGCTGTTTTGCCGATCATCATGTTTTGATTTCTTTGCTGTCATCACCGTGTCAAGATTTACTTGATTAAAATTTGGAAAATGTTTTGTATTCCCGAAGGGTATGTGTCTCAATTTATCAAAATTGATATTTCATATTTAATAATTGCTCTTGTTGCCTCTCCATTTGCTGGTTTTTGTGTTCATTTAATTTTAGTCCTGTGGCAGTGGACTAGGGAGGTGGGCAACTTTCACTGCTTCAGACTGTGTACATTAGTGTATATGCTGGTTGTGCAACATCTAAATCCCTTACTGCCAAGTTTTTGCTGTATCTCAGAAAATAGTGAATCGCTATTTACCGAATCGGTATTTTCTGAGATACAGCAGAAACTTTACTGATTTGGTAAATTCCAAATCTGTAAATACCGATTCGGTAAATTCCGAATGGCAGATTCCGAATTTTACTGAATCAGTAAATAATACCGAATTTTTACCTGCTTTGCATTTACCGATTCTGAAATACCGAATTGGTAAAATTCGGTATTTTAGAGTCGGTAATTTGAATTACCTACATCTAGCCCCAAGTGGGTAAATGAAGTGCATGCTTATATAATGCGTCCCATCGAAGTACAGTTTGGAACACTATTTGCATTGTAGGTATGATGTACTTGGTGGAAGAGAATGCATGCGGAATGGAAGATGGGCACATTCATAAAGTGCACTTATCAGGCTTACAATGGGGGCATTTTCTGCAGTCTATCATTTTTGACATGTCAGGTTCCACAACAATATGTTCAGTGGTGGTTTTCCTATTCATAACTGAAAATGGACATGATTACATAAGTGCATGTCCCGACTTTCAAGCGGTGCATCCATGTTGTATTGTTTGATATGTGGGTGTTATACAATAATTATATGATTAGTGAGTGTTGCCTGTTTGTATTGAAAGTACTCCATTCATTCAGTTTCTTGTGCCGATGGTTACTGCACATGACACCAGTCTTGGTTCATCGTTTTTTTTTTTTACATGTTAATGAGCCGGATTAAAAACATTGGAGTATGGCCAAACTGTTTACTACGACCCGGGTTCAATGGGAGTGTCCATCGTCAATGTTTATGTGGAATCGAATTACATGGCATTTAGATGTTGATGTGGTGAACGTAACTTGACCCGTGCCCAAGGAGCCTGTTCTCTCCGAAACGCATTGAGCTATTATGTGCCATTACTTGATGAAAAATTAAAGCTCGCTGATTACTACGTCAGCGTTGTGGCCCTTAAGGCCCATCGGGATTGAAGGGGAATTATTTTCCCAATGTAAAACGCGCCACGGGGCGTGTTTGCACTCATCACCTCAGGCACCATCCCCTCCCTTCACCACTGTGTAAAAGCACCCTGTGGCCATTCTAGGTTGAATCCTGAGGGTCCCAAGGGTCAAACTAGCCCACTAGGTACCTCCAATAAGTGCCACAGAGCTGCATTGCAGAGAGGTGTAAAAAGGGGCGTGGCCTCTGAACACCTGTCTGCAACACAGCTTCCTGGTGAATACTGGAGATACCTGTTGGGCTATTTGGCCCTCAGGGACCCTCAGTATTGAAAGAGAATTAATTCCCCAACTTAAGGGGGCATGACCTAAGGTGATATGTCTGCAAACAAGCCCTGTGATGCCCTGTGCAACATGTTGCGTTGCCAATAAATTCTAGCAACGGTCCCCGCGAGTGCCTTTTTTCTTTTCTGGAAAAAAGGAAGCGAATCTTGGAAGAAAAAAAAATATAAAAAAATATATATATATATATATTTGGTTATTTCGTGCCGGCCAATAGCGATCGGGCTTATCACTTCGCTATTGGCCGTTCACACAAGGGCAGGCACGAAACGACCAAATTGCGTCGAGGTCGCCAGTCTCCTATCAAGACTTCCAATAATGGTATATGAGGATAACCAAAAAAATAAAAAAATAAAAAAAGGAAACAACAAGGAATTCAGGCGAGCCCACAAGGTAGTTGCAGCAGGTAATTTTATTCCTGGCAAAAAAGACGACGCGTTTCGAACACGTCCGTGGTCTTGGTCATATGACAGCGTTGCAGGGCATGAAAAAATAAAACTTTTTGCACCAAAACTTGGATCCGCATTCGTATGTTCCTGTTTGAAAGGAGTATGAGTGCCAAAGCAGTATATACACACAAGTGAGGCACCGTTCTTTTGGGGAGACCTTGGGGAACACTGGGTGGTAGGAAATGCATGCATGCTCGGCGAGTCCACAATTTTCCCACACAACACATTTGTGGAAAAAGTGTTTTTTTAGCTAAATTTGAGGTTTACAGGGATTCTGGGTAAAAAACCTTTGGGGGATCCACGCAAGCCATACCTCCCTAGAACCCCCGGGTGTTTAGTTTTTGGAAATGTTTGGGTTAATCAGTTTTCTTAGCTGGCTGGTGAGCATCGGGCCAAAATCCGACATGACTCCCCTCGCAAAACCAGGTTGTTTCATGATAGCCAATTTTGAAGTCATCTCAATACATTTTGGGCCCTAGCCTGTCGCTGGTACTTGAGTCTCCCACAATTATGGGTAACAGAATATGGTGGGAAGCAGTCAGGTCACACCATCCTGGATTTCCCTGGGTATCTTGCTTTAAAAAATGTATAGGTTTGATAGGTTTCCCAAGGTGCTGGCAGAGCTAGGGTTCAAAATCTACAGCTAGGCACTGTGTTGAAAAAGGGGCAGTTTTCACTGTGAAAATGTGGTGTGTACAGGTTGCGTTTTGGGCCGTTTCCTGTCGGGTACTTGGGCCTCCGACACAAGTGAGGTTCATTTTTTATCAAAAGACTTTAGGGAACACTGGGTGGGTGGAATTTTGTGGATCCACGCAATTTGCAGAACTTACCACCACAGAAATGTGAGGAAAATGTGTTTTTTTAAACATTTTTTTAGGTTTGCAAGGGATTATGGGTAACAGAACCTGGTGGGAGGCAATCAAGTCACCCCATCCAGGATTTCCCTGGATATCTATTTTTTAAAAATGTATAGGTTTGCTAGGTTCCCCAAGGTGCCGGCAGAGCTAGCTAAAGGCAATATCTCCGCCAACACAGTAACAGAGGAAGTAGCCACTGGCTCTATGCCCATTCCAGGGGAGGGAACCTTTAGGATTATCATGGGCTTCAGCTCCCACCACAAGAAGGTGAGGAGAATTATCAACAAAAGCTGGCCTATAGTACTGAAGGACCCAGTAATTGGGCACAGTCTTCCCAAATGGGTCAGTATCACATACAGCAAAGCGCCCAATATGAAGGATAGACTGGTGGACACAGGTCCCGATGTGCTCACCAAGACAGTGTGGTTCCAAAACAAGGGAGGCTTCCACAAGTCCAAATCTTGCAAGGCTTGCACACATGGGGTCAACCACACAGGGTATCGAGATGGGTTTGGAACAAGGAGCACAAAATCACTAAGACCTTAACGTACAAAACAGAGTTTGCTGTATACATCGCTGGGTATCTATTTTTTAAAAATGTATAGGTTTGCTAGGTTCCCCAAGGTGCCAGCAGAGCTAGGGTTCAAAACTACAGCTAGGTACTTTGCCAAAAAAGGGTAGTTTTTCACTGTGAAATTTTGGTGTGTCCACGGTGCATTTTGCGCCGTTTCTTGTCACGGGCACTAAGCCTGCCCACACAAGTGAGGTATCATTTTTCTTGGAAGACTTTGGGAAACGTGAGTTGTGTCTATTTTGCATTTTAAGCCGTTTCCTGTCGCGGGCACTTGGGTCTCCCACACAAGTGAGCTACCTTTTTTATCATAAGACTTTGGGGCACAGGGGCGGATTGAATTTTGCAGATCCACGCAGATTCCAGAACTTTCCACGACAGACATGTGAGGGAAATGTGGTTTTTTCCCAATTTTTTTAGGTTTGCAAGGGATTCTGGGTAACAGAACCTGGTGAGAGGCAGTCAAGTCACCACATCCTAGATTTACCTGTGTATATAGTTTTCAAAAAGGTATAGGGTTGATAGGTTTCCAAAGGTGCCGGCAGAGCTAGGGTTCAAAATCTACAGCCAGGCACTTTGTTGAAAAAGGGTCCGTTTTCACTGCGAAAATGTGGTGTGTACACGTTGCGTTTTGGGCCGGTTCCTGTCGCGGGTACTTGGGCCTCCCACACAAGTGAGGTACCATTTTTATCGGAAGACTTTGGGAAACACTGGGTGGGTGAAATTGTGTGGATCCAGGCAGATTGCAGAACTTTCAGCTACAGAAATATGAGGACATTTTTTTTTTTTAGGTTTGCAAGGGATTATTATTATGGGTAACAGAACCAGGTGGGAGGCAGTCAAATCACCCCATACTGGATTCCCCTGGTTGTCTATTTTTTTGAAAAACTATAGGTTTGATAGGTTCCCCAAAGTGCCGGCAGAGCTAGGGTTCAAAACTATAGCTAGACACTTTGCCAAAAAAGGGTTGTTTTTCACTCTGAAATTTTAGTGTGTCCACGTTGTGTTTTGTGCCGTTTCCTGTCACGGGCACTAAGCCTACCCACACAAGTGAGATACCATTTTTCGTGGAAGACTTTGGGAAACGTGAGGTGGTTGGAAATATGAGGATCCACGCAGATTCCAAAACTTTCCACCACAGAAATTTGAGGAAAATGTGTTTTTTTCAATATTTTTTTTAGGTTTGCAAGGGATTTTGGGTAACAGAACCTGGTCGGAGCCAGTCAGGTCACCCCATCCTAGATTCCCCTTGGTGTCTAGTTTGCATAAATGTATATGTTTCCTAGGTTTCCCTGGGTGCCGGCAGAGCAAGCGTTCAAAAACTAAAACTAGGCACTTTGCAAAAAAAGGGTAATTTTCCATTGTGAAAATGTGGTGTGTTCATGTTGCATTTTCAGCCATTTCCTGTCGTGGGCACTATGCCTACCCACACAAGTGAGGTACCATTTTTATCAAGACACTTGGGGTAATTCAGATTTGTAAAGCAACTGTTTTGACCTATTGACCTTTGGTGCATTTCTGCCTTCCAAATGAAAGGCAATGTGTAAAAAAAAAGCATTTTAAAAAATGACCGAAAATTCTTATGTTAGTATGACTATTCCCAATTTCGTAAATGTGCAAATATCTACTGTTTCTAAACTCTATATTTTGTTACAATTTTAGAAATACATAGGAGTCTTTCATATCGAATTTTCCATGTATACATTTTCCCAGAATAATTGCTATATACCCTGTACATAATATAAAACATTGCAAGACGCTGCTCAGTTTTTGGCTCTGGGTTCGTCGGGTTTTGGTGAACCTACAAGTCCTATATATCCCCATAACCAGTAAGGTCCAGTGAGTGTAAAGGTATATTTCCTTTAAAGAGTTGTCAAAAAAACTAGAAGTTACAGGTGAAAACGTTGACACAAAAGACTGTTTTTTTCAACCAATTTTCAATTTTGACCTTTATTAACTGTTATTAACTGTTATTTTCTATAAAGAAACCTCGATGGATTTACACAAATGACCCCTTGCTGAATTCAAAACTTTATCTACTTTTTTGAAATGTATAGATTTTCAAGATCCATTATTGATTTCATACCCATTTCTACCATTAACTGGAAGGAGGTTGAAAGCACAAAAATAGCAAAAATAGTCTCTGTCCCAGAAAAATGCCAAAACTGTGTAAAATGTTTTGGTTTTCAGAAAAAACTCTGTCAATTCCGAAAAGCTGGGACAATTGAGATTTGATACCGTTTGCAGGGAAAAACCCAGTCACTTTCATATGCAGGACTTTTTTCCCATTTTTTCACCAAAAAAACAAACTTTAGCTGTAATTTGGCTAACATCTGGGACCCCTCCAGGTGAATCCACAAACCGTGGATTACTTTAGAATTCCCAGGATGTTGTAAGAGAAGGACACAAATTTGGCATGGATCCCTTATGTGGGCAAAAAGTTACAGAGGCCTTATTGCGAACTACTATAAATAGCCAAAAAAGGGCTCAGCACTGGGGTTGAAAAGGCCCAGCAGTTAAGGGGTTAATATAAGTCTATAGGTATGAGATTTGATCATCACCACTATCTCCTGGTGTAGGTCATGACTTAATATTTGATAGACTAATTTAACTAGACGCCACATAAAATCTAAATCCCACAAATGGTAACAAAAACTCCAGAAGCTGGTTACAGTACATCCTTGTAACTGTGCACTCAAGTTATACAAACCTAAAACTGGAATTCATACTTGTTTGGAATTTTTTCCACATAAAATTTATTGCATATGTTTCCTCCGGGTATCTTATAGAACTCTTACGTTGAATATTTAATCAAAACCATAGCATTTATGAAATCGAGTTTGCTTCATAAGAACTGTAAAATTAAAATGTACCAAAATAATAATAAATAAAAGTCCATGTGCAGAAAGATAGTTTCCTCTCACAGTTCTAGAGCATTTTGTAATCTCCAGCCATTATGCTTGCCTCCCTTTCCGCGCAGATCCTTTTCGTTGGGTTATCCAGCTCTGGGAGTAGATAGCACCCATTTTTTTGGGATGGCATAAGATTTTGGGACGTTTAGGAGGAGGGATTATGGCTGGGTGTTCTATAAAGGAGGGATTTGGGAAATATGAGTTTTTGGGCATGGTGAGATTTTAGGTCAGGTTGTGGTCTTGGGGCAGTTGGTATAATGGAGGAAAGTGGAGAATTGGATCTGCTAGTTCACATTGAGTCTGGTGGTAAAATTTGAGCAGATGATGGAACTAGGGGCAAAAGAAGGGATTTAGGTAGATTGAGAAATAGGATCAGGTGTCCTCGAAGCACTGGTGCCCAAGGAGTCACTAACACAGACAGAGCCTCTTTATGGGGCAGACATGATAGAGCACATGTCTGCCAGGATGCCATTCACTTTTATAAGTTGTTGACTGACAACCTGAATGGAATTCAACAGTCTAAACTGCCACCTATGCTGGTGGGATGGAAGCAGAGGATGAAGTCTGTTTTCCAACTGGGTCCTGGCTCGGTCTTGAGGGGATACAGAGTGATGATTGTGCTGGTGGCAGCCCAATGAGCAGAAGTTGTTTGCTCAGATGTTTCTGCTGAAACTCGAACAATTAGGGCAGGTGAAAACACTGATAAGGTAATATAAGTAATGGAATATTCGTTCAAAATTACAAAACAAGAAGCACAAACTCTATACCTTAAATAAATAATCAGCAAGAAAAAGTCAACAAAACATCAAAGTATTTCAACTGTCCAAAGCTACCTAAACATGAGATGCATCAACAAATAAATGGAGAGATTATAATTTAGTCAACTCACAAGATATAAAGAGATATATGATTTTATATATACATTGGCAGGGTATGCCCAGACGTTGGTCTCTTGCTCACTTTGACACTGTATTCAAGCTAGCCTGGCTGAGGAGGGGCGTTACCCTAAAACCGGTCTCAGGATGTTTCCGGTTCAGGGACGACCTGGCTTGCTAGTTTGGGCTGGACTGCTCCCGTGAGGCAAAGAGCCATCTTTGCCTATCATTTCCTTGTGTTTGCTTTGTTACTCCTGAGAATAGAATCATTCCTCATTTTCTTGTTTAGGAAACAATATTTTGTCTAAGGACCATGTTAATTGTGTATTGACTAATGTTGTGTATGGGTCAGCTTCTCTTTCAGAGTCACTTTGTCACATATACTTGTACACTTCTAACCTTTCCAATTTAATCTCTACACTACAGGCTATAGAGAAGTAGAATATTTATAAGGCATTCTACAACCAAGAAAAAACGGCCCCACTTGGCACTCCTTATGGTTGTGTTTAATAATGGTAAGAAAGTACATCCAAGTGTGATTAGATTACACTTTTCTTTTATTATTGTTTGTTGTTTCCAGAATAGTAATGTTTAAATTCAGATTATTTCATAGGGTTTATTTCAACATTTTCACATATTTAAAGAAACCCCAATGCATTTCAGGCAGGGCATTTTTTGGAGTGCCAAGTAGGGCTGTTTTTTCCTGGTCGGAGAACGCCTTATATATATTCTTTTTTTTTATATAGCGCGAACTTGACCCGAATCCGAATCGGGTATCAGAGCGCTTTACATAGCACCAGTTACGTTACATGAGGACACACATTCATATTTGTTAGGCACGGGGAGATTAAGTGATTTGCCCAGAATCACAGGGTGTTTTAGCGTCATTACCGAGAATCAAACCCTGTTCCCAAGGTCCGAGGTTGAGCTCACTAGCCGTTAGGCCAACTCCTCTCCCCATATACAACACACATCAGGATCAGGAGATGATGCCCACAGGCACCCAGAAATTAAGTAATGCTGATTAGCAGTTAAACTGTGATTGAATCAGCAGTGCGACTGTAATTTAATCTTTTCTCAAATGGATGTAGAAGTTGAAACATCTCTATAATGTAAGAAAACATTTTGCAGAAACCATCCACTGAAAATGCAATACAAGTTACTTGAAGGGGTCAAGATTAAGGTCCCAATTATGTGTTTGGTGCTCTCACATCTCCATACCTCTGCTGTGGCGGTCCCACGACTGCTGAGCTGATGGTCTTCTGCCCACCGTATTATAAAACATGCATACTGTGCTGCTGACTGCCGTCGACGGAGTGGTTCCATCCAGAGCTAGGTGGAATGCAATGTTGACAATGCATACTTCATCGATGTCAGTGCCGGGGCTTCCCACCGAGCCGATTACAAAAAAACGCAGTTGTACTGGTGGTTCCCTTGTGGTAGGCTGTCACTGTACGCTTCCAGCAAAGCACCATATTAGTGGCCATTTGATCAATACAAAAACAACACAGCTGATATCCATTGGCCAAGTGGACAAATCTACAGATCACACTATAATGCACACCCCCATCCCAGACCATGGTCCTTTGCCTGTCCACTGCAGCACAGCAAGACAGACAACACATGTTTTTGTTCAGATTAGGCAGCCCTTTATTCCCTACCTCATTAAACCCTCTCTTTACAAATTCTCTCCACACACTTTTATGATTTTTTTCTAGTATCCCTTTGTTCTTTTTTCACTGTCACTTACTTTAATTTACACTTATTTTACATCCAAAAAATCCACATTTTTTAGACACTGAGTTGTTAGTCATAGTCATAGTGGATGAAATCATAAGATTAGACCCCACAATTGTTTGGAGCCCAAGTCTAACATACACCTCTCAGTAGAAAAAAAGGAAAAGTTGGACAGGATAGTGAATTGAGTGAATGATGTAGGTACCACACAGAGTACAAAGGAGGAAATTAGGAGGAGGTGGAACGACCTGAAAGAGAAGGTGTATTCCTGGCCTCCAATCAACATCTAGAGGTGCAGAGGACTGGCGGTGGTCCTCCTACTCCCCACTGCAACTGTTTCCCTGGTAGGAGAAGGTCTTGGTCATTCTGCATTCTGAGGGCTTGACGGGAATAGCCCAGGGAGTAAAGTCTGGTAAGTTACACCTCACTAACAGTCACAACACTTCAATGTCCTATATGCCCTCATCTCAGCGCTTGCTATTGTGTTGTCTATCGAATTTCTGACCATGCAATACTCAAAGTATCTGAGATGTTTGATTGCCACTGCCCGGAGAATTGACAAAAATACAGGATCTTACTGCCAGCGATCGGACCAAGGTGCATTACCTGTCAGCTTGACTTCATGGTAGCTCCCATTTTCTTCTTCTCCACAGCAACAAATCCTCTTCAGCAGGACCTCTCGGCAGTGGTACTTGACCCCTTTGGTCCCTCTTTTGCCTATGGCCTGCAGCCTTGTACTGCTGGGTGAATCTGCGCTCTGGCAAAACTGAAGCTAGAAATCTTTACCAGGCATAATGACGACCAGCACCTCATTGACGACGAGAACCTACTTGTGCTCACTGTTTGGCTATCTGCTTGGAGCTTTTTCCTGCCTTCCTCAACTGCTTCACTGAGACCTGGACCAGCAGCCCCCCGTCATCAATGATTTGTCTCTAGGCACAGCCTGCTGCATTGCCCCGCTGAAATTCTACCTTCCCCAGATATTTTGCAGAGATGTATTCTAAGTCTATATATCCCTCTGGGTGATTAGCTTCCTCTACAAATACTGATAGATTTATTGAAAGTAAGCCAAGAGTGGGCCCAATCCGCCCCTCGGATCTGCCCTGTGCTCCATCACAGTCACGTTTGATTGTGGCCCAGTGTTGCAGGACCAGATACTCACTGTTGGAACTTTGATGTTTTAAGTGCTATTTTCGCTATAAAAATAAAAATACATAACTTCATTTCTACTGGTTGGACTTAATATGCTTTGGCGTCATTATTTTTTGTAAAATGTACTCTATTGTTATAATTGGTGTAGTATTTTTCTAGAGTTGTGTTTTTACTTGTATTACTGTATGTTTACTGCATATGTACTTTACACATTTTCTTTCAATTAAGCCTGACTGGCTTTTATCCGAAGATATCAGAGTACAGCATGGGTTAATGTATTGTCTTTTTGTGGTTCAACTTGAAAAGGATTGTGTTTATTATTTCAGTAGGGCTTCAACCCCTCTCAAGTAATACCCAAATCTCCTACAAGTGTGAGAGCCCAAACCTGTTGAGGTCAGCCATCTTCCTACAGAGTATGCAGAGGTCAGAGTCTGAACTTGGTATTGCTGATTGTCTGCCCAGGTTTACCCTTCTTAGAGATCAGAACTCCTATGAAGTTTGGTAGTTGCCCTTTCTTTCAGCAAGTGAGGGCTGTATAACCTATGGCCCAATGTTTCTCATATTCCACTCATTCTTGCATATTTTGGTTTGCCGGCTTTAGAAGTCTGTGTGGTTTACCGCTGCCATGCAGGACTAAAGTGCCTGTACTTCCCCTCTAAAGCATGTGCTGCAAATTGGACTTTCCTATAAGACCTATTTAACTTTCGTATATGTTCATTTTGAATGATGCATAAAGTATATTTATGAAAACCCAAAGGCGCAGATACTTTTGTTGCTATAAGTATATTTATGGCATGGAAAGGTAAATGCCACATGTGGACTAAAGTGTTTATTTATAGCATCCACATAAGTGACAAAAGTTTATGTCTTTGGGAAGCACCGCTGTGCATTTGCTAGGCTGTTGTTTAAATGCACTGCAGTGATACATGGCAGAAAGAATGCCTTTGCCATGTAATGAAACACCTATTTTTGTATATCCATAAGTCACTGCTAAATTTGCCTTATACGTCCACAAGAAAGGGGGCTAATATGTAAAACAGTTATTTCATGACTTAGGCCTTGTAGCGTCCCTATGAAGGGCCAATGGGTGTTATCTCTTGACCACTCAGCAGGAATTAGCTGTCTGAGAGTGGACAGGAATGGTAGTCATAACAAAGGGCAGATTTAGCAAAACTTTTTTCACTTGGAGATAGTAAGGAGGGTGTCTCCTATTTATTTGCAGGTTCCAGTCACTGTAGGAGGCAAACACTATGTATGACCAATTAGGGGAATCAGGAAGAAAAGTAAGGGAAAGGAGAAAGACTGGAATGTTCTGTCAGAATCCTCTGGACTGTGATCCTTACTCTGTTAGGGGCAGATTTATGAGGCCCTTGCGCCACGTTTACGCCGCTGTTGCGTCACGCAAGGCGGCGTAAACGTGGCGCATCCCTACGAACGATTTACAACGTGACGCATCTAGGCAGATGCGTCACGTTGTAAAGCCCTGCGCCACTTGTGGGCGTTCCGGCGCAGGGTGGGCGTTCCGGCGCAGGTGCGCCTCGCAAAAGTGGCTGAGTGAAATCTATGAGATTTCACTCAGTCACTTTTAAGCCAATGCTGCGTCAAAAGCCTGCGCCTGCTTGAAGCAGGCGTAGGTCTTGACGCAGCATTGTTAAAATGGGGCACCCCCGAGCCTTGCTGGAGCTGCGTCGCGCTTGCGACGCAACTCCAGCAATGCGCCACATTTCCGGCCTATGGAGTCTAGTATGTCACAAAAACGGTGAGACTTCTTTACAACCTTGACAGGGAAAATCAGTTTTGACTCTGTCATATGGGGCATAACCTCATTAAAATAGAGGAGTGTCTTAGAAGGCTTTGTTGGAAACTAGGGTTTCCATCTTGAAATAGGGGATCCTGAGTAATTTTACAGTAAGGCAAAGATGAAGGATTGTATCTGAAGAGCTGAACACCATTCTCAACAGTAGGCCATTGCGAATTTCTTTGAAGTTATCTTACTCTGAATGATTTCTATCATATGATGAAAGGGCATGATGGGAAATGGTTCTTTGGAATGGTGTTAGATGCTGGAATAATCTGCTTTTATATTCACTGTCCCAGGGGAAATAGTGATCAGAAAGACATATTCTGCAAAAAACAAGATCACTCTAATTGACAAGGAATTAAGGGTCTAGCAGAGTGCACAAAATAAAAGCTACAATGGCTAGGAAAACTGTTACTGTGATCTTTGCCTCTAACATATAGGGAAGCAATTTGTTGAAAGCTTGTAAAATAACTAGCCTACATTTCCTTGTAGATAATTTTCATAATAGACCACTAAGTACAATTGGCCAACCTGCATGTTTTAGATGATATCATAGAATGTCAGAGCTATGTCAGACGCATAAGTGGTGGAGTGAAATTAGGGAGAGGTGGGATTGGAGAAGAATATTAGTTTCACAGGGTGAAAAGCCTAGCTTTCTTTGTGTGGCAATTAGAGTGTAACACTTTTCAAAATGTCCTTGTGATTGGCGGTCGTCCTTTGAAAACTGGTCATATATGGATAAATACATATTCAAATAAAGCTTTGAACATATACTCTTTGTAATTGGCCAATCCACCAAAATTTGGATGGTACAGACTTCCATCCACAGCCTACTAGGGGCACTTATGAAATCCAGAAACTCAACTTTAGTCAGATTGAGTTTGCGTTTTGTTAGCTTGCTGTGCAGTCTATGTTCCAATAGGGTTGAAGAATTAATTATCTTCCATGTCTTATACATAAGAAATGGTACAACATCCTCATAAGTTTAACTCTTTATAAATTGTTGCAGTCTTTGTTTGTCTAGTAATAGTGATATGAGTGGAGAAGGGTCCATATTTGACTATGGCGTTAATCAGAGCACGATAATTGAAAATTCGAACATTGTCAGGTAGCTTTAAGTGTCCCTTAGTCCAGTGCTGACACACTTGTCAAAATAACTGCAAAATGTTAATCTATGTTTCTCCTGAAAGTGTTAATTTAACTGCAAGGAGCATGCGCCACAGCGATAACGATTGATAGATATAGAAGCAGTGTTTTTGGTTTCTAGGCACTGAGCACATCCACAAAGGTAACATATCAATCATACAGCTGTGGTCTTTTCTTTGGTGGCAACATCTACATTGGCAACACTTGAAGTCCGGGCACCCATGGGATTCCAAAATAAAAAAAGACAGTTGTCAATACTGTGATGGAAAATGAATATCCGCGATGCAAAATTAAGACTTATGTACATCAGTATCATTCACGAATTACTAAGATAATATGAAACTGTGATGCAGCAGTAACATGTGAACTACCCTTTTAGCTATATTTAGTGATCCATATCTGTACATGTATACTATCTGTGTTTTCTTCTTTTATTCAATTCACTCTGCTGGTAATAACTCTCATGATCCAATCTGAATGAAATCCCACAATATTGATTTGTCTACTTTTACACCTAAGTGTACCTAAGGTAGGAGCATCTTCCCTTCAGAGCAGTGACACATTTCAAAAACCTGCTTGAGCAGGTCTGTCTTTGTGTAACTAACTAACAATCAGTGTTTTATGAAGAGCTGTATTCCACAAAAAATTCCTTTGCCCTGTAATTACAGACCTATTTTTCAGTAAACATTAACATATTTGGTGATGGTTGATTAGGCTAACAACAGCATAAGTTTAAAGTATTAGGGACACATGACTAGTGCCATCTCCTTGGGAAACTTTACATCGCGTTATATTAATTTTCATAAATACCTGGTACAAAAGTGTCCTGACTTACATTGAATAAAGCATCAGTCTGGTAATGGAATAGCAAAGCAACCTTCTTTGAAATGGAAAGGCATGTGTAGAGCACATGCATCCTCCAAAAAGTGTCCCGGAGCTGGAGGAAGGTTATCTGCACAACTTGAGGCTAGAAGAGTGCATCACTTGCTAAACAATCAGGTTTTCAGCTTCTTCATGAAAACTAAAAGTCCTGGGGTAGCACGAAGAGCCAATGAGAGTTGGTTCCAAGCCCTAGCCCCAAGTTAGGGAAAGGAACTTCCACCAGTTCAGGCCCAGTGAATTTTAGGGATGGAGTCTAGGTGGCCAAAAGTTGACCATAGTGTCCATGGAAGGGCACAAGTAGAAAGGCTCCTCCTAAGGTGCACTGCGCCCTTTCTGTTAAGTGCTCTATTAGCCAGGACCAGTGTCTTAAAGTAACTCCTCTTTTTAACTGGTAGCCAGTAGAGTGACTATAGATGTGGGGACAAAAGCGTTCTAGGAGTGAGATTGATAACTATTCTGGCCTCTGCATTCGAAACCACTTGCAACTGACTTAAAAGGTAATCAGGCAACCAAAATAGAGAATATTTCCATAGGTAAGTCTAGTTCTGATTAGAGCCTGGATCACTGTTTTCCTAGTTTTGACTGACAAAAAACGTAGGAATGTTTTCGAAGTTCGTAGCAACCCAAAGTATTTGCCCACCAGAGCCTGGATTTGGGGCTGCAGGGACTGAGCACTGTCAAGTTGGATTCCCAGATTGTATACGGAGCTTGGAAGAGTGACAGGAGAAGGAACATCCTGAGTCCACCAAGATCTCCAGACCACTGATGAAGACGCGCAAAAAAAGACAATTTTCATTTTGTCATGGTTGCATTTTAGTTGGTTGATGGAGAACCAGTTAAACACCTTTATTTAGTAGTTTCTCTCACAAATTCTGCCCCATTTTCACACATAAGGAGAAGCTGAGTATCGTCAGCATATGATATTACTTTCGCTCCACATGCTTCAACAAGAACAGCTAGAGGAGTAAGATAGCCATTGAATAGCGTAGGGCTCAGTGGAAGGAAGTCATCCACGTTAATGCCAGGTCTCCAAAACCCATTGGAATGTAGCCAAACCAACAGTCTTTTGTGGGGGACGGTATCCAAGGCTGTGAAGGATCCAACATTAGCAAAATGGCCTTTCCCCCATTATCAAACTTGTCTTTAATGAATTAGGTTACCTCTAACAGAGCTGTTTCAGTACTACAATTTTCTCTAAAACCCGACTGACTAGGATGCAGAAGATTGTTACTTTCAAGGTAACCTGAAATTAAGGTATTCACATATTTGTCTAACACTTTTGAAAAAGCTGGAAGAAGAGAGATTGGCCTATAGTTGGCAAGGACCTTCGGGTCGGCAGGCGGGTTTTTGAGTAGCAGTAGAATTTGAGCATGTTTTCATTTGGGAGGCTCCCTTCCAGGTGATAGGGAGGCATTTAAGACTTTGTTTGCCACAGGGTTGATAGCCTACGCACTTGCAAATATTGAACCATCACGTCTGTAAATACAGTAACTAGTCACTGTTTACCCTCCCACAAAATGCAGCTGGCTTTTTCAACACCCATAAGTGAACTTCAAGAAACAATATAATCTTCTAAAATCTATTAATAACTAATTGCCAAGAACAGTTGCTCACCAAACCTTACCAAGAATGGATGGTACAAAAGACATTACTTAATACAGGAAGAATAATCAATTTGAGATAGGTCATCTGACATATACCTGTGATACACATACATTTAAATTGAGGTTGTGCTGATAATAGGAGTTGCTTCAGAATTGAGTACAATACTTAAGCCGTACATTTGTTTTTGAAAGTACTGAATACGATTTATTTGGAAGTTCATTCAGGTAAGGTTCTAAAGTTTTGAGCCTAGTGAGCTTTAATTATTGCTCTATTAGTCTCAAGCTGAAATCAGTAACAAGGTGATTTTTTTCCATGTGAATGAAGGGGCTATGGTATATGACATGCAGATATGTTATGTGTTAAATCAGCCTCCTTGTTGGGTTAATTGCATAGTACAATATTTTCCATCAGTCACTAACCATCAATTAAGAGCCAATTTAGCTTTTTGTTGGCTCCTGTGATTTGGTCCTTTATTAAGTGCAAAGATGCAATCATGCTTTTTGTCTGCATTTGAACATGTCAACTAATGTCTTCAAACACCTAAATAAACCATACTACCTTTGGAATACAAGTTAAGTACTGAAGCAATTAGAGTGGGCCTCAGATTTAGTGGCCATATGCCTACTACCTTTCTTGGCGAGATGTGTCCTAACAATATTTTGGACATAGTCAGCCTGGTCAATGATGAAGATGGAATCATTCTTAGAGATTCACAGGTTTATAACCTTATTTTTTGTTAAGGTGATCACCTAGACAACGAATTCTTGAAGAGGCCCTGTTTCCTCGAATACATTTAGTTTGCCCAAGTACTAAAGAAGAAGGCATTGCTATAAGCATTTCTCTTCTGAAGTAAATGTTGGCTATTGTAATAAAGTGTATTATTATCTGTGGTGCATTGGTGTCTACCTTGCTAGGTCCAGTCAAAAGTATCAGTAATTTAACCCCAGTTACCCCTTGTCTATTTAGCCTCAGTTACCCCTTGTCTATTAGACGTGAGTGAAGAACATCCCATCTGCACGGTCGCTATCAACCCCTGCAGATCAGCTACCCTCTGTAACAGAAATGTGACCAGAAGCAATCTAGCACCCGTACTGTCTGCCCCGACTCCCATAACCCCTTCGACTGCTCCCTGACTGGTCTCTTAGTCAGCTGCGGATCAGCAGTAAAGCATGGCGCTGATGCTGCTGCTCACATCCTGCACAATAAGTTTGACTTAGCAATTCTAACAGAATCATGGCTAAATGATTCCTCATCCCCATCCCTGGACCTCTTAGTCCCTCCCAATTATAACATTGCTAGGCTGGACATACAACATAGCAAGAAAGGAGGGGGCATTGCCTGCATCTATCGCTCTAACCTTCTAGTCACAAAACTTCTGGCGGATACCACCGACTCCTGCAAATACCTCGCCCTCTCAATTTGCAATAACTCCATCCTACTGTGCAACCTGCACATCTTTTACCACCCCCCAGGCATGAATGACAACCTTACTGACCACCTCATGGCAATTCTCACAGCAAAGAGTTTCTCCAAGTCTAAAGACATTTTCCTTGTCGATTTCAACTTACACTGGAACGCTCCCAAGGATCCTAATGTCAACGCCATTAAAGACCTCCTGACCAATCAAGGCCAGACCCAATCTTGTTCACTCCCAACTCACTCGAAAGGGGTCACTCGTGACTGGATCATCTCTAAAGAAGAAACCGTCAAGCTTATCTCTATAGACCCCTTTGACTGGTCTGACCACCACGCCATTGCCTTCCTACTACCTGGTACCCACAAGACAAGGGCACCACAGCCGGTGCTTCCTAAACGCTGGGTCAGAGACACCAAGAACCTTGACCACAAGGAACTCAAGGCTTGGTGCAAATCCGACCTCCCCCCGCATATCACAATGGTCAAGGACCTCAATGATCACGATTCTGCAACTATGTCCAACATTCTAGATGACCTAGCCCCACTAAAACTAAAAAGAACTCAAATCAAAGATACAAACCCGTGGTTCACTGGATCCCTCAACAAGGAGAGGATATCCCTCTGACAATCTGAAAGAATCTGGAGACAGCACCCCTCTGCCGTTCACCTAAAACTTCTCTGCCAGGCCAGAAATACATACAACAGGAGCATCCTGAACTCAAAAAAAGAATTCTTCAGATTGGAACTGGGGAACACTCAAAACAGGCCCGCAAACTCTTTGAATTGGTCAAACACCAATCCAACAAACTGGCCTAAACATAGAAAGGAAACCCCAAGTCTCTATTTTCATCCAAGGAATTCTCCTCATGTTCTGCTGAAAAAATTAAAAACTTAGGTAACAAACTTAGTTCCGCCTCATACTCTCTACCCCCTGACAGATTCCACCTGAGCTACCTATAGAAACTGAAACCCTTCCTTGATGCTCCCAACCTAAAAATGCAGTCCAACCATTAGTCATATCTAGACTGGAATATGGCTGTTCCACCCTCTCTGGTTTACCCAAGCTCTTCTTAGCACCCTTAACAGCCTGCCTCAATGCGGCCGCCAGACTACTTACCGGCACAAGGAAATTTGATCACATTTCTCCTCACATGAAACTGGCTTCCTCTCGAGGCCACAATACACCTTAAACTGGCATGCATCACGCACAAGGCCTCATACTCAAACTCTCCTGCATATCTTGCACAGAAACTTGTGGTATCTGGAGGAATCAGAAACTCACGGTCCACCAGAGACCTCCTACTCCAGCCGGCACGCTTTCGGGAAAAAATGTATAATCGGGCGTTCGCTGGGGCTGTGCCAAGAATATGGAACTCCCTCACACCCGCCATCAGAAAAATCCCCTCTCTTGCACGTTTTAGAAAGGAGGCCAAATCCTTCCATATGGGTAAATTCCTCATCTAAACCCTGTCCTTCAAACACCACAAAGACTGTTGCCTCCCTCCGTCGATCTTTCGCCCCACCAAGAAACCTGGGGCCTGTCTTCAGTAACTGTATAAAACTGTACTTTGTATCCTGTCATCCCTCTTGTACTCAGCACCCCCACCCTCCCAATCTATGGTATACTCTCGTTATTCCATGCCTTTTATAAAACTCTAAGACTACCTAAAGCGCTCTGATACCCTAATGGGTCAAGTTTGTGCTCTATAAAACACTCAAAAAAATAATAAATAAATAACCCCTGATAGGTGTGGTATAAAGCAAGCAGGTTTAACTTAGGAAAAATGTGTAATGCATTATGAAGTACCTCAAGAGTTAAAAAGTTGAAAACACAACAACATAATACTACTCTAATTTAGGAAAATAGAGAAATAATAATAACCAAATGAAAACAAAATTACAAAAATCTAATAAGGAGGAGTAGAGATATGAACCTTTAAAGGCTTAAAATAAAATAGTGCTAAAAAGCACAAAGTGTTAGGGATAATCAATGGTTACGGTACATCAGGACCTCTGCACATCTAGAGGCTGACTGCAGTGAAGCACAGGTTGGATACACTAAGGGCCCAATTATGACTTTGGTGGTGCGGTCCCGGGATTGGCCTGCCGCCACACCGCCAAAGCTAGATTAGGAGTTTCCTCCAATCTGGCGGGATTTTTGGGGGGCATTCCCACAATGGTGCCTCTAAAAAAGGGCCCTGCAATAGGAAATCCAAAAACAGTTTCATGCTGTGCAAGAACTGGTTTGCATGCGCACTGGGGGAGCACAGTTGTGCCTCCCTGTGTGCATCCACAGGGCTCAGACGTACAGGAGGCCCATAGGGCCGCCTTTATTTCCTCTCCGCAAAGGTGTTCCTGGAGAAGGAACCGCCATTAAAACCCTGATGGATAGGAAACTCCTAATAAGTTTGGGGAGGGCCATGGTGGTCCCGCCAACATATTGATGCCCTACACCGCTGCAACACCTACAGTGAATAGTGGTTCCTTTGTGGCTTTGGCTGGGCTTTAGCACTCCCCTCGCCAAACTCATATTAGGGCGGTGAAGGTACCACCACCTCCCCGCCTTGCGAGTCAGAGCGGTCCGTGGACCACCTGACTCAGAATCCGGCCTCAGTAGATTTCCCACGCTAGGCCCTGGAAGTAGAGTAGCTCAAAAAAGTTTTTCATTCTCAATCTGAAAATGGACTTCTGAAGAAAAACTCTTCTCTGCATGGGACATACCTGAAATTCAGTCTGATGCCAATGAAAATGATGATTGTGTATGTTCACAGTGAATCCCATTGAAACTCTGGAAGTCTAGAGCAAAAATGTTTTTAAAGACCTCAACCTCAGGGATACAATTCGAAGGCCCCCACCAGGCCTTAGGGGGAGCATTTTGAGATAACCTGGATGTCAGGCAGAAGGTGAAATTAAATCCAGTCCAAGTCCAGTTACCACTGTTCAGCTTGGATATGTCACAGGAATGTCCTATTTAGCTTTTCAAGTTCTGGAGCCACCTAGGGATTGAACCATATTATCTGTAGAGATTTTTCTGTCTTTGGATTTCAAGCGACAGGCGGTCTGACCTCCCTAGGTCAAGCTCACAGGTTACACATGCCAAGTGCAGCAGGCTCAGCTCACCTGGTATCCTTTTGCAAGTCCAGTCAGGTTGTGAGGAATGCTGCTTTAAGGTCAGGCTTTGGAGGGTGCATGTGGTTGGGGACATCCTAAGTGACTCTGCATTCCTTTCTGACCAATAGAGTAAAGATTCCCAGGCCCGGACCTACCTTCTGTTGCAATAATTATTTTGTGTAGGGTTTAAGTGAACAGGACTTCGCATTCCGGAAAGAGAGATGGACTCCAGGCTCCATTACTGAGCTTTTCATACATTAGCTGGTCATGGGACAGATGTACCCGCCCGCCCATACATGATCCGATCTCCACGGGTAAGAGACCCACACCTCCTGCCCTCTTCTGCCTTTATCTTTTGCACGCTGCGCAATTACTTGTTCTCACTGTGTACCCACACACTCCTAGTTGAAAATACCGGGTTGAAATTATCACTGGTTCAGCGAATCTGTGCTTTTTTCGCTTTTCAGCCCTGAAGAGTCACGGGTGAATACTCAGGTGACAAAACACGTGTCGGCTGGTTTTTCCTATGATGTTAGTATCTGAAAAAGTTTGCTAAATACAAACACAAAAAAAGTATCCACTGGTGTTGACCTTTTGTGATTATTTTGCCTACAATACGATCGGAGTGGACTAACACTCTTGTACTTTACACTTATTGTGTGCCCAGGACTTTATTTAATCTACCTACTGTTGCAGTCATTGCTGTTTGCTTTATGCATGTCCCATGGTATTTTGGGCAGGTTTGCAGTATGGATAAAGTCTTCGGCCACAATAAAATTCAGCTTTGAGGGCTGGTGTTGTGTGGGGAAGTGGACTATGGTAATCACTAACATCCATCCACAACTAACAACAAAATCCAGTTTGAAGTAGGCTCTGTACCAACATGAAACCCAGAGACAGACGTCTTGTAAGACAAAACAGGGCCTTTCTATTACCAAATGGATGATATACAAGAATTACCTTGACAAGCTGCACTCTTACTTTTAAGTGTGTCCCAATTGTTACATGTGGTTTACCAGACCTGTCAACCGGTATTTGACAGTGTGGTATCAATGGATGCTCTATATATTCTGTAGAGTTCAGAGGAGTCATCTCTGCCCATTCAGGTCAGTCTATTGTTTGCTCCTGAGGAGCCATTTTACACAACTTTCACACCTATTCCTGGGTTGAGCACAGGCTGGGAGAAGCTGAAGGGTTAATGCAAGTTAGCTGCCATGATCTTAAGGCAGGGAAAAGATAACTTTATAAAAGTTGCTTTCCTTAATATTTATTAAAATCCAAATTCACCACTGAAGTGGACTTTAAATACCTATAAGAATGTATTCCTTTCTTTTTTTGTAGCTGGTCCCATTTCTCAGATACAGATTTAGTAGTAGATTTTCTACATAGGACATCTAGGCCTCCCACAGTCAAAATAGTTGTTAGCGCTTTTCCTTGTAGGGACATGGTAACATTAATTTTCTACATGTTATACTTTTAAAAACCATGCACCATCCCTTGAAGGCTACACAACCTACAGAGAGATGATTTGCTGATATTAAAAAGGGAGTTTTTTCTGTAAAAATTTTTTATATCAACAAATAACCCTGCAGGTTTACACTGCAGCAGTCAGGCTACAATGGTAGGCCACAATCAAAGATTTCCTTTTTGTACTAGGGGAAGGAACAATAAATGCTGCAATTCAAAGATAACTTTTTAACTTCTAATGCCATAGGTACTGTTACCACAGCATATACTATGGCTTTATAGGAGAGCTAAACACTGCAATCGGTGATTAGTATAATTGATTGATTGATTTATTTATTTGTTGATTAATTAAAACCATTACAACAAAGAACAGAAATAAATGCAAACACAACACATTACCAGATTAAATATTCCAGGATACAATGCATAAAGTTGACCACAATCAATTTACTTTTTCCAGTTCGGGGTAATTTAAAATTATTATTTCATTTTTAAAACTATATAGGGCTTGGCATTTTTCCAGGATAAAAGTGCACATATGTCATTCGATAAAAATAATAAACATAATAAATTGAACAATTATCTAAAAAGTAGTACTCTAAAAACAAACCGTGATTAGTCATTACCTCCATGTTTTTGAAGTCAGAGAACATAATCTGGACACTAGAGAGCATTGCTATGAGAAAGAAGGGGCCCCTACAATGTATACAGTTAGCTACTCGTAGGGAAGGTAAACTATGTAGAAAAAGACAGTGTAGCTAAACTCTAAGGGCGTAAATATTCCCTGAATCAAAATCCAAACAAAATAATAGACCCTCTAGAGCAATCAAATAAGTGTGTGCTGAAACGAAAATTTATACAAAAATCCTTTAATTTATTTATATTTTGTTTTTAGTATATTTTGTTTGTTATTTATATCCTTTAAGCAAAATTCATTTACTTTTTTGATTCATTGTTCACATTTAAAAAGAACCTTGATGTGTATTACATGATATCAAAAACATAAGCATACAGTTAATTATTTACAATCAAAAATGTATAGAATTAATAAGTGAGAACAGACAAATTTACATAAACATAAATACATATACACATTAACCCAGTGATATACGAAATATTCAGTTGTTGGTATAATTGATGAAGGCAATGCGGTTGAGTGGAACAAACATAAATACATATACACATTAACCCAGTGATATACGAAATATTCAGTTGTTGGTATAATTGATGAAGGCAATGCGGTTGAGTGGAACTACGCGCGTTTCGGCCTGAGGCCTTCGTCAGGTGACCGTCATTCGTATATTACACATAAATAAAAAAAGTGATATAACGTAAACAGAAAAAACAAGAACAAAAACATATATAAATATATCTACAGCTCAGACACACATCTTCATTACAGCTATTTACAACTCAGTTTACATTTCTATATTTTTCGGGTCTATTGCAGTTGCTATAACGATATATATACACTTTTGGCTTTTTGTGCAACCACCAAATTACAGTTAACGCCAGACCATCTAATTTTTATGCTTTCCAGATACATAAGTACATATTTGTTGATTCTTATACCATATTAACTAAACTCAAGGTCACTTAAAGTGTATCTATTTCACTAACAGTTCTAGTTTTGATAGTTTTTTTTGGGGATAGGTTCTGTTACCAGCAGTTCCACATTAGGCACTAGAATTTCATGGAGAGAAAAAGGAGTCCAAAAGATAGATATAGACATAGATACAGAGAAAAAAGCCTTATACATTCAACACAGAGATAACTTAACTGATGAGATAAAAGAAGGGGATTAGGGGTGTAGGTGAGGTAGATTAAAGATCATTTCTACTTACACAACAAGGGACAGGTTGACGTATCAACACTTTTGCTTCTTATGGTGACACATTTAATATCATTTGTCCACTGTTAGATATTCTGAAAAATAGACATGTCCCCATTTTAGTTGATATCTGACTGTGTATTTTTTGTTATAGTATTACCTATTCTATAAGAATACCTTATTTACTCCTGCCACAGGGCTTTCTATCCACCAAATCACATTTTGGTTATGGTGAATCTGGTTGGTTGAAGAGTAAAGCGAATCTTTGGGATCCTTAATCCTGAAAACTGGTTCTAAGTTTAGGCGAGAACAAGAAAAATTACTATTTGAAATTCTGTTCATGCGATGTTAGTTTTTTACTAGGTCCATATTTGATTATATGTTATTCATGCCACAAGACTCTCATTTATCTATTGGGGCAGAGCAATGTGCAGTTGAATACAGATTTTATATCAAAGAAAAATCCTAACATCTTAATATGTCCTAATACTAACTTGATTTGTTTGCACACTTTGCAGTATTAGTCTCTTAACCACACTTTTATTGAGGAATTAAAGCCTACCTTAGATATCTGATATTTGTGAAGTATTGTTTTCACAAGGCAAACCGCCGAAGAGGTACAAGATTTTAAGTCACTTTCTTTGTAGTTAATCTGAATATAAAGAGATATAAAAAAGGACAACTCTATTGTACTATATAAAGTACCACTATATAGTGCTTCTCAGATCGTGCCTCTTAGTATCATTACCTTGATCTAGTAGCGCTGTCAGCTGCACAGGCTGGGGGTATTTACCACTATTGAAGGGAATAGAGAATGGAAGCAGTATTAAAATCGGCATACCCATGTTAAGTCTAGCTTTTCTAAATAGAGCCTCTAAATCGACCGACACGATATTACTTGCGAGTTGAGAACGTACCTTTGTATAATGGTGCTCGAGCGTTCTAACGGGGGTTCTGTTTAAGATGATGCTTCCGAAGTCCGCGATCTAAACGGACTGGGCGAATCCGGGCTTTTTATTTGAAAAAACACGCGTTCGTTTACTAGTATTGCGTAGCTTACAGCTGTAGCCAATTTCCCCGGGCGCAGCTCGATGACGATGAACGAACGGGACACAGATCCCAATAGCTTGCATAGAGATCAAAAGCAGACTAGTGCAGAGTTTAAAATACTATAGTTAAGGCTTTTAAGTTGCTGGAAAAAAGACTATAGCTTGCTCTGGTTCTCAGTCTCACAAAGCCGAAAACACTATGAAAATCGATATGTATATATCGTTTAAAGATATTGTATTTTAGCTGGTAAAGTTGATAGGCAAGAATCGGTTTTTATTTGTGGACAATTTGCATTTATAGTTAGATGGTATATGATGTTTAAATAATGGCACATTTTCTCTATTTAACAGTTCTCTACAAAATTAAAGTCAGGTACATTCTTTGTTTTAAAATATGTACATACTCCCATTTAGAGACCTCACATATTAATTAACATAATTGTTAAGTGAGGATGTGTTTATATTCAGACTGTATTGGATGTTTGAAAAGTGATAAATGTACTCTATCTCTCAAATTAGTACATGGTTAGAGTCAAGTACATCTCTTTTATTTAAGCTTATACTCAGATGTTGTTTTTAAAGGATAGCTTGCTGCCAAGGAATTTCGGAATTAAGTCCTGATTTGAACGTGTCCAGAGTAAATATCCAAAATACTTCACGTTTGCGACGGATTTTATCTGTGTTAATGCCAGCTTTTGCCACGATTTTTTCTAAGACTATCCAACGGATGTCATCGGGTTTGTGGTCCTTATCTAGATAGTGCGATACTAAGGGGGCAGTTAACTTTTGTGTACGTATCGCTGATTTGTGTTCCGTAATTCTAGTATTTACAGAACGTGACGATTCACCCACATAGCCTTTGTTACAAGGACAAATTAAAAGATAAACAATGTTCGCAGTTTTGCAATTTGTCATAGTTGATAGGGGAATGGCTGTGTTATTGAAAGTAAATTCAGCAGTTTCAATGGCTTGTGGACAGATTTTACAAGTACCACATCTATGGTTGCCAATCACTGGAGCCCCAGTGATGATATCTCTTTGACTCAAGGCCTTCTGAGTTGGCATCCTTGATCTGACAACTATATCCTTGATATTTTTGTTTTTCTTATATGCGAAAAGGGGTTTATTTATATTTTCAATACCGCTTTTATTGACATTAAGGATATGCCAATTTGCATACAGGATTTGTTGAATTTGTTTATTTAACATGGAGTGCCTAGTTACAAATACTAAACTAGCATCTCGTTTTTTGTTAGTGCCTGTAAGAAGGTGTTGACGGTCATAATACCTAGCTCTTTTAAAAGAGTCACGTATTAATCTGTTGGGGTAGCCACGTTCCAGAAACTTTTCCTTCATTATAGTAGCTCTCTGGTCATAATCAATTAACCTAGTACAATTCCTCCTCAGTCTCAGAAATTGACTGAAGGGAATGCTGTCTTTCTGAGACGAGGGGTGAAAGCTACTATAATGAAGGAGAGTATTGCGTGCTGTTGGCTTAGTGAAAAGATCCATAATTAACTTTCCTTCATCATGTCTAATACTCAAATCCAGAAATTCAATTTCTGAGTTGCTTTTTTTCTCTGTAAATTTCAAATTTGAGTCACAAGCATTCAACCACGATACAAATTCTTCTAGAACATCCTCATTGTCGTCCCAAACGAAAATGATGTCGTCAATAAAGCGTGACCAATAAAAAACCGATTCAAAAAAAGGTGCGACCTCATTGAAAACAAATTTTTCCTCAAAAAGGGCCACATAAATATTGGCGATCGTCGGAGCACAGGAAGCACCCATACTGACTCCTCTAATTTGTTTATAGAGTTGCCCTGCAAATTCAAAAATGTTGTTGTCCAGAATAATTTGGAGGCAGTCCAGAATGAATGACATGTTACAATCAATGTTGTATGACTCAATAAACCACTTAGTGGCTTCCATTGCACCAATGCAAGGAATATTGGAATAGAGGCTCTCTACGTCCAGTGTTACCATCCACAGACGGTGAGAGTTAAAAGAGGTACCTTCAAGTTGGATGATCACATTCCTAGTATCTTTAATGTGACCTGGTATTTTCTCTATGTGTGGACGTAAAATGGCATCTATATACTTAGAGATGGGTTCTGTCACACTCCCAATGGTTGTAACTATAGGGCGTAGCGGGGGATCTTGTTCATTTTTATGAATTTTTGGGATCCCATATATACTAGCCATTTTTGGGTTTCCTATATTCATATAGTCATGCTCTTTTTGGCAGATGTCTCCCTTGCTTAATGCTTTGGAGGTTAATCTAGTGATTTTATTTTTAATGATACCGGTTGGATCTTTAGTGATTTTTGAATAGTATTTTGTATCATTAAGCATATTTTCCATTTTTTCGATGTAGTTTGTGGTGTCAAAAATGGCTATACCCCCTCCCTTGTCACAACTTTTCACAATAGTTTGAGTCGATTCTTTCAGTTGTAACAAAGCATTGTGTTCATCAATGGAGATATTATAAGGGGTATGTGGTATATGCTTAGTGATGTTTTGCAATTTAGAGGTCACAATTTTTTCAAAAATTCCTATTTCTGGGTCAACTTGATCCAGAGATGGAGTGAAGGTCGATTTCAGTGACAAGCCAGATCTATTTAGTTCTGGCGACTCATTTCCTTGGTGGGAGAAAAAGTTTTTTAATCGTATTTTGCGAAAAAAACTGATCATATCATTGAATAGTTCGAACTTATTCAGGCCAGAGTGCGGGACAAACGAGAGACCTTTCGAGAGTACTGCAATGGTAGCTGAGTCGGTGTTATGACTACTCAGATTGAAGATAGGTATTGTATTCATTGTCTCCAATACCTTGCATTTCTTGTTTCTAAATATCTCTCCGTATTCTGTTGATTGTCCTGGAATTGGGGTTGATAAGGGCCCTGAGGTTGATATGTTTGGTTCGATGGGTATTGATCTTGTGGTGGATACTGTTGATTGTACTGATATTGTTGTGGTTGCTGATATTGGGGTTGGTAGTTCGGCCTCCAATTTCTTCTCGCTTGACGTCTCCCTAAAAAAGGTCTATAACCTCGATTAGATCTAAAACGGTTGCCCCTAGGTTGATACGGTGGCATACTAGAATTACTTCCTGAATCCGAGGAGTTGGAAAAGGTGGAATACTTTTTTGATCTAGGGTCTGTAGGGGTATTATATTCTGGCTCATTTTCGCTTTCCTGGGCATAAAAATTGTCTGCTAAGTATGGGTATGCTTTTTCCATACTAAAAAAGTGTAGATCTTTCTGATATTTATCCATTTTACGCTTGTATAGATAGTCACTGTATGAATTTAGGTCCATCTCCACATTTTCTAACTTTTTTTTGATGTCCGTGATTATTGTAGAGTTTTTGATCTTATCTTCAAGTTCTGCAATCTCTTTGGCTAATTCATCTAGAACCTCTCTGACTGTTTCTACTATAAGCATCATGTGGTCCCTTGAACATCTATTGGAGATGAGGGACCAACGCTCAAGGAAGTGTTTTAAATGGATAAATTGCCCTGGAATGTTCTTTACCTGAAGGCCCTGCGGGATAACTCCTGCTTTCAAGTAGTCCAAAATAAACTTACCATGTAACTCAGTTCTTTTGCTTTTCTTTTTCAGGGCTAGTAATTTTAGTAAATCTTCACATTTCTCATTACTTGATGTGTGTCTGGTATCAAAACTAACCGAAGAACCTACCATAGAGGCAAATTCTTCGTCGCTAAAGCCATGAGATTTAAGTGAGGCCATACTAGGTTTGGTGACTGACTTTAGTATCAGTAGTGTGATAAAGTGACAAGGGGTGAAAAGGACAACAGTAAGATAAAGAAAAAGATTATAGATATGTGAACAACGGAACTGCTGGATGAATTACCCAAGAAAACCATCAAGATGTATATGGATAAATCAATTATACATAGATCTGGCAAGACAACAAAATACAGTAACCAACGTGTTCTAATATTTCAGATACAAAAAGTATTTAAATATAATAGCAAATTAAAGAAATGATTATACAGAGCAAACCCCTCATGGGCAGGCCATGAGTATAAATTCTATGAGAAAGAAGGGGCCCCTACAATGTATACAGTTAGCTACTCGTAGGGAAGGTAAACTATGTAGAAAAAGACAGTGTAGCTAAACTCTAAGGGCGTAAATATTCCCTGAATCAAAATCCAAACAAAATAATAGACCCTCTAGAGCAATCAAATAAGTGTGTGCTGAAACGAAAATTTATATAAAAATCCTTTAATTTATTTATATTTTGTTTTTAGTATATTTTGTTTGTTATTTATATCCTTTAAGCAAAATTCATTTACTTTTTTGATTCATTGTTCACATTTAAAAAGAACCTTGATGTGTATTACATGATATCAAAAACATAAGCATACAGTTAATTATTTACAATCAAAAATGTATAGAATTAATAAGTGAGAACAGACAAATTTACATAAACATAAATACATATACACATTAACCCAGTGATATACGAAATATTCAGTTGTTGGTATAATTGATGAAGGCAATGCGGTTGAGTGGAACAAACATAAATACATATACACATTAACCCAGTGATATACGAAATATTCAGTTGTTGGTATAATTGATGAAGGCAATGCGGTTGAGTGGAACTACGCGCGTTTCGGCCTGAGGCCTTCGTCAGGTGACCGTCATTCGTATATTACACATAAATAAAAAAAGTGATATAACCTAAACAGAAAAAACAAGAACAAAAACATATATAAATATATCTACAGCTCAGACACACATCTTCATTACAGCTATTTACAACTCAGTTTACATTTCTATATTTTTCGGGTCTATTGCAGTTGCTATAACGATATATATACACTTTTGGCTTTTTGTGCAACCACCAAATTACAGTTAACGCCAGACCATCTAATTTTTATGCTTTCCAGATACATAAGTACATATTTGTTGATTCTTATACCATATTAACTAAACTCAAGGTCACTTAAAGTGTATCTATTTCACTAACAGTTCTAGTTTTGATAGTTTTTTTTGGGGATAGGTTCTGTTACCAGCAGTTCCACATTAGGCACTAGAATTTCATGGAGAGAAAAAGGAGTCCAAAAGATAGATATAGACATAGATACAGAGAAAAAAGCCTTATACATTCAACACAGAGATAACTTAACTGATGAGATAAAAGAAGGGGATTAGGGGTGTAGGTGAGGTAGATTAAAGATCATTTCTACTTACACAACAAGGGACAGGTTGACGTATCAACACTTTTGCTTCTTATGGTGACACATTTAATATCATTTGTCCACTGTTAGATATTCTGAAAAATAGACATGTCCCCATTTTAGTTGATATCTGACTGTGTATTTTTTGTTATAGTATTACCTATTCTATAAGAATACCTTATTTACTCCTGCCACAGGGCTTTCTATCCACCAAATCACATTTTGGTTATGGTGAATCTGGTTGGTTGAAGAGTAAAGCGAATCTTTGGGATCCTTAATCCTGAAAACTGGTTCTAAGTTTAGGCGAGAACAAGAAAAATTACTATTTGAAATTCTGTTCATGCGATGTTAGTTTTTTACTAGGTCCATATTTGATTATATGTTATTCATGCCACAAGACTCTCATTTATCTATTGGGGCAGAGCAATGTGCAGTTGAATACAGATTTTATATCAAAGAAAAATCCTAACATCTTAATATGTCCTAATACTAACTTGATTTGTTTGCACACTTTGCAGTATTAGTCTCTTAACCACACTTTTATTGAGGAATTAAAGCCTACCTTAGATATCTGATATTTGTGAAGTATTGTTTTCACAAGGCAAACCGCCGAAGAGGTACAAGATTTTAAGTCACTTTCTTTGTAGTTAATCTGAATATAAAGAGATATAAAAAAGGACAACTCTATTGTACTATATAAAGTACCACTATATAGTGCTTCTCAGGCCGAAACGCGCGTAGTTCCACTCAACCGCATTGCCTTCATCAATTATACCAACAACTGAATATTTCGTATATCACTGGGTTAATGTGTATATGTATTTATGTTTGTTCCACTCAACCGCATTGCCTTCATCAATTATACCAACAACTGAATATTTCGTATATCACTGGGTTAATGTGTATATGTATTTATGTTTATGTAAATTTGTCTGTTCTCACTTATTAATTCTATACATTTTTGATTGTAAATAATTAACTGTATGCTTATGTTTTTGATATCATGTAATACACATCAAGGTTCTTTTTAAATGTGAACAATGAATCAAAAAAGTAAATGAATTTTGCTTAAAGGATATAAATAACAAACAAAATATACTAAAAACAAAATATAAATAAATTAAAGGATTTTTGTATAAATTTTCGTTTCAGCACACACTTATTTGATTGCTCTAGAGGGTCTATTATTTTGTTTGGATTTTGATTCAGGGAATATTTACGCCCTTAGAGTTTAGCTACACTGTCTTTTTCTACACACTAGAGAGCATTGCCCCAGCGAGTAGTCTAAAAACCAACAATAAAATTCAGTCAACAATGGGGGAGTGACCATGCAAAAAGCGTTATTTTCTTACAGTTAGCTAAATCTTTACTTTTTTCCCACAAGCAAGAAGAATATTATAGGGGTTTGAGGTGTTTAACTCTGCCTAACATGTATGGAGTGATTGATGTCTCTAGAGTTATCAAGATTAGCATGTATATACTAAACGGACCTGGTAAAAAGAAACATTGTTGAAATCATACAATAGGTGTATGACCACTAATCGCAGGAGTTACAACTGCTAGGAATTCACAAAATGCAATCAAGCAGTTGTAAAATTCGAATAACATTATTGCTTACTGCTGAGGGCTAAGCCAGCTGTTAGAGGCTCGTATTTGAGTTAGATGACTAAGCCACAGATCAGTCCTATTACTAGGTAGTGGGCTTTTAAAACAGATATAAAGTATGGTTAGAAAGCTTTTAGAGCATAGGCATTGGAATTTTGGAGCCGAAGTCCTATATCAAATAATGTTACCCCCAAATCACTCCACTGTCATTAATTGAGCTCTTAATATTCTATTGTTCTTAGTACAATCAAATACTCCTACCCCATTGAAGTATAAAGTTAAGTAGGAGCAAATCCTATGAAAAGGGTAAGAAGTGGAAGTTCAAGGCATGTTTAGCCTTAAACGTTTGTGAACTTCAAGAATCATATCAGTTTGTAAATTTTCTCTGACCGCTTCTCGAACATGGTCAGAGATGTTCTTATTGTATTATATTACTTTTCAGGGTGGGAAGGGCATGGGATACACCAAACTCCATTTGGTGCATGGAATGGGCTTCCTCTACGGGTAGATATATTTATCCAATGATGAAAAAAATGTGAAATTGCACAGGGGTGCTGGCATTCCCCAATGCGTACCTTTACTGTGCATGCATTTCCATCATGAGGCAACAATAGCCCCAACAAAAAAACTTAAGAAGTCACATAACTGTTATAGCTTTCCAAAGTTACATGTGGCAAAGTTTGTAAAAATGTCAGAGTTGTAAATGTGATTCTGTAAGAAATACCTCTTCTTACAAGTTCTCATGGCTAATTTGTTTCTGACTCTGGCCAGTCTTGAGCCATGGATATAATCTGTTATAGTCAATCAACAATTATATATAATGGATAGATTCAAGGGGCAAATGTATTGTTCTTTCAAGCAGCGCAGCAAGCCACCTTGCTTCGCTGCATGGAAGGGAAAGGGCAGGATTTAGCCATAGTTACCATTATATGAAGTATTCCTGTACCTAATATTGGGGCATTTTGGTTGCCTAGCGCCAATGCAGGCATCTTTGTATCATGGCGCAAGGCTGCCTGCACTAAACAATTCTGAGAGGCGTGTTCCTCTATTTATGTGTGCTGCAGAACATATGTAAAAAGAGTAAAAAATGAGGAGAAATAAAGCAATTTCACCTTGTCATGGCTCACCTGGGGAGACATACCATTTTGACGCATTACCTGGTCTACCGCTAATGGTAAATCTGGAAATGTGCCAAAATCCGAGGGTGAGTGTGAGAACATCAAGACTCCACCGAATCAATGCCTCCCTTTACTCACAGTAATGCATGGCAGTGATTTGCGCTGCCTTGCATTTCACTAGCTTTATCAAGTCATGCAGGTCCGTGCAAGGTGGTCTTGCGTGGCTTACTAAATCTCACTTTGGTTTTGTGCCACCCTTGCACCCCCTTTCGTGGAGGAAGGGCGACGCAAAACCTTGATAGATCTGTCCCTATGATTCTTGGGTTCCCGACAACACTATGCTCTGTCTAATATATGGTTTATCTGATCTTAGCTTTGAAAACATCAGCTCATAAAGACAGGGATCTCTGATGTTATACATTGTTCTTACACCCGTGTGTGTCATCATAACAAAAACCTCACTTCAAAATGCAGTGATTAGGTTTCCCTGCTGAGTACTCACTCTTAACATAGCTTGTTTGTCACAACCATACAATACCACCGACAAGTCTGTCACCTCAAATTGTGAATTCAAATTTCAAAAAGATAAATATACTGAGTAAGATAAATATAAGGGTGACAAACTCATTTATGCCACTAAAATAAATGTGCCAATGTCAGTTTAAAACCATCTCAATATTACGGTACTTTCTCTCGTTGCCAAATATAGAATTTAAGAGCCATGATGAAAAGAGCCCCTGATGATTGTAGCTGCATATCTCTATACCAAATGTGACCTTGCATATAAAGGCCGCGCATACACTTCTTTCCTCTGTGCACCTGCCTGCAGAGATTTGAATTAACATAGACGGAGAGCAGCAAAGAATAAAAGTTCATTTTACCCTAATTGGATTAAGACAGGTTTCATCTATACTGTGAGGATCGGGTTTCACAAGAGTGGAATCTGCTAGGCTGACAGAAAGGGATTAATTTATGGGCTTGTGTCAGGTTGTTGACTAATAACATATCGATCACTTCAGTAAGATATGCAGAGTGTCTGTCACACAGAGAGGGAGTTTGCAATTGAAAATGGCTCGCGTTTATGACATGATCAAAGATTAATGGCATTAGGGAACATTAAGAGAACATATGCTCGCTACGACGAAACATACAGTAGCCATGCACCGTATGCCTATTAGCGCGCTCACAGCCAGTCATGGAACTCTACACAGAGAAAAAATGACTGATTTGTATAGCTTGAGATGTTTTTTTTTGCTTTCCTTAAATGTGTTCCAGCAGATTTATTGAACTACCACAGCTTAATCCCAGTGGGGGCTGCACATGGTATTGTCCTTGCATTGAGGAGTTATTAAATTTTTAAGGTCACCATAAAAAAGGTTCCATTAAATTGAGTTAATAAAAACATTGGGCAAAGGTTTGCAAAGAGCACAGATGTCAAAGCCATGGGAATAGGAGCGTCTCTTGTGGTACCTAGCTAAAAGAATATTTTTAAAAAGCGCAATATGTACTTTCCAGACCTCCGGCTCTTTGTTCAATATTTAAGCGGTATGAATTGCTTTGAATGTTGCAAAGTAACCCCTTGCTAAGGTGCCATCAATATGTTCTACATTTAAAGTAAAAAATAAAATTGATTAACAAGTATGTAAGAATGCATTTTCCTATCCTTAAGTATCACGGATGGCTACATAATACCATAACGTGTATGTAGCTTATGGTGAATAAACACGAATCAGACAAGGTAAATTAGTGGACAAAATGGCACTATGCAAATTATTTTTTAGATTGAAATAGCACAGAGGGACTTCTGCCAATCTTGACCGATAGATATGCGATGTCACATTAATGAGAATCAACAACCATGTGCCCCCCCTCCCCATGCAGCCCCCCCCCCCCCCCCAAAGATGAGGAACTCAGCCATTCAGACGCACCCCAGCCTATCTGGATTTCATGAGGAATTTTCCAGACGATGTTCCTTCCTCTAGTCCTCCCTGGAGATCCCGGCCCATCCTGACCTCCTTTAACCATATCCTGCTCGTCATTTCAACCCATTCTCTTTCTTCTCTGTGCATATTCACACTCCCTTTCTTTGTTGCAGATTTATATAGCGGGAACTCGACCCGAAGGTATTGGAGCGCTTTACATGAGCACCAGTTATGTTACACAAGGACACATTCATTAAAAAAAAAAAACATTGGTAGGCGCCGGCAGATTAAGTGATTTTCCCAGAATCACAGGATGTGGAGTCGACCCTGATGTTCGAGCCTTGGTGTCCCAGCTCCAAAGACGGCAGTCTAGCCGTAAAACCACACCCACTCTTCCAGCAGGGAAGTGAGACTGTGTAACCATGTCTACAGGTCTCGCCCTATAAACCAGACCTTAATCAAGCATGAGGGAAGGTACATGTATTCTGCCTTTCTAATGCAGATGCCACTGGTGTTCGACAATTTTGCACAGGGGTAGGTTTGCACCATCATATGCACTGGCTCAGATAACTTTTATTTGTTCTCCATTAATTGCATACTGGTGCTGTGCTGTATGAGTGGCATGTTGGCCTAGACGGTGCAATACAGATAATTCATCACTGTTACAGGAATCTAATGCGAAGTCGCAAACACTCGCATCAATCAATTGAAATAACCTATTATGTGCATTGGTTAAAAAAACAGCTAACATTCTATTAAGCTGGTAAAACGTATTTAATATAGGAATAAAGTCAAAGAACACTCAAGAAACACTTCGAAACGATGAAACTTTTAATAAATTGAACCTTATATTGGGCATTGAATGATAGTAACCAAATTATCAGCAAAATTCCATACAGACTAGGAAAAACAATATCTAGAGGAGTGATACACGCAAGTGACCGTTGAAAAGGAAACTTGGCTTAGAATGAGGTGCCAAGCCTCATCAGTATTATGTGACCTCACCCCCGAAATTGCAATACATTTGATTTTTCCACGATGCCAGACACCAACTGCATGTGCTTGGCATTATGAAGAAAAAACGAGCTATTGTCACTTGGTGCTGGGCTGAGCTGCTGCCTGGGTGATCAAATCGTGAGCCCCGTGCTCTGGAGTCAACCGCCCTGGCCGCTGCGCCACACGTTTCCACAATGCTCTTTCTTTATAAATATCGACCTCTGTCTGTCCAACTGACGCAGGCATTTTCCGATCCATTTACAGACTTGAGTATCAGCTCCCCCAGGCAGTCCCGGGTATTTGCAACTCCTTTTTGAAGGGAACAACTTTGTTATCAGTCCGCCATTCCTGGGTATTTTCTGTCTCATAATCTTTTGCTGTAGATCAACTTTTTCTACCTCATTCACTGATTCAATCCCAGGCACACCTACCTGTTACCATCGTATATATGATGCTACTTAGCATACCGTTACTCTGCAGGTATCTACTTTGAAGTTTTACTTCGCAAATACTATTACTAAGCATGTTTTTAGTGTGCATGCTTTTACTTCGCAAATATATACAAACAAATTAAACATTCTTTTACTTCGCAGTTATTTATTACGCATACTGTTACAACAGAAAACCCTAACCCACCCTGACCCCTAAAAATACCCCAGTACCCCAAAACCTAAATGCACCATGAATCCTAAATTACTTAGCATGCATTTACTACGCATGTTCGATTACTTAACATGCACTTACTACGCATAGTGGAGTTACTGTGCACAAGGGTATTTTTAGGGGACAGGGTGGGTTAGGGTTTTGGGGTGTCGGGTGTAGTTTTTAGTGTTCAGGGTGCATTTAATAAAACTTCGAAGTAAAAACCTGGGGAGTAACGGTATGCTAAGTAACATCATATATTCGGCTGTGATACATATAACTGTTTTGTGTACATTGTATATAAAACTTTCATATATTTTTAGGTCTCGCGACCTATCGATGTGCGCAAGCGCATCGAGCGGAGCGAGAATTCATGTGGCGAAAACATCTTCAAACCAAAGGGCTTTCAGCCCCGCGGTTTTCATGAAGTTCACGTGAACATGCACGCGCATCGCATGCAAGCCCAGCCTCTCCCGCCCCCATCCGGCATCAGGCTTCTCCTCCCCTAGCAGCACTCCTCCCACACCAGCAACTCCCCCCTCCCACACCAGCACCTCCCCTCTCTCTCCACGCAATCACAGCCTCCCCCTCCCACACCAGCACCTCCCCCCTCCCACACCAGCACCTCCCCTCTCTCTCCACGCAATCACAGCCTTGCCGCACTGCCGAGCCTGTCCCAACAACACAACCCAGCTCCGTCACATGGCTTCTGCTTTGCTCACTTTCGCTCTCCTCAACCCTTCCACTCTTGTTTATATTTTACTCGGCCTCAGCACGTTGTGCAGGCCTGTTTCGGTACTTGGTCGTCTTTCAGGGTGGTGCTCTTTATAACATGCTCATATCTGCTCATCATGGCCGATGTTATCGATCCAAACTGCTAAATCATGTCCACCATGTGATGTGGTAAGTTTGAGTGCGCTGTATCTAAATATTCAGGCACCTCGTCATTCCTTACACGTTTGTATCTTCCTGTATTATTTTTTTTATCTCAGAAGCGTGTTTTGATTCTGTTGCATGTGTTACAGAATGTCAGCACCGCCTTGAGCCAGTGCAACAAAAGCACTCTTTCATTATTCCTCCACAGTGTTGGCCGTTTCCTGTTAAGCTTGATCTGTTTCATATCTGCATCCGTAGTGATTTCTGGTGTGTGTGCTCACTTTACAGTCAGTTCCACCAAGCTCTGACCTTAATGCAAGATCGTACAGTCATGTTCATTAAGCAGCATCCCCTTCTCACCTACCATTTTCAGAGGGGGTGTTAATCCCTTCTGTAATTCTACCCTGGTCTGTTTTTGTTACAACATTCAATTTTGCGATTGAATTATTGACGTCTTCCCCCAGGCATCGCATGCAAGCCCAGCCTCTCGCATTCCCAGGCTCTCCCACCCCCATCCGGCATCAGGCACTCCTCCCACACCTCACGGACATCTGTTCACTTCTCCTCCCCCTCCCCAGCCAGCTTCCCCCAGGCCCCTGCTGCTTCACACTCTCATTGCCGTTGGCCCCCTCCCATGCCCGCCGTGTCGGATTTCTCCTCCCCCTCCCCTTCTCTGCCTTGTTTTTTTTAATGTCTTACTCTCCTCTGTCCTGCCAAACCTATTTCCTTTTTTCCCCTCATCCTCTTCAGTCCCCTTCTGCCCTCTATCAAGCCGACTCCCGCATTCACTCCTCTCCTCTCTCGCCCTCAACTTACCCAGTATTCTCACCCCGTCCACTCCATGCTCCCCTCGGCCCACCTCACGCCTCTTCCTGGTGACTGCTCTCTGCTGCTTGCCCTCAGCTTCCAGAATCTCCCTCCTCTCTCGTGGTTCCTGGAAACGCTTCATAGACTGGACTGGCATCCCGGCAAATCCCGACAGCCAGATTCACCACGTGCCGGGGTCGAGCAGATTAAAAATTCACTGCACTGTGCCTGGATATCTTTTAAAGGGTCTTAAAGCGCTGTCGGGCACGCTCAATGCTGCAGACAACCAGTTTGTTCATCTTTACAGATTTCATTTGTGTGGTATTAATATTAACATTCGTGTGGTCTTTCTCTATGCGCCTGAAGACTAATATTTATCAGACACTAAACCTTTCATCTGATTTCAAATGGATACCATGCTTTTTAATGTATATCCTTAATTTCCATTAGCCTTTTTTATTTTTTTCCCTTCATTTCTCCCTCCGTTTTTTTTATTATACGCCACTCACACATGCAACGCCACTCACACATGCAACGCCACTCACACATGCAACACCACTCAACCATGCAACGCCACTCAACAATGCAACGCCACTCAACCATGCAACGCCACTCAACCATGCAACGCCACTCAACCATGCAACGCCACTCAACCACACAACGCCACTCAACAACCCAACGCCACTCAACCACGCAACACCACTCAACCACACAACCCAACTCAACCACGCAACGCCACTCAACAACGCAACGCCACACACACATGCAACGCCACTCGCACATGTAACGCCAGTCACACATGCAATGCCACTCACACATGCAACGCCACTCACACATGCAACGCCACTCCACCATGCAACGCCACTCCACCATGCAACGCCACTCAACCATGCAACGCCACTCAACAACCCAACGCCACTCAACCACACAACACCACTCAACCACGCAACACCACTCAACCACGCAACGCCACTCAACCACGCAACGCCACTCTAGCATGCAACACCACTCTAACACGCAACGCCACTCTAACACGCAACAACACTTTAACACGCAATGCCACTCTAACACGCAACGCCACTCTAACACGCAACGCCACTCAACCACGCAACGCCACTCTAACATGCAACACCACTCTAACACGCAACGCCAATCAACCACGCAATGCAAATCACACATGCAACGCCACTCAACCACGCAACGCCACTCACACATGCAACAACACTCACACATGCAACGCCACTCACACATGCAACGCCACTCACACATGCAAAGCCACTCACACATGCAAAGCCACTCACACATGCAACGACACTCAACAACGCAACGCCAGTCCACCACGCAACACCACTCAACTACGCAACGCCACTCAACCACGCAACGCCACTCACCCATGCAACGCCACTCACCCACGCAATGCCACTCACACATGCAACGCCACTCACACATGCAACACCACTCACACATGCAATGCCACTCGCACACGCACGCAACACACACATGCAACGCCACTCACACATGACACGGAACTCACACATGCAACAACAATAACAAATGCTACGCCACTCACACACGCAACGCCACTCACACAGGCAACGCCACACACACAGGCAACGCCACTCACACACGCAACGCCAATCACACATGCAACGCCAATTACACATGCAACGCCACTCACACACGCTACACCACTCACGTTCCCAATAGGTATCGCAGTAGGAAAGTTTGAGCCATTACTATTGCAAATAACAATGCCTTTTATTTTTTTATCATTTTTAAAACATAAAGGGCTTTGTCATTTACAAAACCAATAGCTCCAACTTTCCTAATGCGAGACCTATTGGCAACGCCAGTGCTTGTTTATAAAGGCTACGATTTAGTCACTCGATGTTCAGCCAGGTAGAGGCACATAGAATGACCAGTGCACGGATCTGTGACTTCCAAAGGGAAAGAACATTCAGCCTCCTTCCTCTCTGGCAGAGAGACCATATTACAGCCTTGAGCTGCAGTTTATCTACCCCAATGCAGCAATTCTAGAAGCCCCTAGCATTGCCCGGTTATAGGACTTTAATCAAGTTCAGGTGATACCATTAACTTCCGGTTCTGAGAATTTGGACTAAAATTGTGCTCCCTTATGATCAATCACCTGATCACTCTCCACAAATGACTTTAATCAACAGCTTTCTCTTTTGTGAAAATGAGCTGTTTGTGATATCTTAGAATGGTCACAACATGCATTTTGTTCATCTCTTCTCCTTCTCTCAGTATCAATTACACCTTTATAATGGTAAAAAGTGCCGTGGAGCTGTGATATTTGCACAACTAATGTAAATAATGTAAAGATCCTGGGTTAAATGAGGGATTTTGTCTTTAAATCAAGTGTGACGTGGTGCCTTTTTTTCGATAGTTTAAACATAGACTGACGGCTTATGAGTAACAGACATATAATATTACTTTTTTTCTGATTTATCTGAATCACCAGAGCTATCACCCATTCTGTTCATCCCATATTCTCTATACTCCAACTTATTCAAAGTTACAGCATCTCCACCTTAAAATGAAAAAACTTTTTTAACAGCATGTTTCGACTTTGCCGTCTTCGTACCTGTCTGATAGCTGTTCATTTTCATTGCATGGATTATTAATAAAGTTACAGCAGAGTAAATCAAGGTCTACATTTTATTCGACCACATCTCACACATAGAGGCTTATGAGTTAATGGAAATGCACTCACAATCACACACAAATTGGATTAGAAAAACAATGCATATGCAAAGATGAATTGTGACATTAGTCTCATAGTGAATTTGCCTTGCTCAAAAGAAAAACGATTCAATATCTACACTTTGACAGAAAGTTGGGGTTTTGCTCACAAATCTCTAGCTGCAGCTTACTCTTGTAGTACATCTGCCGTACTCGTTACTCTGAAAAGTAAACCATGAGTAGTTCTAGCTTCCTCATGAAACACTACAACAGAAAGTCACAGGAAATGTTTGTGAATCAGGCCCCTGGTGATTTAATAGCCAATTGAAGCCATGCTAAAACTACATTGACTATTGACTGTCATTATGAACATGTATAATCAATTCTGGGAATTAATGTATGATGAAGTTATACAGGGAGGCTATATTATACCTTATTTGCATTTAAAAAGCACTTCATACCTCTGTTGAGGCATCAATACTCTTTGGGAGATGGATGGCACACTAATCCATATGATATGCTTGGCTGGAAAAGTGGAGGTTTGTACCATGAGACGTGGGGAGTATTTAATTAACTTTTCCTCTTTTCTTGTCAAATGTTACTGTGTCTGGGTGTGCAGAAGAGTGAAAAGGAATGACAGGTAGGATGTCAATTATTATAAGGCATTTTTGTGTCTGGTTTGCGGGATATCTGTTGCTTGTGTGGGGTCCTGACCAGTTACTGCTTTTATCATGTGGTTCGCTTCTTGTAGCTGCTCTTATGCACCGAGCGGAGCAAGAAAGAGTGAAAGATCATTGTGCACGGTGAGATTTGGTTTAGTTTCTTGTGTGCGTATGATCATGCGTCCAGTGGCAATCTGTCTCCTTGACTACTGGATGTTGCGGTCCTTCCTTACAGCTAGGTGAAGGGGCAAGGTTTTAGCACCTTCTTGAATGTTGTTATCATTGGCAGGAGAGAGTTTGATAATTTTGATGCACCTCACTCAACTATTGATCGATGATATATGATGAATATTGATGATGCATGATGAGTTATGAGTACTTGCAACTATTGCTAAGCATGCATTATTAGTATACATGAAGGCAAATTGATATTGGTGCTAGGGTGTGAGATGCTGTGAAGCTGGAGGCTATGGAACTCTGCACATTTTTTAGAAATTCTTCAGCATCTTTAGATTGCTTGAAGCAAGTGAAGTCAATAACGTTTATTTCCAAAACATAGATAGCAAATTAGCAATAAGGATATTCTGCATGACAGTGAGAAACCTACTACTGCCTTTCTGGGACATCAGCTATTCATCTGCATCTTACCATCTAGCAGCATCAAGCCCAAGGGTCTCCAATGCTTAGCACGGGGACTACTTGTGTCATGCCAGTACCCTTGAAGTAGTTCCCTAATGTGCAGCTCAATACAGTATGGAATTCAGGTTCTAGCCCTTTAAAAGATATCAGCACTCCGTATTCTTGAAGTGGCTTACATCCAAAATAGCAGGGCCACACATACCCAGAAACATGCTGTGACATCCTGTGAAACCCGAAATATGACCACCTTTCTCCACACTCAGTTTAACAAAGTCACTAGAATGTGAGATTAGTCACTTTACAATACCCTCTCTATCAATCATACAGTGCCTGAAAAAGAGAAGTTCCAGCAATAGTGAGATTGAAGTTGCTAGATTGTGGAACTTCTGGAGACAGAGTGGGGGCATTCTGCATTGACAGCACTACAAACAAGGAGAGCAGACTGGATTGTGAGTGGAAACTGTGCATATGACACATATGCCCACTATTTTGTAAATCTTGTGTATTTGCCTGGTGTTGTGTCCCACGATAAAAGACAGTGTCTCCCACTAGAAGTCTTTTTTTTCCTTTTAAGTCCTCATGCAGCAATATTTTGGAATTGGAGTTGTCGGGCCCATTGTCCATTCTTTTCCGACCTTTCCGGGCCTCTCCTGCGTAAACGCAACATGTGCTTGGAGGGTTTCTGGTACCCCGCTGCGCTAGGGCCCCTTTTTGTACATTTCCAGAGCAAATCGATTCTGGAATGAGCTAGTCATTTTGACTACTTGTTCAAGTTTCCACTTATAGCTTTACTGCATTGCCTAATCATTGGACCAACAATGCATTTCACCATTCTAATTTGTAAGGTTGTAAGTTTCCCAGATGTTCACTGTATTTATTTTATTTAATTTTCGAATGTTTTCAAAATAATATACACTTATGTACAAAATATTGTTGCTTTATTTGCAAGATAAATATCTCATATATTTCATATGAATCACCACATATGCTCATATTACAGTAACGATAAAATGAAGTGTTTATGTTTTTGTACAAGGACCTACAACATAAGAAATTCAGTATGGAAAATCAACAAAAGAATTTGGAAGACGGTTTCGAAATTAGTAACAGTGTCATAGAAGAGCTGAACATACTTTTTACAAGTAGCGAGAATGAAGAGGAAGATATAAATGCTGCAGATATCAGTTGTGATTTTCTAGACTAAACCTTAGATGCTGATTTTGTGGAAGCATTAGATGACATCAAGTATGATCATATGACTTTTGAAATTGATAATCAGGAATATGAAATACATTTTGAAATTATTTTAGAAGCTCTATTAAGTTATGAGATGTTACAAGAATACATTTACTAAAATGGTTTGAGACACTATTCTTGCAGAATTGTAATCATTCAGCTAGTACTGAAGTTTTCATGTTGCAAAGTGGGCCATAGGGCATGGACTGCTTCAAACCCCTTTAGACTATGTATGCACTCTTCCATGCACCGGCAAATTTGTCTTTTATACCTTCAATTGCCCAGTCTGTTTCCTTACACTTCTAGGAAACACTATCACACTTCTAGAAAGACAGCAAGTGTGCAAATTTCTTACTGCCTTCGGCCAGGGTAGTTGTTACTACAAAAAGGCTCGATAAAGGGCCTGCACTTTGAATATAAATATGAAATAGAAGAATACTTGATAACCATAGCCAGGAAAGGCAGCAAGTAGATGTGTGTATGTGTGGATGATGTGTTGATTGAGTGGAAGATGAATAATGTAAAAAATAAGAAAGGCTGCAAGTGTGCAAATTATCCAGTGCCTTTAGCCGGGGAAGTAGTTACAACAAAAAGGCTCGATAAAGGGCCTTGACTTTGAATCAGAATATGAAATTAAACAATAATGTTTAACCCCAGCCAAGAAAGGCAGCAAGTGTGTAGATTCCCCATTGCCTTCGGCCGGGGTAGTAGCTACAACAAAAAGGCTTGATAAATGTCCAATAACTAATGTGGAGGATAGTGATGCTCCTGTTTCCTGTTTTGTATGAGGTTGATAGACTATTTCACGTACTGCAAAAGTTCATCACAATAAATGCATAGAAATTTAGGTTTACCAAAATCAAGATCCATATGTGAGTATGGACTGTTTGCAGAAGATGCTGTTGCGGCAGTTAATGTGCTTGGTGCAGCAGCAACTGGGTTGTCCTGCAATATCTGTGTTGCAGCTCAAGCAAAGCTGTTGGGGTGCAAGTTGTTTACGTGTTGCACTATATTTGCTATGCCAAAGGAGTATGTTTTGCATTGATCACCCCTTGAAAGAGTTGTTTGGCAAATATTACAGGTTACTAATGGTAGTAGTGTTTCAGTTAGTATGTGTCTTGACTTCGCTGGAATCTTCAAGGGACACATTAGGGTTTCCATAATACGGAAACACTTTGTACTTAGTGATAACTAATTCTATTTTATGTAGAACAGTTAAATTCTAAATCCGCCTCTAGGACTAGTGGGAGGGTAGCATTTGCAAGTGTTTGACAGGTTACTCTACATGTTTCCATGCAGCCAAAGAAAACTTAGCATGGTTAGTTCTTATGATAATCCGGACACAACACTACATCGCAGGAGTATTGAAAATATTCAATTAGAAATCTTGCATGCGATCACATGTTTAGTTTAAGATATACATTTTGTACATTTGTAAGCAGTAAAAGGTAACTAGGATGTTACATTTTGTTTGATACATTTAAGGTGAACTCATCTGCTGCATTCGAAATATTCGGCCTGTTGGGAAGATAGTGAAAAGTAACTTGTTATTAACATTGTATTATTTAAAGGTCAATAGCTTTTTGAAAAGAAAACTTTAGAAGTATTTACATAGTAAACATAGTAATCTTTCAAAACTCAGTGGAAAAGTGGGAATGAGTTTATAATTAGGAAGGGTGCATAGCCAGTTAAGCAACATGGCAGAGGTAACTCTGAAAAGACCCTTGCAAATGGCTCAGTTATCTGAGTTATACTATCATAGACTCTGCATCAGACGAATGTTAACTGGAGACTTTATGCCTCCAAAACAGCCCAAAAACTTATATCACTTATTTTGATCTTCAACATCTACAATGATTGAGGGTACTTACCATTAAGTTTTGCATATACATTGAAGTATCTTGGTTGCAGACACCACAATACTTTTCAACAGACCCTAAATGTAAAAAAAGATGTACATTAGTACATCATAACAGCAATGCTAACAATTCAAACCTTATTTTGCAATATATCATGCATGGTTCTAGGTGTTTTCAGATGTAGGAATAGAGATAGTCACAACTGTTGCAAACATATTCAAATGGTTTGACTACAAACATTGTTGAAAATTCACAACTAAAATGACAAAATCTTACAGTACTATGTTAAAATGTAATGATCTGCCTTTATCTATAAAAGACCTTCTATGAAAAAAGAAAATACTGAATAATGCAATGTTCAGGACAACACTACAGTGTTATAACTTATTTATCATTGAAATGTTAAAGTCAAACCTGATGACTTCATTAGTTCCATTGCAATTTTTCAGTAGATAATTCCATAGAAATATTACATTAGTAAAAATCTTGGCAACTTGCTGCTGAGTTAGGTAGCATACTTCAAACTGAAAACATAATAAGCAATGTATATGTTGAGAAAAAGTCCAGCCCAAATGTTAATGTACATAAAAACAATTATTCAGAAAAGGTTTGAGGTTGAAAAGCAATCATAGTTTTCAGTTCTCTAGATACATTACAAAATCATTTAGAAAAATTAGCATGTAAAATATTGAAACAGTTATTTTTAAACAAGAACTTTCAAAACAGATTGATAAATCAACTTACAAAAAGTATCCAATGATAATCAGTATTTGTATTTGTATTTGTAGGTATACTTGTAGAGCGCGATCCTGTCACCCAGAGGGCATCCTGGCGCTTGAAGTTCGGTCAACAACACTTATCGCTGCTCAGACATTTCTAGGAAAGAGATGCGTTTTTAGGGCTTTCATGAACGGATAGTAGTCCCTATGGCTTCTCAAAGAGAGTGGCAGGGAGTTCCAAAGTTTGGCCGCTGCAACACTAAACAAGCGGCCACCCATCCTGACTCTCTGGAACCTTGGGACCACAAGCAGTTGTGCCGAGGAAGAGCGGAGAAGCTGCGGGGCAGAGTACCAGGCACACATATTCTGCAGTGGCACTGGGCCCTGTCAATGTACTGCCTTAAACACCAGGCACGCCGCTTTATACAGTACACGCAGGTGCACCGGCAGCCAGTGTAGGTCCCTTAACGCTAGGGTGGAAGAGCTGAAGTTAGGGCGAGAAAGAGCCAACTTGGCAGCCATATTCTGCATCCGTTGTAACTTACCCAGCAGATTTTTTGGGGCCTCCAGAAGCAGCGCGTTACAATAGTCTAGACGACTCAGTATGGTCCCGCGAACTACTTCCGGCCTGGCCTGGGCGGGGAGGAGGGGCAGGACTTTACGCAGCATGCGTAGCAGCATGATGCACGAAGAGATGGTCTTGTTGACGTGCATGTCAAGTTGTAAATTTGGGCCAAAGATCACCCCCAAATTGCGAGCTGACTCCGCAGCCGACACTGGCTCGGGGAAGGTGGCAGGCCAAAAGTTCTCTGGGAGTGACCGCGGGATCCGGTCCATGGAGCAGTGAAGTACCTCCGTCTTTGTGCTATTAAATTGTAGGGAGTTGGCCCGCAGCCAATCCGCTGTGGCTGCCATACAACAATGGAATGTCTCCAGCGGGAACGTGTTATTTCCTTCCAGAGAAAAGACCAGCTGGGTGTCATCGGCGTAGTTAAAAGCCGAGATACCGAAAGATTTTATAAGCTGGACCAGAGAGCGGAGGTACAGATTAAAAAGTATAGGGCTGATGGCCGAGCCCTGTGGCACACCCTGCCCTACTTTCCGTGGCTCCGATCGAAATAGAGGAAGCGCGACCAGTTGCTGCCGGTTGCTGAGATAGGAAACCAGCCAGTCTCTTGCCCCCTCTGTGATCCCACACTTCTCGAGCCTCCTGATAAGGGTCCGATGGCAGAACGTATCGAACGCGGCTGACATGTCGAGCAGCACCAAGAAGGCTGCCCGACCACTGTCTACACGCGAACGGAGATTATCCAATACGGTTACCAGTGCGGATTCCGTCCCATGCCCCGGACGAAAGCCAAACTGTGTCTCATCGAACCATCCGATTTCTTTCAGGAAGCTCGAGAGGGAGCGGGTCACCCATTTTTCCACGATCTTAATAGGATAAGGGAGCAGAGATATGGGCCTGTAGTTGGAAAGACAGGCGGGGTCCAGCGTAGGTTTCTTAAGCAGTGGTGACACGACTGCCAGCTTCCAGCACTCGGGAATACTTGCCAACTCCGAAGACTGGAGGCAGATGGAATACAAAGGCTGGAAAAGTTCAGCCTGAAAAGCTTTCCAGAATTTGGGTGTCAATGGATCGAGCGGAGAGCCCGATGACACTGTACATGTCATGCTGCAGAATTCCTCAAAGGAGGGACTGGGAAAGAGTCTTAGTTGGGGTCGACTGGAAAGAATATCCGGAGCTTCCAAACTAAGAACTGGGTCACTCGGCTGGGGTCAACTGGGTGACTGGTCCGGAGCTCCCAAGCCGGGGCCAGAGCCAACCGGCCCGGGGTCGGCTGGACGGGCTGCCTGGAGCTCCCAAGCCAAGAGCCGGAGCCAGTGGATTTTTTAAGCCATCCAGGATCTTAGCGGTCTTCTCCTCAAAAGCACAAGCCAGGGAGTCACACAGGGCCTGCGACGCAATGACCGTATTGGCCACGCACACAGGATGGGTCAAGTCCCTTACGATTTTAAACAGGGCTTGAGACTTATTAGGCGCCTGGCTCAGGGTGGTTTCCAGGAAAGCCGCCTTAGCCAACTTGATATGCGCCTTATAGCCCTGCAGTGCCAGCCTGAACGAGGCCCTCGCTGAGGTCGAGTACTGCTTCCTCCAAGCTCTCTCGGCGTGTTTGCAGTTCGCAAGTCGCGAGGTAGATTGAACAGGGACAGGCCCGGTTCAATCTACCTCGCGACTTGCGAAGGGGTGCAACCTTGTCTAACGTATTGGTAATGGACCGGCATAAGGTAAAATAACTTTCCTCCACCGAATTACTCAGGCAAAAGTTATCTGGTAATAGGGAAGGCAACGATGGTGAATTTAGTAGCCGGAACCAAGGTCTACCCAGTTTAGCCTGTCCGACGCCGGCTTCCCCCGAGGGATGATCCCCTATGCAGAGGGAGAAAGCAACCAGTGAGTGGTCGGTCCAGTATTGACATAGGATATCATTGACCATTACTAGTTGTGCGTCAGCAAAGACCAGGTCCAGGGCATGGCCCCCCCTGTGAGTCGCTGATCGAACCAGTTGCTGCAACTGAATGTCGCCAAGAGCTTGACAGAGTGTCGTAAACGCACCATCCAGCGGGCCGCCCTGCCACAGGTTAAAATCCCCTAGGACCAGCAGCTTTGAGTGGGTATTATAGAGGTCATATATCAGATCGACAAAGTCTAATAGCAAGGGTACCGAGCCCGGTGGATGATACCAAAGAACGCCCGTGAGCAGAGTTCTCTCGCGGTCTTTGAAAGAGAATCCCATCAGCTCAAAGCCCGAGACCGCTCTAATTTTGAGTTGGAAAAGACCCAGCGTTTCTCTGTAAATAACACCAATTTCACCACCCCTATTCTTCAGCCTTGGATTGTGGATGATCTTGAAACCTGGGGGGCAGGCCATGCCCAATTCGACAAGGCAGTCCTCCCGGGTCCAAGTTTCGGTTACAAACAGGACATCAAGCCCCGAGGACTCGATGAGGAAGACAATCTCTGTGTGTTGTTTGCAAAGCGACCGAACGTTAAGCAATCCACAAGACAGAGAGTGAGACGGAGGTAGAGCAGTAGCCTTCTGAGTCAAGGGCGACTGACTTGGTCTCAGTTCCAATAGGGTAGCCCGAGAGTAGTCTAGGCGAGGAGAGTGCGGAGAACCAGAGGGAGCGGCCTTGTGCGCACCCGTTGCGCGAACGGGCGCAAACGGGCGCAAACGGGCTTACCTCTGGCGCACCTCCGGCACGCCTACGTTGCGCCCGCTGTGCGCAACCGCTGCACCAGTAACACTGAAAAGTCACATAACAGATATGAATATTTACCTGAAAAGTAGAAGAGCGATATTTGTCGAGGAAGATACAAGAAGACACTGTGTTGATATTCCTAAACAGTATGGTTAAAATGAAAGGATTTCAGTACACAGATTGATTTAAAATTATTACTTAAAGATAGGTAACTGTATTAGGAATGGAAATATACATACATTTGGTCTTCTGAAACATATTTGAGAGGAATATATGGAGTACCTATAAAAATATATGAAAGCACATGAGCTTGTGAAGAAGAACGCATATGTATATCATACGTTATTAGCCATAAAATACACAATTTACATGTACCAGAAACTAACCTGAACAGGTATCCAAAAAAAAGGGACATTTCTTAAAGAAGAAATTAGTTTAACAACCTACCACAAACCTTTCTCAAACACAAAAAGTTCATCAGAAATCCCTTTCTTACATTAATGTAGTTTGTAAAATATGTTATGTGCAGAAAGACATAATTACATACTGTTCAACAATGTATTAACTTTTCACCTATATAGGATAGAATTACACCAGTCAATAGAACATCATTAAAGTAGACATTCAAATTATGTGCCAAAACTGAAAAAATTATCCTACCGTCAACAGAGAAATTTTTAGATAGTCTACGCAATCCATGCTTGTGGAATTTATTGAAACCATCCAGATACACATTATGGCTTATATAATGCAGAAGCTCCTGGTACTTAGTGGCATTCATTTCTATGGAAAATAAGGATAAACGGAAAAATAAATGTTAGAAGAAAAGCATTATAGATGTAAAGAACAAATTTTATATGCCCACATTCAAGTATAAAGACATAAATGACTATAAAGATGTGTAAATATATAATTAGTAAAACAACTGTCACTGCGTCTTCACAGCTCAATACGCCTACAAGTGAGGGATACAGAGTACAGTCCATACAAAGGGACGGGTAAGGCCTGCCAAATGGATGCAGTTTGAAAACATGGCAGTTTTAGAAAGGTCGCTCAGGTGCTGTAGTGCCATGCATCACTTTTTTTATTTAAGGTTACTTGTGTGGGTGTGGCACAATTACTGTTGCAGGCCCACTAGTAGTATTTACATGAGCAGCCCTGGCATATATAGTATACTTTACTATCAAGAGTAACATAGATATGACATAGAAATTCATGCACGCACAATTTATTTAAAAAAGGCCTAGAAGTGCTCCGTGACGCAGAAGGAAATAAATAATACGATCATGCAAATACTATCAATAAGAATACAGGCCTGGGAAGGCCACGTGACACAGTAATAAATATTAAAAGTCTGGGGAGAATTAGGAGGGAGGAAATATGATGAAGCACAAACCATGTGGCACACAAAAATGCAGCAAAACAGAGCTGGGAGGGACATGTGACGCAGTAAAAAAAAGAATACTCTCATGCACGCACAATGAATAATACAGGCCAAACTATGTGACATACCGCAGAAATACGACACAGAAATTCATACAGTCCAGGGCCGTCATAGGTAGCGTTTTCGCGGTCTAGAAGAATGACGGCCCTGGGGGACCTCCAATTGGCTGATGTATTGACTTCCAGGCTTAGTAATAGCAAGAAAGCTACGTGGTGACATCTGGGAAGTGTGGGCGGGCGTGCACCGCGCATGTGCAAGTGTGAGTGTGTGCACCAACAATTAACAACAAAGAAAGACGGGGGGTTTCATGTTGTTTAAAAACATATATTTATGTATTTAATAAAATTACTAACAGAATGCATTATCTAGAATAGTTATGAAAATAGTTTTTTTTAAACTTTGAACAATCGTATATTACTTTTAAAAGCAATTACACAAATCGCGGTAGAACGTTATGTGTACTCGCATCGTAAGAGCAGAGTAAGCTCATGTTAAGCGTACGCAAAGCCATGTGATTTTAAAAGTAGGGATTTGATTGGTTCATAATAATTCCTATTCCAACTGTTGAAAGCTCCGTCCCATTTTAATCATTCTACTTTGACTTTCTAAGAAGAAGCATCTCTTCTGAGAATCCTGACAAATAGAAGGAAGATTACCATAATAACAGCAATGGACTTCCAGCCATTCTTCTTAGGAATATTTCATTCCTGAAGAACCTCCAAAGAAGAGGAACAAAGCTCTAATTTGGCAGTTTTTTACTTTTCCAGAAGGGCAAAAAAAGGTTAATGCTCTAAATGTAACCGGTAAAATTTGCGAAACAACTTTTTCAAGGGTGATCCATCTAAAAAATACTCCTTTGGCACAGCAAATATGGTGTGACAGGTGAAGAACTTGCACCCCAACAACTTTGCTCGAGCTGCAACATGGAGGTTGCAGGACAACTCCCCTGTTACTGCACCAAGCACATCAACTACTGCAGCAGAATTTTCAGCAAGCAGTCCACACCCACAAATTGATCCTGATTTTGCTGACTTTAAAATTGTATGCATTTACTGCGATAAACTTTTGTGTTATAGGGAACAGTCTATTGACCTGATAAAACGCAGGCATTATTTTGTTCCTGTTGGACACTTTTTGGGTTCCAGTTCCATATTTTTGGTTTTAAAAATAACTTGTTGACAAAACACGAAAAAAATAAAAAAATAAAAACACAAAAAGTATATCCCATGCACTCCCACTGCATAGCAGTGAGTTCTCAATATTGCATACCTAGATTGTTGTACCCCATTGACTCACAGAGTCCGGAGGTGAGTGTTTTTCTTTGGAAAAGTCAGAGGCAGATTTAGAAGCTCCTTACACCTCTTTTCTCATGTTAACAGTGACAGAAAAGTGGCGCAAGGGGCTTGTAGATATGTCTCTCAGACTGTTGTAACCTATCCTCACTGCTCAGAGGTAAATGTACATTCCTACGCAGTGAAGCTGATGCACACTACCCACTTTCTCTTTTTACAGATAAGTAGTTGTTGTTTTGGAAACAAGTTTCTTTGCTCACCTTTTGCATTGGCATGATTCAAAGAAGGTGCACCACGTGTCGAAGCAGGCTTCTCAGACGTTGTTACGATGGCCACGCATCATCGCAGAATACACAAACGTAGAGCGTTGTAGGTTTTGGGGGGGTGACGCCAATTTGTGAAACACAAGCAGCAAGATAAAAAGGAAGTTAAGATTGTGTGTCATTTCTTTATGAAAGGAGAGAGGAGGAGAGAGAGTGACTGAAAAGAATATTTGAAGCTCACCTTTCTGTCACCGATGTGTTTTTCATAATGCAGCCTGAAGCTCTACATCTAAAAGATAGTAAAAGAAAGATGTTATTATTGAAATTTGTTACTATCTGAATGTGGAGTACAAGAACATCGCCCTTTCACACACCTTCCCTCCCGCATTTAAAAACAACAATTTGCACAATTTATATTCCAGATGTTTGACCGATTATAAAAACGTTCCTGCTATTGGAAAAAAAATATTAATGGAATAACATTCGGTATATAGGACTGCATTAATCTAAATCGCTGCGTTGGTTTTTTGTATCCAGTCTGCTGCAGCCCATCTACTCCCTCCGTTGCGCACCCAGGCCTCACTGCTCACCTTTTTGTGGACAGGACACCTTCTACATCATGCAGTCCGTTCTGCCACCAGGTCTCACATATGGTGCTTAGTCTTGATATCGCTATGGCTAACAACATACTCGTGCTCCCATCATCATCGCAGGTTCTTCACCCACTCAGTCTTTGCAGTACCACTAACTCAGTAACCAAAGAGGCCACGCAGTTAGTGGTGGGTCCTTGTACTTGGTGGTTCGGGCCTACATGAGTCTTCTGAACCACTAGGACGGGCAATCACAGCGCTTACGATGGGAGCAACTCTAAAATGGCGTACAGCACGTGTGTGCTGTCTTTTTTATTGGTATGGTCACGTGTGAAGTGACGCATGTGCTGGATGGGTGTGGTGTGGGTGTATACCAGCCATGAGGGACTTTGTGTGTTCCGTTCTGACAACTAGACTTGAAACTAAGAAATCAGTACAATGGAAATCTGGGCAATGTTTTGTTTTTGTTTTTTTCCTGGAAGCGTAAGCGGAGTGGGCTGGCCTGACATATGCCAGTGCTGCATGATCCTCTGAACCATGATTCTGGAGCTATGGGCATGGTACCGTCGTGAGCTATATGAGAAATCAAGTGATTCGGGTGTCCATTTTGTAGTTTTGATCTCACCCGGGTCTTAAATGCAAATGTGTCATTATATCTGTAAAGTTCCACAACTTGGCCAAATGGAAGGTACGGGGTATTACTGACTCTATATTTGTTCATAGTTGCACACATAAAGATGGTGGACATGACGCATTTCTGTGAATATGAATGTTTCTTGTACATTCAGTGGAGTGTTGTAGCTGTGGTAATACAGGGTTGTGAAAGGTTTAAATTGCAGATTTTGGAACATGAAGGGCAGCTAATTTATATACATATGTGGTCATTCAGGTACACTTGATGCTGGAAATCATTGTTCGAGGCTCGGAATTGCATCCACATCCTGGTATTGTAGAGTAATGATGTACGTGTGCCTGAAAATGTATTAGTTTTGGGTTGATTTTGCGCTATATAAATATGCTAAAAAAAAGAATATTTAAAAAGGAGGAATAGCCCACACTTACTGTCACAGGTAAGATGGTTCCATACACTATTTATAGCACAATATAATGTGGTAGGGCGGAGGAGCAGCATTTTACAAACACAATAAATACACAGACACAAATGGTTGAAGTGGGTACGGGCACGTGTGCTCAACACCATTTTATTACGTTGTTACGTTGTTGTTGGTAACAAGTAGAATAGTAATCAATATACAGATATTTAATCATAAATGGTTTATGACTTTTGCTGTACAAAGATAGGAGCATTGTATGTGAAATAATACACAGAAGATTCTATCATAAAGAGTTCATGATTTGTGGTGCACTGAGGTAGGGGCAGTTTGTGTGGAGCCTGCGATGATGTGTGGTCTAGGCAGACTGCACTGGTAGAAATGTGATTTGACTATTGAATTTTGCCTTAACAAGGGCACATGGCGATTATTTACGGTGCACTGAGTTAGTGGTACATCTGGTGTTTAACGTGTGCTCACCATGCGATGATGCATGGTCTGAACGGGCTGCACTGAAATCATTCACTGTTGCATACTAGACTATATGAACTTTGAGGAGGAAAACAACACGATGGTTAACAATTGCTGTGCAAAGTAGGTGTACTGATTGCTCCCCATAACAAATTAAATGATTCCTCTTCACGCAGTGTATTGTAACTTTCACAAATTGGGGATGTGTGTCTGGTGACGATGTTGAAGGTGATACCCCAGAGGTACTTGGTATTGCTGGTAGTTGAAGTACATTTTGGCGCAATCTTCTACATTCTTTGTTATCATAGTTCTCACGATGCAGCTATTGAAGGTGCTTGCACATACTAGCAGTGCAACAGCACTATTTTTTTCTCTGCTTTAAATAAATCAAGGGTGAATTTAATGCTGTCTGTAGTGTAGATGAAAAGCTAAATTCAAGTGGTGATCCCTACTGCGCACAGTGTACATTGAAGCTAGTAGTCAGTACAGTTATAGAGCGATATTTTTTTTCACTTATTTTAACAAAACCTGAATACATACAGTATAATTGTCTCTGCATTAAATAAATCAAGGTTGAATTTCCTACTGTCTATAATGTAGATGCAAAGATGAATTGAAGTTGTAAAACCTGCTGTCCGCAGTGTAGATCTTAGGGTGGAGTACATCATATGCAATTATGACTGAAGTGGAAGATAGAACATGTATGCATCGTGCATTTTAATATTCAACTAAATCTATAAGTGATATAAAACAAATTTGGAAGGAAGCATACTAAAGGGATATTGCTTAGGGTTTTATAGATGTTATACTTAGTTTGGTTTCCACTGAGTTAGTAGTGCCTGAAATAACAAGGTTCTGTGGACCCTGCAATGATGTGTGGTTTGGGCAGGCTGTACTGATAGTAATGGTTTTTGTCTTGTGAATTCTGGCTTAGTAAGGCCATGTGGTGATTTTGTGTAGATTTGAGGGACGTTGCTTTGTTTGATACTGCACTTTCTAACCAAAGAATGAAGAAGTGGTTAAATTCTGCCTGAATACGGCTATGTGGTGATGAATTATGGTGCACTGAGTTAGTAGTACCTTTTGGGAGTGAGCGTGTATGTAACCTGCTATGATGCGTGGTCCCGATAGGCTGCACTGGGGATAAGGTTTTTTGACTACAGAATTTTGCCTTAATAAAGCTTCGTGGTGATTATTTATGGTGTACTGAGTTAGTGGTATGCCTGGTGTTTAGCGTGTGTTCACCCTGCAAAGATGTATCGGGAGAACGGGCTGCATTCAAAGCATTGACTGTTGCATACTGGACTATATGTACTTTGAGGGGGAAAAAAAAGTACCATTGATGGTTATGCATTCTTCAGGAACAAAATGATCAGAATCAGATGATTCTTCCGATGGGGTACCCATTTTTGTCTCCAAAAAAGAAATTCAGGTTTGCAATGAAGAAAAAGTGAGGTTTAAATTGTGACCTATGCTATCCACAGTGTAGACTATCATTAAGTGTACCTTTGCACTTGCAACGTGAAATGTATTATTGTTAAACAGTTGTTAAAGGAAGCTTAATAAAGGAATATTGCATAGGGTTTGATGAATGTTATACTTAGTTTGGTATTGTACTCCGCAAATAATAAATCAACAGTGTAATAATTGTGAGTTTTGATGACCGCAGTGTAGGCAGGAGGTAGCGGTTAGCAAGAGTCAACCACCACATGGCATTGATTAGAGCTTCACAGTATTGGTAATTTAGTGTATGTGCAGCCAGCAATGATAAGTGGTGCACAGAGTTAGTGGCAACTGAAGCAACAAAGTTCTATGGAGCCTGCGATGATGCGTGTTCGGAGCATGACGCAATGGTAGCAAAGTCATTAAAATCAAGTTTTCTTATAAATATTGGTTGTCCTTTCATGAGAATAAGTTGCAGTACATCTCCAAAAACCATGATATATTTTCTTCTAAATAAGACATCTGACTCAAAACGGTCACGAGGCGATGATTTGTGGTGCACTGAGTTAGTAGTACCTTTGGCGCTTAGTGTGTACGTACCCTGCAAAGATTCGTGGTCGGGTAGAGGCACAGTAATGTCTTTTGTTGATTGAATTATGTATGAATTCCATTTAAAAGTGATACTGTGCCTCATTGCTGACATGAAACTGTTCACTCTTCTTTGCGATGATTTATGGTGCACTGAGTTAGTAGTATCTTTAGCACTGAGCTTTTACGTACCCTGCGATAATGAGTGGTAAAGGGGGTGCCGTATTCGGACCGATGTCTTTTCTCTATTGAATTCTACCCGAAAACAGCCACGTGGTGATGAATTATGGTGCAGTGAGTTACGGGTACCTTTGGCACTGAGCGCGTACGTAACCTGCGAAGATGTATCGGGAGAACGGGCTGCATTCAAAGCATTGACTGTTGCATACTGGACTATATGTACTTTGAGGGGGAAAAAAAGTACCATCGATGGTTATGCATTCTTCAGGAACAAAATGATCAGAATCAGATGATTCTTCCGATGGGGTACCCATTTTTGTCTCCAAAAAAGAAATTCAGGTTTGCAATGAAGATAAAGTGAGGTTTAAATTGTGACCTATGCTATCCACAGTGTAGACTATCATTAAGTGTACCTTTGCACTTGCAACGTGAAATGTATTATTGTTAAACAGTTGTTAAAGGAAGCATAATAAAGGAATATTGCATAGGGTTTGATAAATGTTATACTTAGTTTGGTATTGTACTCCGCAAATAATAAATCAACAGTGTAATAATTGTGAGTTTTGATGACCGCAGTCTAGGCAGGAGGCAGCGGTTAGCAAGAGTCAACCACCACGTGGCATTGATTAGAGCTTCACAGTATTGGTAATTTAATGTGTGTGCAGCCAGCAATGATAAGTGGTGCACAGAGTTAGTGGCAACTGAAGCAACAAAGTTCTATGGAGCCTGCGATGATGCATGTTCGGAGCATGACGCAATGGTAGCAAAGTCTTTAAAATCAAGTTTTCTTATAAATATTGGTTGTCATGGGAATAAGTTGCAGTACATCTCCAAAAACCATGATATATTTTCTTCTAAATAAGACATCTGACTCAATACGGTCACGAGGCAAAGATTTGTGGTGCACTGAGTTAGTAGTACTTTTGGCGTTTAGCGTGTACGTACCCTGCAAAGATGCGCGGTCGGGGAGAGGCACAATAATGTCTTTTGTTGATTGAATTCTGTATGAATTCCATTTAAAAGTGATACTGTGCCTCATTGCTGACATGAAACTGTTCACTCTTCTTTGCGATGATTTATGGTGCACTGAGTTAGTAGTATCTTTAGCACTGAGCTTTTACGTACCCTGCGATAATGAGTGGTAAAGGGGGCGCCGTATTCGGACCGATGTCTTTTCTCTATTGAATTCTATACCAAAACAGCCACATGGTGATGTGGTGCAGTGAGTTACGGGTACCTTTGGCGCTGAGCGTGTACGTAACCTGTGATGATGTGTGGTTTGGCAGGCCACACTGGGAGCATTGTTTTTTGCCTAGTGAATTCTGCTTTAACAAGGCCACGTGGAGATGACTTGTGGTGCAGTCAGTATGTGGTACATGAAGAACTCAGTGTGTGCACCCTGCAATGATTCGTGGTTCGGGCGGGTCGCAATGGTACAATGACTCTTGGCTATTAGAATGCGTCATGTGCAATTGCCATTCCACTTGAATCGTGAGCCCTCATAATGTGGATTAAAGGTAGTTGTCAGCACAGATATTGACGAATGATTTTTGTGACTTACGTTAAAAAATCTGAACACATACAGTAGAATTGTCTCTCCATTACATAAATCAAGGCTGAATACTCTACTGTCCGTAGTGTACATGGAAAGCTGAATTCAAGTTGTGAATACTGCTGTCCGCAGAGTACATTTATGGCAGTAGTCCACAGAAATATCGACAAATGATTTTTTGTCACATATGTTAAGAAAATCTGATGACACAGCAGAATTGTCTCTGCCTTAAATAAATCGAGAATGAATTTAATGTTGTCTGTAGTGCATATCCGCTTCTGGTATCAAGTTGTAAACTCTGTTGATTGCAGTGTACATTTGAAGGCAGTATTTAGCACTGATATTAAGGAATGTTTTTTGTGGCATCCGTTGATAAAATTGTCTCTGCCTCACATAAATCAAGGCTAAGTTGAATGCTGTCCGTAATTGTCTCTGCATTAAATCAATGAGGCGGAATTTCCTACTGTTCAAACTTCAACAAAATCTGAGGACATACTACAATTGTCTCTGCTTTAAATAAATTGTGACTGAATTCAATGTTTACTGTAGTGCTGAAGCGCAACTGCTATCAAGTTGTCAATTCTACTGACCGCAGAGTAGATTGAAGGCAGTTCTCAGCACAGATACTGATGACAAATTTAGATCCAAAGTTGAATTCAAGTTCTAAACCGTGCTGTCAGCAGTGTAGATTGAAGATTGTAGTTGATACAGACATAAGTCTGCGGTACTGTGGCGCTGAGTTCGCAATGGGCCTGTATCGAGGAGGCACGCTGTCATGGTGGCAGCCACGTGGCAGGGTGTGGACCTTTGCTGCGGTGTAGTCTCTTCTCTTTGCAGAAGTAAACCACGCCCAAGGTGTAGCCTAATTATTTATAGTCTTACGTTGCCGTTGTTTACGTTGGACTAGCCCACTTTGTTTCTCTTTCAAAGAGGGGGTGAGCACAGCACGACTGAAATATTCCACAGTGTCTGAGATAATATGGTTGTGTTCACTATTTAGTACACTACACGTATCATTGGTATATCTACACACTGAAAAATGTTTGGTTTGTATAGTAAATTGTGTATAGTATTTCACCGGTAGTCTTAGCGTTGTGTACATTATCGTTGATGTTCCAGTTCTTTCCCTTATACATACTTGGTTGCCCCATCTCTGTAGATTGAGCTAGTGTACAGTTGAGGGGGATATATTATTTTGGAAAGGTCCGTTGTCCTGTTTTGCGCTGCCTCTGTGGTAGTAGGGGGAGGGGCTTGGGGGGTAGTTGTGGTGGTGGTGATGTTGGGTATTGTGATTTTCATTGGTGTTGGAAGTATATAATTAGAACCTCTATCACATATTGATCTTTAAATATGGGTGTGAGTTAGATGTAATTCATGCAGTACATAGTCGACGTCCTTACACTAGTTAAATGTTGATGTAATTTGTTAGTGGTAGTGGAACTATTGCCTGTTCTTTTAAGTAGCATTGCAAATTTGGTTTCTTGTTGAAGATATGGGGAAGTGGTCAACTTTATATTTAGGAATTTTCATTGAAAAAACATTTGAAATTCACTGAAAAAACATAGGTTTCAGGCAGGTTATAGATAGGAATTATCATTAAAAAAACCTTCAAAATTTACTGAAAAAACCATAGGTTTAGGTATGCTATAGCTAGGAACTATCACTTAAAAAACCTCAAAAATTCACTGAAAAAAAGACATAGGTTTCAGGGGTGTTATAGTTAGCTGGAAATTTCACTCATACAAAACCACTGAAATTCCTCCGTTATAGTTAGTTGTACTAACTGTAACTCTCGAGCCCGCAATCCACTGGTGATGATGTCACATATTACATAATTCATGACATTGTCAGTGACATCACTGATGAAATCTCAAATGACAAATAGTTTAACCCACTTGCAATCACTCTCAGCAGCATCCCAATCCATGCTTTTTTCACCCAGTGTCCTTTTCTAGACACCACTGCCGGAAAATCCGTGCTTACCATGCCCTCATGTGGGACAGTCTATCACAAACTGTCAAACAAACCCTTCCAAAACAGAACACAAGCAACCCCTAAACAGTTCCGCCTTTTTAGGCCTTATCAAAGTAGCTTATATCCGACAGCACTGCGAGCAAGGGACACTTCGGGTGTTACATCAAACACACATAATATGATCTTAGGCAGGGTTGCAGACCAACACTTACACTGGCCATTGAAGACCCTCTAACTGAGTTATAGGCTCTAGTCAATGGTGAAACCTATATTGGGATACTCTCTGCAGAGGAATTCCATTCAAACTAGGGTTTGGGCATGTACAGGGGGATGGATTCAAGACCAAAATGTTGGTATTTGCAATGGTAATTTCAAAACCCCTTGACTTACAGAAAGCATTGAAATTTTCCAGTATCCTATGAAAACCCTTTGGAGTTTTTGAAAGAAGGAGTGTATCATCAGCAAACATCAATGTAGGCACCTTTACAGAGGTATGCGTAGGTGCATCATTATTAGTAGTATTCAGTGTGTCCATGAGGCCATTAATGTATAAACGTAATGGTATTGGGCCAGCATGCAGCTCTGTCTGACCCCCCTGCTAACAATGAAGTTTCAGAAAGTTCCCTCAATTTGCCACCACAAACCTGTGCAAAATTCTTCTGATGGGTTCTCTTAATTATATGCACAGGTACAATGCTACCCCATTATCGGCCAAAATGAACCAAAGTAAATTTCTCTAGACCAAGTCAAAAGCTGGCTTTAAATAAAAAAATACCAGTTAGAGGTTACCACCCTCAAAAACAACAGTTATCCAATATAACATTTGTAATCTAAAGAATTGGTCTATCATAGTTGTGCGCTGCCTAAAACCTGCTTGAAAGGAGCTAAGAACCGATGTATGATGTTACAGCGCAAACTATTACAACGCATACTTTTACAACGTGGTTTTTACAATGCAACTTCCATTACAACACATGCTATTACAACCCAAGCCATTACAGTGCATGCACCATTACCACATAAATTACTATTGTAACACTGCTCTGTGCTTGCCTCAGGGAAGGTGCTGGTCCATGAGGCATATGCGTTGTAATGGCAAGCATTGTAATAGCACGTGTTGTAATGGAACTTGCATTGTATTGGCTGCGTTGTAAAAGCATTGCCTTGTAATGCCTGTGTTGTAAAGGATGTTTCCCACTAAGAACATTATTTTCCTGTATCCAGTCCTGGTGTCTCTCTAATATCACTCAAGAGAATATTTATTGCATCGTATCTATCAGACTAATGGGTCTGTAGTTTCCAGGCAACAATGGGGAACCTGTCTTATAAATAGGGATGATTTCAGCCCCTGCCCAAGAAAGGGAGATGGACATCTCCTCCGTGATAGCGCTGAAGGTTCTGAAAGATAAAGGTCTCCAGGTATTTTATCGATGTCAGGGGCCTTGTGAGGGTTGATCGTATTAATGGCTCTAAGCACTTCCCGGAGATTTATCACACAGTAATCCTTCTAAGCAAGCAAAAGCAACTCCCTGGTAAGCAGCGCCTTGCCACTGGTTCCTACCAAATGATCACCTTGTCCCTTTGAGGAATCATACAGGGTTCATTCCACACATAATCTGAAATATTATGCTCTATGTTGATTCCACCCTCACAATTTCCAGTCGAAACTATACTCCAGAATGCCTTAGAATCCTTACAGTTAGTGGTGCACAGGAAAGAGTCCCATTTTGCTAGTTCCCACTCTTTTTTGGCAGAGTTAATGGCATTTTTGTAAGTGATTCTCGCAGTTCCAATCAAATTACTGTCTTTTGTTTTTAAGGCCTCTAATAAAGCTAATTTAGCAACTCTGCACTATTTCTTACACCTTAAGAATGTGCTCTTCCTGGGGCTCCTAGAATGTACTTCTACATAGAATAGATCTTAAAGAGTGCCAGATAACATTGGATATATCTCGGCCACCCTTGCTAATTGGGAGACTTTGCCATCAGATGTAATAGCTTTGCTCAAATCTATAAGAGAAGAACCGCAATATAGAGAGCTTCTATTGAAACAGAAGACTGCTCCAATGCACCCGTATTCTACGTTTGGAGGAAGTAATTCTAAGTCTACCATCCAGCTGATCAATTCACGTCACCCGTATGCTTCTATGGGCAGAGGTAAATTGAGGGGCACAGCCTTGTGATCGCTATCATGTTCTCTATCTAATACTAAGGCCACAACTTCACATCAACAAGGATGTAATCTAGTATGTATGATCATCCTACCTGAGTAAACATATGGGTTCCCTGGCTGTCTGACTTAGTGGGCCCATTGCAAGCCTTTAAAGATTAATTAAAAGTAACGGTTTTAATTTGAAGTGCCAGCGGGGACCTTTTCTTAATGAGTTGTAAAGACAACACTGGAGTAGCCCACAGCCTATCCTCGTCATACAAGTTATCATCATAGTAAGCATCAAGGCGCTCAAAAGGACAGTTAAAATTTGTGTTGACAAACGGTTCATTAATTCCTCTACGGCCGTGGATTCATGGCCAATGCCCCTGATCTACAGTAGATATTGACCAAATACACATCAACTCTAGGGATAAAGGTAAATAGGACAACCAAAATGTCACCGGAGAAGGTCTCTATCATTTTTGCAGAGCATTCCAGTTGTGTGGTGAACCATGTAAACAACACCCCTGATGGTCTGCCCCTACCCTCTCTGATTGCTGACTTAAAGAGGGCTGATTTGCCTAAACGCTGGGCTCCCTCGGTCAGCCAGGTTTCTTGAAACAAGCAGATATCATACTGTTCTATGATTGACCCCCAATTACCACAATTCAAGTTGCCCTTCAGCCCAGCATTATTCCACAACACCACCTTAATAGGCTTTGTGAAAGGCAAGATGCCTAGAGTTACCATGATACCCTCCAGAGCATTGGACTCAACCAGTTGTATGGACACTTGACTTGTCACCCCAGTCGTAAAGTTATTTACAATACGGAGGGGCTAGTAAAATCCTGATTAACAACCCATCGGACTATTTCCCCTTTTTCGGAGCAACCATCTCAATTAATGAAATCCTGGCAAGATGTAGGGGAATCTAAGGAGGCGTCTCACCCTCAGGATCTGATCAACAACTACTTTGAGATAAGCTGTCATGGGATCATGGCCCCACATATTGTCGTCCGAACGTGCCGTTCCAACCAAATGGGGTGAATTATGGCATTTAGTACTTTTAAAACTTAACTTCGACCCTCCAATACAGTTTTCTGAATCACCCTGAATATACCTCCTGGGAGCATGGCCAGCTCTAGTGTTGCTAAGTCAGTCCATCCCCTCCAACACATCAAGTCTATTAGCTACGGGCACCTTAAAGTCAGGGCACATGACACCTGAGGAGCAGAAGAGCCATATTTGGGATGAAAACTCCAGGAATTACTGGCCCGCTGGTGGAGTTTACCAGTAGACGGAGGTCTATAAAAATCACCAAGAGGTAAGAGTGTTATGGTGAAACCTGGCTCCTGCATGGAAGTGTCACCGGGTAGAAGATTGTAAGCCCACTGTGGACTCCTATAGTTAAGCCTTTTCGATGGGACCCTTTCCAATCCAGCCCACCCTACGAGTTAAACGAATACTGCCGGCCATATGAGGGGATAGTTTCTCTATGTTGTAAGCCAATGCAGACATTCGTTAGTTAAATCCTTATAGGATTCATTAGGTCGCGTTTTTAATCTGGAACCCATGATAAAACCACAACACAAGGGCTAATGCCATGCAAAGATAGGATTGCTTGGCAGATCAGCAGATGCGAGACAGATATGCATTTGGCATTTACTCCTTATATATTGGGCAGAAAAAGGCAATAAATAATTGAATTCAGCCCAGGGGACTTTCAATTCATAAGTAATTATTCAAATGATAAAGCATTTCTCCTCCGTTTCACGAGTCTTAAAGCCGGAGGGTTATAACACCCATGCACATAGAATTCTTTAATGGCTCATTCTTCTTGCCATTGGAGTTAAAACTGAGACAAGTGTACTACCACAGTATGAAAATATTGCCCATTGTTCACAATGTAATTAGATTTTATGAAACGTCTAAAATTGTAAGTCATATTAGTAGCTTCCAATCTCTGGCTATGAATTTCGGAACAATGTGCCATTCTAACTTTCTTTAATAGATTCCCCTGAGTTCTTCGTTTGACTAAGAATAAGATTCAGGCGAATAATGGCTATTAAGAATAATCTATAACGCAGATCAATAAAGTAAGCTTGAAATGGACAAGACGCACTTTGCATTTTAGAGCTATTTTAGCAAGATTTCCACGTGTTTTTTTCAAATCTCCGGCTGCAGAGGAAGAATGTACTGCTGCGTATTGAAATTCAAAACTCCGAAGTCTTTAGTGACAGAAAACTACTCTCTATGTGAAATGTGACCCCAGATGCAATCCTTTAATTGTTTAGTGGTATACCATGTCATTTGATATGTAAGAAAAACATAGTTTAACCTCAAATTCCAAATGCATACACATTAAGAACAAATTATGACTATTGAAAGGAACCGAAGAAAATCATTTCTTCCGCATGAGTGTGCGCGTGTGTGTACGTGTGTGTTTTCAATCACAAAGTGATATATTTTGAGAGGCACACTGAGTGTAACCAGTTTCCACTTCATGTGCCTCTCCCTGCAGCGTCACACTGACAGTCACAATTACTTTATCATGTCCCCCAATTTCTCTGTTCATTAATTTAAGTAGCAAATTTACTGAATGTATGCAACACACTCCATAAACCTGCTACAACTCTAAGTTAATAACACATTGAAAACAACTCAAGCATGATTGTCTCCGCCCGCGTACTACAGACCTTCCATACTGTATAAAATACATAATATCTATAGATTATTGGAACTAGTTCAATTCAATCGGGTCAGATCTTCCTATATTTAGGGTCTAACAGCGAACTGTCTCAGCATCCTCTCACCTGCCACTTTTAACCAAAACCTTCATGTGTCCTTCCTGCATTGCCGCATCAACCCCATGCCACCGAGGCAGACAGTACCGAGACATTGACAGACTGCAAACGAAAGCAAAAAGGACAAATATTGAAATGGGAATTTTCCATCCATATATCACACTAAGGCTCCTATCCGTATCGAAATTATCTGCTTCATTTAAATGATCATTAATTGTACCTTTCTCACCTTGTTCAGCGTTCCACCGCTTTCAAACTAATCTTGTTACGAATAGTTTTTCATATACACATAAATAAATAAATACATGCATACAGAAAATGAAAATGAAAAAAATAAACTCTAACCCAATACCTTTACTATCCTCTCAAGATTTAAATATTTAAATATATATATGGAAAACCATGTGCCCTGCAGCAGAGATGCACTCAACATTGGAAGTTCCATTACGAAATTAAAAGACTGAACCAGGCACTTGCAGTCCGATATTCTTTTAATGCCTGACGCGTTTCAGGGCCTTTTGTGCTCCTTCCTCATAGGCGTCACTGTGATGTAACAGACTTGCACACGTGCGTTTTCTCTCCTCTACCTCGTGAGAACTAATTGACCTCCAGTGGGCCTCAGGTGAGTTAAACATTTGTGGATCCTGGGAGCTGTAGTTAGTGCCTGCACAATAATCACCTTAGTAGGTTCTGTCTCCTCATCGAATTTGTAGTATTTTCCAGCCCTTCAGTGGACCTCGGACCGATCATCCTGTTCCTCAATCAGTCTTACCAATGGGCAGCTTCAGGCTCAGCGCAGTTCCAAGACTTTTGCCCCTGTTAATTTTCTCGGGCGGTGCTATCTCTCACTGTGAATATCCCGTGAAAATTTGGGAAAACAATGTGCCCTGCAGCTGAGATGCACTCAGCATTGGAAGTTCCATTAGGAAATTAAAAGACAGAAACAGCCACTTGCAGTCCGAAATTCTTTTAATGCCTGGTGCGTTTCAGAGCCTTGTGTGCTCCTTCCTCATAAGTTTCACGTTGAGGTAACAGAATTGCATGCACACATTTTCTCTCCTCTGCCTCGGGACAACCAATTGCCCTACTTTGTGCATCCTGGGACCTGTAGTGCGTGTCATGCGGCCGGAGGAGAGAAAATGCATTCTTAATGGAACTTCCAATGCTGAGTCTGTCTCTGCTGTAGGGCACATTGTTTCCAAAATTTTCATGGAAGACTCGCCAGAGTTGAAATGCGTAATGCATGTTACCTGTCATTGCCTGAATTGGTCTCAAAGGACGGTGGTGTGGCTTGGTTTGCTGAACTGCGTTTCTCCTATTACCATGACTAGAGAATCTGGATTTCATTAAAGACACAGAGGCTGGCATTATGCATAATCTTTTAATGCAGTCTCTAAGCTGCCGCATACATCACAATACAAAGGTTTCAAAAAAGAACATTGAAAATACATAAAGGGCATGAGCCGACATCAATCTGCCTCTTTTAAATGTGGAAATACTGAGAAGAAAAAGTCCATGAAATACAAGCACACTTCAAAATGTTCAAGAACTTCCAGAAGATCTTCAGGTCTAGAATGCAAAGAGAGAAGAAGTGAAGATGGATCCAAACAACTCGTAGTTAGGAAGGGTTATCTGAAAAGAAAGATAAGTAAATCATGGAGGAAATACCAAGCAATAAAGCAATAACAAATTGCAGTAGTGAATAATACAAATTATTAAGCTAGAACTGTAAACAGAAGAGCAAATAAATACAATAGAACATACCCCAGGGTGGGATGGGTAGCATAATGTCAGCCTCCGTGTCTTTAATGAAATTCAGATTCTCTAGTCATGGTAATAGAAGAATCACAATTTCATTACAAGAACGGAGGCTACAATATGCATGTTGGTAGCTTTGTAATACTACATCTGACATATGCTCAATAGGCTTGCAATAATGTCGACCAAAAGTACTAGCATTGGACCGGTTAGCAGCTTTGAGGATGTCATCCATCTTATCACCAAACCAGAGGGATTTGCTGGCCATAGCACCTCTAAGAGACTGAGTTTGAAATTTACGTAAATCAATGCCTGCTAAGTTCATAGAGGTTTAAGCCCATCTAGCAATGAAGGTTGAGGATGTAGTTTTATGTGGTTTAACAAAGGAAATGAGTAATTGGTTGACATCAGGGGGTCATAAAACAGACATTCTGTGATCGTACTCTTGCAAACAATTAACAACACAAAGTTTAGGGCAAGAGTCAAAGCGAGGGTAGAAAATTGAATCAGACTTTGTCTTAGTTCTTCTATAAATCTCAAATTTAACACCAAACATGTTTTAGGACCTATATGAAACCTCTAAAGCTTTAACGTCGGAGACTCTTCAACAAGAAATTAGACATAAAAGAGTTGATTGAAAGTTATTTTTTGTTTAGGAGAGTGTTATCCGGCCAATTAGAAAAAGGTCTTACATTAAATTTACATCCCAAAGAGAATCATATTTGGGTTTTGGAGGTCTTCTTAAACAAATGCTCTTCATAACTCCAAAAATAATTAAGTTTTTACCTACCGTTTTACCATTCACAAGGATGTGACCAGCGGAGAAAGCAGACCTATAGCAGTCAATGGCTCTATAGCTAAGACATCTATCAAATTGTTCACAAAGAAAATTATCTACATCAACAATAGGTGCCTTAAGGAAATCCATGTTCCTTTTCAGGCACCAACAAACCCAGCTTCTCCAAATGTTGTTGTATCTGTAGTGGGTACCTGGAGACCATGACTTTCTGAGGAGAGTTGCAGCTGTAGATGAAAGTCCAGAGACTTCATTGAATCTCCTGACACTTTCCAAGCAAGAAGGTTCAAATTCCCTGTCTGGATTAGGGGGTGAATTCCGCCATCTATGACTGTTAGGAGATATTCTAGGGAAGGGATTAGAAAGAGGGGGCCGCATGCCAGGTTCAGAGTGGTGGGGAACCAAGCTTGAGAGGGACCGAAGGGGGTTATTAGAAAAGGGAGCATTATTTGTGTCTCAATTTCTGTAGAACCCTTTGGATCATGGGAAAGGGGGGAAAGGCAGAGGCACTGAGACCTTTCCAAGATTGGAGAAAGGCATTCACTGCTGGAGCCCTGGGATCGGGCATCCAGCTGAAGTATTTTTCCAGTTGAAATGTTAGTCTGCTCGCGAAAAGATCTATTTGCAAGGGACCCAAAATCTTGTCCAGAGACCTGAACACGAAAATGTTGAGGTTCCAATCGCTGTGATCTTTCAGGAATCTGGAGTTCCAGTCCGCAGAGATGTTTGATTTCCCAGGAAGGTATTCCGCCATCAGAGCAATTTTGTGTTCCAGACTGAACATCCAACTTTTTTTGCCAAATTTGATAGATCCGCAGATTTGGTGCCAACCAGACGGTTTATATAGGCTACTGCAGACATGTAGTTCATCTTTAAGATGTCCGACCTGCCCTGGAGAGAGTGTTTGAAGCCAAGAAGTTTATATGCTAAGAGGATTCTTCCAGAGACCAGACGCCACCAGTGTTCTGATCGAGAAGACAAACCCCCAGCCGTGGAGGCTGGTATTTGATTCTAAAACAAATTCCGGTTTTGAACCAAAGAACGCTTTGCCATTCCAGGCGTCCAAATTCTCAAGCCACCAAGTCAGTTCTGACTGTGCTTCTTGATCTAGAGAAATGCGATCTTCATACCAAAGACCGGACCTTAGGCCCCTTGCTTTCACTCTTTGGAGAGCCCAATAATTTAGAAGCCCGTGAAAAATCGCTTGATAGAGAAGGAGAGGAGAACAAGTAGTCTGGCCAGTTCTTTCAGGGGAAATTCTTGTTGCTTCAAGACATGACAAATTTCCTTCCTGATATTGGCTATCTTCTTGGAAGGGAGTAGGAGAAGACATTTGGAGGTATCTGCGGTGTAGCCCAGAATCTCAAGAGACCTGGAAGGAGTCAAGACTAATTTTTCGTTGTTGATGATTAAGCCTAGGCTTTCTAGATGATCCATTACTGTCTTGAGATCTTGAGATATTTGGGAAAGTTCTTGAGACATATTGAGAATTTTGTCTAGATTGATGATCAAACGGATGACCCTTTCCCTTAGGTATGAGGCAATTGGTCTCATAACCTTGGTAAATCACCAAGAGGCAGAAGACGGCCCGAACCAGAGGGCTTGGAATTGATATAAGCATTTATTCCAGAGGAACTGAAGAAAGGGTTGGTGGATTTCGGCCATAGGATTGGTGAAATAAGCATCCTTCAGGTCCAATTTGACTAACCAGTCTCCCTGCAGAAGAAGATCTCTCGGAAGATGGATACTTCCATCTTGAAGTGTCTGTAGACCAAAAATGTGTTTAGATGTCTTAAAATTATCACGGGTCTCCAACCCTTGTCTTTTTTCTCTACAAGGAAGAGGGTGCTTATGAATCTGAGTTCTTCCAGAGAGACTTCTTTAATTGCTCCTTTTTGGAACATGGAGGAGATCTCTTCCTCTATTATTTTTTCTTGTCCCGAAGGGAGTGGAAAGACTCCTGGAAGAAAGGTTTGAGTAGGAGTTTCTGTAAAGTCTATTCTGAAACCCCTGACGGTATTTAAAACCCAAGGATCTTGAGTGATCACTTTCCAATTCTGAAAAACAAATTTGAGTCTCCCTCCCACTTCTTGGGGAAAGAAGGAGAGGTAGGAAGGTAAAGAGTACTCAGTTGGTGGGTTGTTGTTGATGGAGGGTCCGCAGGATCTGAATCCTCTGGAACGCATGCCTCTCTCTCTCTGGGAATAGAACTGTGAGTTGTGAATTGCTGAACGCCTCTTCTGAATCTGCATGATCTTGTGAAGGGCCTTTCGTTCAATTGGCCAGAACAGAGGCCCCTTCTTCCGGCCCGGCCAAAAAGTGTATTATTAAAGACTGTGTGCATGTTTTGTTGGGCCTAATCCAAGGCCGTAAAAGCTGCAACGTATTTGCCAAGAGACTTTATGAGATCCTCTCCAAAGAGTAAACCTTAGGGTTCTGAGAGGTCTCATTGTCAGCTATGTCTGAGAGTTTAGGGTTTATTTTTGTTAAAACAACTATACGTTTCTCAGCATTTAAGCTATCATTAGCATTGCCAAGCAGAATTAGAGCCCTCTGGCTCCATCCCCTGATCAAGTTCATATTAAGGGGAGTCCTGTTAATATAGACTTTTACAGAATTTAGAATCCCACGAGCAGAATGAAATGCAGGTCATTCTGTCATGTGCATGAGACTCTAAAAAGAACATTACACATCTTCCCCCTTCTAAAAAAAAAAACATTGAAATAAATGAAGATTAAAAGTTAGAAACAAAATTCAATGTAAGAAAAAATCACTGAGTCTCATGGGAAGTTTACCAACACACAAACTCTTTCTTTAATTGGGGACAACATCAAGAGCATTACCATTCTTTGACTCACATGAATCAAGAGGAATGTTAACACTTGTATTAGTCAATTTAGGTGTAGTTAGAGAACTACTAGGCTTCCTTACTATTGCAATTCCATAAAGGTTCCAAATGTGCCCATCACTTAACTTGACAGCATTTAGGAAAGATTTCTTCACAAGATAGGGTAAGGAATATTTTGAAACACCAGAGGATCGTTGTGGAAGACGAACACGTACCCAATCACCCACACGAGTGTGAGTGACAGCGTGCACTAGAGTCAAAGTAGGCCATTCTCTAAGCAATTTTCCATATTTGACTAGCCTGCCACGAAGTTGACCCAACAGTATTGCCCACATTTTGCGAATTTTTGTCCTTGCACCTCATCCATGATTGGAACATACGAGTATTAGGTTTTCTACCTGGACAAAATTCAAAAGGAACCAAAGATGTAGTGGAGTGAGGAACGAGTCTATACAAATAACTCTTTCTTGAATTGCAACTTTCCAGTCTTTGTTTAAAGACTTGGCTAGTTGAAAAGACTCCTTTAACAAGCGTTTGAACCTTTCCACCATACTGTTGGTTTAGGGATGGTAGAGGGAACAACGCTTGTGTCTAATACCTTTCTCAGCAAGATATGTCTCCATCTCTTTGGAAATTAATTGGACTCCATTGTCCGTAAGGAGACAATCTGGAAGACCCTTACGAGAAAAGACCTCATCAAGGAACCTAATGATGACCTTGAATTCAATACTATGGCAAATTTTAATTTCCCGCCACCTTGAAAATAGATCAATTAAAACTATAACAAAAGACTGACTAGAGTTACAGTAAATAGGTCCCAAAATATCAAGAGCCAGTTCTTGCCAGCAACGAGAAGGAGCTTCACGTACAACCATAGGTTGAACTCTGTTTTGAAGAATTTTGTCAAAGGTGTTACATTCTTGGCAATCGCTTATCATTCTAGGCCACGCAAAATGTACACGGATTCTCTCTTTCATCTCTGAAATACCTTGGTGACCTTGGTGAGCCTGTTCAGTTATAATTTCTCTGAGAGACTGTGGTGGTACCAATCTAGTTCCCCTATGAAGTAACCCAGAGGAAACAGATAATTAATGTCTTACACTCCAGAAGGCTCCTAATTCCTTTCCAACCCTCACAAACTAGTTTGCAAACCTTGACAATAGTTGAATCTTTTTCCAAAGAGGATTTCCATTCATCTTCGCTCAAGACACTACATGTAACTTCACAGACTTTATAGTCATCCTCATTACAATGAAAATCAGATAATTCATTATTCATTTCACTATAATCACATGCAACAAGATGTGACAGACAATCAGACACTTTGTTTTGTGTAAGGGTGGGCGCAAAATTTGTTCCACTTGCGGAATTTGTGGATTTTTTGCAATTTCCCGATCTGCGAATATCGCAAAATCGTGGCAAAAAATCTGCGAATGCGCGAGCGGGACGAATTTTGTTCAGGAAGCACTTACAGGGTTACAGCAGGTGCCCAAGTTGAAGCTAATTTCTTTGTAATCATTTGCAATCGGGTTACATAGAAATTAACTTCAACTTGGGCAACCGCTGTAACCCTGTAATTGCTTCTTGAGCGGCGCCTCGTTGCCTACTTGCAAATATTCTCTGACCCTGCTCTGACCCTCGAAGCAGGGTCAGAATAGTTACAATTAATTAATTAATTAATTAATTGTGGGTTTATATAGCGCTAGGATAGACTCCCGGAGGAGTATCTCCGCGCTTCGACCGCTGCGAAACCCTTCCTGGCTTCCCTGAGAGATGGTCCCTTAATGGGTATCTCCAGGGTGAGACCAGGCATCCCCGGCGGTCTGGTGGGGCCGTTAGTGCAGATGAGGCAAGCTTATGCCCAGAGTTGCCGAGTGTGATCGCTGATCAGAGTGGGCACCGAGGCGAGAGAATTATCGAGTCCGCTGACCCTGGTCCAGAAACCTGCCGCGTCGGGAATCGAACCCTGGTCCCGGGCCGTCCTCTGGTCTCGGGTCTGCCGCCTCTAACCAGTGAGCCACACTACTGCACTTGGCAACGAGGTTCGAGGTTCCTGTCACAAAAATTAAACCTTAGCAGGAAGCACTTACAGATATAAATGAAGCAGGTGCCCGAGTTCAAGCTCGAATTCAGTAACGCATTATAATTAGCCCAAGAATCTAGTGAGCACGGTTGATGCTAGGCAGGTATGCTTTCTCCCCAAATCTACCGTCTACAAATAGTGATAATCTGTGATGGAGGTCTAGGCATCCACAAATTACTCGAGCGCAATCTCCCTCTACTTCCAGTGACCAGGAGGCTGCTTTCTCCTCATCTGCTGCGCTGATCGGCCTCTGACCTTTATAAACTAGAGGCATGGGAACTCGCACAGAAGCCCGTCCCACACACACTAGGCTATGCAACCTCTTCCCGCCCTTTCCCCCACTGTGATGGACTGCTCACTCGAGGGACCTCTGCACCTGTAGGCGCGGTGGCAAAGTTACAGACACACGGGGTCACTGGAGACAAATCTTCTTGGCCTTTACACAGCTGTAGTGCAGGAAAAGCACCATACATTTACCCAACGAGGTAGCTCTTACTGCTTTCTCCTCATCTGCTGCGCTATTGGCCTCTGACCTTTATAAACAAGAGGCATGTGAACTCGCACAGATGCCCGGCCCCACACACACAAGGCTATGCAACCTCTTCCTGCCCTTTCCCCCACTGTGATGGACAGCTCACTCGAGGGACCCCGGCACCTACGGGTGCGGTGGCAAAGTTACAGACACACATGGTCACTGGAGACAACTCTTCTGGGCCTTTACACAGCTGTAGTGCAGGAAAAGCACAATACATTTACCCAACAAGGTAGCACTTACTGCTTTCTCCTCATCTGCTGTGCTGATCGGCTTCTGACCTTTATAAAAAATAGGCATGTGAACTCGCACAGAAGCCCTGCCCCACACACACTAGGCTATGCAACCTCTTCCCGCCTTTTCCCCCACTGTGATGGACAGCTCCCTCGAGGGACCTCGGCGCCTATGGGCACGGTGGCAAAGTTACAAACACACAAGGTCACTGGAGACAACTCTTCTGAGCCTTTACACAGCTGTAGTGCAGGAAAAGCACGATACATTCACCCAACGAAGTAGCACTTACTGCTGTCTTCTCATCTGCTGCGCTGATCGGCTCTGACCTTTATAAACAAGAGGCATGTGAACTCTCACAGAAGCCCGGCCCCACACACACTAGGCTATGCAACCTCTTCCCATCCTTTCCCCCACTGTGATGGACTGCTCACTCGAGGGACCTCGGCACCTGTAGGCGCGGTGGCAAAGTTACAGACACACGGGGTCACTGGAGACAACTCTTCTGGGCCTTTACACAGCTGTAGTGCAGGAAAAGCACGATAAATTTACCCAACGAGGTAGCACTTACTGCTTTCTCCTCATCTGCTGCGCTGATCGGCCTCTGACCTTTATAAACAAGAGGCATGTGAACTCCCACAGAAGCCCAGCCCCACACACACTAGGCTAATCAACCTCTTCCTGCCCTTTCCCCCACTGTGATGGACAGCTCACTCGAGGGACCTCGGCACCTATGGGCGCAGTGGCAAAGTTACAGACAGACAAGGTCACTGGAGACAACTCTTCTGGGCCTTTACACAGCTGTAGTGCAGGAAAAGCACGATAAATGTACCCAACGAGGTAGCACTTACTGCTTTCTCCTCATCTGCTGCGCTGATCGGCCTCTGACATTTATAAACAAGAGGCATGTGAAATCGCACAGAAGCCCTGCCCCACACACACTAGGCTATGCAACCTCTTCCTGCCTTTTCCCCCACTGTGATGGACAGCTCACTCGAGAGACCTCGGCGCCTATCGGCACGGTGGCTAAGTTACAAACACATGGGGTCCCTGGAGACAACTCTTCTGGGCCTTTACACAACTGTAGTGCATGAAAAGCATGATACACTTACACAACAAGGTAGCACTTACTGCTTTCTCCTCATCTGCTGTGCTGATCGGCCTCTGACCTTTATAAAGAAGAGGCATGTGAACTCTCACAGAAGCCCGGCCCCACACACACTAGGCTATGCAACCTCTTCCCACCCTTTCCCCCACTGTGATGGACTGCTCACTCGAGGGACCTCGGCACCTATGGGCACGGTGGCAAAGTTGCAGACACACGGGGTCACTGGACACAACTCTTCTGGGCCTTTACACAGCTGTAGTGCAGGAAAAGCACAATACATTTACCCAACAAGGTAGCACTTACTGTTTTTTCCTCATCTGCTGTGCTGATCGGCCTCTGACCTTTATAAACAAGAGGCATGTGAACTCACACAGAAGCCCAGCCCCACACACACTAGGCTATGCAACCTCTTCCCGCCTTTTCTCCCACTGTGATGGACAGCTCACTCGAGGGACCTCGGTGCCTATGGGCGCGGTGGCATAGTTACAGACACACCGGTCACTGGAGACAACTCTTCTGGGCCTTTACGCATCTTTAGCGCAGGAAAAGCACGATACATTTACCCAACGAGGTAGCACTTACTGATTAGCCAGTAGAAAGTACTCCAGTTGAGTATAGTGCAATTGCAAAAAAATCTGCGAATTTGCGCGAATTTGCGAACCGCGAATTGTCAAAATTCGCCCATTCTTAGTTTTGAGTGCCAGGTATGTGATGAACCACAAAATCAAAGTCTTGCAGATCAACAATCCATTTGGTAATTCTGGAGGAGGCAGCATTCAAACTCTTCTTGGTGAACAAATATTTTAAACGTTTGTGGTCAGACTGTACAGTGAAAGAGCTTCCCCACAGAAGCTTTTTAGTTTTTTTAATTGCCCAGAAAATGCAAAGTGTTTCCCTTTCTATTACCGAGTACTGTAACTCGGCACACACAAGAGCCCTTGACAAAAACATTATAGTCGTTTCATGTCCATCTTTAGTTTGTTTGAGCACTGCACTAAGCCCTTTTGAGCTAGCATCAGTAACAAGAACAGAAGGAACAGACTTATCAAAACTATGTAAAGCAGGAGCTTGACTCAAAGCTTTTCTAATGTCATCAAATTCTCCTTGACAATCTTCTGACCAAACAAAGTTTATGCCCTTCTTGAGAAGAGATCTGAGAGGGTAAGTGTAGGAGGCAAATCGACAAATAAATTTATTATAACATTCTGCCATTCCTAGAAAAGGGATCAATTCATCTCTGGATTCAGGTACAGGAAGGTGATTGATTGCATTTAATAATTTAGCTTTAGGCTTGACAGCATCCTTTGACAGTTTATGACCCAAGTAGTCGATTTCATGAAGCTTGAATTTACACTTATTCTCACGTAAGGCCAAACCACAGGACTTGAAACGATCTAGAACAGCTCTAAGTCTCTCATCATGAACAACTTGAGACGGGCCATTAACAAGAACATCTTCTTGATAGATCTTTATGCCAAGAATACCCTGTAAAATGTCTTCCATAGCTCTTTGGAAAACGGAAGCGGCCGAGTTGAGACCAAATGGAAGTCTGGTGAACTTAAAGGTACCAAAGGGCGTTATGAAAGCCGTGAGATTTTGTGACTCAGGGTCAATTTTAATCTGGTGATATGCAGCCCTGAGATCAAGGGTATAAAAAACTTCAGCACCGTCCAATTGTGTCAGCATCTCAGCAATATTAGGGAGGGGATATTTGTCAGATATGACTGCCCGATTGAGAGAGAGCAAGTCAACACAAAGCCTGACCTCAGCAGAGGCTTTACGAGCAAGAACCACAGGGTCCAACCAATCAGACGCCTCAGAAATAACAATTATTCCTTCTTCAAGCAAATTCTTTAGTTCCTTTTCCAGCAAATCTTTCAAAGCTATGGGAACATTGCGTACCTTATAAGTCACAGGAGTGGAGTCAGGCCTCAAGATAATTTTGTGGGTATAATCAGATAGACGGCCTACGCGTTCACTAAAAGCATCAAGATTGATAACAGAAGTGTGTGATAATGCAGGAGCTTATTTTGAAGAGTTGAAATAGTCTTCTCTCAACACAATGCAAGGATTACAGCCAGGGACCAACATAGCGCCACGGTCAGCTTGGTGGATCGAACTAATTATACTATTGCCCTTGAACGAAATGTAAATCTTCCCAGCTGTAAACCTTTTTCTAAACTCAATTTCTCCGTTAAAATAACTAAACAACTTAGTAGGCTGTCCACCATAAGCAAGTGTCTGGTTTAAAGACTTTTACTTTCCCAGACAAGAAGGTATCGTAGAAAGTTTTGGGGATTAAAGTAATTTTTGCTCCAGAGTCAAACAGCATATCGAATGGTCTGTCATTTATTAGCACACAATCAACTGGACTAGGAGACTTGACTTGGGAAGACTTGACTTGTGAAACATCAGTCTGATTTCATCTGAAATAGAATTAGATTAATTTTCTATCCACACTTCTTTCACACGTTTTTTGATCTTATTCTTTTGAAGCCTGCATGCTTTAGTGAAGTAACATACTTTCTTGCAATGTTGACATTTTGAATTTAAAGCAGGGCAGGACTTGTCATTGGCTAAATGATGGAGACTGTCACAGCAGAAAATGTTTCCAAGAATTGGTTTTTTGCCAGGACAATTTAGAATCCATACGTTTTGGATTTGATCTCATTGTGTTAAAGTCAGAATTTTTTAAAGGTTAAGAGTGAGGTATCACTTGTACTTTTTCGCTTTGAGATGTTGTTGCCTCACTTTGCTTTTTTTGTCATCACCTCAACGCAAGCTAAAGAAGGCTCGATTCTTTTAGCGATAGCAACAACTTCATCAAGTGTTGGATCGTCTTCTTGCCACAATTCATCATTAACTTTCTAATGGAACACCCAAGCATAAACTGATTACACACACGTTCTTCTAGTGCGCCTTCAAATTTACAATTTGAAGCGAGTTTACGTAAATGGGAGACGTACATCTCAACAGTCTCTTTAGGTTGTTGAATAGTTTTCCCAAAATGAAAACGTTCAAGAACAGTACTAATTTTAGGTAGGAAATGCTTATCTAATTTTTTTAAACAAACCTCAAATTCATTAAGACTGTCAGATTCAGAGTCAGTGAGATCAGCAAGATGTTCAAAGATGTCTTGTCCTTCTGAACCTAAGCAGTGTAGTAACAGAGCTGATTTCCTCTCAGCGCTCAGTAATACACAGACTCTAGTGTAATTGACGAAACTTTTTTCCACTTAGATCAGCGTATCTGTGGTTCTCCTGGGTTAGAAAGAAAAAATGGTGGTGGTGTGATATTTTGCATTTCTAGAACAATTTTGAATATAATTATGGATTCTAACGTAAGAAGTACATTTACAGAGTTGAAATGAGGTTGAAAAAGCTATATGTGTCAGGGTTAAGAAACAAAAACAAGAGAATAATTTACCATGAAAGCTGTGCTTGTCAGCGAAGTTAAGTTGTGTTTAAGGAGCTGTGCTTGTCAGCGAAGTATAGTTGAACAAGCAGTATAATAAAATGAAAGCAAGACTTGTAATTTCATATATTGTATTGGAGAAGCTGTGCTTGTCAGAGAAATTAAATGGACAAGCAAAAGAAAATGGTTGTTATTCGGGCTTGTAATTTCATAAGTTGTATTGCAGAAGCTGTGCTTGTCTGCGATTTTTTATTTTATTTGTTGAGACTTTTAGTGACGAGCGACCAATGAAAAAACTCGTTTTTAAGGAGAGACGAGAAAAAATGAAAGCAATGAATATTTAAATGACATTCTGTGGTTTAACATCGAGCATGTTTCTTTTATCTGACAAAGTTGAGTTTAAAGTGAATTATCTTGGAGCTTGACCACATAAACAAATAAGCGCTAGCGAAGCATTGGCTGTCTAGTGAGAGCAGTTCGAAACATTTATTAGGAGCTGAACCTGTCACCTCAGAACCGGTCACTTTGTTGCTAAGATACAGGAAGTCCTGTGAGAGCGTTTGTGAAGCTTTGTCACGTGTGCTAAATCTACGCAGTAAAGACGCGCTCTGAATAATATGTAAATAATAGTCAATCAACAAGAGAGAAAGGGTCAGGATGTCACTCTTATACCCCTTAGAAATAGTATAACAACAGCGTAAGAGTGACCAAAGAAAAAAATCAAAAAAGGGGGTGTGAGAAAACAAGATCATTCACCACCACCAGCAAAGGCTCAAATCAAAAGACTGGGTGAGTCAATCCACACTCTGAAAAAAGAACCCTCAGGCACCAACAAAAGTCAGTAGCCAGTCGTCTTCATCGGGCCCTTATTACAGGTAGGTGAATTAATGCTATACAGTGAAAAGAAGTGATGTTAAAAGGGGGAAAAGCTGTTCCCTAGTGTTCCTTTTAATAAAGGGACAGTTTTAACCCCATTAAAAACAGTGAAAACATGGACAAAGAATGGTTGAGTTAATTGGAACCAAACGTGTCCTACAAATTTCTACAAATTGGTCAACATGTTTCTGCTATCATGAGCCATATCAGCTCAGCATTCATTAGGACCCTTCATACCCCATTTGGTGTTCGGCGCATGCTAAGGCGCAAACTCCTAGGAGGGGCAAACAAACTTTATTACCAAGGACATGGAATTCCCGTGTATCAGACCTTTAACTTAAGGGGTATCCAATCTGGAAAAAAAATACATAGACATATTGTAAATTAACGTCTATGGCGTTATGAAATCAGACATGCATTCCTTAAAAACTTTATACAAACAACTAAATCCCACCCTTAATTCAGGCTAGTGGAATAAAGCTGTCAATATAACAAAAATGGGCCACACCCAGTGAGCAACACATTACTCGTCATGTGAACAATGTCGGTAAAAGTACAAAACTGACCTGGTTAACATCCAGTCTGAAGCGCTATATTCAGTGTCTCCACATGCCACAGAGGATATACCTGGCGTAATTCTTTTGCATATAACAATTATGCAAGAAGAAATCTTTTTAGAACCGTCAGTATGGTAAAGGCCTCACCCTTAATGGCGCTTGACTACCACGGTCATAATTCACTTGTGCCCGTAAATATATATACACACATCCCAAACAATGGAAGAAAGTCGTACTCAAAGTATTTTTAAAAAACAGATAAATGTAAAGAATCCGCAAAAAACTCACTATAACAATTCGTCAAGGACACAGCGTGGGCTCGTGGCAGGGGAAACCGTCACGCCCAGAATCACTATAAAGAAACAAATAGGAAAAAACATCCATGTTACGGGGACGTCTGAAAGCGGCGTGTATTGTTACTGGTCCCGTTTGCAGGGTAGATGTTAAAATTTCATTTGAGTTTTAGTTCAGAAAACACTCACATTTGTCTAGGCGACAGCCCGCTGCTTCCCCTACAGCAGTCACATCCACGGCCTGAGAACGAGGGAAACTCGGAGCCGGTTGTGCTAAAAGTAATGTGAGCAGCGTCTGTAGCGGTCACGTGGTTCACGCAAAGTACACGTTCTTAAAGTGAATGCATCAAAAGTAAAAGTAAAACTTTTTTTTTTTGCAGCATCACACTAATTATTGCGACACGCTGCTTACCGGGGTTTTACATCTCGATGCACAACGCTAGTATTACTCAATGCAATAATTAGTGTGATGCTGTGAAAAAAACCCTGTTCTTTTCCACAATAGGCTTATTTGTTGGACTTCGTTGAGACTTAAGGGTATCATATGGATATTTCAACTCTTAGATGGAGTAGAACCTTGTTCCTTTCCCCATTTCCAACTTCAGTTTCATTTACTCATTCCTTTCTTCAGAAATATACTCTTCTTATGGGAATCATTCTTGATCGTTTTTATTCTCTTTCTTTTTCGTCTTCTCTCACTAGCCCTCCTCATCTTCTTGTACTACTCTCTACTCTTCCTAAAGCGTCTCTTATCTTAAATTATTTTCTTCTCCTAATCCAGACCGTCTCAAATCCAAATTGGAACTTTCCTGGGAAACAGATCTTGGATGCACTTGGCCCATTACCCTTTGGGATAAACTCTGGTCCAAGATTTTGAAAATTTCCAGTTCTGCATCTCTCACTCAATCTCTTTTTTTTCTATATCACAGACTTTACCTCTCTCCTCTTTCTCTTTCTCATTTTACAGCTTCCTCTGGTTCTCACTGTTGGACTTGTAAATCTCCTAACGCTGATCTTTTACATATGTTCTTTTTCTGTCCAACTGTTTCTGCTTTTTGGAAACAAGCTTGGTCTTGTATTTCTCATGTTTTCTCACTCTCTATTCCATATTCACTCCCTCTTCTTTTTCTTGGAAGTCTCTCAGATTCTCTAACTCTTTCTCCACATTCACAGGGTCTTTTTGATTTTATGCTTGCACTCGCATTTCAACATATTTCTTCTAACTGGAAATCCCTTACAAATGTTTCCATACATCATTGGTCGAACTCTTTCTGTCATTTTCCTTCTGCAAATCACCCCGTAATGTTGAACTATATTGGCTACCTCCTAGCACTTACTTAGATCATTTAGCTAAAACCAATGGTTACTATTAACTCAGAGAATTTTAAACCCCTTTGAATGATTTTATTCTCTCCTACTTGTATAATTCAATACTAATTTACATTTTTCTCTTTATAATGTATGCATATATTATGTGATTCTTTTGTTTATTGCTTCTATTACTCTTTTTCTTTGCCGTTATTCTTTATAGTTAGACTTTGCTAGATGTCATTTCCCATTCCCTTCCATCCCCTCTTCCCCCTTCCCTTTCGTGGCAAAGCCCCAGTTTATACTCGGGATTGTAGTAATATTGTAATATACAAACAGAGTTTATTGATATTTTACGAACTAACTTATGCGCATACTGTAACAAAAGTGTTAAAAGTTTAAGATGCTGCAAGGACTAGATCCTTGCAAAGTGAGAAAAAATACTGGTTGGCAAGATCATTCTCTGGCATGTCTTTCTAGAAAAGTCTGTGAAAGAGTTTTTCATCATTTCAGAATGTTAGCAGTATACCACTCTCAAATGCGGAAGTTAGTCAGAAGATTGCATTACGCAAAAAGTCCAGCAATAATCTTAAGTGACTTAAACAGTGCTCTTTTGCATGGGTCAGTATCAGATGTAACAAAACTTTGTGATGAAATAGAGTTTTGTTATTTTGGTCCTGAAGAAGAGTGTAGACAAAGTGAGACATTGATAGAAGTAGGTGTTGAAGAAGATGTGGACTATAGCAATACTGAGAAGTTTGGAGAAATTACGAAGTTTAAGGTAATTTATTGTGAAAGACCAAATAATGTGTGTATTTGTTGTCGACAGAATCACTATAAAAATCAGACTAAGAATGTTGATCTGTATTTAAAAAGTGAAAAAGAAAACAATGATAAGTGGAAGGAATTTGCAACTTAGTTGATGGTAGAAGATTGCTTTGATTTGGGTACTGATAAACATATTTGTAAATATTGCTATAACAAATTAGAGGACAACGAAATGCTAGCTAGAGCTGTATATAATAACCTAGAGTTGGTAGCCATTCCTCCAGAACTGGTAGATTTAAAAATATATTAGTCTATTCCGATTCAAGCTGTTTCAGGCTATTGTTGTATGGAGCCTAAAACAGGTAACTTGCCTCGCACAGATTTACAGAGAGGATTAAAAGGAAGAGTTGTATATTTATCTTTAGATTTAAAGAAAAATATTGAAACTATTGGTGTAGAAAAAGAGGACACTGAACTAGTAGGTATTCTAGTTAAAGGTGTTCCAATGTAGAGTCAGAAAATATGGCAGGAATTAGTAGATGTCAGCAAAGTGCAAAAGGCAACGTTATATCTCATAAAAACAATAATTACTACAACAATGTGTATGTGGAAGAAGAAGAAATAGTTTTAGGAGATGATATCAAAAGGTCAAGTGGCCAAATTGAAAAAGTTGACATGTCCAAAAATGAAGAAATGTATGAACATTATAGTGTACATCCTTTACATTCCAAAGAAGTGATGGAAAATACTATTTAATTATTCCAAATGAAGAAAGCGAAGGGGACTCCTATGAGTGTTTGGGAAAAAAGTTTGGAAGCTCATTGTTATCCACAGCTCCTCCCCACTGGATAAGGTGGACGATATAACGAACAACCAGTACAGATTCCCGCATCAGAATATCGGACATCAAGATTGTACTCAGAAGATCTAAGATTTTGACTTTGTATCCCATATATATTTTATCTTTGGACTTTCATATGCAGACAACCATATATTCAAAACAGGAGTTAATCTTTAAAATATTTCTATAAAGGAGCATTTGGATAAAGTACATGAGAGAGATGATCGTTTAGAATCTCAATTAATTAATTTGATGGTGAGTCAGCATGGTACTAATGAGTATTGTTATTGTCATCATGGAGAACTTAAATGCATGTTAAGGAACTTAGGATCTCCTACATGGTTTGTTACGCTAAGCTGTGCTGAATATGCATGGGACGATTTACTTGAATTTCTTCGAGAAGCAAATTCAAATATTAAAAACATTGAACTCAAGACACCTGGAGAACTGTGATCCTTGGATCCTGTAAACGTGTGCAGATGTTTTAATCATAGGTTTCAAGCTTTGATGTCTTTTATCTGCAATAAAAACAATCCTCCTCTTGGAGATATATTGATTTCTTTTGGAGAAAGGAGTATCAAGCTAGAGGTGCTCCTCACATACATTTGGTTTCATTGATCCATACACATTTAGAACTGATTCAGATGAGGCTGTTTTATCTTTTATTGCAGACTATGTTACATGTGCTATAACAAAAACAAGAGAAGAAAACACCTTAAGTCAACAAGTTTTTTTACGGTTTCAAACTCATCGGTGTGGCAAATACTGTTGACGGATAGAAAAGTTTTATACCAAATGTCGTTTTGGATTTCCACATCCAGTGTTTCATGTCAGAAGTGAAAAATACCATCACTAGAAAATCTCCTAAAAATGCTTACAATTTAAAAAGAAGTGAGCAATCAAAGTATATTAATGATTATAATCCAGTTATTTTGTCGATGTGGAATGCTAATCTGTATATCCAGTATTTTCCAGATAATTCCATTGCTGGTTCATGGTATGTAACGTCATACATAACAAAATCAGAAAAGACGGAGTTGAAAGAAATGTGGGAAGAAATTTACCATGTGAAGAGTCTTAGCAAGAATTTGTACAGCTTTAATTTGAAGATGCTGTTCCATCGAGAGATTGGATCCTATGAATGTTCGGATTGGTTGTCCTCTGCAAGTTTATATTCAAAGTCAAGAGGAATCATTTGGGTTAGTCTAGGTCTTCCTGCAACACAAAATCAAGTACTTAAATCTATGCAAGAAATCGAATATTTAGCATTAAATGAACTGGAAAGCACATATATTGTTAAAACAAACATTTTGGATACATACTATCAACATAGAAGTTCTAATCTTGAAAACATATGTCTCTATGAAGTGCTGCAATATTACAGTTGTAAGAGAAATATGAAAGAGAACATAAATGAAGAAAAATATGCAGTGATTGGTTCAGAAGGATATTTGGTGAAACATAGTAAAGGAAATCTGATTAATCATAGGAAACTGACTTGCAATACTCCTGATAAATGTGAATTTTACGATTTAGCACTTCTGCAACTCTTCAAGCCTTGGTGTACAGAACTGGAATTACTTGGAGATTTTCTGTGTTATGAAAATTCTTTTAATACATGTAAAGATAGCATTGAATGCCGTTTATCTAAATGATCTTAAAATGTTCAATGAAGAAATTGATAAAGAAGCAACTATTGCAGCTGAGATTGCTAGAGGCAGTTCTCAAGACAGTCAACGTTCTGCTCCACTGAGTCAAGATCCACTAGGACAACCAATTGTTGAAAATGAAGCAGAAATCGCCTTGAATGAAGTGGAAACAGCAATGCATCAAGCTCAAGAAGATATTATGGACTTAGCCAACTTGGAAGCACAACTAAATGTTGAATATAAAGAAATATATCAGCAAGTGAGACAACAGATTGACCATGGATTTCTTAATGAAAAAAAAGAATGCACATGCAGATCATTTCATCCTATCCGAATGTATGTGAGTGGACAAGCTGCAACAGGAAATCACCAGTTATCTGCAGAAAACAATTGGCTCACATATATCTTGTGTTGTAACTGCTCCAACTGGGTTGGCAGCACACAACATTAAAGGATTTACATTGCATTGTTTACTTATGCTACCTGTTGAGCATGAAAACAAATTTGAATATCACAAGCTATCTGGAGAAGCTTGTAATGAAGTTTCAAGAGTACTAAAGAAAATGAAACTTCTGATTATTGATGAGGTGACCATGGTCGCAAACGTAATGCCTGTCTTTGTGCATTTAAGAATGCAGCACATTTTCAAAACAGAATACAATGTCTTATTTGGAGGAAAATATGTGATAGTTTTTAGTGATCTACTGCAAATTACCCCTGTAAAAGGGCAACCAGGGTTTAAAACACTTGTTCATGAAGACACCAGAAAGTGTTTGGGAAGTATTGGAAATGAGAAAATTTGGTCAAATTTTGAATACAAAGAACGTAATAAAAATATGCGACAGGCAAGTGATGAAGACTGTGGAAGTATTCTGCAAGATATAAGAATTGGTGTATTGACAGAACATTGTAAAGAAGCTTTGCAAGGTCGGCTACTTACAAACTTGTTTTCAAATGAAGATGTTCCCCCAGAAATATTATACAAAAAAATCAGAGAAAATAAATCTATAATCTGCCTAATGACAGCACTGTGAGAGTGTTCTTCATATAATGAAGAACTTTTAAAGTTGGAAAAAGAAGAAATAATAAAAATGGAAGCCATTAATAAAATAGAGCATGAAGGTATTACTATTATTTTCTCAGACAAATTAAAAACCAAATTGGATTCATTGGAACAATCTATATCTAAGACTGCTAGTTTAGAAAAGAATTTATATGTATGTGAAAACTGTTGGGTAATTTTACAGCATAATTTGGATATGGAAAAAGGTTTAGGAAATGGAGCAATTGAAAAAGTTGTTGATTTTGTTAATTATCAAAATAGAGATGGAATTGAATTTTTAAAGAATAAATTTGATCAGATTGCAGAACTAAAACAGATTGGACGTTGTTCTGTTTGTTTTTTGCTTGTTGAAGGTTTGTATGTTCGTAGATAACAGTGTCCTCTTTCTTTTGCATATGCGGTGACCATTCATAAATCTCAAGGTTTAAGTGTGGACAGCGCTTTGGTAAACATTGGAAATACAGGGGCAGATTTACAATAACTGGCGCATCCCCAGGGATGTGCTAGTTATTGTGCGCCGCAGCTCCGCCACCCATGGTGCGCTGCATTTACAATGCGGCGCACCATGGGGCAAAAACGGCACAGATGCGTGACGCATCTGTGCCGTAAAGGCAGCGCATTGCTGGGGTTGCGTCGCAAGCACGAAGCAGCTGCAGCAATGCTCTAGGGGACCCTATCTGTCCAATGCTGCGTCAAGCCTTACGCATAGGGTTTTAACGCCGCATTGGCCAAAAAGTGACTGAGTGAAATCTTGTAGATTTCACTCAGCAGCTTTTAGGAGGCGTTCCTGCGCAGTAACACCCCCCCCCCCCCCGGTGCCAGAACTCCTCCTTATGGCGCAGGGCTTTACAACATGACGCATCTCGCAGATGCTTCACGTTGTAAATACCCCGCACCATGGTGCATCTTTTGTGCCGCCGCTGCGTAACAAAAATGACGCAACAGTGGCGTAAAAGAGGCGCAAGGGGCTTGTAAATCTGTCCCACAGTGTTTAAAGAGAGGATGCCGTATGTTGCATTGTCCCGAGTCAGAACTTTATATGGGTTGTATTTGATTGGTTTTGATAAGAGGAAGATCAGTGCAAATGCACATTGTCTAAGAGAGTATAATCGGTTAAGAAGACTATATGCTCCCAATTTAGGTGAATATACTATTTATGAAAAGCGTGTAGTAGGTCGAAAACGAACATATTAGAATCTCTGTAGTGAAGTTGTAAAGAAGAAAAAAAATCAAGACAATGCTGAGATTCTAAAGAAAAAGGACACTGTTGAAGAGATTGTAGGATATCAGTTAGAAAACAGTTCAGGTATCAACTGCTGTGCTAATGTAGTGGTGAATGTAGTATTTTTTCTAAAACAATCTCCAACAGTAAATTATGGAGAATCATGAAAAAAGGTTTTGTTCCTTGTTGCATTCAATCTTTGAAAAATTGAGAATTGATAAAACTAAAATCCAAAGTGTTTCTAGAATTGGAAATCTTCTGGATATATGTTCTGGTTCGTCACAATTTACACTGAATGTACAGCAAGATGCTCAGGAATGTTTTATGCTTATGCTAGCAGTATTTGGAAGATGAAGGAATACAAATTGAAAATCTGTTTGGACTTTATTATAGAAGGGAACATGAATGTGAAAATTCTACATTTACTTGTACCACTAACATAGACACTGAAAGGTTCATATATTTGGCAATACCAGATTGTAAAACAGTGGGGCATATTACCAACAACTAGCGATAATTTTTGTCTCTAACTTGTTTAGAGACAAAAATTATCGCCGCACATCGGCGATTTTTATCGCAGATAAACCTTGCTATTAACAAGGTTTATCGCAAATGCGATAAAAAACGGCCGAAATGCATGAATATCGCTGAAAAGTCCGCGATATTCATGCATTATCGAGCAAATGCTCTTAGCCATGTTATCCACCTCCCATTGGATAACATGGCTAAGAACTGCTCAGGGCAGGTGTTAGCTTTTGGAGATATTCCCGCTTAGCGCGAATATCTCCAAAAGTTGGTAATAGGAGATAGCGATGTTAGCGACTGTTTTCAGTCTCTAACATCTTGGCACGCCCACTTTGCATCTCATTAGTGATAAATATCACTGACATGCAAAGTGGGGCCCAAGATGGTCGCTATCTCCTACTAGCTGTCGCTAACTGGTGTTAGCGACAGCTTGGTAATAGGGAGATAATTTTATCTCCGCTTTCTTTGCTTTTAAAGCCAAAAAAGTGGAGATAAACCCCCTTGATAATATGCCCCAGTGTCTTTTAACAAATTAGTTAAATCATCTAATCAATATATGGAGTGTAGTCACTGCAAATCAGAAATGTTATCAACAATATTTATAGGATGATTTGAGCAATATAATATTTTAATAATACAACGTTGTAGAGCAGATGGAAGAAAATTTGAAACTTTAATTAAAACCTTTGTAGCAAGTCAACTATCAACATCAGGAAGAACTTTCGTAGCAGTAACAGTAATTTTTCACCAGACATAGCAAAGGCACATCTGCATACCAGGCCCTACCGGGTATGTAGCGCCCTATACAAATGCTCTGATTGATTGATTGATTGATTGATTGACATTGGAGGATTAGCCACAAGCACCTCTTTGTTCTCCTTAGCCTCTGCCTTTATCGTCCACTAATGGATTTCTGCTGTGATCCATAAAGGGCTCTTAGCCTTAACTGCAGGCTTAGGAATGTTCTCAGGGCTCCCTATTTTTTGTGTGACAGCAAGCTCTGTAGAGTGGTGACCACTCTGGTCCGTGTTGTCCTCTAGGCGTCCTGAGGATTTAAATGTAGTCTCTATCTCGTGTTTCTCCTCTTCTGAGGGACAAGCCAGATTGTTTGTTGGTCCAAGGGGGGCCTGGAAGAAGTGAGTAATGAGCCCTTGAGGTGGGGTGTTACAGTTATTTTGCTTCTGAGTTTGTAAGATGGCTGTGCTTCTTGTAGTACTTCTTTGTGCAGGCCCTACATGCTCAACCTTCACCGGGTCTGGGTCTTTATTGTTTGGCTGTTTCTTTTTAAGCTTCATATTCATGTGTCAATGTCTGGAAGTTCTGAAGGTTCAATTCAGTGCTTATGCCCCTCCAGGTTATAGCACCCCTTTGCCCTTAGTTAGGCTCCTCTAGGGTCCTCTTTGAGGCTCCCCCCAGAGACCCCTGGAAACCAAACCCCGGCTTGATTATTCAAGGCAGATCTGGCACCATACATTGTTAATTGGGGAAGCCGGATTATACTGTGATAGAAGCTATTAGAGCTATGATACCAGCATTGTCTGAGACCAGAGCTGAACCCAGGACCTGGAACTGGTAGGAAAAGGTGGTAAGGTGAGGGGCACAGTACTTCCCCTACACAGCACAGTACTGCGTTCTTAATCTTTGTTTTTTATTTTTTTATCACTCCTGCTCCCTACTGTCTCATGGTGCAGTGTACACAACTGTTATAGTAGCTGCTCCCACAGGCTGCTTCCACTGCTCCAATCGTCAAGTAAGACCAGGCCTGCCTATTGCCCTGAGGGAAGCCAGGCAAGCGGGCCCACTGGTGCTACCACAAGCCGCACCCAACCTAGTTGGGCCGCTCCTGTGATGCAACCCGGGTTCACTCTCAGCAAGTGTCAACTAGTGATGGCTTGTCAGATTACTGCCTTGGAGCCTTTTCTGCACACGTGCGTTTGCCTCAGCCGCATCCTCTGGGAGCTGAAGTCCCCTGCGCCGCTTGCAACATGGTTGCTGCTGGGGGGGGGGAGACTACTACACCCCCCTACAGTAGTGCCTACAGCAATGGCACCTGGAGCCATAGTCCTCTGCTCCACTTGTGACCTGATTGCTGTTTGCAGGGTGGGGAATCCCTTCCTTCTCTCCTCCCTTATTGCCTCGTTGCGGTGGTGGCATCTGCATCAGGATAAGCAGAAGCGGTATCAGCAGAGACCCACAGCGAGAGTGGAGCTGTAGCTCGGGACAGGCGGTGCAAAAAGAAAGATAAAACAGCCTCCTTCCCCTAGCCTTGGCCTTAGCCCCACAACTCACTGCGTCACCACGTCTCCCGCTCTTTGTCTCTGTTCTGCTCAAACACTTGGTCTCTTGGAACTCGGCACTGCGTCATATCCTCACTCAGCACTTTGTCTCCTTCTCACTTGGCACCAGTCACATCCATCCAAATGTTTAAAACTAATGGCCCACTCACTTCAGCTGTTCTGTTGAAAGTTTTGGGGTGATTCATCAAATAGGACCCGAGAAAAAGGGGTCCCAGAGTGCATTTTCTCCATGTCCATATCCTTAGCAAACTTTAAACAAGACTACAGCCCTTGATTCAAAAAGCACTTTTTTTGGTTAAATGGTGTAACTCCCCTCTGTAGTTTCTGAAAAATGTAAACATTTCTCAGATATACAACTAGAGACGCAGAGGATCCTTCCTGATCTCATGCCTGCAATCTGATTGGCTGCCAAAACTTCAAAGCAGGAAGTGTTGGCAGCCAATTTGTGACTTGGTTGACTGAGTCACAAGAAAACAGTAAACAAAACAACAAAAGGAGTCAGGGTGGTCAGGGTGGAAACACCCTGACCACTAGGCCTGATTAGGGGGTCCCGCAGGGACAATCAGGGCCAAAAAAGCATTTTTTAAACAAATTGGCGGAATACGTGGTAGATTCACGCATCTGGTAGACAATGAAATAAACAAAGCATGTGCTCCAGGGCTTTATTTCCTTTAAGCCCCCAGGTGGGCCAGGTCCTGGGGGCAATATAAAAATGAGACGCGGGCCCACATGGGCCCCTGAATGTCCCAGAGACGCCACCTCCCTGGGCCTTATAGATTGAATGCAAGGGGCCAGGCACCCCCCCACAGCACCAGAGGGCCGCCACCTCCATAGGGCTAAATTTAGAAAGATGTATGGGGGACTCCAACCCTCCGACAGAGCCCTGGGGACTGCCACCTTCCTGAAGCTATATTTAAAAGTAACGTGTGGGGGCTCCAGGCCCCCCACTCAAGTCCAAGGGACCACAACCTCACGGGGGCTAAAATACTGTTGGAGGGGGCCATGCAGACCCGTCATTGAGCCATAAAGGCCCCGGGGACCACCACCCCCAGGGTCAACTTCAGCAATGTCCCAGGATGACCACCCTGCGACATTGCAATTTTCTATGGGATGACAGGAGAACTGCTCCCACCATCCCATACCAAAGAAGTGCACCACTTTGAAAAAGTGAGAACATTTTGCTCTTTTACTCCCAGGGAGCTGAATGTTAGTATTCCAATACCCAACAGAATTTTGTATTGGATCTAGCACCCCAAGCTCTAACAGGAACTTCTTTTTTTATGCGAGGGACAACATTACTTACAGATACATGGGAATTCAATGGGGAGCACATTCACTCCAAGTCACGCCTGTCTCTACGTTCATGCTTTTTAATCAGAATACATTCAAAGCGAAGTCAATACCTTCCAAAAAATATATATAGCTTTGGAGATACTATATTGATGATGAGCTGGTAATATGGAAGGCCAGACCACCAGAAACAACCACTTTTGCTAACTGGTTGAACGTCCTCGACCCACACTTGCAATTCATAATGATGGGAATGAATTCCCTTTTCTAGACCTCCCTATACGTGCAGGGAATGGAAAACTTACTACTGAAGTGCATTACAAACCAATGGTCCATAGCAATTCATTATGCTTCGATAGCTTCCAACCTCGCAGTCTATGAGAAAACCTACCAATAGGTCAAATTCTCCAGCTGTGACGCAATTGCTCTAAAAAAGAAGAGTATACAACAGACGCAAAAAACTGTGCACAAAACTACTTGAAAAGAATTACCCTGAAAGAATAGTTAAAGCGGCTTACAAAAGAGCCCCTAAAAATAATAGGGAACAACTTCTTGAAACGTGGCCAAGGCAAGATGGTGAATGACTCATCTGTGTATCTACTTATAACACGCTGTCTAAAGTGTTCCAGAAGGTGATCAAAAGCAACTGGAAAATTCTGCAGACGGTGGGGTCTTAATATTGAGAAGCCTATATTTTCATTCAAAAGGGGTACAAGGATCGCAGATCTATTGGTGCAAACACATCCATAATCAATCCCCGAAAAAAACATGCAGTCTACACTATGTAAACTTCCTCCACCCACCTGACATTCACCATGTGGCAAGTGCATCGCATGCCCCTTTGACAAAGAGAGAAAAAGAAGTAGACATTGGTCTTAGGACATCGTGGAGGTTATAAACTCTCATGAACTGCAATTCAAAAAATGTCGTTTATTTAATCAAATGTCCGTGTAACCTTTTGTACATGGGAATGACCACAAGACAAGTCTGCATTAGAATAACAGAGCACCAAAGTGCCATCCAGTGCAAAAGGGAAGCCACCAGACTAACAGAAAATTACATACAAGCAAGCCACAATAATAATGAGGTGGAATGGTGTGAGTTAGAAAGACTCACTCAAACAAACCCCAATATGAGTGAGCCCCATCTCCTGTTAGAACAGAGATGGAGATACAGATTACGAACAGATCTATATGGGTTGAGTGATGATAAACCTTGGGTGGCTTTAAACAAAGAAACTAATGGGCATATATTAGCAAGGGCACTATTGCCGCTTTAGCTGGACTTTTTCCTGCTAAAGGGGCGATATTTTTATCACCCTATTAGCACGCTGTCGCTGTTAGGGACAGTTTTTCTGTGATAGCGACCATGTAAACTATCACCATGCATGGAAGAGATAAATATTGCTAATGATATGCGAAGTAGGCGTACCCTCGCTAAATCTCACAAAAAAGTTGCTAACTCACTATCGCACTATTAGCAATGATCGCCTGGACCTGCTTAGCGATAAAAAGAAGTTGCGCTAAGGCCCCTTAGCTGGAGATAAATAAGAACTGCTAAAACCTGGTCTAAAACTGAACAATTGGTGATAAAAAGAGTCAAACAAGGGAGACCAGCCCAGACACAAAGCTGATGACTTGCAGATGCCATGGAGACACTAATCATTCAGCTTGGAGACCCACAAAGGCAACAACCACCACTGCCACTGCCACCACTTCCTGGACCACCACCAAGGCTGCGCTGAAGAAGACAGCGGCCCATGCACAGACGTCTCATCATTGGTGACCTAAAACCAGAGGATGTCATAGCCCAATACAGGCTCAAAAGGACATCCATAGACTACATCCTGAACCAGATAGCCCACAAGCTGACACCATCAACCCAGCAGATAACTAATATCCCCCCGCAAACAAAGCTGCTAGATGTGCTGCATTTCTTGACCTCAGGGACTTTTCAACCTACAACATCCAGACTTTGAGGAGTCTCACAGGCATCCTTCTCAATATTCCTCCCAACTGTGTTGGATGGCATAATCAGCCTGATACCCCAGGAACTCTACTTCCCAACACTGTGCAGGAACAGCTCCTGGTCAAGCAACCATTCCATGCCATAGCAGGATTCCCACAAGTTCTGGGTGCAATAAACTTCACACCTGCCCGATTTGTGCCTCCTGGGGACAGGGCCCACATATATCACAATGGAAAGCACACTCACTCCATGAATGTGCATGTGATAGTGGACCACTATGGACTGTTCACAAATGTCATAGCCAAGTTCCCAGGGAGTGTGAGCGATTTGTATATCTTCCAACAGTCCATCATAAATCAGCGCTTCCAGGATGGGACATATGGAAATTAAGTCCTAGTTGGTAAGTAACAATCCAACATACTATTTGCATCAACATTACACACATGCAAAACAGAAATGTGCAAATGTCCATGTCACAATATTCCATACAACAGGTCAAACAACATCACCCCACACCAGACACACTAACATCATGAACTGTGTCAACTGCAGCTGGATATGTTGATCAACCTTACTCTAAGGCATAGACCTTTGCCCCCACCCCAAGCAAATGTGTCGAGAGGTGAGAAACATGCATGTGCGATGGAGAAACATTACTCATAAAGAAAGTTGAAACACAAGTCCCACTGTGCATGTCTTGTGCTGGACAGGCAGGGTGAATACCACAGCAGGTGTGGACATGTTGCCATATAGTGCGCAAATGTAGCCCAGTTTGACGTCACTTACTGAGTGTGACCCAGTAGCACACAACAATGTGGGAAAACTTGTGAAGGCTGCATGGAGGAACCAGAGGCTGGTGAGGCAGATGCAGGCCACTGATTACACCTGTAGGTACATGGAGATGGATGTTTCAAATATGATGCACATATACATAGCTTAGTGGTGTGTACATCTGAAGGCAATGGCCAACCAGGTGATCACACATGCTGAAGGTTACGTCACCAGGAGGATGGCCCATATATTACCTATGTAGATGATGTACCAGCTACAGATCGGCAATGCTGCAAATCACAGAAAACCCACATGGAAGAGCATTTGTGTGTGTCTGTGTTGTTGAGGGTGAATAATAGCCACCTGTCAATGTTGGTGGTGCTTTCCTATAATATCCCAAAGCCTGCACCAGCTCCACCACATGTATACACAGATGCATCAACCAAGTTAAATGTTGGTGCTGACTGAGTTGTCCTCCATTGCCTGCGTGTATAGCAGTTGCACAATGGGACAAGGGTGCATGGCCAGTTATAGATATATGTATACAGCATGTAGTCTTGTGCCATTGCTGACAACTGCAGTGTTGTGACTGTTGCTGTTGAAGGTGGTGTGTACCATACCACAGGGTAACTGTGCATCACCAACTCAGTGGTGGCCTACATGTACTCAATGGTGGCTTGGGGTACAACAACAAGGTTGTGTGTGTGTAAGTAGACAACACACGTGCGTTCAGTGTGCCTGATGAACTAGATGTAGTCCACACATACAATAAAATTACTCTCTCATTCATCATTTGTAAAGTGTATGCTCACCCGCTGTTGTGTCCCTGTGACAATAGCAGATATACAAATGTTGGAGCAAGATAGAGGAAACAGCATGCATGTCTGCCAGTTCTTGATGCCTTTTGCGAAGAGCCATGTAATTAGCCTTTTACAGAAGGCGCTTCCCATGGCTCAGTGCCCAGGACCACTGGCAACGAGCCCCAATGTCTGGCAGCCGACATGAGCATAACATCAAGGTCCGTGTCAAAATTTTTGCCGGTTTAGTGGCAGTGTTCAGCAACTAATCTAAAGCTTTACTTGATAATATGCCCCAATCCATGGTTTGATATATACAATGCGAGCTGCTGCATATTCAATAGGTAGCACTGTTTCACAGGTCAAATCATTGATATACCAAGGTACAAGAGATTCCACAAATCAATATGAGATGTGATCACTGCATGTACTACGGGTTGCTGACCCTGATGGGAAATAGGTCCCGGACCTGACTCAGGACTTGCAATGTTCATAAACATGTCCCTGCTACTTTACTAATTTGGCTCCCATACGGAATATGGAGTCATGCCATATAAGAAAGTAATTCCCGTCAGTGTTGTGATTTGGGAGTTGACCAAGAGTATGAGGCCACCAGGCAGATGTCCATACAAATGACGCTCCTCCCATGAACATCACCTCTGTTGAACTGCCATTAAGTTGCAGGCAGTGATTAGGTATCCATGCAGTAACAGCCACCATGCAGGGAAAAATTGTTAGGCGATGAGGTCTGGCATTTTGAACATTGTGAAGATAAGCAGAGTTTGATCAGCGAATGATACAATTGAGACCCAGTGCACCTACACCATTCTGGAAAGTGGTTAGAAATATAGATCAAATTGTTTGGTGTTCAATATCGAGCCCTTAGGGCCTCCATGTAGGAGGGGAGTACTTTCAGAAGAGACTCTCGCTTGTAACACATGAACACCCCTTGATGTAATGAAATAACTTGGCACAAAAGGGGGTGGTAATGGACGGAGCATCCGAACCAATCAAACACTCACACCCAGTCAACAGATCTGGGTTTAATCCATCACCGTTCTTTAGCCCACTCTGCCACCCCAGTTCAGACATGGCTATATGCAAATCAGTCTGACCCTGTGCCTCATGGGAACAGTCCAGTCCGAACTGCCAAGCCATGCCTTCCCTGGACCGGAAACAAGCTTCCGAGGACCGGTTTCTGGCATTCCAGCCGTCTTCAGCCCGGCTTGCTTGAATCCAGTGGCAAAGTGAGCAAGGGACTCACGTCTGAGCATACCCTGCCACACTTATGGTGGCCAAAAGTGGGACAAAAGGGGGTGGTAATGGACGGACCATCTGAACCAATCAAACACTCACACCCAGTCAAAAGATCTGGGTTTAATCCATCACCGTTCTCTAGCCCACTCTGCCACCCCAGTTCAGACATGGCTATATGCAAATCAGTCTGACCCTGTGCCTCATGGGAACAGTCCAGCCCGAACTGCTAAGCCATGCCTTACATTTCTGGAAATATGGAAATAGGGCATGAAATGTGTTACAATATGACATTTGGGCATCAGGTTGGGGGGCAAATATGGAAATGGGGTGTGAAAAGTGGCACAATATGAAATTTGGGTGTCAAGTTAGGGTGCAAATATGGAAAAGGGGCGTGAAATATGGCACAATATGACATTTGGGTGTCAGGTGGGGTGGCAAATATGGAAATGGGGTGTGAAAAGTGGCACAATATGAAATTTGGTCGTCAAGTTGGGGTGCAAATATGGAAAAGGAGCATGAAATGTGGCACAATATGACATTTAGACGTCAGGTGGGGGCTAATATGGAAATGGGGCGTGAAATGTTGGGCATTATGAAATATAGGGGACATATTGGAGAAAAAAGGGAAATGGGGAGTCTAATGAAGTCACAACATTTATCAGTCTGTCAGAAGACATTAGCCTGGAAGCCATTACCACATACAGAACAATAAGGTCTACCACAACTATGTTGACCTGCTACTTGCCGAAACTGATGGACCACCACCACCACCACAGACACACAAAAAACACCAACATCTCCAAAAGGGCTCCATGCATGGGTGAAGACACCTCCTACAGCTGGACAGACAACTCTATGAGGACACACACAGACACCTGGCTCATTCATAGCTAGCAGTGAGACACATCTCCCATTGCATATGAACTACTACGTAACATAAACATATGACAATACACATGCAGGTACACACGCACCTGGAAGTGTACAGAAAGTGATGGCCCTATGTCATGTGTCCCCCATGGGTGAGTAGCACATGTATAAAGAAAAAATACTTCATGATGGCCCACTTGTGAGCAATGCCAACATGGCTTGACATTTGTGGTGGCTAAGCCAGCAAATAGTGCAGACTTGCTTGGGTACAGCGCTGCCGGGAGCTTTCTTTCTACAGGCACATTTATTAGTTGTATGCTGACCTGCTGCACATCTTGGTGAGCGGCAGCACAACTACACTCCTGCTGCAGCCCTGAGGCAAATTTATTGGAAAATCTAGGCCTGCTAATCGCACCGCTGAGCCAGGGACTCCTGAACAGCAGAGTGCACTCATAACATATCTGAGTTGCTGGCTATGTGAAGCCACGGATTAGCTCCACCCCCCAGGCTGTGGCAAGTAGTGCAGTTCCCATTACGGTGCCACTGGGAGGAGGACTCAGGCCACAAAGCACATGGGAGTGCAAACTGTGCCCTGGACATCTGCTCGACTGGACCATTGTAGTAACTTGGAACAAGACGCCAACTCTCTGTGTGCCTGCGTGGTCCTGCACACTGACACCTGTTCCTGGGAGGATGACCCAGAGGGTCACACCCTACATCCTGTGATGAACCACTACACTCCCAGATTTGTGAAAGAGATCCCTAGATGGACTACGGCGTTCCCCAAAAGTCCTGCTGCTAAACGGGTTCTTGGTGAAAGTGGGGACAGAAACTTAGGACAAACGGGTGGCGAGTCACGATGAGTCACATTGCATCTGGACATCCCTGAGGGCCTTCACCTCAACCCACCCACCCCTGACCTTAGACTGTCTGATCCTGTGCACTGTGGATCTGGTGATCAGCACAGGGAGATGACCGAAGCTTTGTTGTGATCCTGCGTGCTGGGGTGGTGCGGTGGTGCCTCTGCTGGCCCAGCCGCAAAACACAGTCTCTGCATTGCCCCACTTCCATCCACACTGCTCTCCTCTGCTGTGTGGACTAGCTATAACTGTCGACATGTCCCAGCACTCACCAACTGCTGTGCCTTTGGCGTGGGCACAGAAGTGTGACGGGGAGGACTCGATGCCTAAGAAACACTGATAGGTGCGGCAACAGACGCTCAGTACCCGTGCCATACTGCGACCACACAACGAGTGACTTGTAATGGACACTTTTCCAGCCATTCCTACTCGCATTGCAGATGTGGAGCACATTGTTGCACCAAGACGGGAGCTGTTGCATGTTCATCCTGACATCGTAGTGCAGGGAAGGCCGCCACCCCTGTGATACAAACCAAGCGGCGAGGATAAATCTCCCAAACGCACCATGCAGAGCTGGGCTTTAGCAAACAACACCTCACTCTCCCGCTGGACACTGTTCACCAACCCGCCAACCTATTGTCCCACTGTAATGTAGATCTCCAGGTGCCCTACACTTCAGCCTGCACTTCCTGCCAAATGGTGCTGCCCTGGTGTGTCTGTTTCACCTGTGACGGGTGGACATTCCGAAGCTCCACCTAGTCCATGCCAGGAGGCAACATGTGGCTAAGACCCCAGCGACATGTCACATGGCACTAGTGCCAGGGTGGGTGCAGGAGGCGCACTGACCTCCCCTCTGTCCTTCAGGGGCAAATCAAGTAAGATGTCAATACAAAACACAATGGATTAAGGCTCTGGCAAGCACGGTGCACTTTTAGTAGCAGATGAAAAGCTGGGTGAGTCACTACAGCAAGTATGCTCTTCCTCAATAAACAAAATTGTGAAGGTGGCTATAGACCTCACACATCTACGTGCAGATTATCACTAACGGGTAGATCGCACCATTCCCACAGAAGCTGACATTGCTGAAATTGACCTGCATGTTGCAGCTGCAAACCTACACATACTAAACTTACTCAACCATGTTGAGTTGCTGGAAGACAGAGTCGAGGATGCTGAAGGACGGACAAAACGCAACAACGTATGCATGGTGGGCCTGCCGGAAGGCCAGGAGGTGAAAGATCCAGAGGTGTACACCGAGACTTGGCCCTACTTTATGCTATATGAATGTACGCTCTCATCTTGCATCGTAGTGGAACGGGTGCACAGGGTGACCACAAGACCATTGCTAATGGGTTTGAAGCCACCTATGTTCTAAATCCGCATCCTCAACTACAGGGAGAGGGATGCCATAATGCAAGAAAATATAAAACAACAAGACATTCAGGCTGTCAATCATTCAAAATTTTCATCCAGGTCTACACGTTACAGGTCACAAAGCACAGATACACAATCATGGCAGTCAAGAAACGTCTTAGGCAATACAAGCTTCTGTACTCTATCCTGTTCCCAGCGCGTCTAGGTCTAGTAGCAAAGGGAAATACTCTCTTCGTTTGTAATCCAGAACAGGCTGAAGAATGGAAGGACTTACACCTCTGCAAACACTGAGACTGTGCCCACAAATCCTCAACAGCAGTCGCACAATGCATCTTCCCACCGCCCCAATGCAGCTAAAAGGTGGAGGCAATCTCATACCTGACAATCTGCAGGACCAGATTTGACCCAAGCGCAGATTGAATGTTGCAAGGTACTCAAGGCCACAGAGGACATCACAGGATTTCAACTGGACCACCTGGCTCTACCAATTGTGTTTTAACTACATTGAATTTTCTACTTTAGCTTTTAAATGATTTTTAATTATGTTTTATGAATATTGTAGTGCTATTATTGCAATGGTTTTAATTAACTATGCTAATAAAAACTAAACTAAACTAAACTAAAACCTGGTTCTACCATGAGCCAACAGGACCAGATCAGCCACAATCACTGCTCCCACAGGCATCTAAATACTCTCACGAACTGCCCAATTTCACTCCACAAATGTCCTGCTACATTGCCTAACAAGCTGCCCTTGTGCGCCACTTGGGTGGCACACCCGTGCTAACTACTGGGACTAGCAGTCATGGAATGCCTATCCTGAACTGTCTTGTGTCACAATCCCTATGAACTCAAACATACTTGCATTTTGGCTGTGTCACGATCACTGACTATGATGACCCTGAGGGTCCTCACATTCCCAAGCTGCGCTCCCACACGCTTTCCATATGTCGGTATGGATCATCCGGCTGGGATGTTGCACTGTGCGGCAGATGACCACTTGCAACTGTCTGGCAGCTGGGGACCTCACAAAAACCAATGAAGACACTTGCATATCCTTGGTCCATAACGCAGTGCATAGCACACACCCCTCTGGCATTGTGTGAATGTTGCCTTAGTTCAAGGTTTGGATGATTGACTGTTGCAAATTAGGCCTTTTGTAATCACTTATGCTTTTGGAACTGTTTGTATTGCCATCTAACATCTGTAGAAGGTCCATTTTCAAACATTTAGTTCCAGGGTAGCCAACACTGCGACCACATTTACTTGTTGCGACATCTACATACACATGTGCTCTCTTTTTTTTTTTTTTGAAAACCTTTATTTGACATTTTCAACCAGATACAAACACGGGCCTACAACCCCCAGGGCTGGCCGCTAAGCAATTGCAACACAATATTACGATCAAAACTTCAGACCCAGCCTCCAGGGGAGCATAGTCGCTACATTCACAATGCGCACTGGTTGGAAGACATATCAAATTGGGAACAGGATACAAAAGGTTTCATTTTATAATATAAAATAGAAGGATCAGGTGCCATACAATATCTCAAGCTATGAAGAGGGGGCGAGTGAAATAGCAGTGTGTCCACAGTTAATTCGCTTTCATATAGGTCAGTGGCGTTAAAGCAGACGACACCCGGATAAACAAGCATACCATTACGGTCTTGCCAACATTTATGCCCGTCCCGTGGCCCCGAAACATCGCGAGAGTTGAGGCACAGATGTGAAAGCAGAAATGGACCGAACAATGAACCCACTACGCTGACCCGGAAAAAGAGAAAGAAAAGGCCAAAGAAGATAAGAAAAGAAAAAAAAGGCCATAGAAACAAAGAAAAAACAAAACTCCCATCCCCCAACCCCCCACCCTGCACCCCTGCAGATGACTACGGCCTACCCCCCCAGCAGCGTGCCTGTCGCCCAAGAACCGAAACCCAAAATATAGAAGAAACAGGGAAAAAAGGGGAAAAGAAATTAAACCCCACCGAAGAGGGGAAATGGAGGAGGGCTTTATTCAACGCACTCCCGGTCTCTCGCCCCCGTCCTAACCAACCCCGCCCCGGACTCCGTTAATTCAATAAAACAATCCCGTTAACCATAATACCACAATGAACAACCCAGACAGCAATCTCAGCCTTGGCCCCGTCGATTACATTCGCTGAGTCCTTCAGGGGAAGAAAGCCCCGTCCTCAAAATGTCAAAAGGTACACAGAAGTTAGCAGAACAGGGGTCCACAGATGAAAAAAGAACGGCAGGTCCCAAATTAGCCGGCTGGTACCAACAATGCCCCTCCCCGTCTCCGAAGCCGGGCTTTATCCCATCCGCCATCATGATAGAGCGACTGGGGAGGGGGGTCGACACAGTCCAAAACAGTTCACGGTACCAATTGAAAGGATCCAAAGTGGGGACAGCATGTAAATGTTCCGACAGTTGCAAAACCGGGGATTCCAACGGATTAATTGAGTCACCAAGCACAGTACTTTCGGGTAGATCCACTGCGATAGGGGCAAATACAGCTTCCAGCGCCGGGTCTAAGTACGCCACCGGGGCGTCAATCGAAAGGCGGGCTGGCCGCCGGGTCTCGGGCGTCAAGTCAGGATCCGGTCTCAATCCTTTGATTCCATCCGCCGCCAACAACAGGCTACAGGTCTGGGCTTTAACAGTCTCCTGAAGTGCCGCAAGGGCCTCCAGCACCGTCCGCAATGACGGGCCACTTTGAGCCTGCTCTGTCAGCCTCCATTTTTCCTCAGGCATGGTGTTTCCCACAGGAGAGGCGCCTTCTCCGGGGGAAGATGAGGCAGAGCAGGAATGAGCCATGAGGGACAGACTGGTAGCGTGCAGTGGCGCGTAGTGAGATTCCAACCCAAGGGGCACCGGCGATATGAATGCCGGACCCACGGTCCGGGACCCCCACAATACCGTGCTGTGCGTCACTTGTCACCTCACCTCCTATAGAATACCAGGCAGCAGATGGTAGCAGAGCAATCCCAAAATTCTGAATGTTCCTGAGACCGGACCCAACCGCATTCAACAGTCCGTTGTTGTTCAACTCGGACCCAGCTAGGCCAGCACTCGAGACCCCGGCTTCTCGGCTGGGTTAGGCCTCAAATCAGTCCTCAACGTTACTCCGCTCCACGGTGTCAGAGAAACTCCGGGATCACATCATCGGAGTGCAAATCGGGTCACACACACGGGTCCGGAGCAGGAAATCAGGATAGATGACAGGATAGTAGAGCGTAGGACGGAGGTCAGCGGAGCCGGGAGACTATGCGGCCATCTTGGTTGGTGTCGTAGCTCCTCCTCATGTGCTCTCTTTTTGTTTACACTCTTCATCTACTATGACCTCCTCAAAATGGGCACATGGAATGGGCGTGGCATACACTGTCGCGTTCTAATCTAGGACCCCGATCAATACTGTGACCTTATGCCCCTATATGGCTATAATCCATTCATACCCCTATATTGGCATAAACGATCAAATGCAATATTCAGAAACTCGTCTCTGGCCTCACACGATCAGAGCCACATTTCAGAATCTCTTCCTCTGCAGCTTCCTCTGCAGCTCATTAGAGCAAATGACACAGCAGAAGCCACTATCTAAGATTCCTAGATTACACTCCGAGTTCTTCAACAGGATAAAACTCAGCAACCTGGGAAAACCTCGCTTGCTATATTTTGATTAGTAATAGAACTCTAATGAGCACTGAGAGACGATCACTTCCTAGTGACATCTTTATTGACGTCTTATGTCCAAAAACTTACGTCAAACAAGGCACCTTTCAGGTATAAATATTACCAACGTTGCCTTAAGCAAACGCTGCCTCAACGACATTGATGATAGCGATGGTGTGGTGAACATAGGAGCAGAACAGCTGTCCCCCTGCAAAGCCCAGCAGATACAAGCTGCCCACGGACGCTGCCCCTCCTCCTCCTCGACGAGCTGAGAGAGACACTGTCTTTTTTCCTGCCGAGAAAATCCAGCTCCGGCATTTTCAGCCTACTCTTGCGAGTGACTGGGATATTGAGTCCTCGAAGGAGATACAAGACCTCCAACATTCTGTTCCAGAGGTATGGTGTTGACTAAACCCTTAGAGAGAATTCTTGAAGCAAACCTTGGCAAAACCAACTTAACTTAAACTGCTACTTACTCCCTTCCACGTATTAGGCTTAGGTCAGGTACACTGGGGTAGGCGTAGTTAGAAGCACCAGTTGAGTACGTTAGCCTAATGTATATATGAATGTATATATGTTTTATTCATTTTAAACCATTGTATGGCTAAGAAACCATATCAATGCTTTTACAGTATTATTTTGCAATCCTCATTTTACTGTACACACTTTTTATAATAACTAGTCTTGCAATTGTGGCAATTCATTTCTCTTGTATGAGAAGAAAGACTGTTCAATAAATAATACCTTTTTATTGAAAACGCCCGTCTCTCTATTCTCTGCATATTGGTGAAAGTAATCTGCACAAAACTGACTGAGTAAAATAACTGTCTATTGTTTCACACGACTCTAGAGATTGACTCTTATTCTAAGGAGCAAAGTTGTCATGTTTATGCGGTTGTTGGAAAACTGAATCCCTTCTTGTCTGTACCAGGGAAGCTGATCACTTTCTATTCAGTCAAGAAAGTTTCCAGTGACCTCTGAGCTAGTTGGTAACAAACCCAATTAAGTTTAGCCTAGTCAGTGGAGACCTGGAAGATCCTCACTTTTACGTCCATACTACTGTTTATGTTATTCCAATGCGCAGGGCCTATTGGGAAAATAGGAACTACACTACATGGCGCCCAACTTTTGGTAAGGCGATAAAACTAACGCAAGACGTTAGAGTAACTCAGTCGTGCATTTTTCACACAGACCTCTTTCTCCCGTAAATACTCCAATAGATGTCTGGAGTGGGTGAAAGTTTAAAATCCACCCGACCTCAGTAGGAAGAGATTCCTATGAAAAGCTCTGGTTTATTCAACGTTGAAGGATACAGTGTTCCAAAATATTGTGCACCTAATCTTTGACTCCTTGGAGACCTGCTCTGCAAAACCTGCATTTATAAAATGTCAGTAGAAAACAGAACTGATGCCGCAGTAAATGCGACTCAGCAGGGTCCCGATAATACAGGGACTACTGAACCGGGTGCGATAATCATCCCGGCACATTTAAGAAAATCTATAACGTCAAAACTTATAGAAAATGGACTGACCACACAAGGTGGCACAGTCGTCTTCGTGATAGAGGCACACGAATATCGGCAGACAAAGGTATTCTATTCTTGGATAAAATTCCCAGCGGCAAACGCCGCAACACACGAGTTCCACTACTATATAGTAGGGGATCCACCGGAAGAGTACGCTCCTTTCGAGGAGATTGAAATCCCATTAAAATACCAAGAGCACCTGCTCTGCTTTAAAGGCGCCCTAAAACATGATGATCATATAACCAGGCTCGGTCCACTAGGTAGACCAGGAGCAACGTGGCCGGTTCTAGCCAGCTACACACCACATTCGGACATTGCAAAAATGTCTAGAGAAGAGCTGTTAATACAGCTAAAAACATTAATTAAAATACATAGACAATTAGTCCAATATGTAATGCGGACAGCAACAGTCCAAACAGCTGTTAACGTTCCACAGCTGACCCCTCATCAGGGGAACACAAATAAAATTACATCACAGAACATACAATCATGTCTTGGTAAAACACCCATAAACGGGAACAAATTCCTTTCTGGTTAGCGCAGAAAATTACTCAAATAGAGGCAGTATTTCCGAACACTACCCCTATTGAGAAACACAGAATTCTGACCATCTGCCTTCCAATGGGGGTCGCACCACACGTGGAGGACTGTGACACTTAGGGTACAGTCTTTGCTTCCATTTACACAAAAACACATGGTGTTCCGTCAATGGCGGTAATACCAGATGTGCTAAAACAGATTCAGAATGAATACGGTCCAGAATCTGCTTTAACTCTTGGTATGAAATTACTGAAAGACTTCAAACAGGTCTCGGCTATATTACTAGCCAATGTAAAAGGAGAAGCAGCATCTGTGGCGATCCGCCAGAAGTTGAAGGAAACAGATGTAACAGAACAGCCAATTGAGCTTGCCAGAATCATAGAAAAATGTTATGAAGAACTAGGTAGAGACAGCTTGGGTGGGAAACCAGTTAAACCCCAACTGCTCGAAAATCCTGAAAAATTATTTATTAAAAATAATTCAAACACTCCTAAACAGAGCTGGGATGGAAATAAACAATCCACTCCCAAGGAAAAAGTTTTCCAGTCCAGAGGAAGGTCTCCTCGACGGAGGGAAAGAACTCCGACTCGAGAACACCAGTCTCCCCAGAGGGATCCCTCTGAGAACAGATATAACCTTAGAAATAGGGATAATTTGAAAAGCCTGATAGATATCAAAGTATTGATACACATCCCTGTCGATCTTTTTCGCAGAAATCGAAAAGAAGAGGACGGTCAGACCCAGGAGAGCACACCAAGTCCAAAGACAAGGAACCTGCTCAAAATAAAAAATCTAAATTTCCAATAAAGAAGGTAGCCAGTATTAGAGTAATCGAACATGCCGAGAATACTGAGGACACAGTTGAAAAATGGGGAGTGGGCACAGACAATGCTAGACAGTGCCGCAGAAATCAGTATAGCCCGCAAGATCCTGATGAGTCATCTGGAGACAGTGGACACGAATGAATACATTCAAGTAGAAACTGCCGACACCAGAGTTAGTGAGCCCCATAAGATATACGAAATACCATTGCGTATAGAGGGTGATAAGACTAGGAAAATAAGGGGTCTATTTTGGGATAAACTCTCAAAAAGCTATGATATTCTGTTAGCTGAAAAAGATTGGCCCCCAGAATTTGTCAGGAAGTGCCCTCGTGGCGAAGAAATGATTATGCCTGCCTTCTCGAATCACATTCCGATTCACAAAAAATATACTTATGCAAGGAAATGGGCAGTAGCCCAGGCACCAGCATTATATAAAAATCATGTAGGATGGGATGAGGACTCTCCTCCTCACAAAATCCAGTTAAAAAGTCAACCGACTGCACAAAGGCAGTATCCCATTAAGCAAGAAGCTAAAAAACAAGTCAGGGAGATTTTAGTTCAACTAGAATACCAGGGGGTGATTGAAACATGCACCTCTCAAATGAACAATCCTTTGTTTCCTGTCTCCAAACCAGACAATTCATATCGTCTAGTTTGAACCCCCACTCATGCAACTATTTTACAATGGCGCCAGCAAGCTGCCAGCGCCGTTGTAAATAGTTACAAAGTTAGCTTGTACAGGAACCACTAGATAAAACGAAGCAGGTGCTGCTTTATTTTATCTAAGTGCTTCCTGTGCAAGCTAACTTTGTAACTATTTTACAACGGCGCTGGCAGCTTGCTGGCGCCATTGTAAAATAGTTGCATGGCTGGGCACAGGTCTGCAGCTCACTCAAGGGACCCCTGCGCCCTTCGGGGCGATTGCATAGTAACACACACATGGTCGCTCGAACTAGTTGATGCTCAAATTCAGTGACTCATTCATTAGCCCAAAAACAATCGTGAGCGTCGTCGAGGCTGGACAGATGAGCCTTCTTCCCAAATATACCGTGGAAAATCAGCTGTGATGCTGGATAGGCTTTGCATCCTTGACTTTCACGAGCGCAATACCCGTGCTGTTCCTGTGACCAGGAGCTTCTTTCTCTTCATCTGCTGAACTGATCTTTCTCTGACCTTTCATTCACACAAGAGGCACATACCCTACTGGGCAGCACATTGTGTTCGCACGGGTTTCTGCAAGTTCGCACGCGTTTTGTACAATTTCGCAATTTGCGAAATTGTACAAAACCCTCGCGAACTTGCAGAAACCCGTGCAAACATAAAAAAAAAAATCTGCGCGGATTCGCGGATTTTGCGGATTTTGCGGATTTTCGCAATCCGCAAATTTGCAAATCCGCAAATTCGCGGATTGCCAATCCGCAAAATCCGCTCATTCAACTTTAAAAAGTCTCGAATTGGCCATCTGACAGTATTATTTTTAGGATACGAATTAATAAGTGAAGGAAAAAGCCTCGCGGACAACTTCTTAGAGAAGTGCGCTGTACTCCAAGCTCCAAAAACACTGAAGAACTTACAATCGATTCTAGGCTTCCTGAATTTCGGTAGAACTTACATTCTAAATTATGCAGAGAGGGTTAAACCTCTCTACGAACTAATTAAACCTGATTTTAAACCAATCAACTGGACTCAAAAACATACAGAAATTTTGAGATCTCTGCAAACAGACATGTTAGCAAAAACAAAATTAGATACACGTGACAACACACGAAATCTTGTAATCCGAGTAATCCCAGGAAGATGCGGATTCACGTACCTGACCTCTAATGAGAGAGAAAAGGTACCAATTTCAATTAAATTTCACTTGTACACACAAGTGGAAAAAACATTCAGTCCAACAGAAAATACTGTGAAAGCAGTAGAAACTGCATTAGCGAATGAAAGGGAACTAGCACACGGCAAAAGGATTAATGTCCTCACGGCGGAATCCGCCTTCGAGGCGCTATTCAGCACAGTAATTCTACCTACAGTGTCACTGGATCCGAAATGGATACAGTGTATAGATTCTCTTGGAGCGGAAGATGTGAAATACTATTTTGCCCCGCTATTCGAAAAACTGAATGATTTGACTTATGAAGAAGAATATCCTCTGCCAATCGAACTTCTGCCTCTCCCACAGTACGCCTGTATAATCTATACAGATAGATTTGTACAGCATTTTAACGTAGAGAACAAATCCTACGATGCAGCATGTGCGATTGTTAAAGGTCGTTGGCTGTGCAGTAAATTCAGACCGAAAATAACAAAAACTGAATCAGTTAGAAACTGTTCGGCTCAGAGAGCTGAAATCCGAGGTTTAAAGATGGCGCTTGAAAATGCAGAACGTGAATTCCCGACACTAATCGTGTGCGATTCTGATTTCTGCATCAACTCTTACAATAATAAATTACAGAGCTGGGTTCAAAATGATTACAAAGATGACACAGGTGCCACAAAAAAGCATAAAATGCTTTGGAAACAGGTAGTTCTTTTACGGAAGGAACTACAAAAGACTCACGTGATACACACCCTGAGTCATCAACGTGATGGCGTTCACGTTGCAGGGAATTCATTGGCTAATACAGCCACAGCGGAAGCAACTAAACCGGCTTCCGTAGCCACAAAAAAGCGTTCAGAAAAATACATAGACTGGGAAACCATGCTGGCAGTCAAAGCGTCCGTAAAAGGCGACTGTGCAGCACTACCCGTGAACTATCCACTCAATTATGCATACGTAATTGATGCAAACTCCATTCCTTTTGCTCAAATCCCTGGAGTGGGGGATAGAGTAATTCCAAACATGAATAGAAGAGGTTTCCTATTACAGGAAGCACATATGGGGTTGGGTCTGAGACACCAAACAATCAGGGACTCTCTGAGAGAATTGCAACCAGAGTACTGGTGGCCGGAAATGAGTGAAGGAATTCATGATTTTGCAAAAAATTGTGAAGACTGCAACAGAGATCGCAGTGGAGAACCGGCCAGTGTAGTGTCAGGAACCCTAATAGAAAGCATAAGGGGATCTATCCGTGCAATCAAACAAGAGAAACGCGTCCCATTATATATCATTAAGACTAAATCCACTTAAAAAATGTGGCCCCAGCGCTCGGCTGATGCCAGAACGGTTATAAAAGATCTGCGAGTCTTTATGGGCACATACGCAATTTCCATGTTCCATTCTGGTAAATACACCAACTTCTCAAAAGGGGGGGGGGTCCAAGGGATATAGAGTTTAAAGACCCACACCTGGTTTTATCCCCAGCTCCAAATAGATATACACCATAAGAAACACAGGGGGTTTATTAGCTAACTATTAGAGCTATGCTATCACTACGGAGTCACCTAGATCTCAACGTGTGTGCAAAAGAATAAGGACAAAGTAAGAAAACAAGTGGATACAAAGGTGAAAAAGAGATCGATACATTATAGACTATTCATCAGTGGCTGGCCAGTCCAAAAGAGTGATGTAGGGTTTCCATCAAAAAAGACTTTTGTGATCAGTCATATCATCTGGCCAAACCCTGAAGTGTGAACGGCTAGTCCCCTGATCAATGGGACTGAACCACACAGTGTTGATATCTTAGGATTTGGTCAACCAGTACTGATGAAACATCCGCAATGACTGATCTATTGATGGTTTTGAAAAAGGTGCAACAAAACAGAAAATGTGATTTAAAATAGGATGGAATGTCCTCCTTTACGCAACTTTATTCTATGGACAAGACATGCCTCCTAATTAAAAACAGAACAGTGCAAGATGACAGTAACAAATATCTGTCTGTGAAGGGGCCAACATGTTTCTGCCTATTGGGTGTCTAATCCCACGGCATTCATCAGGGCCTCTGTTCTTATACTCGTTGCACCCTTGCAAGTGAAAAAAGTTCACCTCCACCATAAGAAGAAATGGGAAAACTGAAAAGAGATGGTTCACTACGGTACAACCTGTAATAACCATATGTTGTCAACCTCCGACTCACTCGTACTCTAGTGAATCCTGCGAAGGAAAACACATCAAACAATAACTTATATATCTGATTGTATCGGTTCTCAATACACCCTATCCACCCAACATTAATGTGTGAAAAAAGTAGTAAATTCAATGCTCACCCCGACTGATGGGTGAAGCTACCTCACCTCGCCTGGACACTGCTCAGGTATAGGAGGCACCGCGCTGGTATAGGGAAGAAAGGAGGAAATGTCGCATAATAAAGCTAAAAACATAGAAGCCTATCACTATGTGTCAAACTCCTTCCTGTGTTGCCCTATTTCCCAGAGTTTAAAACTGAAGTAGGTCCATAGCAGCTCCAGTGGAACCAGCAAACTAGTGTCCTAACACTATTACCTCTGACAACTACTGGTCTAAATCCCAGCAAGATTCTAATCACAAGATGTTATTTATTCATTTTGATACCAACTCTGTAGTATCTTGGCAGCAAATAGTCTTACTTACCTAACCGTCGGTACCTCAAGCTGTCATCTGAGGCTTGGGGGAGGCACCGACCTCAGTGTGGATTTAGTATAAATAGGCTATGGGGGGTAGTTTGTATGGTAACCTTCCGCCTAACTTGGATACTACATCTCAACCCAATAATCAATGTGACATGTCCTGTACTATATTGTTTGCCCCAAAACATAGAGGACAGTACCTTTTCCAGTGTTCAATACCCATTAATGATCAAATATTAAGTATATTCCACTGCGCACTACTTTGCGTTCGAAACTACGCTCTAAATCACGCGTGATCTCATGTAAAAACTACAAAATTGCATCATCGCGGCCATCTTAGTAGTCTTCCCGCGATCACTAGGAAATAACGCGTGATTGCGCGCGAAGGACTACCAGATATCGTCACGGCAGCCATAATTGTAGTCCCGGCATCGGCGTCTTTCAAGATAGACACAATTATACCGATATTAGGACAACAACAAAAGGGAAACAGTCTCCCTAGGTGTAAAATAAGTGTTAACCCCTCAGCTCTCCCTTAGTGGCAATAAATAGGGAAATAGAAGGACTAATGGGTATGGCGTGATATCGCGAGATCTAGCGAGGTCTCCATGGTGGGAACTACTCAGTGACATCACTTCAGGGCAAACTGGTAGTCCAGCAATGTCGCGCATAGGCAAACTATATAGGATTACAAATGCAAAGTAGATGACTAATGGGCTAAACAGAATTGCACAGCCAATCTGTGTATTTTGACCTTACAGAGACCAATTTTACTGTATATAGAGAATGATTTTCAAAAAACACTATGCCAATTTAATTCCAAGGTGGTAGTATTTTATGGCCAGTGGTCTTTGTGTTCATAGTGCAGTATCTATGTGATTTAATAGTATATCAGAGCTGTCTCGCTCACATGTTGCACTAGGACTTCTATATCAGTGTGTAACGAGTCTCAACAACTCGCATTGGCTTGTCATGTGTCCATGTACCTATTGGTAACATTTGCAATGCCGTAGTAAGGAGTTACATTAGAGTCCACGGAATATCATCGTTTAATCCCCTTTTGTCTGACTCCAGCTTATAAATCCATTGTTGTTCTTTTCTGAATAGGTATTGAGACACATCACTTATGTGACTAGGTATATGCGGTTTCTCTAACAATGTCCATTGGAAATCAGTTTCGTGATGTGCCTGTTCTACAAAATGTCTGGTGAGTCTAGTATGACTTTTTTTACATCGGAATGAACTCTTGTGTTCCAGTATTCTCGTGCGAACACGCCTAGTGGTCATTCCTACATATCGTGTAGAACACGAACAGGTCAGCATATAAATCAGATTAGTGATGTTGCAATTACTGAAGTTGTTCAGTTGCCAAGGTCTATTCGTACCTATGTCAATTTCCTTGGTGTGTCTCGTCTGGGGACATACCGAGCATGTGCCGCATGGATGGTGCCCTACCACCAGAGGGAGATCCCAAAGGGTTTCGCCAAGTTTTTTCGGAGTCTCTCTTGGTCGTGTATGAACCAGGCGATCACGAATACTGGTGGCCCTTTTGAATGCAAACAGAGGTTGTGCTATTTTGTCTTCACCATGATTCAAAAGACGCCAGTGTCTTTTAACTATCTTTTGTATTGCATTGCTTCTGGTATTGAAGGTACTCACAAACGTGAGTCTTTCCAATGGTGGTTTGACACATGGGGCTTCGAGGAGTGCCTCTCTGTTGTTGTTCAAAGCTCTTTTTCTCGATTGCTTGATGAGCCGTTTGGGATAATGTCTATCTCTCAATTGTTGACCCAGGTTCTCAGCATGTATCTCAAAGTCCTCTCTACTAGAACAATTCCTACGAACACGTAGGAATCGGCCATAAGGTAAATTTTGGCGCAGGGACTTAGGGTGATAACTCTCATACAGGAGAAGTGAGTTTCGCGCCATTGGTTTCCTATAGAGTTCACTCTGCAGGCCTGCAGGAGTGGCATAGATAGATAAGTCCAGGAAAGCTATTCTATCTCTGTTGGCTTCCATGGTGAATTTCAGGAACTGATTTTGGCTATTCAGCCATTGATGGAATTGGTTGGCAGAGTCCAGTGATCCCCTCCACACCACCAAAACGTCATCAATATAACGCTTCCACCACCTGATAGAGGTGTGGAAGGGGTTGGTGGGGGTTAACACATATTGTTGTTCAAACTGGTGTACATAAAGGTTCGCCAGACTCGGCGCGAAAACGCTGCCCATACTGGTTCCAGAGATCTGGAGAAACAGCTTGTCTTCGTGTCTGAAAAAGTTCCTTTTCATGGCCAAATCGGCTAAGGCCATTATGAAGGGTACAGGTGTAATTGTGTCACCTATGCTATCCCTCAGGATGGATGTTACAACTTCTAAAGTCTCATCCTGAGGGATAGAGGTGTACAGAGATTCTACGTCTAGAGATACCAACAGGTCTCTCTCTATGTCAAAGTCTATTAGTGGTAGGACTCTAAGCACATCTTTAGTATCCTGCAAGTATGTTGGCATCTGTTGTACAATTGGCCGCAGGAAATGGTCAACAAAAGTCGACAAAGGCTCCAATACTGACCCAATGCCAGATATATTAGGCCTTCCAGGAGCTGGTCTTTGTGGTTTGTGTACCTTTGGCAATAGGTAAAAGTAAGGTGTTATTGGATGTTTTGAGACCAGAAACATTGCTTCATTTTGAGTAATCCACCCCTCAGAGAGTGCCTCTTCAACTAGATGCTTTATCTCCCTAGTGATATCCTCCGTGGGGTCAGCAGTCAAAGGGGAATATGCTTGTGTGTTGTCTAGTTGTCTGTAACACTCCTTCTTGTAATCCGTAGTGTTCAATATAACTATAGAGCCACCCTTATCTGCAGGCTTTATAGTTATTGACTGACCCTCAGACAAAGATTTCAGTATCAATTGTTCGGACTTACTCAGGTTATTGTATGACCTGATCTTCTGATTCCATAGTCCCGTGACATCGTCAGCTACAGCTTGTTCAAACGCTAGGACCTGCGGCGGAACAGTGTGTAAAGGTGGCTGAAATCTGGATTTATTTTTTAATCCAGTGTTAGTGACTGTCGTCTGACTTTCCTCAGTGTTCTTATCTTTAAAAAGATAATGGAGTCTCAATTTTCTAAAGAACTGGCTGAGTTCGCATTGGAAGGTAAAAGGGTCCCCCTGGTTCGTCATGACAAACCCTAAACCTTTGTTTAATACCTCTTCCTCAGGTGTAGTTATTATCTTGGAGGATAGGTTGACTACGAGGGAGGGTTCCCTGATGAACCTACTTTCTGGCTCTTGGCAGTCTGGCTCCGTGTCCCCATGTGAGGGCCTGTCTGGTCTTGCCATTGTACCCCCGTGTTTTGTGCCGGTCTCCTTTTGCCTCTGGGTCGGCGGGGACCAAACCCTAAAAAATGTTGAGGATTATAGGCATTGGGAAACCCTTGAAAGTTGGGAGGCGGTGGTGGTATTCCGGGATAGGGTTGTTGATTAGGCGGAAAACCCCAAGGATTAGGTGGCCACCACTGCTGGTATTGTTGGTTGCCACACGAATAAGGTCTACCCCCCTGGCCCTCCCACGTTGTGGGAAACTTGGTGTGCTTGTGTAGGTGTTATCTGGATCACTACTATCAGATCCTGAGCTAGCGTAATTGGAACCAAAGCGTCTGCCATTGTTCCTGAACACAGGAGGTGAATAGGTGTCACTTGTGTAGGGATACACACGTTCATGTTTCCATTTTGCTAGATCTTTTTTGAATTTGTCCAATTTGGCTTGCAAAATACTTTCATGGAACTCACCCGAAGATTTATTTGATTCGTCTTGTTGTTTTTTTGAACACAATTGGAGTTATCGTTGTTCTTATTGCTGCTTCTAAAACCTGTATCTCTACAAGAATAGTGTCAGCTATTCTTTTGGCTGTGCTGATAATCAGTATGAGCCAGTCTCTAGTGCATCTCCATGCTATTAACGACCAGTCCTTCAGAAAGGCTTTATCTTGTAGGAAAAGTCGGGGCATTGGAGACCACTAGCCCAGGTGGAGCACAGCTTACTCTCAGATATTCCGCCATGGCTATACCATGGGCCAGAGTCCGGGCTTGTGATTTTTTTAAAACTTGAACTTGAGCCCAATCATCTCCTGTACTTGTGGTGACTGTAGAGGATGTGTCTAAGACACTTGGCATACTGTCCAAAACAGATTTGTACATGGCATCATCATACGCGAGGCCACTAATTTCTGCCATGTTTGTGTTAAGAATTAATGTCAGAGAAATGTGTCAGGAACGCCGAAGCCTAGTCAACACTGAAACTGCGGTCAACCCACTCTCAGTATCAGGTTAGCAGTCCCAATGTATAGTAACTGGCTACACCATCAATACTATGGTGGTATAATGCGGACCCGAAGACAAACAGCTGCTCATTACTGGTAAATACACCAACTTCTCAAAAGGGGGGGGGGGTCCAAGGGATATAGAGTTTAAAGACCCACACCTGGTTTTGTCCCCAGCTCCAAATAGATATACACCATAAGAAACACAGGGGGTCTATTAGCTAACTATTAGAGCTATGCTATCACTACGGAGTCACCTAGATCTCAACGTGTGTGCAAAAGAATAAGGACAAAGTAAGAAAACAAGCGGATACAAAGGTGAAAAAGAGATCGATACATTATAGACTATTCATCAGTGGCTGACCAGTCCAAAAGAGTGATGTAGGGTTTTCATCAAAAAAGACTTTTGTGATCAGTCATATCATCTGGCCAAACCCTGGAGTGTGAACGGCTAGTCCCCTGATCAATGGGACTGAACCACACAGTGTTGATATCTTAGGATTTGGTCCACCAGTACTGATGAAACATCCGCAATGACTGATCTATTGATGGTTTTGAAAAAGGTGCAACAAAACAGAAAATGTGACTTAAAATAGGAATGAATGTCCTCCTTTACGCAACTTTATTCTATGGACAAGACATGCCTCCTAATTAAAAACAGAACAGTGCAAGATGACAGTAACAAATATCTGTCTGTGAAGGGGCCAACATGTTTCTGCCTATTGGGTGTCTAATCCCACGGCATTCATCAGGGCCTCTGTTCTTATACTCGTTGCAGTCTTACAAGTAAAAAAAGTTCACCTCCACCATAAGAAGAAATGGGAAAACTGAAAAAGATGGTTCACTACGATACAACCTGTAATAACCATATGTTGTCACCCTCCGACTCACTCGTACTCTAGTGAATCCTGCGAAGGAAAACACATCAAACAATAACTTATATATCTGAATGTTTCGGTTCTCAATACACCCTATCCACCCAACATTAATGTGTGAAAAAAGTAGTAAATTCAATGCTCACCCCGACTGATGGATGAAGCTACCTCACCTCGCCTGGACACTGCTCAGGTATAGGAGGCACCGCACTGGTATAGGGAAGAAAGGAGGAAATGTTGCATAATAAAGCTAAAAACATATAAGCCTATCACTATGTGTCAAACTCCTTCCTGTATTGCCCTATTTCCCAGAGTTTAAAACTGAAGTAGGTCCATAGCAGCTCCAGTGGACCCAGCAAACTAGTGTCCTAACACTATTACCTCTGACAACTACTGGTCTAAATCCCAGCAAGATTCTAATCACAAGATGTTATTTATTCATTTTGATACCAACTCTGTAGTATCTTGGCAGCAAATAGTCTCACTTACCTAACCGTCGGTACCTCAAGCTGTCATCTGAGGCTTGGGGGAGGCACCGACCTCAGTGTGGATTGAGTGTAAATAGGCTATGGGGGGTAGTTTGTATGGTAACCTTCCGCCTAACTTGGATACTATATCTGAACCCAATAATCAATGTGACATGTCCTGTACTATATTGTTTGCCCCAAAACATAGAGGACAGTACCTTTTCCAGTGTTCAATACCCATTAATGATCAAATATTAAGTATATTCCACTGCGCACTACTTTGCGTTCGAAACCACGCTCCAAATCACGCGTGATCTCATGTAAAAACTACAAAATTGCATCATCGCGGCCATCTTAGTAGTCTTCCCGCGATCACTAGGAAATAACGCGTGATCGCGCGCGAAGGACTACCAGATATCGTGACGGCAGCCATAATTGTAGTCCCGGCATCGGCGTCTTTCAAGATAGACACAATTACGCCAATATTAGGACAACAACAAAAGGGAAACAGTCTCCCTAGGTGTAAAATCAGTGTTTACCCCTCAGCTCTCCCTTAGTGGCAATAAATAGGGAAATAGAAGGACTAATGGGTATGGCGTGATATCGCGATATCTAGCGAGGTCTCCATGGTGGGAACTACTCAGTGACATCACTTCAGGGCAAACTGGTAGTCCAGCAATGTCGCGCATAGGCAAACTATATAGGATTACAAATGCAAAGTAGATGACTAATGGGCTAAACAGAATTGCACAGCCAATCTGTGTATTTTGACCTTACAGAGACCAATATTACTGTATATAGAGAATGATTTTCAAAAAACACTATGCCAATTTAATTCCAAGGTGGTAGTATTTTATGGCCAGTGGTCTTCGTGTTCATAGTGCAGTATCTATGTGATTTAATAGTATATCAGAGCTGTCTCGCTCACATGTTGCACTAGGACTTCTATATCAGTGTGTAACGAGTCTCAACAACTCGCATTGGCTTGTCATGTGTCCATGTAACTATTGGTAACATTTGCAATGCCGTAGTAAGGAGTTACAGTAGAGTCCACGGAATATCATTGTTTAATCCCCTTTTGTCTGACTCCAGCTTATAAATCCATTGTTGTTCTTTTCTGAATAGGTATTGAGACACATCACTTATATGACTAGGTATATGCGGTTTCTGTAACACTGTCCATTGGAAATCAGTTTCGTGATGTGCCTGTTCTACAAAATGTCTGGTGAGTCTAGTATGACTTTTTTTACATCGGAATGAACTCTTGTGTTCCAGTATTCTCGTGCGAACCCGCCTAGTGGTCATTCCTACATATCGTGTAGAACACGAACAGGTCAGCATATAAATCAGATTAGTGCTGTTGCAATTACTGAAGTTGTTCAGTTGCCAAGGTCTATTCGTACCTATGTCAATTTCCTTGGTGTGTCTCGTCTGGGGACATACCGAGCATGTGCCGCATGGATGATGCCCTACCACCGGAGGGAGATCCCAAAGGGTTTCGCCAAGTTTTTTCGGAGTCTCTCTTGGTCGTGTATGAACCAGGCGATCACGAATACTGGTGGCCCTTTTGAATGCAAACAGAGGTTGTGCTATTTTGTCTTTACCATGATTCAAAAGACACCAGTGTCTTTTAACTATCTTTTGTATTGCATTGCTTCTGGTATTGAAGGTACTCACAAACGTGAGTCTTTCCAATGGTGGTTTGACACATGGGTCTTCGAGGAGTGCCTCTCTGTTGTTGTTCAAAGCTCTTTTTCTCGATTGCTTGATGAGCCGTTTGGGATAATGTCTATCTCTCAATTGTTGACCCAGGTTATCAGCATGTATCTCAAAGTCCTCTCTACTAGAACAATTCCTACGAACACGTAGGAATTGGCCATAAGGTAAATTTTGGCGCAGGGACTTAGAGTGATAACTCTCATACAGGAGAAGTGAGTTTCGCGCCATTGGTTTCCTATAGAGTTCACTCGGCAGGCCTGCAGGAGTGGCATAGATAGATAAGTCCAGGAAAGCTATTCTATCTCTGTTGGCTTCCATGGTGAATTTCAGGAACTGATTTTGGCTATTCAGCCATTGATGGAATTGGTTGGCAGAGTCCAGTGATCCCCTCCACACCACCAAAACGTCATCAATATAACGCTTCCACCACCTGATAGAGGTGTGGAAGGGGATGGTGGGGGTTAACACATATTGTTGTTCAAACTGGTGTACATAAAGGTTCGCCAGACTCGGCGCGAAAACGCTGCCCATACTGGTTCCAGAGATCTGGAGAAACAGCTTGTCTTCGTGTCTGAAAAAGTTCCTTTTCATGGCCAAAGTGGCTAAGGCCATTATGAAGGGTACAGGTGTAATTGTGTCCCCTATGCTATCCCTCAGGATGGATGTTACAACTTCTAAAGTCTCATCCTGAGGGATAGAGGAGTACAGAGATTCTACGTCTAGAGATACCAACAGGTCTCTCTCTATGTCAAAGTCTATTAGTGGTAGGACTCTAAGCACATCTTTAGTATCCTGCAAGTATGTTGGCATCTGTTGTACAATTGGCCGCAGGAAATGGTCAACAAAAGTCGACAAAGGCTCCAATACTGACCCAATGCCAGATATAATAGGCCTTCCAGGAGGTGGCCTCTGTGGTTTGTGTACCTTTGGCAATAGGTAAAAGTAAGGTGTTATCGGATGTTTTGAGACCAGAAACATTGCTTCATTTTGAGTAATCCACCCCTCAGAGAGTGCCTCTTCAACTAGATGCTTTATCTCCCTAGTGATATCCTCCGTGGGGTCAGCAGTCAAAGGGGAATATGCTTGTGTGTTGTCTAGTTGTCTGTAACACTCCTTCTTGTAATCCGTAGTGTTCAATATAACTATAGAGCCACCCTTATCTGCAGGCTTTATAGTTATTGACTGATCCTCAGACAAAGTTTTCAGTATCAATTGTTCGGACTTAGTCAGGTTATTGTATGACCTGATCTTCTGATTCCATAGTCCCGTGACATCGTCAGCTACAGCTTGTTCAAACGCTAGGACCTGCGGCGGAACAGTGTGTAAAGGTGGATTTATTTTTTAATCCAGTGTTAGTGACTGTCGTCTGACTTTCCTCAGTGTTCTTATCTTTAAAAAGATAATGGAGTCTCAATTTTCTAAAGAACTGGCTGAGTTCGCATTGGAAGGTAAAAGGGTCCCCCTGGTTCGTCATGACAAACCCTAAACCTTTGTTTAATACCTCTTCCTCAGGTGTAGTTATTATCTTGGAGGATAGGTTGACTACGAGGGAGGGTTCCCTGATGAACCTGCTTTCTGGCTCTTGGCAGTCTGGCTCCGTGTCCCCATGTGTGGGCCTGTCTGGTCTTGCCATTGTACCCCCGTGTTTTGTGCCGGTCTCCTTTTGCCTCTGGGTCGGCGGGGACCAAACCCTAAAAAATGTTGAGGATTATAGGCATTGGGAAACCCTTGAAAGTTGGGAGGCGGTGGTGGTATTCCGGGATAGGGTTGTTGATTAGGCGGAAAACCCCAAGGATTAGGTGGCCACCACTGATGGTATTGTTGGTTGCCACACAAATAAGGTCTACCCCCCCTGGCCCTCCCACATTGTGGGAAACTTGGTGTGCTTGTGTAGGTGTTATCTGGATCACTACTATCAGATCCTGAGCTAGCGTAATTCGAACCAAAGCGTCTGCCATTGTTCCTGAACACCGGAGGTGAATAGGTGTCACTTGTGTAGGGATACACATGTTCATGTTTCCATTTTGCTAGATCTTTTTTGAATTTGTCCAATTTGGCTTGCAAAATACTTTCATGGAACTCACCCGAAGATTTATTTGATTTGTCTTGTTGTTTTTTTAACACAATTGGAGTTATCGTTGTTCTTATTGCTGCTTCTAAAACCTGTATCTCTACAAGAATAGTGTCAGCTATTCTTTTGGCTGTGCTGATAATCAGTATGAGCCAGTCTCTTGTGCATCTCCATGCTATTAACGACCAGTCCTTCAGAAAGGCTTTATCTTGTAGGAAAAGTCGGGGGCATTGGAGACCACTAGCCCAGGTGGAGCACAGCTTACTCTCAGATATTCAGCCATGGCTATACCATGGGCCAGAGTCCGGGCTTGTGATTTTTTTAAAACTTGAACTTGAGCCCAATCATCTCCTGTACTTGTGGTGACTGTAGAGGATGTGTCTAAGACACTTGGCATACTATCCAAAACAGATTTGTACATGGCATCATCATACGCGAGGCCACTAATTTCTGCCATGATTGTGTTAAGAATTAATGTCAGAGAAATGTGTCAGGAACGCCAAAGCCTAGTCAACACTGAAACTGCGGTCAACCCACTCTCAGTATCAGGTTAGCAGTCCCAATGTATAGTAACTGGCTACACCATCAATAGTATGGTGGTATAATGCGGATCCGAAGGCAAACAGCTGCTCATTACTGGTAAATACACCAAATTCTCAAAAGGGGGGGGGGTCCAAGGGATATAGAGTTTAAAGACCCACACCTGGTTTTGTCCCCAGCTCCAAATAGATATACACCATAAGAAACACAGGGGGTCTATTAGCTAACTATTAGAGCTATGCTATCACTACGGAGTCACCTAGATCTCAACGTGTGTGCAAAAGAATAAGGACAAAGTAAGAAAACAAGTGGATACAAAGGTGAAAAGAGATCGATACATTATAGACTATTCATCAGTGGCTGACCAGTCCAAAAGAGTGATGTAGGGTTTTCATCAAAAAAGACTTTTGTGATCAGTCATATCATCTGGCCAAACCCTGGAGTTTGAACGGCTAGTCCCCTGATCAATGGGACTGAACCACACAGTGTTGATATCTTAGGATTTGGTCCACCAGTACTGATGAAACATCCGCAATGACTGATCTATTGATGGTTTTGAAAAAGGTGCAACAAAACAGAAAATGTGACTTAAAATAGGAATGAATGTCCTCCTTTACGCAACTTTATTCAATGGACAAGACATGCCTCCTAATTAAAAACAGAACAGTGCAAGATGACAGTAACAAATATCTGTCTGTGAAGGGGCCAACATGTTTCTGCCTATTGGGTGTCTAATCCCACGGCATTCATCAGGGCCTCTGTTCTTATACTCGTTGCAGTCTTACAAGTGAAAAAAGTTCACCTCCACCATAAGAAGAAATGGGAAAACTGAAAAAGATGGTTCACTACGATACAACCTGTAATAACCATATGTTGTCACCCTCCGACTCACTCGTACTCTAGTGAATCCTGCGAAGGAAAACACATCAAACAATAACTTATATATCTGATTGTATCGGTTCTCAATACACCCTATCCACCCAACATTAATGTGTGAAAAAAGTAGTAAATTCAATGCTCACCCCGACTGATGGGTGAAGCTACCTCACCTCGCCTGGACACTGCTCAGGTATAGGAGGCACCGCACTGGTATAGGGAAGAAAGGAGGAAATGTCGCATAATAAAGCTAAAAACATATAAGCCTATCACTATGTGTCAAACTCCTTCCTGTATTGCCCTATTTCCCAGAGTTTAAAACTGAAGTAGGTCTATAGCAGCTCCAGTGGACCCAGCAAACTAGGGTCCTAACACTATTACCTCTGACAACTACTGGTCTAAATCCCAGCAAGATTCTAATCACAAGATGTTATTTATTCATTTTGATACCAACTCTGTAGTATCTTGGCAGCAAATAGTCTCACTTACCTAACCGTCGGTACCTCAAGCTGTCATCTGAGGCTTGGGGGAGGCACCGACCTCAGTGTGGATTGAGTGTAAATAGGCTATGGGGGGTAGTTTGTATGGTAACCTTCCGCCTAACTTGGATACTACATCTCAACCCAATAATCAATGTGACATGTCCTGTACTATATTGTTTGCCCCAAAACATAGAGGACAGTACCTTTTCCAGTGTTCAATACCCATTAATGATCAAATATTAAGTATATTCCACTGCGCACTACTTTGCGTTCGAAACCACGCTCCAAATCACGCGTGATCTCATGTAAAAACTACAAAATTGCATCATCGCGGCCATCTTAGTAGTCTTCCCGCGATCACTAGGAAATAACGCGTGATTGCGCGCGAAGGACTACCAGATATCGTCACGGCAGCCATAATTGTAGTCCCGGCATCGGCGTCTTTCAAGATAGACACAATTACGCAGATATTAGGACAACAACAAAAGGGAAACAGTCTCCCTAGGTGTAAAATCAGTGTTAACCCCTCAGCTGTCCCTTAGTGGCAATAAATAGGGAAATAGAAGGACTAATGGGTATGGCGTGATATCGCGAGATCTAGCGAGGTCTCCATGGTGGGAACTACTCAGTGACATCACTTCAGGGCAAACTGGTAGTCCAGCAATGTCGCGCATAGGCAAACTATATAGGATTACAAATGCAAAGTAGATGACTAATGGGCTAAACAGAATTGCACAGCCAATCTGTGTATTTTGACCTTACAGAGACCAATATTACTGTATATAGAGAATGATTTTCAAAAAACACTATGCCAATTTAATTCCAAGGTGGTAGTATTTTATGGCCAGTGGTCTTCGTGTTCATAGTGCAGTATCTATGTGATTTAATAGTATATCAGAGCTGTCTCGCTCACATGTTGCACTAGGACTTCTATATCAGTGTGTAACGAGTCTCAACAACTCGCATTGGCTTGTCATGTGTCCATGTACCTATTGGTAACATTTGCAATGCCGTAGTAAGGAGTTACAGTAGAGTCCACGGAATATCATTGTTTAATCCCCTTTTGTCTGACTCCAGCTTATAAATCCATTGTTGTTCTTTTCTGAATAGGTATTGAGACACATCACTTATATGACTAGGTATATGCGGTTTCTCTAACACTGTCCATTGGAAATCAGTTTCGTGATGTGCCTGTTCTACAAAATGTCTGGTGAGTCTAGTATGACTTTTTTTACATCGGAATGAACTCTTGTGTTCCAGTATTCTCGTGCGAACACGCCTAGTGGTCATTTCTACATATCGTGTAGAACACGAACAGGTCAGCATATAAATCCGATTAGTGCTGTTGCAATTACTGAAGTTGTTCAGTTGCCAAGGTCTATTCGTACATATGTCAATTTCCTTGGTGTGTCTCGTCTGGGGACATACCGAGCATGTGCCGCATGGATGATGCCCTACCACCGGAGGGAGATCCCAAAGGGTTTCGCCAAGTTTTTTCGGAGTCTCTCTTGGTCGTGTATGAACCAGGCGATCACGAATACTGGTGGCCCTTTTGAATGCAAACAGAGGTTGTGCTATTTTGTCTTTACCATGATTCAAAAGACGCCAGTGTCTTTTAACTATCTTTTGTATTGCATTGCTTCTGGTATTGAAGGTACTCACAAACGTGAGTCTTTCCAATGGTGGTTTGACACATGGGTCTTCGAGGAGTGCCTCTCTGTTGTTGTTCAAAGCTCTTTTTCTCGATTGCTTGATGAGCCGTTTAAGATAATGTCTATCTCTCAATTGTTGACCCAGGTTATCAGCATGTATCTCAAAGTCCTCTCTACTAGAACAATTCCTATGAACACGTAGGAATTGGCCATAAGGTAAATTTTGGTGCAGGGACTTAGAGTGATAACTCTCATACAGGAGAAGTGAGTTTCGCGCCATTGGTTTCCTATAGAATTCACTCGGCAGGCCTGCAGGAGTGGCATAGATAGATAAGTCCAGGAAAGCTATTCTATCTCTGTTGGCTTCCATGGTGAATTTCAGGAACTGATTTTGGCTATTCAGCCATTGATGGAATTGGTTGGCAGAGTCCAGTGATCCCCTCCACACCAGCAAAACATCATCAATATAACGCTTCCGCCACCTGATAGAGGTGTGGAAGGGGTTGGTGGGGGTTAACACATATTGTTGTTCAAACGGGCTTACATAAAGGTTCGCCAGACTCGGCGCGAAAACGCTGCCCATACTGGTTCCAGAGATCTGGAGAAACAGCTTGTCTTCGTGTCTGAAAAAGTTCCTTTTCATGGCCAAAGTGGCTAAGGCCATTATGAAGGGTACAGGTGTAATTGTGTCCCCTATGCTATCCCTCAGGATGGATGTTACAACTTCTAAAGTCTCATCCTGAGGGATAGAGGTGTACAGAGATTCTACGTCTAGAGATACCAACAGGTCTCTCTCTATGTCAATGTCTATTAGTGGTAGGACTCTAAGCACATCTTTAGTATCCTGCAAGTATGTTGGCATCTGTTGTACAATTGGCCGCAGGAAATGGTCAACAAAAGTCGACAAAGGCTCCAATACTGACCCAATGCCAGATATAATAGGCCTTCCAGGAGGTGGCCTCCGTGGTTTGTGTACCTTTGGCAATAGGTAAAAGTAAGGTGTTATCGGATGTTTTGAGACCAGAAACATTGCTTCATTTTGAGTAATCCACCCCTCAGAGAGTGCCTCTTCAACTAGATGCTTTATCTCCCTAGTGATATCCTCCGTGGGGTCAGCAGTCAAAGGGGAATATGCTTGTGTGTTGTCTAGTTGTCTGTAACACTCCTTCTTGTAATCCGTAGTGTTCAATATAACTATAGAGCCACCCTTATCTGCGGGCTTTATAGTTATTGACTGATCCTCAGACAAAGTTTTCAGTATCAATTGTTCGGACTTACTCAGGTTATTGTATGACCTGATCTTCTGATTCCATAGTCCCGTGACATCGTCAGCTACAGCTTGTTCAAACGCTAGGACCTGCGGCGGAACAGTGTGTAAAGGTGGCTGAAATCTGGATTTATTTTTTAATCCAGTGTTAGTGACTGTCGTCTGACTTTCCTCAGTGTTCTTATCTTTAAAAAGATAATGGAGTCTCAATTTTCTAAAGAACTGGCTGAGTTCGCATTGGAAGGTAAAATGGTCCCCCTGGATCGTCATGACAAACCCCAAACCTTTGTTTAATACCTCTTCCTCAGGTGTAGTTATTATCTTGGAGGATAGGTTGACTACGAGGGAGGGTTCCCTGATGAACCTGCTTTCTGGCTCTTGGCAGTCTGGCTCCGTGTCCCCATGTGTGGGCCTGTCTGGTCTTGCCATTGTACCCCGTGTTTTGTGCCGGTCTCCTTTTGCCTCTGGGTCGGCGGGGACCAAACCCTAAAAAATGTTGAGGATTATAGGCATTGGGAAACCCTTGAAAGTTGTGAGGCGGTGGTGGTATTCCGGGATAGGGTTGTTGATTAGGCGGAAAACCCCAAGGATTAGGTGGCCACCACTGCTGGTATTGTTGGTTGCCATACGAATAAGGTCTACCCCCCCTGGCCCTCCCACGTTGTGGGAAACTTGGTGTGCTTGTGTAGGTGTTATCTGGATCACTACTATCAGATCCTGAGCTAGAGTAATTGGAACCAAAGCGTCTGCCATTGTTCCTGAACACAGGAGGTGAATAAGTGTCACTTGTGTAGGGATACACACGTTCATGTTTCCATTTTGCTAGATCTTTTTTGAATTTGTCCAATTTGGCTTGCAAAATAGTTTCATGGAACTCACCCGAAGATTTATTTGATTCGTCTTGTTGTTTTTTTAACACAATTGGAGTTATCGTTGTTCTTATTGCTGCTTCTCAAACCTGTATCTCTACAAGAATAGTGTCAGCTATTCTTTTGGCTGTGCTGATAATCAGTATGAGCCAGTCTCTAGTGCATCTCCATGCTATTAACGACCAGTCCTTCAGAAAGGCTTTATCTTGTAGGAAAAGTCGGGGGGCATTGGAGACCACTAGCCCAGGTGGAGCACAGCTTACTTCCAGATATTCTGCCATGGCTATACCATGGACCAGAGTCCGGGCTTGGGATTTTTTTAAAACCTGAACTTGAGCCCAATCATCTCCTGTACTTGTGGTGACTGTAGAGGATGTGTCTAAGACACTTGGCATACTATCCAAAACAGATTTGTACATGGCATCATCATACGCTAGGCCACAAATTTCTGCCATGATTGTGTTAAGAATTAATGTCAGAGAAATGTGTCAGGAACGCCGAAGCCTAGTCAACACTGAAACTGCGGTCAACCCACTCTCAGTATCAGGTTAGCAGTCCCAATGTATAGTAACTGGCTACACCATCAATAGTATGGTGGTATAATGCGGACCCGCAGTCAAAAAGCTGCTCATTACTGGTAAATACACCAACTTCTCAAAATCATTCTCTATATACAGTAATATTGGTCTGTGTAAGGTCAAAATACACAGATTGGCTGTGCAATTCTGTTTAGCCCATTAGTCATCTACTTTGCATTTGTAATCCTATATAGTTTGCCTATGCGCGACATTGCTGGACTACCAGTTTGCCCTGAAGTGATGTCATTGAGTAGTTCCCACCATGGAGACCTCGCTAGATCTCGCGATATCACGCCATACCCATTAGTCCTTCTATTTCCCTATTTATTGCCACTAAGGGAGAGCTGAGGGGTTAACACTTATTTTACACCTAGGGAGACTGTTTCCCTTTTGTTGTTGTCCTAATATCGGCATAATTGTGTCTATCTTGAAAGACGCCGATGCCGGGACTACAATTATGGCTGCCGTGACGATATCTGGTAGTCCTTCATGCGCGATCACGCGTTATTTCCTAGTGATCGCGGGAAGACTACTAAGATGGCCGGGATGATGCAATTTTGTAGTTTTTACATGAGATCACGCGTGATTTGGAGCGTGGTTTCGAACGCAAAGTAGTGCGCAGTGGAATATACTTAATATTTGATCATTAATGGGTATTGAACACTGGAAAAGGTACTGTCCTCTATGTTTTGGGGCAAACAATATAGTACAGGACATGTCACATTGATTATTGGGTTGAGATGTAGTATCCAAGTTAGGCGGAAGGTTACCATACAAACTACCCCCCATAGCCTATTTATACTCAATCCACACTGAGGTCGGTGCCTCCCCCAAGCCTCAGATGACAGCTTGAGGTACCAACGGTTAGGTAAGTGAGACTATTTGCTGCCAAGATACTACAGAGTTGGTATCAAAATGAATAAATAACATCTTGTGATTAGAATCTTGCTGGGATTTAGACCAGTAGTTGTCAGAGGTAATAGTGGTAGGACACTAGTTTGCTGGGTCCACTGGAGCTGCTATGGACCTACTTCAGTTTTAAACTCAGGGAAATAGGGCAATACAGGAAGGAGTTTGACACATAGTGATAGGCTTATATGTTTTTAGCTTTATTATGCGACATTTCCTCCTTTCTTCCCTATACCAGTGCGGTGCCTCCTATACCTGAGCAGTGTCCAGGCGAGGTGAGGTAGCTTCACCCATCAGTCGGGGTGAGCATTGAATTTACTACTTTTTTCACACATTAATGTTGGGTGGATAGGGTGTATTGAGAACTGATACAATCAGATATATAAGTTATTGTTTGATGTGTTTTCCTTCGCAGGATTCACTAGAGTATGAGTGAGTCGGAGGGTGACAACATATGGTTATTATAGGTTGTACCGTAGTGAACCGTCTCTTTTCAGTTTTCCCATTTCTTCTTATGGTGGAGGTGAACTTTTTTCACTTGTAAGAGTGCAACGAGTATAAGAACAGAGGCCCTGATGAATGCCGTGGGATTAGACACCCAATAGGCAGAAACATGTTGGCCCCTTCACAGACAGATATTTGTTACTGTCATCTTGCACTGTTCTGTTTTTAATTAGGAGGCATGTCTTGTCCATAGAATAAAGTTGCGTAAAGGAGGACATTCCATCCTATTTTAAGTCACATTTTCTGTTTTGTTGCTCCTTTTTCAAAACCATCAATAGATCAGTCATTGCGGATGTTTCATCAGTACTGGTGGACCAAATCCTAAGATATCAACACTGTGTGGTTCAGTCCCATTGATCAGGGGACTAGCCGTTCACACTCCAGGGTTTGGCCAGATGATATGACTGATCACAAAAGCCTTTTTCGATGGAAACCCTACATCACTCTTTTGGACTGGTCCGCCACTGATGAATAGTCTATAATGTATCGATCTCTTTTTCACCTTTGTATCCACTTGTTTTCTTACTTTGTCCTTATTCTTTTGCACACACGCTGAGATCTAGGTGACTCCGTAGTGATAGCATAGCTCTAATAGTTAGCTAATAGACCCCCTGTGTTTCTTATGGTGTATAACCATGTTCCATTCTGACCAGGGTCCTGCTTTCAGCTCTCGAGCTTATAAGGAGGCCATGGCCTGCATGGGCGTTGACTTGCGGTATTCTTGTCCATCACACCCCGAAGGGAACAGTGTGGTAGAAAGAAAAAACCGGGACATAAAGCAATCTATAACAGCAAAGGTATTAGGTTTAGGTGCTGGGTGGGTCAAACATTTAATAAGTATCAAGTTAAGTCTTAACAATTTGACAAGAAATTCTCTAAAAGGTTTCAGCCCATACGAACTATTGTTCGGAACTAGAATGCACATTCAGGACTTAGATAGTCAGGTATCAGTGGTAAAAGATAAGAAAACAGACTTTGACATCAAAGACCGTTTGGCTGTTTTACAGGACTTGAATGAAACAAGAAAATCCTTATGCAACATAAAGTTAAAACAACAGCCAGCTACCACTGACGAGGCACCACCAGCCCCAGCAAGGCCTGTCTGGATTCCAAAGATTGAGGATCTAGTCAGAGAAAAAAATAGCGGTGAAGAAGGAATTTGGGCCTTCTTACAGAAAAGCAGTACCTGTCTTAGCAATCAACGGAACAAGATCAGTAGTACTACCGCCCCTTGATGGTAAAAAGGAGAACAGAGTTGTATCAATCGACCTGGTAAAACCACAAGCATGTGGCCTATAATCAACAGTAGGCCCAGTGGACTCCCGAGAAACAACAGAATACCCAAACTTGCAACAATTCAAGAGGTTCAAACTGAAAAACTAATCACATTTGATAAGCCTGCAGTGCACAGAGAGGGACTACGCAATAATGCCATGGAACTCGTTCCTCTTGAGACACAGATTGAAACAGTTTGTCAAGAAACACCAGTCTACAATGATGTGGCATCAGAATGTGCTACCGAAAGACAAATTGAAAGAACAATCCCAACAATTGACAGAACTGCCTCTGGCTACTTCATCAACTTCGATAACTTTTCTGAGGATCAAAGCAACCCCGAAGTGATGCCAGAAACAAAAAAGACTTTTAAAGAAAAAGCAACAGAACTCTTTCATCAACTCAAGGAAATTTACCTTATTTCTCCATGGTTAGAGTTCTGGTTTGGACTAGGTGTATTTTTTCTCCTGCTTTGGCTCATCATGGTACTTTGTTTGGGAAAATTCATTGAGTGAAAATATAGTACAATGGACACAGCAAGTCAGAACATCAACTTAGTACTCAAACCACACAAATCATCCGACGTGACGAAAAGAGAACTATCAACAGTAAATGTCACAGCCATTCCAATACCCGGCGGGGTAGTATGGGACAAGACTGACTATGAAATATATGGCCCGGTCGAAATCCTGAAGTATCCTCATCAATTCAAGGTTTCATTAAGTGACTTTGTAAAACCAAGTACATTTTCTGATGATTGGGATTTTGAAAGTATTAATAATATGATGTCTGATTTAGTGAGGTCAGCTAAATTCACAGAACATGATTATTTACAAGGTTCGTCTAATTATGAAAATATGTATTGCTTCTCACATTATGGAGACCATTACTTACATAAATCTGCACAACCTAGAAATGTTTTTAAGTATAACCAATGGGAACATTGTGCTACTCCACCTAAAAGCAGTTCTAAAACATTCTATGAGAAATTCAAGTACTTCTCAGGGTTTAACACCAGTGATGCAGAAACGTTTTATTATAAACTGTTAGATAAAACAGGATTGAAAACAATGCTGACAAATACTAAATTGATATATTCAGAAGCATTTTATAAAAAAATGATGACATTTGGTTTTGATTATTGGAAAAATAACATTGAAACAAAAACACTCTGGGGTACAAAAGATTGGCAGGTACAAGGCCTAGAAGCATTATTTCGAGCCTGCATGATCCCAGAGCAAATATTGTTCTTAAATGACACAATTCATCAAACAACCTGTCTTGGCCTAGCTAATATTAAAGACCTTAACAAACCGTCTATTCCAAAGCCAATACCTGATAATGCAACCACGGATATTGAAATAGACGTGTCAAAAATTTTACATAAAAACAGAACACATCCTGATTGGAAAAGTGGTTAAAAATCTGGCCTACTGACACAAACAACTGTCAAGATAGATTCCTGAATAAAACACAGGGGTTAACAATGACCAGACCAGACCCTAGATACTCCCAGAGACAACATCCAGGGATAGTAACAACATACAGTGTAGGGAAGCTGTGCCTTGAATGGCAATCTATTCAAACTATATTTTGTTTAGTTGAAGTTGTTTTTGAGAAGGACCAATCATTTGTCCTTAGAATGAATATATCAACAATCTTTTTCTATTTTGACAAAAAGCATTACATCAACATATAACATGTAAACATATAAACAAAGACACAAGGTGTATACGAAAAAATATATCTTTATCAAATAGCTCAATCAAAGAAATCAGCTACAAATACAGATCAATAAGCAAATAAAAATTAGGACTGTAGGTACACATATAAATAAATTACAAAGTGACACAACAGAACCTAAACAAACACCTATCCCAGATCACATTGAGTAAAACAAAAGAGAGGGATAAGGTGTGTAGTCGACGTTTCGGTTTCTCTGGCGTTAGTTTGTTGAAACCATCCTCAGGACTGTTATTAAATTATGGTCTGTATAGAGATATTGTTATCTGTAAATCAAAGAATAATTCACAGTTACAATATTGAACTAAATATTAACGTTACACCCTGGTGAAACAGACATATGAGACAATTGACTACAGAAAAGACACACTAGTACCAAAACAGCATTATACAAATAAACAATATATTTACATGAGATCACTGTCAATTCAAAGTACATTTGTTTAAATGCAAGAGACTTTACGGTTGTTCCATGCAGGTTAATCTGAAATAACCAAATTAATTCACAGTGTTTTCTACTAAAAACATATCAAATTATATTGAAGACCTTATCTATAAAGTCAAAAGAAATATGCAATTGCTTAAATTTCAACAAGCAAGCTTCTATGTCATGATGATCTGTTGTTTCATATCAGATAGCTATCATGTGAATCTATTGTCTCAAATCAGATAGCCAGGATCCTGCTAGTTAGATCATTGCAACATCAATGATTATAGCCGTCATTAACTTACATGGCATAGACCGTTTGATAATAATTCAAACCCCAAGATGGGCCGACCTGTTACCTTAGCATGTTTTTTGACACGGATGTTATATGAGACCACATAGGACAAATCTGTTTATACGGATTAAGGGCTATCTTTTTTTAAAAGAGTAAATGAGTACCTGTTTAAAAAGATAGTGACTGCATCCCATAGATGACTGTGAGTCAGGCTGTATTTTCGAATCTAATTAAAAAGTAAGGGTCCAAAATTAAGGGTCTGTGTCTATAAGGTCGACATAGGTAAAAATATTTCTAGGGTGAACACATACCTATTAGTTATTGGATGGGAAGCTGCACGTAATAATTCAGGCTATCGATGGAATGTTCCTCATATGGCTGAGATACCCGCCACCCCCTCTCAACACAATCCCCAAAGGAGGGAAACCGGAAACAGTTCTTGAAGTTTTTGGAAGTGGGAGGGAGTGACCCTCCCGGCCGTATTTATTAGAACAAAAATTATAAACATTTAAACATTAATGTACAATTTCATACCACATTGCGATGTTTGGCTAACCTTAACAGATTCTCTAATACAGAGGTTCTCCTAGCCGAACTAACATCCTACAAAACATTTACTTGAAATATTGAAATTGTACATCCTAACGTTTAAGGGCCAACGGCAAGGTCGTAACCGGTGTCAAGATCCCTAACCAGACATACCCCCCCCACTTGGAGGGGCGACAGCACTGAGGCGTACTCACGTGCAACTACTACCAATTTCCCTTGACTTGACGGGGGCACTTATCAACTCGACGCCAGTTAAAGGTCGTTCGAAGACTCGTGTGAGGTATCTAGAAGGTATCGTAGACCTCCCCCCAACCCCACACAACTTACCGCATCTGCCGTCGCAGATGTCACTGGCCCCGGGAAATTCCCCAGGAGGGGGCTGTAACCCCTCCTACACAGGAAGGGGCCTTGACCGCCTTTCCTCTTCTTTCGGCGACCCATCCTTAGAAGGGACCGCCTCCCCGTTGAGGGGCCAAAGGCCACCTCCCCCGAGCGCTCCCATCCGTGTTGGGTGACGCCCACTCATAGGGATCTTCCAATTAGTGCTCACCGATCATGACCTTACCGCCCGACCAAAATAAATACGACAAATGCTAACTAAACGAAACTACATTGGCCACTATGACCAAAAAAGCCTGTTCATAAATGGACCTTACATCCGAAGTTCTTTAATCGCCAACTTGTAAAATTAGACCAATCTTTATTACACATTTCAACATCAACACAACACTATAATAACCTGTAAACGAAATAGAATAATTGATCAAATTTATTAAAACCACTGGCTGTCCTCAGGGGCTGGTGGGTGGGTCAAAATTGGCTCTTCGTTCCGTCTCGAGCTCACGTGCAGCGAGGAGGTGCAGCTTTAGAGCACAGGAACAAGAGGATGTCTTCTGGTCTTGCGTCCCTTTTTATCCATCTTCAGGGCGGGCGTAAACCCGCCCCTGCCTGCCCCGAGGGCGTGGCCAGCCGCGTCAGTGTCTAGGCCAGCCCACTCTAGGGCGGGAAAAAGCGCGCCCCGGCTACGCCGCTTCGGGCATACCAGCCGAGACGCGCCTCCCGCCCAAAATGGCTTCCCGGGGGGATCGAGGCACTCTGCCATACGTTCGGGGGGACCGAGTGGTTGCCCCTTTCCATATGGCTGAGATACCCGCCACCCCCTCTCAACACAATCCCCAAAGGAGGGAAACCGGAAACAGTTCTTGAAGTTTTTGGAAGTGGGAGGGAGTGACCCTCCCGGCCGTATTTATTAGAACAAAAATTATAAACATTTAAACATTAATGTACAATTTCATACCACATTGCGATGTTTGGCTAACCTTAACAGATTCTCTAATACAGAGGTTCTCCTAGCCGAACTAACATCCTACAAAACATTTACTTGAAATATTGAAATTGTACATCCTAACGTTTAAGGGCCAACGGCAAGGTCGTAACCGGTGTCAAGATCCCTAACCAGACATACCCCCCCCACTTGGAGGGGCGACAGCACTGAGGCGTACTCACGTGCAACTACTACCAATTTCCCTTGACTTGACGGGGGCACTTATCAACTCGACGCCAGTTAAAGGTCGTTCGAAGACTCGTGTGAGGTATCTAGAAGGTATCGTAGACCTCCCCCCAACCCCACACAACTTACCGCATCTGCCGTCGCAGATGTCACTGGCCCCGGGAAATTCCCCAAGAGGGGGCTGTAACCCCTCCTACACAGGAAGGGGCCTTGACCGCCTTTCCTCTTCTTTCGGCGACCCATCCTTAGAAGGGACCGCCTCCCCGTTGAGGGGCCAAAGGCCACCTCCCCCGAGCGCTCCCATCCGTGTTGGGTGACGCCCACTCATAGGGATCTTCCAATTAGTGCTCACCGATCATGACCTTACCGCCACAGGCCGGATAGTTGACCGGCTATCCGGACCCCCCACACAACTCCTACCTAAAGGTCATGTTTCAACGATTTTAACCATGCTAAGAAGTCTCCTAAGAGTAACTCATTCCCCACCCAAGACAAATGCACACCATCCCCCGAATACATACTGTCATCACTAATACAGCTATGAGAAATAGAATGCAATGTCCTGGAACGGAACAACCTACTCACTTTATTGTTAAGCTTTCTAACAGAATGGTTCAAAGCAGGAATAGAGATAGCCCCCCGCCACACCTTTCGTGGAATCAACTGGGACCATGCAATCGTGCACCCCGGAACTCTCCTCGCCAACCAACTTACGGTGGAAAGTATTGCCTCCAGGAGTAGTCGTCTACCGATGGTGACCAAATCATTGCCCCCAACATGCACTATAACTATAGACGGCGGTGACCTTGTCCGCCCTAACAAACCCTCGAAAAATGTTTGAAACTGGTCAATACAGAGACCGCCCCTTCCGTAGAAGGACATCCTGTACCCGTATTCCCCAGCTACGTGAATCATGTCACCTGCTTTGAATACGTCTGCGGCACGCCTCACGTATGAGTGGCCCACGACCCACACCTCCTTTTTCACAGCCGGTGATGTCTGACCGCTGGCCCGGTGTAGGGTCGACTGCATAGTCCGCTCCGCCTCGTAGGCTTGCGTAACTGAAAACCAAACAAAAAACAAGAAGCGTGAGTACATTATTACAGCTTCACAACATGTGCAACCGCACGTATCTTTTGTAACAATTGGAGGACCAACGCCCCACTCGTTTCACTTGCTCAACATTAAGACCCCTGGCTGTAGCTTCCGTAGCAGCCCCTATCCGAAAGGAATGGGTCCCAAATTCGCCCGGGTTCAAGCCCGCAGCGGCAATTGACATCGCAAGCACCCGCTGAAACTGAAATTTCGTCAGTGGGGTGGCGTCAGCGTGTCTTAACAAAGTCCCCCCCCATGAAGCCACCCTTCGTGCTAGGTAATCCTCTAAACACTTCACCGGACACATGGAGGACCCAGGAATCCTGCGTATGATGACGCAGTCACCCATCCCATCTTGATCAGTCTTGGATTTTACAAAGGAGACAGTCATTGTTTCTCCCCTGATCTGAACGTGTTCCTGGCACAAACCCCCTGCCACATCCAGTTTGTTCCTTGCAACTAGTTCGCTTACCCGCATTGCTCCGTGAAATGCTAGCGTGAAAGCGGCTCGGAACAGCACCGCCTCAAACTGAGATGAACATGTGGCCGGGAGTGTGGCCAGCAACTGGGACAATCTATCCAAACCTATCGGGCGCCTTTCATCTACTCTGCGACCCTCAAGGCGTTGCCACCCACGCAGCGCTTTCTGTACAACGAAAGACGCTGTTGGGTCCTGGATAGCGTGTGCTCTGGCAACAAAGGAAATGGCAGCACGATGCCTCTGGGCCGTAGCCACCGATTTCCCAGCCCTACGTAAGGACATCAGGAAATTCACTACCCCTTCCTCTTGACCCCAAAGTCGCTCTCTATCACTCCCCAAAAAGGCTAAATAGGCCCGAAACGCCCCTTCGTATGCCTTCCTCGTCCTTGGTGCTAGACTCTCTCCCACGAGGTGACGAAGTTCGGGGCACCGAGAGACCAGAGAGCTTCGGGAAAGGGTGCCGGCTCTGGGTCCGCTGAGGGGAGGAAACCCGAAAAAACCTGCATTTGAAAACGAGACAGTGCGTCAGCCGCCTGATTCATCACCCCTGGGACATGTTTTGCTCTGAATAGCACGTTCAATTGCATACATAGTAAAACAATTTCCTTAAGCAGTCTTAAAATCAGTTTACAACGTGCTGCCTGACTATTGATGCACTCGACCACGGTCATATTGTCAGACCAGAATATGACAGAGTGATCTTTGAACCCATCGGGCCATGTTCTCAAGGCCACCAAGATGGGGAACAATTCCAGGAAAGCAATATTACTCGTCAGACCATTCTCATGCCACCATGTCGGCCATCTTTGTGCCGACCATTTCGTGCCGAAGATGGCGCCAAAACCTATGCTTCCTGCTGAATCTGTCCACAGCCCCAGCTCTTCAGAAGACACGGCTGGTTCATTCCAGACGATTCTACCATTGAAGTCCGCCAGAAATGCTAACCAAATACGCATGTCCTGGCGGATCTCGGCCGATAATCTCGTGCGATGATGGCACTCTTTAAGGCCGGCCATCGCTTGGGCAATTGAACGGGAAAAGGGGCGGGCCATTGGTATTACCCTCAGGGCAAAATTCAACTGTCCCACCAACTGCTGTAATTGTTGCAGCGTAACTTTTGATGCATTTATACACACTTGCAGCGCAGCTCTGAACTTCAACACTTTCTCAGCTGGCAAACGGAAACACCCTTCAATGGAGTCCAACTCGATCCCCAGAAACTCGAGGCAAGTCGTAGGACCCACTGTTTTACCCGGCGCCAATGGCACACCAAACTGTTTCATTAACACACAAAATTCGGCCAAGGCCCGGCCACATTCAAGATCCCCGGCTGCCCCAAGAAACAGAAAATCATCAAGGTAGTGCATTACATCTTGGAAACCTGTTTTCTTTGTGAAGACCCATTGTAGAAAACTACTGAATTTCTCGAAATAAGCACAGGATATAGAGCACCCCATCGGCATACACCTATCCATGTAATAACAACCCTGAAACATGAATCCTAGGAGACGCTGGTCGTCTGGGTGTACCGGGAGCAATCGGAACGCTGACTCGATATCTGACTTCGCCATCAGCGCCCCGGGCCCCAGGCGATTTAAAATGGCTACGGCCTCATCGAAGGATGCGTACCGCACCGAACACACTTCTGGATCGATTGCATCATTTACGGAAAGACCTCGTGGAGCTGATAAATTATGAATCAGTCTGAACTCACCGGGGTCTTTCTTGGGGACTACCCCTAAGGGAGAACAAACAAAATTCTGGACCGGGGGTACACTAAACGGGCCGGCGACCCGACCTCGAGTCACCTCTTTCCGGATCTTATCCTGTACTACGGTCGTATGCTGCAGGACGGAAAGTTGATTTTTACACTTTTCCACACCCTGAAAGTCCCCTACCGGGATGCGGAAACCATACGAAAAACCGTTCCGCAGCACCCCAGCAGAAGTACGATCCGGGTATTCACTGAGCCAGGGAATCATCGCCAGGGTATCAATTGGGGTAGGTAAAGGCGCCCCTCGGACTATATTAGACCTGTTTGGCACCTCCTCTCCCCCCATTATCACCCGTTCTGGCTCTGCACGAGGACTCAGGATGGGACGATCCACAGCCACTACATTCGTGTTTGAATTTACACGATCCCTGGGGTCTAGTACATTTACCTCTGTTGTAATTAAAGCAGAAACCCCTTTTCCCGGTATTGCCGGCAGGTTTCGAGTAATCGTCGGCACCCGTACCTGATCGAAAGGGCGTCCCCGCATATTGCCGGGAGGATTCGCCAACATTACTTCCCACCAACGGCATTTTCAACATTCCTGACTCCTTCATTTTATCCCAAGTCAAGGAATCATAACAATCCCAGGTTAAACTTTTATTATGCTCTTTTCCCTTTCTGAACAGATTGTCGTAACAAAACCAATGATTACCCTGGTGCGATGTCGAGTACCCCATGATTCGTGATTGATAGATTGGGAACTCGGAAAGCAACTCAGGTCTACGCTCCCCCAAAATTGATGTAAAGATTCCCCAAGCATTGCCCCAATTGCCGATATTCTCATTCACTTTGAAGGCGGCCATTTTTGCGCGCCAAACACTCGGATGCATGAGATCCTTCTGACTCTTTACATGCTCTACCTCATAATGATCAACAAGCAGTGAGAAAATGTTCACATACTCCCCCGCCCAAATCTTTTCCTTAATTGCCAAAGGAACATGTTGCCCCAACTTTTCTCTCCGAGAGGGTGTTGACTCATCCCTCGCGATCGGCAATGGCCGCTTACCTGCACCTGACGCTGCCTCTGTGGTCGCAATCGTCCCTGGTGTCTTGTCCCCTACTGCAGCTGGCACGGGCACCTTGGCTGCTTCCCGTTTCTCACGCAATTGCTTTATCAGCGCCTGCGCATCGACAGCCGTGGCGCCCTCGTTACCTTTTCCCAACCACGCTGCCAATTGTGCTGCCAGCTCGGGCGGCATATCATCCTCGGACACGGGGGTGACCACAACGGGAATTGGATTCCCTTCCTCCGGCACGGGAGTTGGAGCCTCGAGCGGGGCACTGGGACCCGGGATGTCTTCACCCGCTGCCCCCCTCCTGGGCCTCTTGTTTTTCCCTCCCGGGGCTGCCCCCGCCAAAGGACGTTTTGGACCCCCTTCCTCATTCTTGTCCACCCGCTTCTTTAGCTCGGACATCTCCTTCATGAGAACACGCAGCATCTGGTCAGTAGTCATGCGTTTTCCCATCTTCTTTGGCATTCTCCAACAAAGTAACTGTAAAACAAACAAGAACGATTAAAACGCTCAAAATTGGCTCTTCGTTCCGTCTCGAGCTCACGTGCAGTGAGGAGGTGCAGCTTCAGAGCACAGGAACAAGAGGATGTCTTCTGGTCTTGCGTCCCTTTTTATCCATCTTCAGGGCGGGCGTAAACCCGCCCCTGCCTGCCCCGAGGGCGTGGCCAGCCGCGTCAGTGTCTAGGCCAGCCCACTCTAGGGCGGGAAAAAGCGCGCCCCGGCTACGCCGCTTCGGGCATACCAGCCGAGACGCGCCTCCCGCCCAAAATGGCTTCCCGGGGGGATCGAGGCACTCTGCCATACGTTCGGGGGGACCGAGTGGTCGCCCCTTTCCATAAGTATTCCTCATAGAATTCAATTATGTATGACGAGAATAGAAAATCTGCAAAAGGTAATAAGCAATATTTACTGGATTTCATTAATATCTTAGTCTACTAGCCATATACTATCTAAAGGTAAGTCTTACCACGTATGTGTCAAGTTGAATCTTGTAAATCAAAGATATCAAACTCAAGCAAATACGAACTGAAGTCGGTAATATGGAGAGCAGTTATTAATCCTGCGCCACCTGTCCCAGGTAAAAAAGAGACATACATATGTATCAAGAACTTGAGTTACTCATAGACTGGTGACACAGCGTTAGTCAATGCAAAGTGTCTATATGGCCGAGATACATTCGAAATTTAAGGCGACACCGTGTACGCTGTCGTGCGGGCTTGCCACAAGCTAAACATTTTAATCAGAGCACCGCTTTGAATGTTAAATGCGGCCAAGACGGGGCGTTCTAAGCGCATTATTAATATGCGTACACCCGCAGTTTAAATGCTTCTGAGAAGTCAATAGGTGTTTATAAAAGTGAAAGACGCTACAGGAGACGTTACGCAATATATGCCAAAGTAGTCGAGCGGATTCAAAAGTATCATTATCAAACGCAATGCTATTAAGGATTAGTTACGCATTGTGCGCAGTGATGGAACGTCAGGATTACATAGGGAGGCTGAGTCCTGAGCTAAACGAGGTGTAGCCTCAATTCCACAATTCTTACCTAGTATTCGGACAGAGTAGAGTAGAAACACGTCTCTTCTGTACGGACCCACGAGTAGTAACTGACCGCTCTCGTGCTTATGAACGAATTGTTTGGAAATAAAGATAGGACTATACTTGGCGGCCATCTTGGACTAGTCAAGGGATATCGTTTAGAATGGAGCAGGAGGTTTCATGGGTTTATTCACAGAACATCCGTTTTTATGCAAGGCATTTCAAGTGATATAGGAAAGTAACAAACAATGAATAGGCAGTGTATAATATTCACATTTCCTATTTTTTAAGAATATAAATTGAGCAAACATGAGTTCATATAAACAGTTGTAATTTCATAGTAATCGAACTCCTTGCTGCTACAATATTGGACAATGTTGGACATCTGTCTTGCACTTCCATCCGCAGTACCAATGGATATTGATACTTTGCTAAGTCCTATAACGGCTCACGCATTGTGTTGTCCCCAGCGGCTACCAATCCTGATGACGGCATTCGTTGAGACTCCTGTGCTACGAGTAGGTGGTGACAGTGGAGCGAGAAATAAAAGCAACATCACCCAGGTACGACCTTCTGTGAGCATTGCTGATCCAGACTTTGATGAAAGCAATCATTCTCACACCTGCCAAGTTACAGCACTATCAAACTTGGTCGAACTGTCACCTGATTTTGTAGACTAATTCTTTGAGAGCCTGTCTGATATGATGTTCTCCCCTCAACAGAAACAATAATTTTTGAAAAGCATTCCGACACACAGCGTTCCCATGAACTCTGAATTCGGCCTTCAGTTTTGATCAACAAAAACTGCTGAAAAGCGTTGGAACTCTATTCCCCCGTTCACCAAGAATTTTGAATTGAACACTTTAAAAAAATATTTACCCTTTTCTGGCACGAAAATTCTTTGCTTAAAGTAGACCTATTCATAAAGAACAGAAGCTTCTATTTTTAGGTAATTCTAGATACATAATAACTTTGCGTCTGCCTCTAGCACATTTTACAGCAATGCATTTATATGTGCTGAAATTATCTCGCACTTCTTTTCTGTATTAAGAGATATTTCATGTGTAATTTTGTCGCAAAATCATTCTTTGATTACATATGCTATAATTTTGAATGATTTCTATGCTTAAAGACGTACAGTACCAAAATTACCACGTATTTCAGATACGCCATTTCAAATGCATATATGTATTTTGGGGTGGGTAATGTTACACATGCATCTTTTGCTATAGTTTTTAGTAAATTGATGGACATAAATTCGTGGAATGGGTGTCGCGTTCTAATCTAGGACCCCGATTAATACTGTGACCTTATGCCCCTATACGGCTATAATCCATTCATACCCCTATATTGGCATAAACGATCAAATGCAATATTCAGAAACTCGTCTCTGGCCTCACACGATCAGAGCCACATTTCAGAATCTCTTCCTCTGCAGCTCATTAGAGCTAATGACACAGCAGAAACTACTATCTAAGATTCCTAGATTACACTCCGAGTTCTTCAACAAGATAACACTCAGCAACCTGGGAAAGCCCCGCTTGCTATGTTTTGATTAGTAATAGAACTCTAATGAGCACTGAGAGACGATCACTTCCTAGTGACATCTTTATTGACGTCTTATGTCCAAAAACTTCCATCAAACAAGGCACCTTTCAGGTATAAATATTACCAACGTTGCCTTAAGCAAACGCTGCCTCAACAACATCGATGATAGCGATGGTGTGGTGAACATAGGAGCAGAACAGCTGTCCCCCTGCAAAGCCCAGCAGATACAAGCTGCCCACGGACGCTGCCCCTCCTCTTCCTCGACGCGCTGAGAGAGACGCTGTCTTTTCTCCTGCCGAGAAAATCCAGCTCCGGCGTTTCCAGCCTACTCTTGCGAGTGACTGGGATATTGAGTCCTGGAAGGAGATACAAGACCTCCAACATTCTATTCCAGAGGTATGGTGTTGACTAAACCCTTAGAGAGAATTTTTGAAGCAAACCTTGGCAAAACCAACTTAACTTAAACTGCTACTTACTCCCTTCCACGTACACTGGGGTAGGCGTAGTTAGAAGCACCAGTTGAGTAAGTTAGCCTAATGTATATATGAATGTATATATGTTTTATTCATTTTAAACCATTGTACGGCTAAGAAACCATATCAATGCTTTTACAGTATTATTTCGCAATCCTCATTTTACTGTACGCACTTTTTATAATAACTAGTCTTGTAATTGTGGCAATTAATTTCTCTTGTATGAGAAGAAAGACTGTTCAATAAATAATACCTTTTTATTGAAAACGCCCGTCTCTCTATTCTCTGCATATTGGTGAAAGTAATCTGCACAAAACTGAATGAGTAAAATAACTGTCTATTGTTTCACACTACTCTAGAGATTGACTCTTATTCTAAGGAGCAAAGTTGTCATGTTTATGCGGTTGTTGGAAAACTGAATCCCTTCCTGTCTGTACCAGGGAAGCTGATCACTTCCTATTCAGTCAAGAAAGTTTCCAGTGACCTCTGAGCTAGTTGGTAACAAACCCAATTAAGTTTAGCATAGTCAGTGGAGACCTGGAAGATCCGCACTGCTACGTCCATACTACTGTTTATGTTATTCCAATGCGCAGGGCCTATTGGGAAAATAGGAACTACACTACAACACATTCTTCTATCATATTTTGCTAATACTAGCTCAATGGCATGAAGTCACTAGGCTGTTGGGAGGTTATTAATATTGTGTATTGGATGCAGGGCTCTACTTCGTTGATGGTGACAATGTGGTGGGGTATGTCTGTGGTGGACATGTGCCCTTCCGTGTCTCCATCAATGGGGATGTGATGTCCTGACCATTGGAATGTGATGTGCAATTTGCTCAATGTCTAACACGGTCAGTACTCCACATCATGTGTGAGTGGATGTGGCAACTCATATCCATTTACTAGTGTTACTGATGACACAAGCCATGGGCAGCAACTGACTTTGACATGTACGGATACATGACTTTACCTGATGGGCTATTGAGATTGTGACATTGGTGCAATGGTCCTTGGTTAAACAGAATGTTTTTATTGTTATTGATAGTTAATTTTCATTCATTTCTTTTTCTTATTTCCAAAATGACTATCTTTCATCACTTCAACATCAGTGGCAATGATTCTTTTACAATCCAATGCATTTTGGGCGTACCGAATCGCCCTTCATCAGGGAATCCATATTGCTTCAGTTGCCCTTGAACTTTCTTCAGTTCTTTCTTCAGCTCCTCAGAGTACCATTTCTCCTCTGATAGAACACCTCCCTGCAGGACTTCAGAGCGCCTACACCCTCGAGGCGCTACTGACGGATGAGAAGGACCTTCTCATCCGTCAGTAGCGGTATGGATTCCCTGATGAAGGGCGATTCGGTACGCCCGAAATGCATTGGATTGTAAAAGAATCATTGCCACTGATGTTGAAGTGATGAAAGATAGTCATTTTGGAAATAAGAAAAAGAAATGAATGAAAATTAACTATCAATAACAATAAAAAAATTCTGTTTAACCAAGGAGCAAGAAAGTGTGGAATCCTCTGATTTCAAGGGAGGAGAATTAAGGTGTGCCCAAGGGGATATCCGTAATGTTCCATTAGGGATACAACACAAAATTTGACAAATAGACGCCCAGGGACGTTGGTCGTCACCCACGGAGCACCCTAAAAAAACTTTTAAAAAAGGACGAAAAGTTAGCTGTTCACTCATCCAAAACGTTCATAATTTACACAATTGGTGCAATAATGGCACCACCTATTTACACATATATACCCCATTTTCAGCATCTCCGTATCTGTTAGACATGTGCACTGCTAGTATTTCCATTGGTGTATCTTCTGTCTGGATCAGAATCCAGACCCTATTCTCCAACTTTGTAACTTCATATAATTGTACAAATGCACATATGTGTGAATTAATCACTTTTTTTTACATTTACAAAAATGGTAGGCATATTGGACAAGTGCAGGGCTAAACAGTGCAGATGGTGCCCGTTGGAGGGCCAGACAGAGACAAATGATGTTAACAGGGCCAAGGGAAGAGGGATCGTTCAGTCCACAGGCTGGTTGCAGTGGCAAGGAATGGAGTGATATGGCAGTCCATCGGGGTGTCCGAGGAGGATACAGGGGACAGTGGAATAAAGTGCAAGAAGTGTATGTGTGGCACAATATTGAGCAGGGCAGCTGAGGATGTTGAGGCAGCAGCAGCTTCCATCTGCACCAAACTTTGTGGCAGCAAGGAGGCAACAAGCAGGTGCAGGTGCAGGGCATGGCAAATGCCAGCCTCCTCGCACATGCGGGCAGCACTGCCAGCCAAGTCTTGGGCATGCATCCGCTCCATGCTCTCCTTGATCCGGCGGATGTTGGCCAGATCCTGGCTGACACTGCTGGAGCCAACCAGAGCAGATAGAGACTGGTGTTTCTGTATCATGACTTCAGCAATGTCAGCCACGGACTGATGGAGAGCATTGAATGGGCTGTGGGTGTCCGTGAGCTTTTGCATGTGGTCCCTAATGGGACTGCGACACCCAAGTAGGCCCGCAAGTTGGTCTGCCAGTTGCTGAAATCCCACCTGCACCTTTTCCCCCAACTGCTCCTGGAGCTCAACAACCCGCCTTGGGAAGGCCCAGGTGGTGGGATCAGGCTCCTGGGAGCTAGCTACTCATTGATCTGAGCAGGGGGTGGGCTAGGTGCAAGGCTGCTGGGTTGCCCTGCTCTGGAGGCAGAATGGTTGATGGTGTTGATCAGGAGTTGCAGAGAGTCGGCGTTGATGTCATCATACACATCCACATCATCAGCGGGTGCTGGGCCAGGCTGCTGTTCAGGAAGTGCTGTCTCTCCCTCTGAAATGTGACATGGGAGATAAAATGTATCAGTGTTTGTCAGTTACAATCATGCATTTGAGTATTTCGCTTTGAGACAGCAGGACAATGGCAATTCTTACTGATTTGTAGGGGAGGACATTGTTTTGCCAAATGGTGACAAATTTAATGAGGTTGCTAATGTGAAGTTGTAGTGGTACATGGTGGTCTCACAGTGCCATATTAGCAAGAAGACCAATTTAAATGGCTCTGCTTATGCGGAAGGAAACTGCCACTTGAGCAAGGATGATGTGCTTCTTGATATGTGCAATTGATGTCCTGTAGAAGGCCAGGTTACATTTACAGGACATCTACCATGGGCTTGTATTGGTATCAAATGGCGCATCTCATGAAGGCCCTTATCACTGCTTTGGCAGCATTTTCCTGCAGCTGAAGTGGCTCACATTAGATCGAGCCTCTTGCTAATATGTAACACATTTTCTTAATATGCCTGAAGTGATGGTACAATCTCTACATAGAGGCATCCCACTTTGTCTACCCTGTGCATTTGTGTGAGCAATGCACTTATCAACACCCTCTCATGGATCCACTCCTTCCCTACGCAAACACCCAAAATATCACACAAAGCCACTCCATCTCCAAAACCCACAAACACCAACTGTGGAGTACCCCAGGGACTGTCATTAAGCCCAAAAGCTTCTCCACATGTACATGACCACCCTTATCGCCATTGCCATTCAGCATGGGCTTAGCATATCATCACACATGGAGGACAAACAGCACATCCTCTCCCTCACGAACAAAGCCAAAGACACATAATGCTGGGCACAGAAAGGAATGTTGGAACGAGCTGAATGGATAAAAATCATCTGCATGAGCTCAAATCAGTGGAGAATGACCTCCTCATCCTTGACCCATCCACATGCTCATGTGCAAAACCCTGGTGAAACTTGGGCATTGTGAGTCTGCCCCCAGTGTCAGACCCTGCACGCAACCTTGGCATCATCCAGAACTCCTCCATCACCCTGACCTGCCAGACCTACTCCATTGCCTGCAACAGCTCCAACTGCATCCTGAGCCAAGGCAACATATTGCAATGGGTAACACCATAATGAGTAAAACATGTTAACAACGCACAGATCAATAGCAGACTGGAGTACGGAAACACACTTTATGGAGGGATAAACCAAATGCCACTGCACTAGCTAGAAAACACACAGAAGGCTGCTGACAGAGCCATCATCAGAACCACCAATATGCTTAATAGGGACAGAGTCATGAAAGGTTGATGCGTGTCCTGGTGTCATAGGGCCTTTCTGTCAACCTATAAACCACTGGGACTCCAGGATGCCACTATGGGAGTTTCTTTGCATCCAACTAGATGCTGTGTTTATGATATGGTTGCTTGCATTACATCATGGCGTCCGACACGTCTTCTTAGACCCACAGTGTTAGACATTAAGGGGCAGAATTACTATAACTGGCGCATCACTGCATCTCAGCTGGGATGCAACAGTTATTGTGCACCACGCCTCAGCCAGCATGGATATGCCGCATATACAATGTGGCGCCCCATGGGCGACAAACTGAACGAATGCGTTACGCATCTGTCCCGTAAATGTGGTGCATTGCTGGAGTGGGTTTGCTAAAGCGACGCAGCCTCTGCAATGATCTGGGTGGACCTATTTTTACAATGCTGCGTCAATACTTATGCCTGTTACAAGCATGCCCAGGGTTGTGACGCAGCATGGGCCTAAAAGTGAGCGAGTGAAATCTTGTAGATTTCACTCAGCCACTTGTATGAGGCATTCCAGTGTCAGAACGCCACCCCCTGCGCAGGAACGCCTCCTTCTGGTGCAGGCATTTGGAACTTGACATATCTCCCAATTGCGTCACGTTGTGAATACCCTACTGCATGGCAAATCTTTAGCGCTGCAGCTGCATCACAAAAAGGGACGCAACGGCGGCATAAAAGAGACGTAAGGGGCATGTAATTCAGCACCATGATGTATGGTCCTTGGAGTTTAGATCTTTCATAATGAGTGTTGCCTTGCAACAACTGCATGCTGCTGTAATACGCAATGTATAATTTATGATTGCAAAATGAAACTTAAATGTACATTAATGAAATTTGAAATGGTCTTAAACTGAAAAAAGAACGTCCAGGCGAAGTTTTAATCATCATCACCATGAAAATACAGTACTGTATCATACAGTATCACCATTTGGCCCTTTTACGGCTTATTAACGAGCATAATTTCATCGCACTTGAACAAAGAAAATGCTGCATACACCTCACAGTTTCAGTATGAACCTTTGCAGCTTATTAGCGTACATATTTATATTGCATTCTGAAAAATGGGCCGCATTCACATCACAGTATGAGCATAGACCTTTGCGGCCTATCAGCGTGCATATTTTTATCGCATTTCCAAAAACGGGTCGCATTCACATGTCAGTTTAACACTGAAGACCTTTGCGGCCAATTTGCATCCAGATTTTTGTCACAATTGCTATATTTTTTACGCTAACACACAGGAAGTGATGTATTTCTGCTTCCTGTCACAAGGGTGTGTTATTCACTTTCACTTTCCCTTTTCAGCACATTGCTAGTGAATTTGCTGAGAGAAGGAGGTGTATGGTGGATTGTGGTGTTGGTTGGAGATTTTGAGAGTGGTGCTGTGTGCTGTTTCCTGTGCAAAGTGTCTGTTTAGTTTGTTTTATTTGTTTTGAATTGTTTGTGTGTCTTATATTCCTCAATTTTGTTGTATTTGTGTGGGGTTAGTTAGTTAGAGATTGATAAGTGGGTTATTATTTCTAAGTGTTAAGTGGGTAACGGGGTGCAGGGGGATGCCGGCTGTGGGAAGGTCTGGGAGAATGACCGAGGGGGCATTGGGGGGCTTCCTGTGGATGGTGAAATGTTATCTTCCCTTGATGTTGGAGGCTGGGGTACGTATCCTACAGGGTGTCAGTGAGGAAGCTGCGCTGGGAGCGTCTGGGGGTGCAGATGCAAAGGTACTTTGGCGTCACCCGGAACGTGCACCAGTGGAAGCACTGCTGGCAAGACATGTTTGCGCATGAGGCTAACCTACCGGACTACACTGGAGTGATGCCTGGCCTAATGGGTGGTAAGTACAAAGCCCATATTATTCCATTACAAAAGTTAGGTACAAAAGTGAGTGATGTGTGTGACAAGTAGGTTTGCCATCTACTTGCTGTCTCAAAACTGTGATACTGTGACAAAGTGGTCCGGCCAATGTCATTAGCCAGAAACACTTGTGCATGATTCACGTAACTTAGGATAGGAAAAACCAACTCTTCCAAACATAGTGTGTGCAACAGTAGAGTAGGTGTGTGAGTAGTCAATTCAAATATCCCTTATTGTATAGCACCAGCAAGTGCCAGTTATAGTGAGTAGTCATGTTGTAATTGACCTGTGATCACATATTTGCGCTGTGAAAACCACATATGGTACAGAGGTCTCTCGTGTGACACTTGCCAAAAACTAACAATGATATTGTGAGTGGCCACTCACCAGTAAGGGTTGCAAGGAGCAGGGGGTCTTTGCTTGTATAAGTCCATCAAGGGTGTAGTCAGTCAAAGATATGTGTCCAGCTTTTGTCATCCTTGATGGTGAGCACTTTTGTCTGTCGGAGTGGGGGACGAATCTCATCACAGACTATGTCTGCAAGGTAGGAAAAGGAGCAGACTCAAAATCTTGTCTCTCTTGTGCCAATGAACACATTGTAGGACAGATGGCCTGATCATAGGGTCTTTTCATGTGTGTAAAGTAAGCTGTACGCTGAGGTAAGCATGCCCAGTGCAGAGGAGGGCTGTGTGAGCAGGGATGAACATCTTGGAGAAGGACTCGAGCTTTAATGTAGAGACAGTGGACTGTGCGCAGATGGGGAGGTGTGTCAGTGTCCTGGCAGTGTGAGGGTCAATACTGTGGTGGCATGCGGGATGTCCTGTAGCTTGCAGATGTGGTTTGTCTTCATTCTAGTTGTCAGACTGGGGCTGTATTTGGGTGAGCTGTTGACCAGGCCATGAGTGACTGTCCATGTGTGTTCGAGTGGTAATCATGTGATGGCCTAACCATAGGGGGCAGAGGGTATGGAAGCAGGATCAGAAGATGGGAGTAGATCTTAGGGTTCTTTTACATATTACAGTTCATCAAGAATCACAGGTTGCGTGCATCGTCCTTGTGGGGTGTTTACAAGTACATGGTATGCCCATGTGAAAAAACATGCATTTCTGCCTTGGAGCATGACGGGAAGTTATGATTTGTTGTTGTACAGTTGTAGGCAGCTGTCTGTCATCCATATTGCAAGGCCTTCCATGCCTTAGCAATAGTGGTGTATGGCGGAGATGTGTCATTTGGATGTGAAGCGGCTGAGCTGTTGGTTGTTGGTGTATGGTACAATATAGGTTCCACAGCTTCTGAGGATAGTTGCAGGCAGAGCCATGTAGATGTTGCCGAGCATCAGGCTGAGGGTGGTCCCCTGGTGGACTCCACAGGTTGCTGTAGTAGGGTCTGAGAGGAAAGGGGGAATCTGTCTCATAGCGTTTGTAGAGAAAGGAGCAGATCCTGGTGAGGGCTTTCTCTTGGATCCATTGGTGTGTGTTGAGAGACAGTGTTGAATGCCGCAAAGAGGTCAAGTATGATGAGAGCAGCACTGTTACCTTTGTCCATTTGGGTGCAGATGTCATCCCTTGCGTTGAGGATGGGGGTTCATAGACTGTGGTATGACTTGATGCTGTATGGGGATGAGTCGATGATGTACTGTCTGAAGTTTCAAGTAGGCTGTCAATGGATTTCTCAATTAGATTGGCTGGCATAGCTAGCAGGGAGAAGGTCATGTAGTTTTGGATGTTTGTGGGGTCCGCCTTGAGTTCCATCAGGTGTGACTTGAACTTGTCGTGTTCCATGTAGTTGTTCAACAATGCACGTGCCTGAGAGCGCTGGATGTTTTGGCAGAGTATGGCTGAAATAAATCTTGCAAACAAGTATAAAATGTTGGGGCGGCAGGGCTCCGTGCTGCACCCGGAGTGGCTTGACTTCATTCACTACAGTGTGTCAGCGTTGGTGATGGGTGTCCAGTTGTTGATTGCTAGTTTGTGGTTGGTGGTGGTGTCGCTGTTTGAGATGCATCTGTGCAAGTCTTGTGATGCAATGGCGTTGGTCCTTTCCTCCTCAATGTTTGTGATGGAGTTCCTGAGTGATGAGTTTGGATGTTGAGCACCGATTCAGTTGCTGTCTGTTTGTGGGAGTAGGAGCATGTTCCTGTGGATGGTGACTGGCTTGCAGGTGGAGTGGACACATCAACAGACAGTGATTGCCATTTTGGGGATGTGTCAGAAGCTCATTAACTCTCCTGTTGTTAAGAGTGGTACAAGTGTGGGTCCTGATGAGTCCCTGTGCAGTCCCAATCTGGCAGAGTTCAATGTTATGTATGTTGTGCTGGATTACATTTTTGCTGGGGTACAGTTGTTTATCAACTTGGAAGTTGTAGATCACAAATGGGGTGTAGTTGGTGGTTGCAATGGCATGCAGGGAGAAGATGTTTGTGTCTGTAATGGAGATGGCAAGAGGCACGCGAGGGCAGCTTCAGTGGCCAAGACACCTGCGTGGATGGTAGAAAAGAAGGCTGAAAGGACAAAAAAAGTGAGTAGCAGACAGCCAGGAAATGAGGAACAATATTGGAGGGATGATGGTGAAACGATTGGATGTTAAAAGATTTCAATGATTGCAATATGGAGTGGAAGCAGGTGGCAGAGGTCCATTAGAACACCGTGGATGAGGCACAGGTGAACCGGTGGTTGGAGGAGGCCATCATACACTCACACTAGGTAGTGCACAGGCTTGTGTGAGCCCACATGCAACGTTGGATCTGTCAGCGGGTAGCGCAATTCCACAGACAAATAGTCAGTGGTCCTGCTCCTCTGTCCCCACAGCAGACGTCCTTGAGTAGTGGTGCAATTGTCACAATTTTGCTAAGTGAGATGGGAGGTGCAATGTGTCTACGCATGATGTGGTCACATCTGACACACAATGCTGCATCCTTTTGACAAGCATAGGGGCTATTATGTGTGACCCTCTGTGCAGGATCAACACTTGGCACTGCAGGGCCAAAGTTTTAACAGTTGGGCAAAGACTGTGTGCAGGAAGCCGTATGTTTGTGTCCAGTAAGGGTAACTGTACATGTACAAGCAGAGCCATTGTGTGTGATCTATGTGCAGGACAGAACACAGTGTGACAAGCGTAGAGCTACATGAGAAGCAGAACTGTACGTACACTGCCCCAGCACATGGTTTATGTGCGGTAATGTCCTTGTCAGCTCAAAAGACACTAAGGAAATTTGACTGCTCCAGAGCGTCATACATCCCAAAGCACTGCATAACTGCCTCTTACAAACTGCAGAGATGTCATCATGCGCATAACTATTTACACATAATGCCTGTGTACAAATGGTGCCTTGAGATTCCTGACACAACTCATATGTGCATGTGTTACAGCACCAATGTTTTGTGCGGCCCACCACTTCATTCACCGGTCGTGTGTGCATGGCAGTCATAGTCAATACGGTCATGTGGACAACATGTCATTCACCTCCACAGTGATGTTGCTTTTTCTGTGACTGTACTGTATTTACTCATGTTTATGTCATGTTTGTTGATACCTGGAAATGACACATATTTACATTTGTTAATTCACAGATGGTAGTCAACCCATCACATAGGGTAACATCAATAGATTCCGGGACCCACACGCCACTGATGAGTATTGATATTACATATTTGCCATGTTGTGGTGTCATGAATGTCAGTACCAAAGGCTACACATTGTTGTTTGCCATTATGGGTGTGTATCACATGTCACTATGCCACAATGTGAAGATGTATTTTATGAATCAGATTTGTCTGAGAATTGGTAGTTGGATGTGGGGCAAGGCATATCATTCACAGTTATGACTTTGCCCATCAACAGACAGTGATACAGCTTTCCGTTCCTGTGCATGATATCTAGCACCGAATCAAGCAAACTAAAACTAAATGCTGCAGGCGATAAGTGTGAGAAGTTGGCCCGATATGCAACGTTCGCTATTCTAGCGACCGCTATGTATCGTTCCAACGACCCTCATGGTGTTTGGTTGTAAGTCAACCTATAGACCAGCTATCCTAGTAGCGTGGATACGAGCAGTCTAAGGCTAAAGACTCGAGAGGGCGTGTTAAGCCAGCTGTTTACCACACATGTACCCCTTGAACACCCAGTGAAAGGACACCACACAAGTGTTATGAAAATAAACAGTTATTTATTAAGATTCACAACAGCCCTGTACTCTTTATGAGGACAGGGTACTAAGCACAAACCAAATCTCTTAGGAAAATACTTTCAAGTGCACAATTAAACAAGTGTCCGAGGACACGGAAAGTTTAGTGGTCTCGGGCGGACCCGATAAGGCAAGTCGGGAGCGAGGGACTCAGGACCCTAGAATAAGGAGGCTATGCAGGCACCGAAATGCCGAAGTTACCTAGCCACGAGGGCTGCGGCTGCACAAGTCTTACAGGCGTCGGGGGTCTTCGCTGACGAGCCAGGAGCCGGAAGAAAAGGAGTTGCTGGCCGGCGACCAGTGATGAATAGTTCGTAGAGATCCAAGCCTGGATCAGAGATCGATGACACCTGAAAGCAGAGGGGACCAAGTTCGTACTACTAGCCAGTAGTCAGAGGGTACCAGGAGGGCACCGGTTGGCCGTCACCTCGACCAGGTGAGTGGGCGACGCTAGGCTCTGCAGTCTCACGGACCAGGAGGCGTTGTCGGCGACCAGGATGGAGGTGCGAGCTGTCCCACGAAGGATGATGCTGTCGGCGTCGCTGGGCCCAGGATTGGGGCAACAAGCCTTGGCAGATCTCAGGGCCACGTGGTAGGCCTAAGATGGTGTCTTGAGTGGACCAGGAGGGTCCGGGGTGCTCCTCTCGGAAAAGGGAGCAAGGGCCGGTCTGGAGCAACCAGACCAGCAGCGTTGGTTGTCGGATGTCGTCAAGGAAGGGCACAAGCCAGCGGCTAGTGACCAGACAACGTGCTGAGCAGCGAGCAGAAGGGCCCCACGCAGATCGTGGAGATGCTGGGAGACTGCACTTCGGTACTGGAGCGGCTCAGAGTCGGGGCTTCTCGGACCCCAGAGCACTCACCAGAGAATGGCTTCGATGGTCGTGCTGTTTAAGAAAGCGTGCAGGTTTTGATGATGGCCGGTCCCTCGAGGTCTCGTCGCACCCACAGATCACAGCTGAGCTGATGACGTGGGTAGAGGTCAGAGGTGCCAGGGAAGCCGGTTCTCGTCGAGCTGGGCCGTCGGATCCTTGAGGAAGAACTTACAGCAACCCGCAGAGTTCTTAGATGGTGCCCGCTGATGCAGGGTGACTACTCCTTAGTCACAAGGGAGAAATCTTGAGAAGAGTCTCGAATGTCCTTTCGTAGAAAGTAGTTCTTGATTCAAAGATGATCTAATTTGGAAGGGTCCCCGCTCCGGCCTTTATTCTAAAGAAAGGGGTGGGTACATGACTAGGTCCTGCCCTAAGGGTGGGACCAGGAAGGGGGGTAGTTACACCCCTCTCCCCTGCCGGACTTTCCCCAGGCCCGGGCTGGCGCCCCTGGAACTGGTTCTGACCGGCAGATGCGTAGTGAGCACCGGGGTGCCACTCCGCAGTCACCTTCGCAGAAGCCCTACCTACCCAGAATACACAAACCCTGTCTGGGACGGTGCGAACACCGCCCTCGACAGGAAACCCTTTGTCCAAGCGCCCCTCGCTGGAAGGACTCCCAGCAGCAGGAGGTCAGACTCGTGTCTGTGGTGGCAGCATCCATTTTGTGGAGCTGAGGCTTTAGTTAACTTTAACCGGGGTTCACAGTTACGTACATGTCGTGTCCCTCTAGAAGGGCGGAATGCTAACCTCGTCGCCAGAATTGGTGAGGGGGCAGCATCCCGATTCGTATGACACCTTACTCGACATGCCTTGATAACGCGACACCGAAGTTACCGATGTGGTACGCGTTATCATGGAACAGCCATTGGGTCTTGATTCCGCAAGCTGCAACCGGGCTCGGCTCGGGCCAGAACCTAGTTCACACGAGCCCACGCACTCTGCCTTTAGGATTGTCAAGGCCTGCCGTAGGAGTGACTGATAGGAACTCGGGTGTCCATTGTATGGTTAGATATAGAGCTACTATACCTACAGCAAAGGGTGATTACACGACTTTGCCCCAGCTGTCATGCAGCCAGTTGTGTCAAATTTAGGAGGCCAGCCAGGGGTGGCATAATACATGCTGCAGCCCCTGGCGGCCCTGGGTACACCTATGCCCTGTGTTACGGGGTCTGATAAGGTGGCCCAGTACCAATTGGTAAATGCACCTAGGGTACATATCGTAATTTAGAAAGAGAACAGCCAGGCTGTGGGTCTGATTAGCAGGCCCACAGCCAGAGAAAGTCGTAAACCAGTGAAACAAAAGCAAAAAATCTGGGTGATCATAGGATTGCAGACCCTACTCTCCTACATGACCCCCCCCCAAACGTCGGAACAATAAGCTAACCTTGACCAGGTGAGTCTTCTTGTTCTAAGTGGAAATATCTGGAGAGCCCATCGGCATTGCCATGATCAGTACCAGGTCTATGTTCCACTGTAAAGTCCATCCCCTGTAGGGAAATGGACCACCTAAGCAGTTTGGGGTTTTCACCCTTCATCTGATTTAGCCACAAGAGGGGCTTATGGTCGGTCTGAATCTTGAAGTGAGTGCCAAACAAGTATGGCCTCAGCTTCTTCAGGGCCCAAACCACAGCAAAGGTCTCAATAGCTGACCAATTCTTCTCTCTAGGGGTCAGCCTTCTGCTTATAAAAGCAATGGGCTGGTCTTGACCATCAAAATTCAGTTGAGAAAGAACAGCTCCCACACCCAACTCAGAAGCGTCTGTTTGGACAATGAATGGTTTGGAGTAGTCTGGACTCTTAAGGATAGGCGCCGTGCACATGGCCTGCTTTAGGTCATCGAATGCTTTTTGACAGCTCGCTGTCCACTGAACCTTTTTTGGCATTTTCTTACTTGTCAGTTCATTTAATGGTGTCACGATGGAACCATAGTTCCTGACAAACTTGCGGTAGTATCCAGTCAGGCCCAAGAAAGCTCGAACCTGAGTCTGGGTGGTTGGAGGAGCCCAGTCCCTGATTGACTGTATTTTGCTCTCCAGTGGCTGAACCTGGCCTCCACCTACAAGGTGGCCCAGGTATACAACCTGTGTCTGCCCTATCTGGCACTTGGTGGCCTTGATAGTGAGGCCTGCGGCTTGCAGGGCCTCTAACACTTTCCGCAGGTGGACCAGGTGATCCTCCCAGGTGGAGCTAAAGACAGCAATATCGTCTAGATATGCCGCGCAGAAGTCATCCAGCCCAGTAAGGACTTGATTCACCAACCTTTGGAAGGTGGCAGGTGCATTTTTCAGACCAAAGGGCATCACCACGAACTGATAATGCCCACCAGGGGTAGAAAATGCAGTCTTAGGCTTGGCGTCCTCAGCTAACCTGATTTGCCAATACCCAGCTGTCAGGTCAAACGTACTTAAGTAGTTGGCCGAAGCCAATCTATCGATAAGCTCGTCTGCCCTTGGTATTGGGTGGGCGTCAGTCTTAGTGACTGCATTGAGACCCCTGTAGTCTATGCAGAACCTCATCTCTTTCTTACCGCCCGGGGTGTGAGGTTTCGGCACTAGAACTACGGGACTAGCCCAAGGGCTATCCGAGGGTTCAATGACTCCCAGCTCCAACATTTTCTGCACTTCACTCTTGATGCAGTCTCTAACGTGATCGGGCTGCCGGTAGATTTTACTCTTGACGGGCAAGCTGTCACCAGTGTCAACCTCATGGGTGCACCAATTGGTCTGACTGGGTGTTAGAGAGAACATATGTCTGAAAGACTGAAGAACCTGTTTACAGTCTTTCTGTTGATGTTCGGAGAGGCTGCCACAAAAGACAACACCATCTACCGATCCATCGTCAGGATTCTGAGTGAGCAGGTCGGGGAGAGGGTCACTCTCCTCCTCCTGTCCCTCATCTAGGGCCATGAGTAAACTCATGTCCTTCCTGTCGACATATGCCTTGAGCCTGTTGACATGAAGCACCCTGTGGGGGCTCCGGGGAGTTCCCAGGTCGACCAGGTAGGTGACCTCTCCCTTTTTCTCCAGGATGGTGTAGGGCCCGGACCATTTGTCCTTGAGTGCTGCTGGGGCCACTGGCTCCAACACCCACACCTTCTGTCCGGGCTGGTAAACAGTCAAGACAGCCTTTTGGTCATGCCAAGCTTTTTGGAGTTCTTGGCTGGCCTTAAGGTTTTCAGATGCCTTCTCCATGTATTCAGCCATCCGCGAGCGGAGGCCAAGCACATAGTCCACTATGTTGGCTGCAGGCTTTTTGAGAGGTCTCTCCCATCCTTCCTTCACCAAACACAGGGGTCCTCTTACAGGATGTCCGTACAAAAGTTCAAAAGGGCTGTAGCCAACCCCCTTCTGTGGGACTTCTCTGTAGGCGAACAAAAGGCAGGGAATCAGGACGTCCCATCTACGCCGAAGCTTTTCAGGTAGTCCATGAATCATCCCTTTCAGGGTCCTGTTGAATCTCTCAACAAGCCCATTGCATTGTGGATGATAGGGTGTAGTGAACTTGTAGTTGACACCACATTCCTTCCACATAGCAGTTAAGTAGCTCGACATAAAGTTTGCACCTCTGTCGGAGACGACCTCCTTAGGGAAGCCCACTCTGGAGAATACTCCAACTAGGGCTCTTGCCACAACAGGTGCTGTAGTGGTCCTAAGGGGAATAGCTTCAAAATACCTGGTGGCATGATCCACTACCACCAGTATAAACTTGTGCCCTGATGCTGTTGGTGGTTCCATGGGACCGACGATGTCAATCCCCACCCGTTCAAAGGGCACCCCCACCACAGGCATTGGTATAAGGGGGGCCTTTGTCGTGCCACCTGACTTACCACTGGCTTGGCAAGTGACACAGGAGCGGCAAAACTCCTTGGTATCTTCGTTCATATGAGGCCAGTGAAAGTGCGAGACAAGCCTGTCCCACGTCTTCGTCTGGCCTAAGTGACCTGCTAAGGGAATCTCGTGGGCCAAGGTAAGTAGGAAACCTCGCTGAGACAAGGGTACAACCAGCCTCCTGATCATGCCAGGCTTGGGGTCTCTTGACTCAGTGTACAGGAGTCCATCTTCCCAGTATACCTTGTGGGTACCTGTGGCGTTCCCAGCAGCCTCAGCAGCAGCCTGCTGTCTGCGGGGTTCAAGAGAAGGGCAGTCTAACTGGTCCTTCCCCAGGTCTTCCCTTGAGGGTCCCCCTGAACCCAAGAATTCAACTTGATCAAGTTCGAACTCCCTAGGCTCAGTTTCCCTCAATTCCTGTAGGTCAGCCTCCTCTGAGACTTGATCCACGACCTGGGGCAAGGGGGAAGGCGCAGCCTTAACCCTACTGCTCTTTTTCTTGGGAGGTGTCTGGTCCGTTGTTCCAGGATCCAGCACCTGTTCAGTGGGGCATTTCCTGACCTGTGACCTGGTCACAGCGAACACATGTGCTGGCAAGCCTAACATTTCCATGTGAGTCCGGTGCTCCACTTCTGACCATTGTGATGACTCCAAATCATTGCCCAACAAACAATCCACTGGGAGGTCTGAACTAACTACAACCTTCTTTTGGCCAGTTACCCCTCCCCAGGAGAAAGCTACAATTGCCATACTGTGATTGGTAGTGACATTGCTTGCATTGGTCACCAGGAATTCTGTACCTGGCATGATCTGTCCAGGGTCCACAAAGTTAGGTGTCACCATGGTGACACTGGCACAAGTGTCCCTATAGGCCTGAGCCATCTTTCCATTTATGAAAGGCGTCTGTCTGTATTTGCCCAAAGTATTGGGACTTACGTCAGGGGACATATCCACATCCCCTGTACTGACAAGGACAGCCTGAGTGAGCGTACCAACTAAGTTGTCACGCCCCTCAGAACCCAGGGTTAACCCTACTAAACCCTTGGGAGGTGCACTACCACTGCTGGCGGTACTAGGGGGCACAGGTGCCTTAGGGGCTGCAGTGGCAGGAGTCTGCCCTCCTCCTTTCTTGGTGCACTCACTAAACCAGTGAGATTTACTTTTGCAGTACTGGCACCATCTTTTGGATTGGCCTTCTTTCTTCTTTTGGGGAGCCTGACCCCCACCCTCTTTGGGTTGTTGGGGACCTGTCGAAGACTTCTGGTCATTTTGTTCCCCTTTAGAATCTTTACCCTTCTGGTCTGCTTTCTTCTGACCACCTTGATTCTGGCCCTGGTTCTGTTTAACTCTTGTACGAACCCATCTGTCTGCCTTCTTTCCCAATTCTTGGGGAGAGGTCCGATCCGAGTCGACAAGATGCTGATGCAACAACTGGTTCTGACAATTGTTTAAAATTTGTTCTCTCATCATCAAATTATACAATCCTTTGTAATCAGTAACCTTACTGCCCAGCAACCAGCCCTCAAAAGCCTTAGTGGCACAATCTACAAAGTCAGACCAATCTTGAGACTGAGTTTTCTGGGTATCCCTGAACAGCACCCTGTACTGCTCAGTGGTTAGGCCAAACCCTTCAACCAGTGCATTTTTCAAGACTTGGTAATCATTAGCATCCTCCACTCTTGTAGTGAGGAGCTTGTCTCTACCTTTTCCTTCAAAGGAGAGCCACAAGATAGCTGCCCACTGACTTGGGGGAACACCTTGCACAGTGCAGGCCCTCTCCAAAGCAGTAATCCATTTGTGGATGTCGTCCCCTTGTTTAAAGGGGGGCACTATCTTACCAAGGTGTTTCGTATCAAAACTCCTTTCCCTATTGCTAGGTACAATGCTGCCACCAGTGGGAACTGCCCCACTTAACTGTTGCTCTCTAGCAAAGGCAAGCCTTTCTTTGGCCAGGGCAAGTTCTTCCCTTTCAATCCTCAGATTAGCTGCCCTTTCTTTAGCTTCGTACACTCTCCTCTGAGGGGACGTCATCCCTCTTTGAGAAGAGTTGTGAGAGCCATTGGTTTGAAGGGATCTGCCAGAGTCTCTTGACAGAGATCTGGCTCGTCCATTCCCAATGTTAAGCTGACCTGATAGTGGCCCCGGGGGTCCCCCAGTACCACTGTCATGTTTGCTTAAGTTGGACCTGCTTAGTCTAACGACCTCTACCTGTCCCTTATCTGCCTCATCCCCAGAGGGATCCTCATCCTCATCATCCTCCACATCTTCGTTCTCAGTTGCGAGGTGGATGAGGTCAGGATCGTCTCTGGTTCCCTCGAGGGGAGGCATGTCTCCTTCTGGATTAGAAGAGCTAAGACGGGTCTCAGCTTTTCTGGCATCATAAATCTCCAAGAGACCAATCAGAAAGGACGTTGTGGGGTTAGACCCCTGCTTGATCTTCCTGGAGTGACACACCTGTCTTAACTCCTTGAAGCTCAGCACAGTATATCTTGAAGGGATGACCTGTGGAGGGTCAACTGACACAAGGGGAGACTCAGAGTTTCCTCCTTTGTCCGACATACTGTTTCTAGTGTGGTGTAAGTGATGCACCTACCTACACTATGTGTTTACCTACTGATCCCTTGCTAAGAGTTGCAGCCAAGGTGTGCTAAGCCTTGAGGAGCTACAACAGCTGGTTCAGTAGAACTCAGAGTATTCTAAGCTTCAGTTATATGTACTAACAGTACTTATGTGATCTTTCAACAAGATATTCTTAGGATACGTGTGGTAAAACAACAGCAAGCTCAAATCCCACCACTGCCACCAATGTGAGAAGTTGGCCCGATATGCAACGTTCGCTATTCTAGCGACCGCTATGTATCGTTCCAACGACCCTTATGGTGTTTGGTTGTAAGTCAACCCATAGACCAGCTATCCTAGTAGCGTGGATACGAGCAGTCTAAGGCTAAAGACTCGAGAGGGCGTGTTAAGCCAGCTGTTTACCACACATGTACCCCTTGAACACCCAGTGAAAGGACACCACACAAGTGTTATGAAAATAAACAGTTATTTATTAAGATTCACAACAGCCCTGTACTCTTTATGAGGACAGGGTACTAAGCACAAACCAAATCTCTTAGGAAAATACTTTCAAGTGCACAATTAAACAAGTGTCCGAGGACACGGAAAGTTTAGTGGTCTCGGGCGGACCCGATAAGGCAAGTCGGGAGCGAGGGACTCAGGACCCTAGAGTAAGGAGGCTATGCAGGCACCGAAATGCCGAAGTTACCTAGCCACGAGGGCTGCGGCTGCACAAGTCTTACAGGCGTCGGGGGTCTTCGCTGACGAGCCAGGAGCCGGAAGAAAAGGAGTTGCTGGCCGGCGACCAGTGATGAATAGTTCGTAGAGATCCAAGCCTGGATCAGAGATCGATGACACCTGAAAGCAGAGGGGACCAAGTTCGTACTACTAGCCAGTAGTCAGAGGGTACCAGGAGGGCACCGGTTGGCCGTCACCTCGACCAGGTGAGTGGGCGACACTATGCTCTGCAGTCTCACGGACCAGGAGGCGTTGTCGGCGACCAGGATGGAGGTGCGAGCTGTCCCACGAAGGATGATGCTGTCGGCGTCGCTGGGCCCAGGATTGGGGCAACAAGCCTTGGCAGATCTCAGGGCCACGTGGTAGGCCTAAGATGGCGTCTTGAGTGGACCAGGAGGGTCCGGGGTGCTCCTCTCGGAAAAGGGAGCAAGGGCCGGTCTGGAGCAACCAGACCAGCAGCGTTGGTTGTCGGATGTCGTCAAGGAAGGGCACAAGCCAGCGGCTAGTGACCAGACAACGTGCTGAGCAGCGAGCAGAAGGGCCCCACGCAGATCGTGGAGATGCTGGGAGACTGCACTTTGGTACTGGAGCGGCTCAGAGTCGGGGCTTCTCGGACCCCAGAGCACTCACCAGAGAATGGCTTCGATGGTCGTGCTGTTTAAGAAAGCGTGCAGGTTTTGATGATGGCCGGTCCCTCGAGGTCTCGTCGCACCCACAGATCACAGCTGAGCTGATGATGTGGGTAGAGGTCAGAGGTGCCAGGGAAGCCGGTTCTCGTCGAGCTGGGCCGTCGGATCCTTGAGGAAGGACTTACAGCAACCCGCAGGGTTCTTAGATGGTGCCCTCTGATGCAGGGTGACTACTCCTTAGTCACAAGGGAGAAATCTTGAGAAGAGTCTCGAATGTCCTTTCGTAGAAAGTAGTTCTTGATTCAAAGATGATCTAATTTGGAAGGGTCCCCGCTCCGGCCTTTATTCTAAAGAAAGGGGTGGGTACATGACTAGGTCCTGCCCTAAGGGTGGGACCAGGAAGGGGGGTAGTTACACCCCTCTCCCCTGCCGGACTTTCCCCAGGCCCGGGCTGGCGCCCCTGGAACTGGTTCTGACCGGCAGATGCGTAGTGAGCACCGGGGTGCCACTCCGCAGTCACCTTCGCAGAAGCCCTACCTACCCAGAATACACAAACCCTGTCTGGGACGGTGCGAACACCGCCCTCGACAGGAAACCCTTTGTCCAAGCGCCCCTCGCTGGAAGGACTCCCAGCAGCAGGAGGTCAGACTCGTGTCTGTGGTGGCAGCATCCATTTTGTGGAGCTGAGGCTTTAGTTAACTTTAACCGGGGTTCACAGTTACGTACATGTCGTGTCCCTCTAGAAGGGCGGAATGCTAACCTCGTCGCCAGAATTGGTGAGGGGGCAGCATCCCGATTCGTATGACACCTTACTCGACATGCCTTGATAACGCGACACCGAAGTTACCGATGTGGTACGCGTTATCATGGAACAGCCATTGGGTCTTGATTCCGCAAGCTGCAACCGGGCTCGGCTCGGGCCAGAACCTAGTTCACATGAGCCCACGCACTCTGCCTTCAGGATTGTCAAGGCCTGCCGTAGGAGTGACTGATAGGAACTCGGGTGTCCATTGTATGGTTAGATATAGAGCTACTATACCTACAGCAAAGGGTGATTACACGACTTTGCCCCAGCTGTCATGCAGCCAGTTGTGTCAAATTTAGGAGGCCAGCCAGGGGTGGCATAATACATGCTGCAGCCCCTGGCGGCCCTGGGTACACCTATGCCCTGTGTTACGGGGTCTGATAAGGTGGCCCAGTACCAATTGGTAAATGCACCTAGGGTACATATCGTAATTTAGAAAGAGAACAGCCAGGCTGTGGGTCTGATTAGCAGGCCCACAGCCAGAGAAAGTCGTAAACCAGTGAAACAAAAGCAAAAAATCTGGGTGATCATAGGATTGCAGACCCTACTCTCCTACAATAAGCACCTTGATTTTATCACATGTTGAGTAGTACTGCATAGTCAATAAGGCACACTTACAGGCTGTGTATATTGTCCAATGTGCGTGCAGTGGGTTTTGCGTTATGCACCAGGAGGCAGTGCTGTTCACGCCATGTAAGCGCATACATGTTGGCTCAGTGAAATCTAAGATATGCTGCATTGCAGCTTCACAGAAGAAGCAGTGTGTAGCTCAAAGGGAAAATTTGAAATGGAATTTGACACACACAATAAATAGATGTGTAATTTATATCAATTGCAATTGCATATGTGTGCACTGCAGTGGTGTGGTCCGGCTGTGTCTGTGGTACCATACCATGCTTGACTCTGGATCATGTGTACAAGCTCCTCTGTCACAATTGGTGACATCACACCACATGCATTTAGTAAGCATGCTTTACGTCTGCATCATCTGATTTCACATTGATTTGGCAATGCGGGGCTCTCCAACTCTCTGTGGGTAGGCTTTTGCCAGTGGCAATACCATAACCTGATGGCCTCTGGGTGCCATTGCTATGTGTAATACATTTTAACTGTTTGCATTGTGAATGCATGTGTGTTCTCATCTACGCGAAACAATACAAGTTCCCTTTTCATCAAATCAGAAACGAGAGACTTTCGTCTCTAGGAGATTTATGGCGGGCGCTTAGGGTGAGCCAAAGTAAGTATCACAAAGTTGTGTTAGGATCACTGAATTTACACTCTATTTCATACCCCTTACTCAACATCATTATGACCGAGTTAGCATTGTGAAAAAATATAGATCTTTCAACTGTGACATGTATAAAGAGGAAAATTTATTATAAATTGTTTTTGTTCAGGCCGATTTTGGAAACATACATTCATTGATAAAAGATTTATTTTTGTTAAAAACACATGATGTAGCAGTAATCACAAAAAAATTTTTAAAAACAAGATACACTTCACTGAATAAAAGATTTATCACACAAACAGAAAATTGTCGACGCGGCGTTTCGGTGATATTAGATCGTCACCTTCTTCAGGACAGTATGTTATTTAAAATCACTGGAATTTAAAAGAAGAATACTATATTAGCATTTTGTATGGTATCTTTGCGGCTGAACAGTAATCATCATTTTCTGACTATACATCATATCCTAATGTCACAGTAACTCTATGTTTTTAAATCAAAACCATTACACTTGTTCCACAATCTTTTACATAGTGTACTCGTCCTAACTCTTCTACATTACTGTTCACATAGTTATTCCCTTCTGTGTCTGACTACACATCATATCCTAATGTCACAGTAACTCTATATTTTTAAATCAAAGACATTGCACTTGTTCCACATTCTTTTACATAGTATACTCATCCTTACTCTTGTGCATTACTGTTCACATCGCTATTCCCTTTTGTATTCGTGAATCCTACAACTTGTGTTTGTTCTCACCCTTATTTTTGGCGTCCTTTAGTGCCAAACAGTCTCTAGTACCTATGGGGGGCTCACTGCTTTGAAGACCATCCCACAGTCTTTTCCTAACATCTAATGTCTTTTTATTTCTTAACGACAGGTATATTAGCTTTTTACATACCTTTAGATGTTTGTAGGTCAATCGCTTTTTAATTTGGCGATGTCCAACCTTATCAAAATTTTTTCAATATCTGCATAAATCAATTGAGAGATAATGCGCTGAATCATTAGTTTGCCCTTTTGGTGAATCTTTTTTATATCTGAGTTCATCATGGGTATGTTGCCTTAAATGTTTACCTTTCTTTAGGAAAAACTGTTTCTTAGTTGGAGTGGGTCAGGGTTGATCCGCTACTCCGTGAGGATAAAATAGTTGTCTGCCTATTGGGTAAATCATTAGATTAGGTGACAATCACTTCTTTTTTAAAAAAATTTTTTAAAAGAGCATGCCATCGTATTACTTTACTATTATTATAAGAAAGTCTTAATAGTACCTGAGGTCTCTGGCAGAAGAATCTTATGCAGAGGACGGTATACCTTTCACAACCCAGTATTTCAATCAGCTTTCTTTTTAACCTGGGGCTGGATGACAAATACCCAAACAGAGTAATTTTAGGGTTTTCCCTTAATTTAGTAATGTTTTATGGGTGACCTGTACTTCAGGTTGTAATTCTTACCTTCCAATTTCTCTTTTGGTTGCCTGCTATTGGATTGTATAAATCAGGATTTCCAGGCGCATTCAAGGTGGAAGTGTCCTTTTACTATAAAGTAAATGAAAGGATTTCAGGGTATCACTGTTTTAAATCCATTCCGGTTAAGTAATTAATTTTAAGACTATCTTGCTATTTTATATCTAAATGTCTTGCAAGAAGTTGGTCTTACCTCCCAATATGCCTTTGTAGTGCCCACTCTTTTTCATTTAGAGCGCAAAGTGTCTGGTGCACTCAGGTTAAGAATGTCAACTTAATCTAAAACAAATAGGGTAAAAAAACGGAAGTGTCTAGTTTAGATGCTCTCCGTTAGGGAATCATTCATTAATCAAGGTTTTGGGTGTGGAGGGTTTCGGGCTTAGTACTTACATTTCAATAAATGCCGTCGCGTTTTCCGGGTGTTCTCCTCTGCCGTCATGCGAATGGTCTCTGGTTTCCACTGCGCTCTATCTACGCATTTATAGGTCGCGCAGGGAACTTAATTGGGCTCGAGTAATTTCACCTGTTTCTTGTTGCATTCAATTAGGACGCTGTTTTTTCGGTCGGCCATCTTTGAGTGGTTACTAAATCGGGATCTATCCTTCTTTTGCCCCAAACTTATTAGTTTACTCTCCATATGTCTCACAATGCGCTTCCATTGATTTGTTTTCTCTATTTTTTAGGTATTCGAACTATTATTGGTTAAACTACTGTTTATTTCGATCGCGCGTTAGATCCCACTTGTTGGTGAACGTGTGGGTAAGCGCGAAGAGGCTGAGATTGTGGCGGCCATCTTTAAATATGTTTTTGCTATACCGCTTCCTCTCTTTTCGATAGAATCAGTTTATTGATTCCTCTATGGTGGTCACATAAATATGTGCGAGGAGTGGTGACCTTATGGGAAAAGAAAAAAACGCACGATAATCTGTCATGGTGTTTGGTGATTCCATTTTTCCTCATAGGTGCATTAAAATTCTTTTCGGTCTATTTCTCATTAAATCTCCCCGATATTAATTCCTCCCTCTATTCGTGATTTATTGGGGTGCTTTAAAAGGGGCAGGGTTTACCTCTAGGATCATTTAACATCCACTAAGTTTGGTTTCACACAGCGGCCATCTTTGAGTGGTCTCTAGAATTGGCCAGACCTTAGTTTTATCATAAACGCTAGTTATTGGCTGTGTATTGGTATTCCAGATAGGATATATTATTTGGTCTCTAGGTCTGGAGTTATTTCTTATTATATCTTCATGTTATGATGTTATGTCTAAATAATTACTGGTTTTTATTTTATATTTCCCTTGATGTGTATTATGATTTATGCTGAAGGTACTACAGGATCCTATCCCACTCTTCTTTGCTGTTTAGTCCATTATTAAAGGTATTGAATTTGGACATGTAGTATTGCTCTCTCTTTCTTCTTTTCATGTCCAAATCACCTCCTCTGTTATTTAGTCTGACCACTTCAAGTATACACCATCTGAGATCCTCCACATTATGTTTTTGGGTATCCCAGTGTTCAGCCAATGGGGCGTTGGCCCGTTTGGATCTGATGGCTGATTTATGTTCGTTTAGCCTTAATCGAACTTCTCTGGAGGTCTCGCCAATGTATGCTTTTTGGCAGGGGCACTGGATCATATATATTACGCTTTGAGTCCTACAATTGACTAGCTCATTTTGTTGGTGAGTGACACCATTGTATGTCACTTTGGATCCCTTTAAGATCTGACTACAGTTCTTGCATGAGCCACAAGGGAAATTCCCTGCTGGGGTCTTTCCGTCTATTGTTCTTACTTTATTTCTTCTCTGGTCATCTGGATATGTATGAACCAGGCGGTTTCTGATTGTTTTATTCCTGCGAAATGCATAGATTGGTTTTGGCATAGCTGTACTGTTCTGGTTTTGGAGCAAGTTCCAATTTCTATTAATTAAATTTTTTACTTTGTTGCTTATGCTAGAGAAATTTGTGACACACACTAATTGGGATTCCTTTGGTGTGGCCTCTGTTTTGGGCTCAAAGATGCTCTCTCTGTTAAAATATTTTGCTCTTTTGTATGCTCTCTTTATCATTTTTTTGGGATAGCCTCTCTCACTAAACTTGGTAGTCAGAGTTAGGGCATGCTTCTCAAATTCCTTTTTATCAGTGCAGTTTCTTTTTATTCTTAAGAACTGACCAAAGGGTATGTTGTTTTTCTGGGTGGACGGGTGGTAGCTGTCGTAATGCAACATTGTATTGCGGTCTGTGGGTTTGCTGAAAAGTTCTACTTTTAAGAGTCCATCTACATGTTTGATTTTGATGTCTAAGAAATTACAGCTTTGATTGCTGTATGTCGAAGTGAATTTAAGATTTTTATCTCCAAGATTAATCCATTCTATGAAAGCTTTTAATTCTTCTTCATTGCCTGACCAAATGAAAAACACGTCATCAATGAAACGATACCAGAGTTTAATATTTTCATAAAATGGGGACATTTCATTGAATACATGTTTTTCCTCAAAAGTTGAAACATACAGACAGGCCAAGCTCGGTGCGCAGGTTGCGCCCATGCTTGTACCCTTTATTTGTTTGAAAAGGGCTTCTTTAAATAAAAAGATGTTCTTTGTTAAGATGATGTCTATGCAGTCAACTATGAACTGTGCCTGATCTGACAGGTCCTCTTCTTGACCTTTTAGGATATTTTCCATCATGGTTTTTGTATCTCGCTGCGGAATATTAGTGTATAGTGACTCTATATCTAGAGTCACTAACCATTCCCTATCCCTATTGTATGGTCTATTTTCAATTTTGCTAATTATGTCTGTCGTGTCTTTGATGTAGGCTTTTTGTTGAGTCACTAGTGGTTGGATGAATTTGTCCACATACTGACTCAGGGGCTCTGTGAGTGAATTTAGACTGGACACGATGGGTCTCATCGGGGGGTCATTAAGGTTTTTGTGGACCTTTGGGAGTCCATAGATTGCAGGTATTACTGGGGTCTCGTTTTTTAGGAAATTAAATTCTTCCTGGTTTATCACTCCATCCTCTAGAGCATAATTTAGTCTATTGGATATTGTCCTTTTTAAATTGGACCATTCTTGTTTGTTGGATGTTACATAGTGTAAAGGGTTGTTCAACATTTCTAACATCTTGGCATCATACTTATTGGTGTCCATGATGACAATGCTGCCACCTTTGTCACCTGGTTTTATTGTGATCTCCTTGCATTCCTGCAGTCCACTGAGGGCATTTTTTTCTTCTTTGGTCAGATTGTATTGTACCCAGGATTTTTGTCCCAAGAGATCTTCTAGGCCTTTCTCTACCACTTTTTCAAAAATATCTACCTCCTTGCTGACCATGGAGCCAGTTGGCATCCATTTTGACTTGGGCCTCAGTCCTGACTTGTTATCACTAGGTGGTCTGTCTTTTCCCTCAAAAAATTTTTGCAGCCTAATTTTTCTGAAAAAACTTTTTATATCACGTTGCAGGTTAAATTTATCTACTGGTTCTGCAATGGCATAGCCTAGGCCCTTTTCCAGTAGTCTCATCTCATCTCTGTTTAGAACTCTGCTGGATAGATTGATAACTGCCGTTTTGGGGTCTAGTCCCAATTCTTTTGGCTGCGTGTTCTCATGTATGGACGTACTTGCCCTTGGTTCTGGGGGTAGTAGTTCCTCCCTCTCGCCCTTCCTCTTGGATTCGTATTTTGATTGGTCTTGCGTCTGTCTAAAAAAGGCAAACTATCTCTGTTAGATTTATTGGCATTGCTGTTACTATTCTCTCTTTGAGCAGAGCTTTCGGGATTATTTTCTGTATCAGAATCAGTGCTGGTGTAAGAGCTTTCTGAGAAGGTCACTCCTCTTTTTGAACCATTTCTTCTGTTGGTTTGCCACTTTGGTTTGTATTGGGATTCTTCCCTTTGTTTTTCATAGTAGTCCTTCTGGAGATACGGGTATGTTGTCTCTGGTCTATATCTTTCTACATCTTTAACAAATTTATTACTTTTTTTATTAGTTAAGTAATCCCTATAGCCATCTAGGTCGCCTTGGATTTCTTCAAGTTTACTTTTGGCGTCTTCTAGTGGTCTCCCTTCTTTAAGTTTTTTCTCCATTTCGTCTATTTCCTGTTTTTCTATGATCAATGTGGCATTTGCGGTTTCTATTATTAGCAGGAGCCAATCCCGGCTGCATCTGTTGGCTATGAAAGTCCAAGTCTCTATAAACTTTTGGTTTTTTGTAAATAAGCTGGGTTCATTTCTGACTTGTAGGCCCTTGGGGATAATTCCCTTTTTACAGTATTCTACGAGAAAGTCTGAATGCAGTTCTGTCCTAATTACCTTTTTTTTGAGATTCCACAGTTCCTTCCATTTCTCTTCTTCACTATCGGATATTATCACGGTATTAGTAGATTTGTTTTTGCTATTTACTAGCTTCTCAAACTGATCTTCAGAGAAGCTAAAGACTTTGAATTGGTCCATTTTTAATTAGGGCCCAGACACCGTGTGGTGTCCCTCCTTTATGGTTTTATGGAGGTAGAGTTAAGTTCTCATCTACTACACAGTGAGATTACTGGTTGCAAGACATCCATGAGTGGCCTAATTGGTTAAATGATGTCTGCCCCTCACAGTACCAAATAGGCAGACTGTAGTGTTCTGTGGTTTGGTGCCTGGCTGCTCAGGCACCCGTAGATGGAACCATGTTTTATTGTTCTATATTCCCTTTTAGAATGTGGTGGGTTCAGGAGTTGACAGTTGATTCCTGACTGTGTAACCCTCCTGTCTGTTGCAGTGTATCTCTTGAGAGTCAATAAATCTGAACTTTAAATCAAGAAGTCTGAGGTACTTACTAAGTATGGGCGAATTTGGCGGATTCGCGGTCCGCAGATTTTCCGGCGAATGCGCAGATTTTTGGGCCATTTTGTGACACGTCTGTCTGTAACTTTGGTACCGCGCCGAAAGGGGCCGAGGTCCCTCGAGTGAGCTGTCCATCATAGTGAGGAAAGGGCGGGAAGACGTTGCATACGCTAGTGTGTGTGTGGCAGGGCCAAATGGGCGGGGCTTCTATGCAAGTTCACATGCCTCTTGTTTATAAAGGGTCAGAGACCGATTAGAGCAGCAGATGAGAAGGTAGCAGCCTCCTGGTCACAGCAGTACACGGGGATTGCACTAGAGAAACTCGTGGGAGCAAAGACCTCCATCAAGGATTACATCCAATTGTAGACGGTAGGTATGGGGAGGAAGCACACCATGCTTACTAGTTTTTTTATCGCCGAGGTCCCTCGAGTGAGCTGTCCATCATAGTGAGGAAAGGGCGGAAAAATGTTGCATACCCTAGTGTGTGTGTGGCGGGCCAAACAGGTGGGGCTTCCATGCAAGTTTGCAGCTGACTTCCGGCGGGAGATTTGAATAGCTCGCTTTCCCGAAATTGCAAAAATTGCAATTCTGCACAAGAAATCCACCGCAGGCAGCATAAACCTTCTGAAAATGATGATTTTGATCAGAATAACTCCTCGGATTGACATTTGGCTGCACTTTTTGGTGCAAGGAGTCCATTGTGGTGGGGGAGTGGGAGGAAGTAAATGCCCCATAGTCTCTAACTTCCTGTTCCTGTCCAGCAGACTCCTCCCAGTGCTTTGTCCATGTCCTGGTCACTTTTGATTTGGATCTGAAGCTGGAAGGATTACTTTTTGTGGCTGCTGCTGGATATTTGTATTTGAGGACTTTTTGGACTTTGGCGTTTTGATCACTTTTTGATTTGAGATTTTACAAGTAAGTTGGTGTTGTTTGTTTGGTGCATTGCAGTTGCTGCAACTACAGTTTTAAAACTTTTTCACAACTTAAAAAATATATATATTGTGGGTAGCCACAATATCCGGTAGGCCCTGGGTTGGTCATGGGTGCATGATACAACTGTTTCTGTGATTTTTTTTACTTAATTCTAATTTATGTCATGGAATTTTAGCTCACTGTCATATGTTGTTGTTTTAATTTTGGGGTGCCTGTAAAGCCTCACTAGCCAGTAGGCCCAGGGGTAGTGAGTGGTGCATGGACCAAGTCTTTCTGTGGGGTGTCTTTAATTTAGACATAATTGAGGGCTTGGATGGCATTGGATTGTGGTGATTTTTGTGTGTTTTTCGACTTTTTGGGGTGGTGTTTGGCCTGGCCATGTGGGTGGGGGCCATTTTGAGGCCTGGTCCAGGCAGGGCCTGGCCATGTGGCTGGGGGTCAAGGGGCCATTTTGAAGCCAGGCAGTGTGCTCAGGCCTGCACCCAGTTTGCCTTGCTTTCTTCCATTAGGCCCAGGGGTAGTGAGTGGTACATGGAGCAAGTCTTTCTGTGGGGTGTCTTGAATTTAAATATCATTGAGGGCATGGATGGCATTGGATTGTGGTGATTTATGTGTGTTTTTTTACTTTTTGGGGTGGCGTTGGGGCCTGGCCATGTGGGTGGGTGGGGGGGCATTTTGAGGCCTGGTCCAGGCAGGGCCTGGCCATGTGGCTGGGGGTCAAGGGGCCATTTTGAAGCCAGGCACTGTGCTCAGGCCTGCACCCAGTTTGCCTTGCTTTCTTTCATTAGGCCCAAGGGTAGTGAGTGGTGCATGGACCCAGTCTTTCTGTGGGGTGTCTTAAATTTAAACATCATTAAGGGCATGGCTGGCATTGGATTGTGTTGATTTCATGTGTGTTTTTCGACTTTTTGGGGTGGTGTTGGGCCCACACCCATATGGGTGGGGGCCATTTTGAGGCCTGGTCCAGGCAGGGCCTGGCCATGTGGCTGGGGTCAAGGGGCCATTTTTGAAGCCAGGCAGTTTGCTCAGGCCTGCATCCAGTTTGCCTTGCTTTCTTCCATTAGGCCCAGGGGTAGTGAGTTGTGCATGGACCAGGTCTTTCTGGGGAGTGCCTTGAATTTAAACATCATTGAGGGCATGGATGGCATTGTATTGTGGTGATTTTTGTGGTTTTTTTTTACTTTTTGGGGTGTTTAACTGATGTTCCTCTGGCTTCCATTGCTTTTAGGTGCACAAGAGAACCACCAGTGCCAGGAAGAAGTCCTGCAGCGGTGTGTGCAGCACAATTTCACGTGAGGTCACGTGTGGCCACAGACAAGACAACTCTGCAACTCGTGCAACTGCGGCCTGCTGTTCTGACATCTGAAGAAGATGGGCCCAAAGAAAGGTGGCCGTAGCGCCTCAGCGAAAAAAGTTGCCAGTGACACTGCCATTAAGAAGGAGCAGAAGAAGCAAGTGGTAACACCTACCAAGGAGACTGGTGGGCCCACCGAAACTTTTTTTGGTAAAAAAAAACGACGCCTGCAGCAGCAGCGGTGTCCGCTGGGGAACAAGCTGGAAGCAGCACCTCCGCTTCATTGGGCTCAGTGCCACCATGCCAAGCTAGGTCCAAGACCATGAGTGCTGCTGAGGCAGCCACTTTAGTTTCTCAATCACCATCAACCAGTGATGTTGGCTCATCACAAGAAAGTACCATCCAATCAACGCCGGGTGTAACTCAGCTGACGAGTGTTCAACAACCACAGCTGCAATGACAACCACAGGTGCAACTAGTAATGAATGAATGAATTATTTATTGTTTGGTTACTCAAAACCATTACATTAAAAACATAATACGAGGTTATAAAATTACAAAAGTTAAAACCAAAGGAGTTTGTGCTGCCCAGGGGGCGGGATTGCGGAGGGTGAGGATCATGTTGAGGCATAGGTCAACAAAGTCTCTATGAACAGAAGCCCTCCGGGGCCATCAGTAGAGTTTCTGTCTGGTAAATGAACTTTCCGAAGGAGGCCATATGCTTTACCGTTGTCAAGGTATAGAGGTAGATGGTCGCCTCCTTTGCAGTGCGGATTCCAGATTGCCTTAGAATCGGCCTGAGGTAGAGACTGCGGGCCGTGCGCAGGGCCGGGCAGCAGAATAGTAGGTGGGCCAATGACTCACGTTTGTACCTGCAGAGCCTTCATTCCCGGGCACCTGGGCAGGCCGTGCCAAAGGCATATAGTTCTTTGAGAGGCAGCGGGTGTAGTCTATACGCTAAGATCTTGTGAAGGGCTGCGCGGCCCACGGCCTGCTTAAGATGATATTTGGGATTATGCAGGATATGTGGTAAGGACAAGGACTCGTGTAGATCTTTTTTTACCAACGACTCCAGATCCAGTTCTATTGACCGCGCCCGCACTTGTTTTTTGATGGAGTGTTTGATGGCAGTATAGCTGACATGTTCTGGATTCCAAGACTCAATGTCGAGATTGAGATGGTTCCTCGCCGCCTTGAGAGTGGCCGACCAGGGGTTCCCTGGTTCTCTGAAGATGCAATTCAGCGTTGCCTTAAGAGTGTTCTCCTTTGCCGTCGTTGTTAAGAAGTAGTATTTGCTTAGGGCGGCCATCTCTTCCAGGAATTGCTGATTGAGTGAGAACTCCAGGCGAACGAGAGTGTTTCTGGTGCACCTCGGAAGATGAAATAGTCTCTTGTAGGCCCTGCAATGGATTTTTTCTAATTCTTTATGCAGTTTGCCTGGAAATGCTTGGAGAGCATAATTTAGGGTCGGCATTAATTTTGCTTTGAGTACTCGTTGGATAGCCAATGTGGACGGGCTGTATAAAGAGGCGTGCAGCTTGCAGATAGCGTACGTTATAGTTTTGCCTTTGCCTCGGATGGTCTTTAGGTGCGCGCTTGAGAGCCCCGATTCCTGAAAGCAAATTCCCAAGTAAGTGTACCGCTGAGTACTTTCCAGCAGAAGGTGGCCAAGCCTCCATTTTACAGTTTTTTTCTTTGGGTACTTTCCAAAGATAATAATTTTGTACTTGGATGAATTTGCTACAAGCTTATTTTTGTCATTGTATGCGGCCAGTGCAGTCAGCGCCTTTTGTAGCCCAATTCTTATAAGGTCCAAGAGCACCAAGTCGTCGGCATATTGCATAAAGTGGATTTTTGTCCCACCGATCTTTGGAATAAGCAGTGCCGCCCCAGACAAGGCCCTCTCCATGTCCGCTGTGTATAAATTAAATAGCATTGGAGCTAGCACACACCCTTGTTTTAGGCCACGGTCCGTTGTGATCTTTGTGGATGCGTGGTCCCTCGAGAGTTTGATTCTTACCCACGTTTTATGATTGGATCGCCCTCAACAGAGCTGGATTGATGTTCCATTGGGCCAGCTTTCTCCACAGGACAGCACGATCTACCCCGTTGAACGCCCCCGAGTAGTCAATAAAGCAGGCGAATAAGGGGGGGCTTTTGGGTGCCCGAGCGTGGTGGACCAGATAAGAGAGTGCAGTGATGTTATGGACTGTGGAGGACCCTGGTCTGAATCCAGTTTGACAGATTGGGAGGAGGCCTTCAGCGTTTGTCCAGTCTGTGAGGTCCCTCAAGATTGCACTGGCGTAAGCTTTTCCCTCGATGTCCAGAAGGGCAATCAGGTGATAGTTTGATGGTTCAGATTTGGGGCACTTTTTTTGAATGGGCTGTAGGAGCGAGCATCTCCATGAATCAGGGACATCACCCAGGAGCCAGCATTCATTGTACAGGTGGGTCAAGGTCTTTGACCAGAAGTCGATGTTTGCCTTGAATAAGTGTCCGGGAAGGCCGTTAGGCCCCGGGGCACCATTTTGTCTGATGTTTTTTAGAATGTTGGACACCACCAATCTTCCCGGCGGGGCAGTCATCTCGGTGGCTGGGTCTGAGTTGGCTCCCACGTCAATTGTTGCATTTTGCTTGGTGACAGTCCCGGTTTCAATGTAAAGGGATTTTACATGGGCGACCCAAGTGGGAGCGTCAAGGGAGTTTTCTCTATGGTTTGTACACCGTCCGAGGGTGCTTAGGTAGTGCCAAAACTCAGGCGATTTTCCTGGGCTCAGCAAGTCAAAGATTTTCAGTCATTGTGCTTCGCAGTGATCTCGTTTTGCCTCCCAAACCTTCTTGGAGTGACTTTTGCTGGCCTCTTGGAGTTGTTTTTTCATTGTGCTTGAGCCATGTTTGTAGAAGAGTTTACGTTTCTTGCGCAGTTGTTTAGCGCTGATTTTAAGTTCCATCTTGTGTCCGTAGGTGAGTGGGGAGTCCCTGTTAGATGTATTGTTTGAGGTTCCACAAAGGATTGCAGCCAGGGTCCCAGTGTTGGCATTCCAGGTGGCTATTGCGCCCGTTTTTTGTTCATTCGGTGGCCAGCCTGGCCACTGGTTTGCCCAGTTGTTAAAAGATGTGATAGAAGTCTGTGCCCATTTAATTCTTCTGGGCAGTTTTATCAGATCTTTGCCGTTAGATGCACCAATGTATTCGAGCCTGTGGTGAGTGTCCGCTATGAGATTCAATGTGATGGTTAAAGCAGCGTGGTCGCTATCACTTCGCGGGTGTACTGTGAAATTTGACATGAGAGGTTGTAGTTTTCCGCTGAGGATTATGTAATCGATCGTTGTTTGGTTATTATATGTAGGACCGACAAAGGACCCTGGACTGAGATTTAGGAGGACCGAGTGCGCTGTCGCCAGCTTGTAAGTTTTTAATAGGTCATTCAGGGCAATGGTGGCCCCAGGCTGAAGATGTTGTGTGGTTGATATCCCTATATTATGGGTATTGAAGTCCTTTTCTGTTCAATCCACCCGGGGAGTGTGGGCCACTTTCTCTTCGCCTGCCCCGCTTACCATGTACCTAGACTGAAATGGATTAGGCCCATTTGTTGTAGGCTAGGAATTAAAGGGAGTGCTGAAGCCCTGAAGATATTCCGCACTAATACTTCTGAGCTGGTAGTGGTTGGCCTTGCTAAATTTATTGGGTGGGCATGGGTCATTCGCACCAGGAACCCAAATGTATTTTAATCTCGAAATGTTTTTAACAAAAAATGATTGTTATTGTATTTTTGTATTTCTAAAAGTCTTACCATACTGTTTAATATTCCTTTTAAAAAGTTGATTGTAATGATGGGCTTTTTGTCAAAAATGTTATGTCCTTGATATTCCTGTCTTTTATAATTTTATTATCGAAATAAAGACTTATGAACTGAACTGGGTATTGAAGTCGCCAAGAATGATGCAATCCAAGGCCGGATGTTGGAGCATTAAGGACTCAAGGAGGGTTGTCAGCGTGGCCAAATTGGGTATGGGCCCATGTGAATTATAGTAGAGATTAATTAATAAAAATGAAAAGTGACCATTTGTCAGGCGGCAGCCTTTCAGGATGCATGCCTGGAGATTGTCTGGAAGATTGGGAATTGCCACGAATTCCAGGCTGAGTGAGTGCTTTATGTAGACACATATCCCCCCCGACGGCCTTCCGAATATATTAAGCTTTTTTGCAGGTTTTCCATATTCTGCGTATCCTCTTAATGAAAGCGGGTGGAGCTGCCAGGATTCTTGTATGCAGATGATATCTGCCTCTTCCATGAATGTCACGGCATTTGTGTTAAGAAGCAGTCTTCTAAGCCCTGCGACGTTCCAAGTCATGATTTTCAGGCAATCCGGCGGTTGTACCTGTCTGGAGGATTTTGTTGGACGATGAACGTTTTGCTGAGGAGTGTCTCTGGGCATCGTGGCTGTGTTAGGATCTTGAGTTTAATGCTAGTGGCAGCCAGGACCAGTCTTTACTTGCGCGTCCCAAGGTTGCGCATATGCGAGTACCCTGATTTGTGTTGGTTGTTATTTTGATTGGGGTGCTGATGGTCAGACCAGTGTTTGTGGCGCCTTTGGACCCCTGGAGGATGGGCGCCATGTGAGGCGTGTCGTTGGGATGGGCATGCAGGCATGGGTTCCCTCCAGATCGCTGATCTATGTTTCCCATCTGGGAGTGTGCAGACTGAGTTTTTAAAAGGAGTGGGTATTTTTTAGTGCGCATAGGTTTTATTTTTATGCCCCAACTTTCCAATAGCTTGTGCTGACTTTTCAGGGCCTCGGCCATGTGCGGGCTCACAAAGGTTAGCTCCGTGGGTTCGTTTTTCTCCTACGCATCTGGTGGGAGGAAGGAGATATCTGTAGTATTAGTTCCCTCCAACCCTGGGATGTTTGCAAAAAGTTTTAATAAATTGCTACGGTTGAGGATGTACCACGACCCCTGGGAGACGTAGTCAGGATACAGCGTTATCTTGCGATCCTGGGGGTGGGTTATTCGGCAGGCCCATGGCCCATGGCCTCCTGTTTGTGATATTTGTACTGTGTCCACTTGACTGTCATTTGCATGCCTGTTTAACCCCACTGGCCCCAATTGCCGCCGGTGGGCCTCCATCTGTGACAGGCTGGGCACGCTTATGGTTAATGGCGGCTGTTCAATTTCCTTGAGGTCTGTAACAGTCAAAGGCGCATGCGATGCTCAGCCCTTCGTGGACATTGATAGAGCAGCGACCTGGGGGTCGTGTCTTTTTGAGTTTGCCTGAGGTGCTTCAGCTGAACTTTGGCCATAGGGGTCCATTGCTTGTTTTAAGCGTGGTGCTGTTAAAATTGGCTGGGGGGTTGCAAGTGAGGTTATTGCTAAGTTAGACGGCTGAGTGTCTTCGACGTTTGACTCGATTGTTTCCAGTATTTCAACGGTTGCTCCTAGTTTGGTCGTTTCCTGATTCACGTTGTGGGTGGGCATCTCATTCTCAGGCCGTAGCCATTCCCGGATGGTTCTGGGAGCGAGAGTTTTATTTCTGTTTGCCTTATTGAGTTTTTTAAAAAATGTTCTTGTTTTTCCTAGATAGGGTGTGGGCGTCTGGGCTGGTTAGTGTGGTAATGTGCTGGGGCTCGTGGTTTTGTGTTTTGATCGTGGTAGCGTCTGGCCTGCTCATTTTGAGCATGGGTAATGGCGCCTCCCAGGCGGTTTTATGTTCTTTATTGATCTGTATCGAGTGGTTTGTTAGGTTTCTTGAGCCTTCTGTTTTTGGAGGGTGCGGGGTTGGTTCCTGAGAGATCGGGTCCTTGATCTTGCCGACTTCGCTCTTGAGGTCCTCAACTAATGTGGTCATGATGGCCGGAAGTTTTCCTAAATTGTTCAAAATAGGGCTGCAACTACATGACTCGGGCTTGAAGTGTGTGCTGTCCTGTGCTCTACGAATCCGGGAATTCAGATGGACCAGTTTACAGTCGATTCCAGATATTAGGTTTGCGACAGTTTGTAATATGTTTATCTGGGCATCGAGCTTGTCAGCGTGCATTATTGCCGCACCTGTTATAGAGATAAGTGTCTCGTTGATCAGAGCTAGGTGATCTGTGATCACTGGGGAGCTCTCCTCCCTGTCCGATCTTCTGCTCATCGAAGATGGTAACGGGGTCGTTTTATCTTGTTCACGGGTTCTCTGGTACATCGAGTTCGACGGTATGGTCACTGGGGAACTCTCCCCCCTATCTGAGCTTCTACTCATTGAAGATGGTGACAGGGTCGTTTTATCTTGTTCACGGGGGCTCTGGTGCATCAAGTTCGAAGGTGGGGGGTGCCGGGCCTGTATTTCTATGATGCCTCCTCCTTCATGACTTTCATGTGTGTGACTGGTTGCGTCAAGCGTGTACTCCCCTGTTGCCGGGGTTGCGCTACATGTGCTGATCAATATGTCAGCCGCCAGGGCCCCATTTAGGATCGAGTTCGAGTGAGTATCTTCAGGTGAGTGATGTAAGGGAGTTGTTAGACTGCCCCGGGCCTCTGGCTTAAGGGGTATGCCACCCTGTAGCGTGGTTCTTATTGGTGATAGGGGCCTTCCTGGATCCCGTGAGGCAGTGGGACTGGGGGGTAGGCTGTCCTCTATGGCTTTGTTGGGCGGGGTGCAGCTTAAATGTCTGATTGGTGCAGCTGGACTTGTGGCCAGGGGATAAAAGAAACTTCTTATGTCTCTGTTTCCTAGAGAGATGTTTGCCCCGGGACTGGGAAAAAGGTGTGCCGGATTGTACCGCCTCCCGTCTTGCCCTGCTTGCGACGATGTCAGTGCTGGGTACGCAGTTGATAATCCTGGGGACGTTGGCCTTGCAAAGGTGGCACCAGGTGTTCCCGGGGTTCCCCCCTCCGAAAGCCCAGGTCCTGAGTAAAGGCCACCCACCCCTGGAGGGTAGAAAAGGTTTGCCTTCCGTCTCCTGGCTGTTCTGTGTGGTCGAGGTTTTTCCTGTGCCTGAAGTAAGGACGAATTTCTGGTCCTCATTTTTTTTCCCTGTTTTGGCTGTCACTTTTTTCCTATTGCAAGGTAGTCGCTGCGGAGATTCAATGACTATCAATTAGACGTTTTCCCCGGCGTCTGCTCCCTTCTGTTGGGGGCCACTGTTGGGCTAGCTGGAGCGAGCGGGGAACACAGGGGGGAACCGCCAGCGAAGTCGGACCTAGTCAGACCAGCCTAGGCCACCACCCCCGGGCTCTTACTTCGCAGCTGCCTCTAACGGCAGCCGCGCTCGCGGTCTCTTGATCAGCGGAACTTCCCAGAGTCCGTTTAAGGCGTCTCCTGTGCGCGTGGGTGTCTCCCCTTTCGCCCGCGCTTATTGTTTGCCTCTCTCCGCTTGGAGCTCAGTGCTGAACTCCGAGCTGAGGCTGCCAGATCGCGCCTTCCTCCTGGTCGGGGCTGCGCGCTGGATACGCCGTTTTCGCCCCCTCCTTGCCACCAGGTCTCCTTGTCTCCCCTTCTGCTCATGGGACAATGCTCACTGGTTGCCTGGTCTTGCTCGCTGCTACACTCGGCGGGGCACCAATACTGCAAGCCCCAAACACTCCTACACTGCAAGTCCCACAATGCACAGCGCAGCACAGCAATACCACGGGGAGATTGTCTTTTGGGCGGCTTCATCCGCGTTCGTTTTGCGACTTTCACAAGCTTTTCACAGCTTATCACAGGCTTCGTTTTATTCAAATGTTTTGTTCATGCAGAAACTGCCTTAAAGTTCAAACGGTGGCCCCTGCCGCGTTCACTTTACATCAGCCGCTTTGGTGTTTTGGCGTTGTCGGCTGTTGTTAGATTTCAGTGTTTCTGTAATGCGTTTGGGCGTTTTGGGCTCCTGCGGCTCCCACAGCTGGCTTTGGCCGCCTCCTGCCGCGTTGCCTGCTCAGCTCACACTGCCTCCTTCGATGAACATCAGTATGTTTCGGGCAATACAATGCAATGTGGGCAATGTGGGCAATGTGATGCACGGCAAGGCGAGGCGAGGCGGGGGCCGTGGCGCCGCGCTCTCTCCTCTCTCCCACCTCTGCCTTCGCCTCTTGCTCACCTCACCTCTCCTCTTCCGCCGCTGGTGACCGCCGGTGCGCCGGTGCTGCACTAGATGCAGGATGTTGAATTGCCGGGTGCCGGGTGCCAGGGGGCTGCTGCCGCTGTTCCGCCCTACTGTTCCACCCCTGTTTGGGCGTACTCTGCAGCCCCTCATGGCTCCTCACGGCTCCTCGCGGCTCCTCACGATTTCGTCCACACTTCCGGCTGCGGCTGCAGCTTCGCTGGCTTCACTGGCTTCACTGGATGCAGCTAGTACAAGCGCAAGTACATGGGCAAGGAAAGGCGCAAGGAGAGGGGCAAGTAGAGGCGCAAGTAGAGGGGCATGGAGAGGTGCAACTAGAGGTTCATGGAGCGGCACGGCTGCCTACAACGCTTGTTCATCCAGAAGTAGGGGCATATCAGGAAATTGAAATTCAAGCCGGGGTATCATCCGAGGAAGCCACTCCTCCTGATGATGATCCATTGTCTTCCAGATCCCCAGCAAGAAAAAGGTCAAGGAGGGCTACTACTACTACTACTACAAGTTCTTCTTCAAGCCTCCTTCATTCTGATGGCCTTGATCTTGATTGGAACCCACCAATGCACTCTGAGAGTGAGGCACGCCATGAGCCGACAGAGGTAGCTAAGCCTAAAAGGAAGGTTCCCGCAAGGCTTCCACTTATGGGTGATGACGACGAACAAGAAGTGGTGTCTTCTGCTGCTGATGAACAGTCTGACGACGACCCAGTCATCACAGTCATCACTCCAGCCCCAACGGGCATGCAGTAGACAGACATTTTCACCCAATCCCGAAGGGCTGCTGAGCGGGATGTGGGCGGCGTGGCACTGGTACCACCACCAACGCAGTTAACTACAACACCAACACGACCTACAGCTTCCATATTTTTTAGGCAGAAGGGCCGGCAGGGACCTCCATCCAGCTCGACCTCCATTACCTAAAGTAGTGGTGCTGTAAGTGAACAACAGAAGCAAATTCAGCCATGCCCATCCTCCACTTAATCTGGCATTAAAACTCAAAGTAGCACCTCCACCACCAGCAGACATCTCCAGTCCCCAGTTTGGGACTTCTTTACTGTTATCCAAAAGGTGGAAAACATGGTTGTTTGTTCGATTTATAAAACATTAGTTAGTCGGGGTAAGCTTGGTACCAAATATGGTACAGGAGGCCAGAGAGGTCATCTAAAAAAAACACCAAAGTATCGAGTCGGAGGTGCACCTAAGTAAGATCCAGGAAGCCAAAAGAAAAACAAATCCAAATGTATTCATTGATATTGCATCTGATGATGATGAGGTGCTGATCGTGAAGGGGGGAAGTGAAGAAGCGACAGACATTTTTTCTGGTACACCCAGTACCCCTGGCAGCAGCACTGCAGTGGTAACGCTCTCACCCTCTACCCCTGCAACATGTATGAGGCACACTAAGAGTCTGGGAGAGACACCAATGTGAAAAAGTACATCACTGGGCCTAACTGGTTTGAAGAAGTCATCATGATCATCACGTAAAACGTTCCATCCCACCATTAGCAAAATGTTTTGGTGGGAGGCGCCATTTGAACGCAACCACCCAACAGCACGTTTGTATTAGGCAAAGCTGGCTAAAATGTTAGCGCTGGGCCATCTCCCTTTTTCTTTCCTGGAAGGGGTGGGTTTTCTAGGATTTGTGGCAACAGTCTACCTAAATGGAAGGTTCCTAGCCGGTCCTATTTTGCCAGAGTTGCGGTTCCAGCACTACATCAATATCTGCTGGGGGTGATTGGGGCAGCTTTGCAGAAGAGTGCTGTTCACACTATCCACCTGAGAACAGACATGTGGACCAGTTGCCAAGCTCTTGATTACATGTGCATCACTGCACACTGGGTCTCTTTTGCCGGGGTTAAAAAAAAGTTTAAAGTAGGTGTTGACATGGACACTGTTATTCAAGCTACTCAAAAACATGCAACAGTAGCCATGTTTGCCATGGAGAAAACTCATACTGCACCTAACCTTTTGGAGGAGTTTAATAGGAAGGTCTATGAATGGCTGCATCCAAGAAATCGCATAGTTGGTTATGTTTCCATGGATAATGGCAGTAATATAGTTAAGGCCATGCAGCAAGGTGACTATTTCAGAGTGCCATGTTTGGCGCACAGTATTAACATTGTGGTGTAAAATTTCTTGAAAAAAGAAAACACAGTCAGCAAGTTACTGACCACCTGCCGAAGAATCTGCACACATTTCAGCCATTCTTTTAAGGAGCTGAGGAGCATTCAACATGAACGTAGACTGCCAGTCAAAGGACCCAGACAGGAGGTGGCAACACGTTGGAACTCAACCTTTGACCTGCTTGAGCGTCTGTCTGAGCAGTGAGGGTAATAAATGATTATGTCTATAAACTGGGTTCTACTATGAAAGACATGAGGCTAGAGTTAGAGGAATGGAAGCTAGTTGCAAGCCTGACAGACATGCTTCGTCTTTTTGAGGTCTTCACTCGTGAAATCAGCAGGGAGGACTGTTCTTTGGGCAAAGCTATCCCATTGTTGCGCATGCTAGAGCACCAACTGAAGGCGGTGTCCTCAATGTTCCGAGATGATGCTGAAAAGCAAGACTAATATCAGTTGGCAGAGAGGTTATTAAGCTGCCTAGTTGCCAATGAAAGGCTTAAAAGCATACATACCGAACAACATTACATTTGTGCCACTATTCTGGATCCACGGTACAAAAAGGCAGTGGCCAACAAAGCATTTGTTCCTTTTGATGAAGCAGATTTTTCAAAGTAAAAAACATAGGCTAGCTGTGTCAGCCATTCGGTTTGAAAAAGAGCGGCAGAAAATTCAAGGAGCCGGCAGCAGTAGAACTGAATCAGCAGGCCATCTGGTGTCAAGTTCCACTTCTGAATCCGTGGCCGAAGGGAGTCACTTTCCCTCACAGCTGTTAACGACACCAGCAACCGTATCATCATCCTCACCTGCACCAGACCCAGCCATAATATTGTCGGAAGCGGATTGGCTAACTCATATAGGGTTTGCTCGTTCCTGTGCTGCAAAGGCCACAGATGGTACGCAAAGTGGGGCAACCGTGGAGAACCTTGAGTCGATGGTGCAGGCCTATCTGCTGGAAAACTCTTTGAAACTCTCAAGGGGTTGGGCCAACTCCTCCTCATGGGTGACCTTGTATTACTCTCCTACTCAGGGGTGAACTTGTATTAATACTGTGTATTGTTCTCCTGATAGATATCTGCTTAGTCTCGGTACTAAGGTTGTCAGTATCTAGGATTAGAGCAAAGACTCTTCCAAGCAGAGGCTTCTGTTCTAAATCCTTTTATTTTGTACTTTTATTTTGTACACTCTGTGAGTGCAAGGTTAGCGCCTTCCTTACGTTGTGCGGTGCCAGGTACTTTTATGCCTGCTCTTTGGTCTGTGTTCTTGTTTGCAGAGCTTGCATGTATCCTGACCTCTGGAATCGGGGGTGTATCAGACTCCAGTCATTGTCTTGGAATGGCTCATTCACTGAGCAGGAGGAGATTGGCCGATGTGGGCCCTGTACTTGACAGGCTCGCGCACTGACAAGAACAGCTTCAAAGGTTAAAATTCATTCAGTGCTCTGGATTTGGATTTGGATTGGGATTTATAGAGCTCATAGCTACCCTTGGGCATCCCAGCGCTAACAAGACCTAATTTTCCTGAGGGGAGGGGGTGGCAGTAAGGAGGAAAGGGTGTTTAGGGGAAGAGCCAGGTTTTTAATTGCTTCCGGAATGAGAGGAGGTTGTGTTCTCTCCTCATGGCTACTGGGAGGGTGTTCCAAAGTTTAGGCGCGTTGTAGGCAAACAAGCGGCCGCCGAATCTTGCCTTTTTTATTCTTGGAATGCTGGCAAGGGCGAGAGAGTTGGATCTTAGATTTTTGGTAGACTGGTGGGGTTTCATCAGGGATCTGAGGATTGTGGGGCCTCTGTCATGCATAATCTTGTGCGAGATGCACAGCGTCTTGAAGGTAATTCGCTCCTTCACTGGTAGCCAATGCAGGCTTTTGAGTGCTGGTTTTGCCGAGCATCTTGCTTTGGTACCGGTCAGGATTCTGGCTGCCGCGTTTTGAGCCACCTGAAGTTTCTGGACGACTGATGCCGAGGCTCCCAGGTACAGAATGTTACCATAGTCTAACCTGGAGTTAACCAGCCCCTGCATCAGTAGCTTCCTGGACTGGAAGGGGATCAGGTGGAGGATCTTTCGGGCCATGCGGATAAGGCCAAAGCAGGTCCCTGAGGTTTTCCTGGCCTGGGTTTTGAAATTTAGGTCCTGGTCGAGCCAGATGCCTAGACTTTTGACCTCTGTTTTTGGGGTAGGGTAGGTTCCCATGCAGGTAGGCCAGGCGAGGTTAGTTGGAAGTTTGTTAGGGTTGCCAAGGAGGAGGATCTCCGATTTGTCTCCATTAAGTTTTAGTCGAGAGTCACACATCCATTGGGAGACTCCTTCTAGACACCCGGACAGATTTTCTAGGCTGGTATTTGATTGATTGATGGAGACCACCAGCTGTGTGTCGTCAGCGTACATCACTGTTTTGACGCCGAAGGGGGTGATAACTTCCTCAAGGGGGGACATATAAACGTTAAAAAGTGTGGGGCTCAGGGAGGAGCCCTGAGGGACCCCACACTGCATGGGTAGAGCTTTCGACGTGGAAGTACCATCCGACACCTGGAAGGATCTTCCCTCCAAGAAGGATTTAATCCAGGCAAGGGCGGATCAGTGACTCCCACTAGGCTTAACCGGTGGACCAAGATGGCGTGGTCCACCGTATCGAAGGCGGCGCTTAGGTCGAGGAGGATCACTGCCACTGATCCTCCTGCATCCATGATGCTTCGCGCCTCTTCAACCACTGCCAGTAGGGTGGTGTCGGTACCTTGCCCCGGTCTGAAACCGGTCTGAGAGTCGCGCAGCAGGTGATTTGTCTCCAGGAAATTGGAGAGTTGCTGGTTAGCTATCCGTTCGGCTACTTTGCTGATCCCTGGGAGGAGCGAGATGGGTCTGAAGTTGGAGGGGTCTGTGGGGTCGAGGTGGGTTTTTTTTAGGAGGGCTTTGACAGTAGCATTTTTCCAATTGGCTGGAACGGTGCCCTCTTTAAAGGAGGCATTGATGAGGTTGGTGATGGGTGGAGCTACAGTGGTAGCTACCAGTTTTAGCTTACTGATGGGAGCTGGTTCGGATGGTGAGCCACTTTTCACAGTTTGCAGGGTAGCTAGGAACGTCTCCGTGGTGATGTGGGTGAAGGCTCGTAGGTGTGGAGCCTCAGGTTGGAGGGGTAGTGAGGTGGCGGAGTGGGGGGAGGTGGGGGTCGGGAGTGAGGTTAATATTTTCTCGATTTTTGCAGAGAAGAATTCGGCCATTTGATTACATCTTATGCCCTCTGGATCTGGAGGGGGTAGGGAACTTGGATTTTTGTGAGGAGACGTACAATGCGGTAAGTTTCCTTCGCTGAATTTGCAGCTGCTGCAATCTTTCCTTCAAAGAAGGTGGCCTGTGTCTTTTTTATGGAATTCTTGTAGAGCCTGATGGCAGCTCTGTACTCGTTTTTGGAATCCGTTGACCAGGTTTTTCTCCAAGAGCGCTCAAGTTTTTTGCATGTCTTTTTTTGGTTCCGAAGTTCCTGAGTGAACCATGGTGATTTAGCTTTTTTCTTACTGCTGGGCAGGTGTTTGAGTGGGAGGGAGGTTTCTAGGGATTGATGAATCCACTCCTGTAGTTGGGCATCTGCTTTGGAGGGGTCTTGGTCGAGTTCAGGTATAGAGGAGGAGAGGGCCTGGACCCAGGAGTTTATGTCCAGTTTATTCCATGGGCGAGAGGGGGGTTGGGTGGGATGTCGGTCAGGGGCCTTGGTGGTAAGTTGTAATTTGAAAGGGACCAAGAAGTGGTCTGACCATGGGAGGGGGATGAGAGGTTGAGTTGTTAGTCTCGGGAGGTTGGAAAATACGGGATCCAACAGATGTCCTTTGTTGTGAGTAGGTAGTTTGTTTAATAATTCGAGATTGAGAGAGCCTAGGTCTGCTTTGAGGTCCGCAGCTGGCTTGCTGGAGAATCATCGAAATGGAGATTTAAGTCTCCCAGAAGCGTGAAATTTGGTGATAGGCAAGCTAGGGAGGAGATAGAGTCAATGAGCGACTCATTAAAGCGTAGTACCGGTCCCGGTGGGCAGTACACAAGCAGCCCTGAGAGGGTGGTCGAAGGCGGCCGGTGGACGGAGAAGAGAACGTTTTCGCAGTCTAAAATGGGGCTGTCTTTGAATTGGCATGAGAGGTAATCTCGATATAAGATTGCTATTCCTCCACCGATACCTACGGGTCTTTGTGGAACTTGATGAGGTATTCCGGTGGGAGCGATTTGATGATATCTGGTTCAGAGCCGGCTGTGAGCCAGGTTTCCGTCAGGAAGAGTACTTCTATTTCCGAGTCCTTTAGCAGTAGATTGATTTCGATTTGATGCTTTGGGAGGGATCTGCAGTTCAGCAGGGCCATATTGAGGCAAATTGGATGTAACGGGAGCTGAGGGCAAAACCTGTAAGGGCAGTTTAGGCAGCGGGAGTGTCCTTCCTCTGGGGAGATCGAGCCGTAGCATGTGGGAGCTGAAAGGCTTCTTAATCTTTGCAGGGTGTCGCTAGAATATTTGATGATGGTTTGGTTGGGGGGAGCAGGGGTCCTGGGCTCTGGGCGCGGTCTGGCACGGTCTGCACCTCAGGGTTATGTGAACGACCCCTGCGGGTACAGATGCCTCCTTCCGAGGTCTCTAGCAACATGTCCGGACTAGTGTTGTTGAAGACGTTCTGTACTGAAGAACTCCGGCACATGAATAGTCATTCCCTCAAAACCATGTCGGAAAGCGCGCGCATGGAAACGATTTCTATTCAGTGCAATGCAAGATTACCACTTCCTTAAAATTATTTCTTTCTCCACTATCTTATTAAAATATAATGGCTTTTCAAGCAATATTTCCTTGTTACCATTACAAACAGTGCAACATAGCTTACAGCCTTTTACACATGTTTACATAAACAGGTAGGTACGTTTTATGAAAATAAAATTGGTGTCTTACATGCTGCTTTCCGCATGAACATATTCTCCCATCTGGAAGCCCCCCCCCCTCCCCCACTGCATACATGTAGGGCGCACAGTGTACAATACCATAAATAAAAGTGCTCCCAAAAGAACTATCTCGCATATTAGTCTTGGGCACACACAAGCCCTTGGTAATTTGTGTTTGTAGCAGACTTTCTCCACAAAGAGGGACAAAATAGGCGCTGGCACGCGTCAGAGCATATCTCCACCACTCTTTCTCCCGTTGTGAGTGCTATCCCGAGCCGAGACAGCTCCCAGGGCTGGCGACTGTCTGATTCTAGCCACACCCAAGTGCTTCAAAGGTCGGTGAAAGACCATTCAGTTGTTAACGAGGCTTCGCAGTGTTGTCACCCTTTTTAGAGCCCCTGCATCTCCGTTCGGAGGGGAGCAGGGAGCCACGTTTGAGTCTCGGCCCCTGGGGCCAACATTCTCGGGGCTCTTGCCAGGAGCAGTTCACCTACTTAATGCATATGGGAATTCCATTTACAAATTTTATATAGCGCAAACATCTATTTAATTAAGGCATCACGTGCACTCTGGTGCTTAATATAAACCGGTGACTAACGGAACGCGGGGATGTTTAAAAGCATTTCAAATGCTGCAGCAGCACGTTTCCTTTGAGATTTGCAGCCAAAAGATTTATGTGCACACAGAGTCACTTCAAAGTATGATTTTGATGGAAATGTAAACATGTATTTCAAATAAAAGCATGCGCCTCGCACAGCAAGAAAAAAATGCATTTAGAGCTTCCTGCAGCCAAATACTGAAACATGATAATCGGGTGTCGGTTATTAATACAGTAGCCATTTCCACCAAAATCGACTACAAATGTCACTCGAGAACCCTTAATGAGCAACTGGACGCTGCCAGCGCCTTCAATCAACCTACGCTTTCCTTAAAGTTCTTTCCCCTTTATCCTTTAGTAAATCCACTTATTTTTAAATACAAACTATGCAATGCTTAATTTGTGTAAATTCACTGGAAGGCTGCCTGCCTGCGCAGAGGCAATTGTAAAAGTCACATGCTTCACTATTCTTCGCTTCGTTCTGCCCCCTGCGTCACCCCGCCCTCCCAAGATGAAAGGAAGCAGACATTTGTTTAGAGCTTGTAAATTCAGAACCAATTGGTCTGCGTCCCTGAATATGAAAGGGGCTTGATAAGATCTGCTTGTAGGCAGTCGTCTGGAGTTTGCTGTGTGTTAACACCTCAATACAGTTCAGGGAGCCTCTTCTACTGCAAGCTGCCCCAGTGGCTCAGGTCGAACCCGGGATAGCTAGATCACAGGGATTTTAAAACAAAACAACAAAAAAAACTTCCCAATCCACTTAGAAGGGCTCTCAAAGGCTCAATGGCCAGATCTGGTGAGATGCCACACTAATTACAGCAGATAAAGTGCACGGGTAGCAGATGCCATCTTTAGTAGTCAGATGACTGCATAGCTCGTTTTATTTTTTTACATGTAATAAATGTGCACGTGAATGCAAACAGCAGCCTTCTCTGAATATTCTAATTAACAGCACTAAAGGTGCCTCTGCGAGGTGGATGTGCATATACATGATACACAGTGGGGCCTATCTACAAAGGCATTTTGGAGCACATACAATAGGACTTCAGTAAATCTCTTTTACATACTATCTCATGCTCACTCCATCTATCGTCCTCACTCCATCTATCGCCCTCACTCCATCTATCAATCGCCCTCACTCCATCTATCTATCGCCCTCACTTCATCTATCTATTGCCCGCCCTCACTCCATCTATCTATCGCCCTCACTCCATTTATCTATCGCCCTCTCTCCATCTATCTATCGCCCTCTCTCCATCTGCAGTCACTGTTACCCACACATCAATTGGGCCATCTCCTTGACCCTATTTTTGCAAATTGGGAAGGAATAAAAGTTACCCCCCGACTAGAATCTCCTGGTCTGATCATTATATGATTCCGTTTGAGGTGGAAGTAAACATTCGGAAAGTCGAGAAAATTAAACCATTGCCTCAAAAGCGAAGGGATTGGAAAAATTTCAGTCAGGAACAAACCGCCTCCATGGAGTGACACACTGCAGGAGGCATGGAAAGGATATGAAGAATGGATGTCGAATGCTTTAGATATAGATTTAGATATAGTGGCTCCTGCCATATGGAGAATAAAGCTAAATGCAAACATTTGGAACGTCACTGGCGAAAAAATTATGACTCAGAGTGTAAATTGCATTATAAAACAGAATTGAAAAAATACCACAAGCTAGTTAGAACGGCAAAGGGAGCATTCTTTAAAGAAAGAATAGAAAGGCAGACAATCCCACCAAAGAATTGTTTGCCATATATAAAGAACTTACGGTCCCTACTAGAGTAATGGCGCAAGATACCCATTCAAATGAACTATGCGAGTCAATAGCTGACCACTTCGTTGATAAAGTGGATAAAATCTACTCCTCTTTTACTGAAGGGTTGGAAGAGCGCCAAATCTGGCCATAAGGAGCAAGAGCATGACCACTAACACAGACTTGACGTGTTTTAAATTACCGGACAGACGGACTATGTTGAACATAGTTAACAGTATTCAATCAGGATCCCCTAGTGATGCAGCCCCACCCAACTGTTTTAAGGGAATTGTTGAGGACGTAATAGATCACATCAGTCACATGGCAACCCTATCTTTTCAGGAGTGCCATGTGTTAGAAGTATGGAAAAGGGCTCAGGTAATCCCTTTGAAAAAAAAGCCCAACGTGCACATCTCCCAGGTACAGAACTTACGTCCCATCTCACTACTTCCATTCTGTATGAAGGTGGTGGAGAAAATAGTTAATGTACAGCTCATGGAATATCTTGAGGAGGGGCAACTCCTACACCCCACTCAGTCGGGGCTTAGAGCTGGCCATTCCACAGAATCAGCTGTACTTTTCTCCACAGAACTTTTGTGACAGAAAGTAGATGAGGGGCAGACAGCAGCATTGATACTATTAGATCTAAGTGCGGCGTTTGACACAGTATCGCACACCTTGCTGCTGTCTCGCCTCACAGAAATTGGAGTGGAAGGCTCGGCCCTCGAATGGATAAGATCTTTCCTCTAGAATAGAAGTTTCCAAGTGTACTGTCCCCCATTTAAATCCTCCCCCCGGGGGCTGAGTCAAGGGGTTCCACAGGGCTCAAATCTGAGTCCGACATTATTTAATCTGTACATGGAACCTTGCTATGGAAAAATGCTATGGCATCCTAAAAACTCTAAGTAAAGTTTTAGACCTGCTGCCTATTAGTGCTAGGAAAACTTTAATCCATGCCCTAGTCACGCCCCATCTTGACTATGGCAATTCCCTGCTCATAGGCCTAAGCAAGAAATTGCTTTATCAGCTGCAGCGGGTACAGAATGCTGCGGCACGCCTGGTGCTGAATCTGCCTCGCAGAGCTTCAGGGAAACAAGCCCTATCAACACTACACTGATAGATTTAGATATAGTGGCTCCTGCCATATGGAGAATAAAGCTAAATGCAAACATTTGGAACGTCACTGGCGAAAAAATTATGACTCAGAGTGTAAATTGCATTATAAAACAGAATTGAAAAAATACCACAAGCTAGTTAGAACGGCAAAGGGAGCATTCTTTAAAGAAAGAATAGAAAGGCAGACAATCCCACCAAAGAATTGTTTGCCATATATAAAGAACTTACGGTCCCTACTAGAGTAATGGCGCAAGATACCCATTCAAATGAACTATGCGAGTCAATAGCTGACCACTTCCTATTAAGGAACGCATAAGGTTTAAAGTGCTGTGCATTGCGCACCGCATAGCCCATGGGAAAGGTCCAGTGTATCTACGAAGCTTCTAACCATTCATTGTCCTAGACGCAATCTAAGGTCACTGGGTACTATGCTGTTCACGGTACCTCGCATCCGAAAGGCCAGAATGGGTGGTGGCTCATTCAGGTCGTTGGCGGGCAAATACTGGAATGAGCTTCCCATTGAACTTCGCATGGAGCCATCTGAAACAAGATTTCGGCTTAAACTTAAAACCCATCTTTTCTCACTCACTTAATCTTTTGCTAGAAATTGACATGTCTCTTGGCCTGGTGATAACAACTAATTAGGGGGGGGGGACAGCAAGCATAGCGCAGGGACACACTGTTGTTGAGTGTAACCAGGCGCTTTAGAAATGGTTTTATTATTATTATTATTATTATTATTATTATTATTATTATTATTATTATTATCTATCGCTCTCTCTCCATCTATTTATCGCCCTCTCTCCATCTATCGCCCTCTCTCTATCTATCTATCGCCCTCGCTCTATCTATCTATCGCCTCTCTCTATCTATTTCCCTCTCTCTATCTATCTATTGCCTACTCTCTATCTATCGCCCTCACTCTATCGCCCTCTCTCTATCTATCTATCACACTCACTCTATCGCATTCACTCTATCGCACCACCACAGCATTACTCAGCACCAACACAGCATCCCTCTGGGGCACCACAACATCACTATGTGCTACCACAGCATCACTGAACGCGCCAGCATCACTCGTCGCCACCACAACATCACTCAGTGCCACCACAGCATCAATCTGTGCAACCATTCAACATCAACTGGTTCAAATATGTTCTCTCAATGTTTCAAGCTTTATTACAAATGTCACAAACAGATGTTAATATTTCACTTCTGTTCTTGGATTTTCGTTACAATAAAATAGACTGAACATAAAATTCACAAAACTTTAAGCTATTGCCATTTTAAATTACAATAACTTTTTTCAATTATTAAACATTAAAAAAAATTAAAGCCATTGTTATTTGTAATATCAATACATCTAAGTCACGTAAATAAAACACATGTTGCCTTACAAATGCTATAGGTGTCACATTTGCAAAAGTTAAAACTATTGGCACTATTAATTTCGCTATTTTCAAAACCAACACATAAATAAAAAATGGTATGCAACTCTTACCATGCATTTTTTACCACGCATACCATTACCACGCATAACCCTTCACCACGCATACCTTTACCACGCATTACACTACAACGCACATACTATTACAACGCATACCATTACAACGTAAGTATAGGTATGTATATCATTTAATTTTATATATAGGTTTTAGGGCTGGGTTTGGATTTTGGGGTACAGGGGTATTTTTAGGTTTTAGTGCTGGGTTTGGGTTTTGGGGTACAGGGGTATTTTTAGGTTTTAGGGCTGGGTTTAGGTTTTGGGGTACAGGGGTATTTTTAGGTTTTAGGGCTGGGTTTGGGTTTTGGGGTACAGGGGTATTTTTAGGTTTTAGGGCTGGGTTTGGGTTTTGGGGTAGAGGGGTATTTTTAGGTTTTAGGGCTGGGTTTGGGTTTTTTTTATACAGGGGTATTTTTAGGTTTTAGGGCTGGGTTTGGGTTTTGGGGTACAGGGGTATTTTTAGGTTTTAGGGCTGGGTTTGGGTTTTGGGGTACAGGGGTATTTTTAGGTTTTAGGGCTGGGTTTGGGTTTTGGGGTACAGGTGTATTTTTAGGTTTTAGGGCTAGGTTTGGGTTTTGGGGTACAGGGGTATTTTTAGGTTTTAGGGCTGGGTTTGGGTTGTGGGGTACAGGGGTATTTTTAGGTTTTAGGGCTGGGTTTGGGTTTTGGGGTACAGGGGTATTTTTAGGTTTTAGGGCTGGGTTTGGGCTATGTGGCACAGGGGTATTTTTAGGTTTTAGGGCTGGGTTTGGGTTTTGGGGTACAGGGGTATTTTTAGGTTTTAGGGCTGGGTTTGGGTTTTGGGGTACAGGGGTATTTTTAGGTTTTAGGGCTGGGTTTGGGTTATGGGGCACAGGGGTATTTTTAGGTTTTAGGGCTGGGTTTGGGTTTTGCGGTAGAGGGGTATTTTTAATATATATTTACAAATAATAAAATTAAAATTAATTTAATTTCATTAATATAATTATTTAATAATTTAATAATTAATAATTAAATTAAATATTACAAAAATAATTATTTAAAATATATAATAATATTATATACTTACCTATACTTACGTTGTAATGGTATGCGTTGTAATAGTATGTGCGTTGTAGTGTATTGCGTTGTAAAGGTATCCGTTGTAACATGACCTGCATTGTAAAAAATCCGTGGTAATGGTATGCGTGCTAAAAGTACACGTTGTAACATCATATATCCATAAAAAATATCTCATTTACAGTACCAATACCTCAAACTTTCCTAATGCGAGACCTATTGCATTGCAAATGCTTGTTGCTTTGGGCCTTTTTGGGGGTGTACTATTTTTTTGCGGGGGTTGACGGGTCTGGGGGCATTGCTTGGAAGGTCTAATATCGGATGCAAGTGGTTTGGAGAAAATCCATGTTGAAAACGTTTTTCTTTTTTAGCTCGCTTGCGTGTTATAGGGGCGCTGTTTGGGGGAGTTCTAGGTTTTTGGGGGTGGGATTGGGGGTCTGGGAGCACTGCTGGGATAGTCTAATTTTGATTGCAAGTGGTTTCAAGAAAATTCATGGTGGAAAAGGGGGGTTGCGCCTAGTTGCAGACAGTATTTTGGCACGATTTAAACTGAGGCCTAGCAGTATTGCTTGTTTTTAGGGGGTTGTTTGGGGAGTTTCAAGGTTTTTGGGGATGGGTTTGGGGGCCTGGGTGCCAGGTCAATATAACTCAAGACTGTTTAGATGAAGAACTAATCAACGGCCATTTCATGGACAAGGATTTTTACCCCGGGGCCAATACCGAGGGAGGAATGTCCGGTGGCAGGACCAAGGAGCACAACAGCAAATGAGCCCTCAACCACCTCAACAGTATGTCAGGACCCGCAACCAGCAAAATGTTGATGGTAGGCGACACATCTAAGGCAATTGGTTCTACTAGTGAAAATGTACCTATCGATAATCTTTCTACAGGTAATCTTTTACCCGAAGATATACAGATGCTAAGTAAAGGCCTGTCATTTGTCTATAGTGTGTTTTTGAATAAATTCAAATTACACGAGGACTTATTCGCCTTCCTTAGGAAGGTCAGATTGAATAAATTCTTCATGGTTTGACCTATGACTGATGAGGATAATAACCTATCTATATGTAAGCCTCCATCCACATTTACTCCAACGTTGGATAAGGTGGATGCTGAGGTACGTATATTCGAACAGAATGTCCTTCGGGACATCAAACGTGTGATTAAGAACCCTCAGAAACCTAAATGTACCCTGTCCAAATTGGAAATTACATCACTTAATAGTCTTAAGATAGATCCTACAATCGTAATCAAACCCTGCGATAAAGGTGGCGGGGTGACTGTATTTGACAAAAACACTTATGATGAGAAAATTACTGAGATGCTGTCAGTGACAGATCACTACAGACCAGCACAAAGAAGAGAATTAGAAAGACTAAATGTTCATATTCAGGAAATGACCCAAGCGGCATTTAGAGATGGATTTATCTGTGAGGACGAACTGGTCTTCCTCAACAAATCATGTCCTACCATTTCTGCACTTTACGGTCTACCCAAGACACATAAGTCCGAAACTAATCCCCCTATGCGACCTATATTATCTACCATAGGGTCATGTACTGAGCCCTTATCCAAATACGTGGACACCTTTTTGTGTCCCCTCACGCACAAGTATGCTTCGTATATCCGTGACACTGGCGATATTATCAAAAAAATTGAGGGACTTCCATTCAATTCTGAGACTGACATCCTTGTGGCGCTCGACATTGAGGCGTTAATCACCAATATCCCTCAGTGCCGGGCATTGCAGGCGGTGTCAGCTCTCCTCCATAGGTTCCCTCATAATCGCCCAGATGTTTTTATCTTACAATGCCTCGAAGTTGTTCTTTTGAATAACTTCTTTGAGTATAATGGCTCTCTTTATAAACATATTAAGGGCACTTCAATGGGAGCTACTTGTGCCCCTAGTGTTGCCCATGCGTTTATGGGTGAGTGGGAACTACGTAACTTCTATAATGAATTGGCCCCATTTTTTTGAAAATATATCATTTTGGAAACGCTTTATAGATGATATTTTCTTCATTTGGAGTGGATCAATTGACATGTTGGAAGCGTTTGTTCTCTGGCTCAATGCCAGTGACCCAAATCTCGGATTCACTGTAAATTATAACAACAATAAGGTTGACTTTTTGGACATCAGCATTGAGGGCACCAACGGACAATTGAAAGTCAGCCTTTTCAGGAAACCTACAGCCAAAAATACCATTTAAAAATTTGACAGTTACCACCCCAACTGTCAGAGAGAATCCATCCCATTTGGGGAATTTCTACGGATTCGCCGTAATTGTACGGATATGGCTGCTTTCCACAAACATGGAGATGAGCTTAAAGATAGACTACTCAAGAGAGGTTATCCCCATCGTCTGGTACGACACACCTTTAAAAGAGCTAAGTACTATGATAGAGTAGCCTTACTGCAAGAGTCCAATCGCTTGAAAAACAATCGGATTACCTGTGTTATAAATCATTCCACCCTGAATTTCAAGATCAGGAACATTATAAACAAAAACTGGAGAATTCTGAATGCCGATGAGCATGTTCCCGCTATGCCTTTACCCTTACTAGCATACAGAAGAAATAAGAACTTGCGGGATATGTTGGTGCATACTCGCCAGACCAAAAGGTCTCCTTCAGATGGCCAACGTTCCATTACGGGACTTCCTGTCGTTCTGGGAAACCACAGATGTGGTTTGTGTCATGCTTGCGACTCAGCAATTACATCTGAGACCATTGAATATAATGACAAGGAAATTTAACTTCGTCACCTGACAAACTGTCGTAGCAGCAAAATAATTTATATTCTATTCTGTGGTTGTGGGTTGGCATATGTAGGAGAAACTGGCCGTGAATTTCGCACACGCTTCAGCGTACACAAATCTGCCATCAGAACAAAGAGACTGATGGCACCGCTAGTTGAGCATTTTTTGAAAATGAACCACAATGAGCAAGACATTAAATGGTCAATCCTAGAGAAAGGGCAGTCAATATCAGGTCAACTAATAGAAACAACACGCAAGAAACGTGAAACCTTTTGGATATACCACTTGGACTGGGTCAAACGTGGTCTAAATGAGGAAATTTAATGGTATATCACGAAATAGTGTCCAATTTACACCGCACAGTGACTCTATGTGATTTCAGCTTTGATACTGTGTATTTATTTAAGCCTATTATGCCCTGTTCCGGCATGCATCAGTGTTGTCCACAGGTGACTGTCTGTAGTACCAGAACTCATCTGTCTCTAGTGAGACACTCACCAACTAGGTATTTCCTGCATATTAGATGCAGTGTCATCATTTCCTTATTTTATCCTTATTTTCCCCTTTTTCCCTCTAATTGGCCATACCTCGTTTTTCGTCATCTTCTGACCAAGTGACATCTTTTGATAAGATAGCCTATCCCCCTGCCTACTTTCAGTTTATCATCAATATGAATGAAAACTTATTGGGTTCGTTAGACTAGGTAATGTGGTGGTCTTTCTATCACATACAACTATGCTTCTGCAGGATGTACTACCCGCTGTCCCGACACTGACCAGATCTCTTCAGCAGGGCGCCTGTTTTGCCCTCTTGGCACCTTTAAATCAGGAGACTCGTGTTTGTTTGTATACATTGTATTCGGGAGTCCTCTCTTTATTTTCATCATTTAACATTTGACTATTTGTCAAAATATCGCAAGACTTCCGCCGTCTTCTCTTGCTTTAAAACATGTCCAGGAGACTTGTGACGGCTAGTGTACATTGTATTAGAGAGTCCTGCCTTTATTTTCATTATTTAACATCTGACAATTTGTCAAAATATCGCGAGACTTTCGCCGTCTCCTTTTGCTTAAATACATGTCCGGTGGCGCTTATTTGTGTTTGAAACCACACGTTCCTGTGGGAGTCTACATTGATCTGCACTTCGTGCGAGGCTGCAGTAAGTAGTTTGATGCATTTGAGATGAACGCCTTGTTCTATTTCCCTTACGCGACCAGTATTACGCTACACATCCTGTATTGCGTTGTGTTTGTCTATATGTTTGCATGGTTAAAAAAAAAAATTCTACTTAATAGTCATTGGCGTTAGCTGATAATATTGACGTATTAGGGCAGTGATTATTTTTTCCATCTCATAGGCGTCTATATGTATATAACACTAGACACAAAAACTCATGTAGGCAGCCGCTTGTTTGATTGCATCTGCACGCCCTAGAGTTGTTAACTATGCCGCGTTTGACTAAGTGTTTTCTTGCCTCATGCTTCCCCTCCTTCTTAAATGCCATCTACATTATCCGATAACATCTAGGGTTATGAGCGCACGAGCACTGTCTATTTTCCCATATGCGAATATACATAGAGAATGCTCGATTAGGACAAACTAACGGAGGTAGCCGCTTTCTGTTTGAATCTGCACGTTCTGAAGGCATAGATACTGTCTGTTTATCTAATGTCTTGCTTCCAAAATCTTCCCTGTAAGTGCACTAGTTCTGTGTGTACTTTGTTCCGTTTAACATTTTACGGTACATAGATAGACTGACACTTCATCTCTCTTTATTCTTTAGGCTTTCTGAAGATATGAGACACAGTCCACTTGTACCCCACTCGATAATAGAACACAACTGAAAGTAATTACACGGGGACAGAGAACAGAATAACATACTTGATCTCAAGGTGGGTCCCTCGTATAGGTAAGACACTATTAGTACTAGATGCCACTTAGAGGATACATATGGTCTTTATTATATCTTCTCTTTTTTGTCGCAATTTAATATTTTCGTTGAATGAACGATCACGAGTTGCCCTTTTGGGTTTGCAATACCGCCTTCCTATCTCTGTTGGACACCTATAGAGAGTCCCACATTCTAATTATAGGTAAGGCATGCACATCCTTTGGAAACATAACTTGCTCGTTTACTTACTCCATATATCAGTTCATTGAATACGCTTTCCCTTTTAAGATATTGAGAAACTTCTGATTTACCCCTCTACGTGGTTCATGCCGCTGATACTGTTCCATGGGAATTAAACAGTATTAATAGTTTTCAAGTGTAAGTAACTGGACATCTATTATGTATCTTTATATATGCCAACTATCACAGCACTTGTTTGGTCTCCTGACCCCTGTCTTCTCTACTTTTCGGAAATGTATGTCATACTATTAGACCATAGAGTAACATGCATCAGTACATATATTGAGTACTACTCTAATGCTTTCTCTAAAGTTCTGCACGAATTAGAGATTTGTGTACTACCACTGAGGATTCGGGTTGTGTTGTGTCACATGTTGAGCTCAAGTGTCAAAAAATAGTTTTTTAATTATGTAAATACTCTTGTAAATTAGCTTTGTTTTTTTTCCCTGTTTTTTAAAATATCAATGGTGACAGTGTATATAAAATATTCTTTTTCACTAAATTTTTTAGGTCCCCTGTTCATGAGAGTTTTGACTGCCTGGAAGAGGTCCTGAGGAAGGTGGCCGCGGGCCGCCGAAACGCGCGTCGACCATAGTGCGGGGTCTCACACTCAGCTTTGAGACTCATAGTTGGCAGGGGTTCCCCTACTGATTAATACCCAGATTCCTTTTTCAGACGTTGTGGATGTGTATGTAATGAGAGTATGAATGTGTCAGTCTGTTGTGATTGGTTGTGTGCTATCAGGGGCATACGTATAACTTAGGTATTGTCACTCTATTTCACTTTTTTTGTATGAACCATGAAATGAATTCTTGAAATGTTTATATTGTGATTACATGTTTTCCATGAATTCTAAGTCAAATGAGCATATATAAACTTGAAAGCAATGCTAAAAACAAAAAATTAAAAATGTTATATATTTTTTGAATAAAATAAAGTCTGTTGTGTATCTGTCACCTCCAACATAAACCATGTGATGCATACGTGTAATATAAAATTGTGGCCATTAAGGGAACTTCTTCTCCTGTTGAGCACTGCTGGGAAAGTCTCATTTTGATTGCAAGTGGTGTGAAGAAAATCCATGGTGGAAAAGGGGAGTTAGGGCCTAGCTGCAGAGCGCTTTTGGAGTGATTTTTGAGGTAGACCTCAAATTTTCGGTCACATTTTCCATTTTTGCTTTTGGCCTGTTTGGGGGTGTTCTACTTTTTTTGCGGGTGGGTTGAGTGGTCTTGTGGCATTGCTGGGAAGGTCTAATATCGGATGCAAGTGGTTTGGAGAAAACCCATGGTGAAAAAGTTTTTCCTTTTTAGCTCACTTGTCGGTTTTTGGGGGGCTGTTTGGGGGGGTTCTAGGTTTTGGGGCGTGGGTTTGGGGGTCTGGGAGCACTGCTGGGATAGTCTAATTTTGATTGCAAGTGGTTTCAAGAAAATCCATGGTGGAAAAAAGGGGTTTGGGCCTAGTTGCAGACAGCGTTTTGGCACGATTTAAACTGAGGCCTAGCAGTATTGCGTGTTTTTTGGGGGGCGGTTGGGGGGGGTTCTAGGTTTTTAGGGGTGGGTTTGGGGGTCTGGGAGCACTGCTGGGAAAGTCTAATTTTGATTGCAAGTGGTTTGAAGAAAATCCATGGTGGATAAGGGGAGTTAGGGCCTAGCTGCACAGCACTTTTGGAGTGATTTTTGAGGTAGGTGTCAAATTTTCTAAGTGTCACATTTTCCATTTTTGCTTTTGGCCTGTTTGGGGGTGTTCTACTTTTTTGCGGGTGGGTTGAGGGATCTGGGGCAATGGTGGGAAGGTATAATATTGGATGCAAGAGGTTTGGAGAAAATCCATGGTGGAAAAGGGGAGTTTGGGCCTAGCCCTAGTTGCAGTGAGCATTTTGGCAAGGTTGAAAGTTAGGCCTAGTAGTAGTATTGCATGTTTTTGGGGGGCTGCTTGGGGTGTTCTAGATGTTTGGGGGTGGGTTGAGGGGTCTGGGGGCACTGCTGGGAAGGTCTAATATTGGATGCAAGTGGTTTGAAGAAAATCCATGGTGGAAAAGGGGAGTTTGGGCCTAGCCCTAGTCGCAGAGAGCGTTTTGGCATGGTTGAAAGTTAGGCCTAGTAGTATTGCATGTTTTTGGGGGGGGGTTCTAGATGTTTGGGGGTGGGTTGAGGGGTCTAATTTTGTTCTAAAGTCGCAGTTTACACTTTACACCTAGCTTGAGGGGAAAGATCCGCAAATTTCGCCCACACTTATTTATCCTTGAAAAGGAGACTCAGAGTACGCACTTTCGAAATGATACTTGTATGTATTGTAATACTGTCGACTCTGAAACTGAAAGTATTATTTTTGCACTGCACAGCGTACCTTATATTTTTTTCTCCATTGTGTTTTAATATCACTCCCTGTTTTTCCATCAACAATTACAGGCCGGCTTTTACCCTGTGCAATGGCAAAACGGATGAACTCACGCTTACAATTAGTGACCCGCAATTCTGCATCCGCCAGGCAGGCAGTGGACAAGGTGTCTTCTGGTCCCCAACATTGATCGACGGAGCATCAGATGGAATGGAGGAGTACCGCGAAAAAGAGGAATGGCTGGATGCATACAACTTCCCAAATTCAACAGGACAACTACAACAACATACAGTTACAGTATCCATCTTCATTTCTACGTATATTTTAAGTAATGTTATTGCTCTGAAATTCTATGAGTGTGACTCTGTGCATTTGTTTGCTCTCTGCTTCAATTCATCCCTCCAGCCACTGTATACTTTTGTATTTGCTATTTTTTAAACTAATTTAATGTACTAAGTGGATCTTCTCTCTGAGGGCAGATAGGCAAGTGAAATTGCATAATTACTGCAGCCCTGTACTGTCACATTGTTTCTTCATAGTTAGTACATTGTAGAAAGTACTACTTACTTTTCAGTAACCTATCCATTTAGCAAACAACTTCATGCATGTAGTAGTGCATGCACTTCCTTTATATCCCTTAAAAGATTTATGGATAGCTTTGTATCCAAAGATTTGTTTATCTTCATTTGTTGTTTGTCCATGCTGTGTTATTTTTCCTGTCTCCACAAAACTTTCCCCACAAACCCCATTCCCATCCAAGTTTCAAACCCTAAACCTCTTCCCATGGGCTGTGTGGTTTTCATTGAGGTGTGAGTACATTACAACAATAATTCTACACACTTGCTGGGGACGATAAGGTGCAAGCAACTTCCTCAAATCAATTTTAAGGCAGCTAGATGAATACTAGGATATTGTAATTCAGGTGAAAAAAACAACAATAAGTATTTTTAAATACATTCTGAATTTCATGCCCAGCATCGATTGGATCCATCATCAACATCATCCTCCTACATGTCAAGAAGACTTGTTGTTACACTGCTGTGTCACTGTTCTTGTTGTAGTTATAATCATCCATGCAATTCTTTTTCCCCATACTTATCTTCAGCATTGCTTAGGCTACTGTTCCTTCTAATACTACTCTCAGGCCACTCAATGTATCCTTTTTTTACTTTGTTTTTCATATGCTGCTACTGCTAGTGTGGTACCACTCCTACTAACACCACAACAGCAGAATGTCAGTCCAGGATGGCGTAATCACCATTTGCCATGCAGCCAGAGCTCTGCCTAGCTCTATTCTCAAACACGAATCACAGGTAAGATATGCATTTTGGGTAGGTAGAATAATGGGCTAGGACTCAGAAGAGAGACTGACAGAAGTACTAGTAAAGTACTAGTAGGCCAATTGAATTCACTAACTCTGTTAGTGGCACTTTTGAACATTTTTGGACATTTTAGATAATTCATGATGGTAAGTTTGAGGAAACCAAACGTGCCGTAACCCCCGCCCACTACCCCACAAAACAAGATCAACGCATACACTATGTTGAAGTATGTAAAATGAATATTGATATATTTCCCCTAACAAAAATAAACTAGTTCCAGCCCTCCCTACCCCAACCAATTGTCCATTTCAATTAGTCCAGTAGTCCCAAATAATCCTCAACTCACGGTTCCCCACCCCCCCCAACAGTCTTTAAAAAATGGGCAAGGGCCACAGTCACTTCCGGCGGTGTCTGGACAGGCGGTCCTGCCGCTCCTTGTGGAGGTCCTGGAACTGTTTTTCAAGGTCGTGCACCTTGCGCTCCAGGTAGTCCACTCTTAGGCTTAGGCGGGACATGCGTGCCTTCCAGGCTCTGGGGGGGGGGGAGTTGCTGGTGTTCTTCCAGCTGAGTGGCGGCGGGGGGCTGTCCGAGCATGGCGCTGTGATGGAGGCTGCTGGCTGGTGGGCACAGGGGCAGTGATGGAGGAGGTTGTTGACGCCCGCTCCTTCTCTTCCCAAGCCCACAGATGGGAATATTCCACCCAAATGGCCTCCATCTTCCGGGCCCTGACCCGGACAGCCATCTCCCTTCTGATGAGATCTTTTGGAGCATCTATATCAAGAAAGAAAGAAAAATAATGTAACCAATACTCTTTAACAATAAGACAATATTATTCAACAGACAGTTGTCTCACAGTAAAACTAGCAATTTGCAAGCACAGTATAACATTTTGGCATGTATCTTTCCACCGTCTTTGTAGGCCTGTAACAGTGGAAGTTTCAGGAATTCTACTACAAGGCAGCACTGTGGACTCAATGCATAGTCAGAGAGTCATAGAGTACACCATTATTCTTCTGTTTTACTCTAGTTTTGCGAAAGAAATTACTTGTACTTGAACTTGTGGTAGCCGGCATAATGCCAGCTCAGTCAGCTTGCACCCAAGAAAAAGAGACACAAGCCATGATGACGCAGACTTGCATGCATTACTTTAAGCAGTACATGCAGGTGGGGATAGGGAAGCTCTTACTTTTGTATAGGAGTGGCACTGGCCATACTCGGTTACATCAAGGGCTACTGCTCAATGTAATTTATATTTCGCACTGCCCCCCCGGGCTTTCAGTACTGCAAAGGAAAATGAAGATTATTCATTTCTGATCATGTATCCAGCCGATCACATGATCTCTTTGCTTATATGATGGATGACTTTAGGTGCTTTGTTGTGATATATTGAGTGAACAACAGCGATAGTCCGCCCATGATTAGCACAGCAGAAAGAAAATTATGAACATAGGGACTGAGTGTGGTAACAATAATTGCCGGAGGAAGGGACTTACTTGACTTGATATAATTGTCAACTATACAATACATACACAATATGTGCTGTGCCTGCAAAGTAAACTACTGTACTGTTACTTTGGGCAAGGGAGAGTTTCTGAACAATCACAACTTGTAGTATTTGGATTTCCTCTGCTTTGTTACTCTGGCACGGACATGCTGTTCGAACAAAGTGACACTCTTCATGTACTGAGCGTCTGCTCTACATACACCTCTGCTATGTATGAGGAAGAAGATACCATCCAGGCTTCCAAAGTATCATTCTTCTTAATGTCTCAACTGTAACAACTTTACTTTTTCTCAACAACCAAATAACACCCTTTTCATTTTATTTGGTAAACCACCGTCTTGACTTGCATTTGAGTTTCACCAAAATGATATATTGCAATGCACACCACGCATGAATTTTCTGATTGAGCTACACAGGCAGTCATTTTTTCTTTCTCCTCCAATCATCCTTGCTTCAAGCAGCCATGCATCTGATTCCTTCCTATCAGCCAACTCTGCCTGCATTAAAAAACACGTATTATTCTTTAGTCATAATTGTTACGACTCGCTCGTCCTTCCATTGACCCTAAGTTCTTTCCCTTTTCGTTCATCACATCCCTCAAGTTCATCTGATATGACTTGGCTTCACGATAAAAGTTTCCCAGCTGATTTGAAGTCAAATAGAGGGGGCCATTGCTTATTTGAGAACTACCGCTGCTAATGCTATTGCTAAGTCAAGGGTGACTGTCTTCTCCGTGATTAGCTAAAAAAATGTAGTTATAAATCAGTAACTGTTCTTAACAGTACAGTGTACTTGTAGTAGTGTACTGGCTACTGTACGGTACATCATACACTCCTTTACAAGCCTACTCTAAAATGTCAATAAGTAAGGAGTATAATAATAACTTACTACGGTCCGCCACTGCTGAGCCATCCCCCTCAGCTCCTCCTGGTGGCGCCGCCGCATCCCCCGCTTGAGTGGACCCGTCCGCGCTTCTGGCCCCGGCACTGGTGGTGGCAAGTGATGCATCCGATGTTGTGATGCCTAGAAAAAACATGTCATATTTTTTGATGCCATACAGCACTCCCTACTTTGTCTCGTAATGGAAGAGAAAATGTTAAACAATTTTTTATTATTGGGACTGAAAAGAAGTCACGGTTTTGGGGAGGGTGTTAACTTATATGTTTAGCCATAACATGCAACTCTTTTTGGCACAACTGGTGAATGCTTGCTCTTTAACGTGCAACATTTTTATAATTACAGACAGAACCAACTACTCCTCATCACCACCAAGAGGACTTGAAGTTCCAACAAGGTGAGGCTCCCGAGTCCTGCACAGTTACTTCTGAATGAGGTATGTGGAAAGTCGAACTGCACCTATCATCAACTATGTCCTATTTCTCTTGTCCATACTTATGTATGTGCAGAATAGTCCCTGAAACACTAGCAGTATGGTAGGTGCTACTATCAAATCAAAAAGCCAACAACTAGCTTATTCTTGGTGGACATTGACATTTTGTTGTTGTAAATTGTCAAAGCACTAACATTAGGAAGACTGGAATAGACAGCAAGGGCAACCCAGAGGGCTGCACTGAGTGCCTCTAGAGCTATTGCTGGATCAGAGTTTTGTTTAACACTGTTTGCCAACTGGGCAAGCTTAGCTACCTACACAGATCAACTCATAAATATTAGTAAATAGTAGTAGCACAATGAGTGATGGTAGAGAGGCAGGATAAGAAAGTAGAAACAGTCTACAAGAAGATCAAAGACTATTTTGTAAAAAACAGAATTAGGAAACAGTTTGGAATGAATAGGAGCTGTTAAAGTTAGGGAAGTATAATTATATTAAAAACAGAACAACAGAAGAGCCTGCAGAGGACCGTTCATGCCCACTCTGTTCCGCCAGAGTCTGGGATGTTGCTGCCTTGCCCCTGGGAGGTGCTGATGATCATGAAATTAACACAAACATGGATGATTGTTTTTTGGAAATATTACATTTCTTTGACCACAAGCTAAAATTATCTCGGAGAAACAAATTAGCAACAATTGCACTACATGTATTGACCTATCTGATCTGGTCAACTAGGAGGATACTAGTACAGTATTGCTGGATTCGCAGACCGTCTACTTGGAAAGTTATGTAAATCACTAACTAAACCAACAACAAAAAGGTCCTACTACGACTACCAGCACTCAGCAGCACGCGACGTGACGGACACAGTCCATCATCATGTTTGCAGAGCACTAAAAAATGTCCTACTACTAATAACAAGCCCTAATATACTCAACCTATCAATCCATCACTATCTCTTCTTCTTAGTGGCAGCAGGAGTATAACGGAAGGACTAGACTTGAGTCTCTAGTCTCTCTAGCATTACGCAGTTCTGTATAATTTAACACTCATAAATATTCAGGCCAAATGAGCACAAAGTTGCAAACAAGTAAGCATAGTAGCAACGCCACTGAGGAGGCGAGCACCTGCAATCACAGAACATAATTAAACACTATTTAACCTGCAATGTAATCGAATAGGCAGCATTCTTGCTCTTCGGGAAAAACATATATTAGCAATATAACACAGAGCAGAAGAATACAAAGTAGTTATTAAATAGCTACTCACCAAGGCCAGGGATCTCCACACGTAGCAGGTGGAGCAGGTCCTGCTCCAGGTCAAGGACGTCAGGCCACCAGTGCGTCGCTTGGTCGTAGGTGTGCCGGACCTCCGACTTCCTCCGCATGGCCCGCCACACCTTATCCCACCACTGGCGGCGCTCCCGGAGGCCATACCCTTGACCGGGCCTGCCCCCTGCTACCATGGTCTTAGGGAGGTGGCACAGAACAAAACATATAAGGGTGGCCACCTCCACCGCTGTGAAAATCTCCCTGGCCACCCCTTGCACTCCCCTCAAATGCCCACAGGGGAGCCAGGTGCGGGGTGCGGGACCCTTCCCCTTACTCTTCCCGGCTACCTTTGGCATGGTCCTGGACAGCTGAAGAAAAAAAATATGAAAGAATAGGGAAAAAGTAAAGAAAAGAAAAGAGTTTAAAAAAGTAGCTTTAAAAGTAACGGAAAGTTGAAAAAAAACACAAAATATAGATGTAGAAAAATAGAGGGATAGATAATGAGTAAAAAAGATTAAAAAAAAGTTCAAAGAAACAAAGGATTGCAGAGATTACGGGAGGATAGGAAAAGCATGCCCAGAACCATACCAATGAATGAAAAACAAGATGGCCACACCCATTGAGGACCGCGTGGGTAAGTTTGCGCGATATTTTCCCCGCGAGCACGCAAAAACACACACAAACTCGAAATAGCATGCTGCACACAACGCAAGGTTGCCAATTGCACCCGAAATCAAAAATACGCAACGCACACAAGATGGCCACGCCCATGTACGACCTCGGTCAGTGTGCTGCAAGCGGCCCGCAAATACGTTAAAAAACCCGCGAACAAGCAAAAAAAATCCGCAAAGTCGCACGAATTGCGGATTCTGTGGATCGCGAATTCAATTTCGAGCGAATTCGCAGACCGCGAATTCGCAAATTTCGCCCATACTTACTGAGTATAATGCGTGACTGAATTTGACTGAATTTGAGCTTCAGCTCGGGCACCTGCTTTATTTATATCTTTAAGTTCTCCCTGTTGAGGTTAAATTTGTGTGACAGGAGCATCGTGCCAGAATGAATCCTGTCTGCATATATTTATCCACGAAGATGCCACCCTCTACTGCAAAAAAAAAAATCCGCCCGAGAGCAGATTTGTGGATTTTCAGCAATTTTGCGCGATTGGCAAAATTGCTAAAAATCCACGAAAATACAACAGCAGAGCGGATTTTGCGCCCACCCTTAGTACTTACTACATTTATGTTGGCGATGATGCTTAATAGAAAATAAAGGACCCACAGAGAACCTCGCGGAGAAGTAAAAAGAGATTATTTGAAAATCAGCAAAGCGGCAGCAGTCAAAATTAAAGGGGGAAGGATCGCAAGAATTATCTCATCAAGATAGATAAGTCATGACTAAGAGCAGACTGGTCAGCATTGTTGTCTGTATGCGGAGATAATTGTGCTGGAGCAGCGTCAGATACACGATTGGCAAAGCGTGGTTGGCAAGGCGGGCTAGAGCGCAGTCTGACGCTACGTGCAAAGTGTGTCAGCCATTTTATGCTGGTTGGCAGAATACGAAGAAATGTGAGAGCTGGAGCGCAACCAGACGCAACGTCAAAAAGGGTGTCATCCATTTTAAGGTGGTTGGCAGAATCTAGAACGTATTCAGGCACAACGTGCAAAGCGTGCAAGCCAAATCAAGGTGGTTGGCAGAATCGTAAGTAACGTGAGTACGCAGCGGCCATTTTGAGCTATTTGGCACATCATTGATTAAATTAAGAAGCGCTAGAGCAACACATCACTTCTATATTTAAAACGGAAGTCAGGAACGAGGCTGCAATTTGTGATACGAAAAGAGACTAAGCAATTGTCAAGGCTGGAGAGGACTTGGTTGGCTAGCTGAAATAAAGGCAGCACCATTCATATTGGTAGAAAGCTATGCAAGTGTAGCCATTTTAAGGTGGTTGGCAAAACGGCAAACGTGGTTGGCAAAACGGCAAACGTGGTTGGCAAAACGGCAAACATGGTTGGCAAATAAGCAATTGTTGTTGGCAAACCAGTTTTCGAAGTTAATAAATCGACCACAAATATCGTAAATAAAGTAATACTGTTGTGTTTTAGCTCAAATATGTCATTATAAATATATTGATTTTTTTTTAAATTACTAACAAGTTTAGAGCTGTGCACAAGGTAATACTTTTAGAATACTGTTTTTTTTAAGTTATATAGACAGTTAAGTATGCAGTCTGTTTCTGCAACCCCACCATTTTTAGAAACACCTGGAAATCCACTGATAATATGGAAAAAATGGTTTGATGCTTTTGAGACTTATCTGGGGGTGATAGGTGCATCCAGAAAGAAAGAAATACTTGCTTCTACATTCTTTAGGGTTCAAGGGTAGGTCCATCTGTAAACATTTACCTCCCTTAGTCCGAGACAATGCAAAAGAAGACATTGATGAGTCTGTGGAGACTGTAAGGAAACTGGAGTACCGTTTCGATGTAAAACCGAGTCTGGTTGTAGTTGACATACATTTTTCAAAAGAGAACAATTGCCTGGAGAAGATGTCGAAACTTATGTGTCTGCATTAAGTGCAGAGTGTCAATTTGAAGCGTTCATGGAACAGCTGATTAGAGATCAGTACATTTGCAAATGTACAGATAAATCTATCCAACAAAAGTTACTCTCAATGGGTAATCCTAATTTGGAAGAAACAAATTGCACAGCTAAAAGCATTGAACTGTCTAAAACTTCAGTTAAGGAACTTGAAAAGAAAAGTGAGGAAGCGGTTGCAGCAGTCAGAGCTAAAGAGAATAAAACCACACCAGGGTCGCAACGTACAGAAAGGAACAATTTGTTCAAACCAAATGACATTTGATATAGATTTGGGAATTTGTCTCACAATAAAGTTAACAAGTTCTGCCCTGCAAGGAATTCTACTTGTCGAGTTTGCGGAAGGCATGGACATTTCGCAAAAATTTGCCAATGCAATAAACAGGCAAATGCTGGATTCCAAAATTAAAGTCAAGGGAATTCCATTGAGGGTGTAAATGTTTCTGAATCCATTAGTATCTATATTGTCCGGAGAAAAAATCAAAGAGCATACACCTAAAATTTACAGATTGTCATCAGAATTGCCGCAAAATAATTTTGAAGTTGTTTACTTGCTAGTCAAAAGAATGTACGGGCTGATTACCTTTCCTGATTTCCAGTTACAGTGAATGATTCTGATTTTGAGAAAGAAGATGATCAAGATGACTGTTTTGTGGGTGCACTTGATGTTGAAGAGATGTGTGCCTTGAGTGAATATGAGTGGAAAAGAGAGTTGATGAAGGATGAGGTTCTCGTACAAGTTATGAACTTTGTCAAAAAAGGATGGCCAAACGAAAAAAAAGTATCTTATAAATTTCAAACTTATATAAAAATTTCTGATGAGCTTACAGTAGAAGATGGTATTCTTCTACGTGGTGAAAGGCTCATTCCTCCTGAAAGCTTATAGCCACGTTTGGTAAATGGTACGCATGAGGGACATTTAGGGAAGACATTCACAAAACGTAGGCTGAGAGATGTTTTCTGGTGACCACATATGGATGTGGGTGTAGATGAACTTGTCGATAAATGTGTAGTGTGTAGATCATCTGAAGAGAGTCATAAAGTGAGGACACCACCCATGAAACCAGTTGATTTCCCAGGTAGACCATGGAAAAATAATTGGTATTGACCTAGTGGGACCGTTCAATCTCCTTCCCTCCTCTTCTCTTTTTGCTGTAGTGGCTATTGACTACTATTCAAAGTGGCCAGAAGTTCGATTTATCAGTGAACCTAATACAGCAAACATTATCCATTTTTTGAAGGATATTTTCTTGAGAGAAGGTTTCCCTTCTTCCATTATGTCTGACAATGGTGTACAGTTTGTCACAAAAAATAACAATTACTTTTGGGGGAGGGTCTAAGGCTAATTTTAAAGACCAACGTGGATACACAGCCCTATAAATATCAATGTACAACAACAAAAGTATCCACAGGTCTAAACCAACATTGTCTAGTCTCTCACAAAGCATTAAACAACCCACTCTGAATACAGAGAGAGATCTTATCTCTTCCTTGGATACCCATCAGTCACCAAACTTGGTGATCTTTTTCTTCATCTGGGTTTCCTTGTCCACATTACTCAAAGCTTAACAGGGGCTACAAACTTGTTTACAGCCCACAATATGCCCGAGTATGTGATCTCTACTGAAAGATGGAATCTTACCAGATGTGAACAAATGGTGATAAAATGGGATTTTATAGTGCAGTGCTAAAGTGAACAAAGTGAAAAAGTATTAAAATTGATCTATGAGAGACTTAACTTTATTGATGTAACTCATAGTTCCAACTAAAAAACAGTGCAGAGATAGCGTTAACAAATAACCATCTAGAATCTTAACATGGTCAACATGTTTTAGCATCTATGGTTAACTAAATCTAACCGTGCTTTCTTCAGGACCTACTACTGAAATACTACTGCAATGGAAAATATATATACAAAAAACATACAGTGTAATGGATCAAAATGATACCACCATAGTCACCCGATTCGCGGTGTTAACAAAAATCCGTCCTCATACAACATTTTTTGACAGACGGTGTCTATGAGAAAAAAGAACATCATATCTCAGTGTGGGGTGTACAATAATCATAGTAAATTTAGACAATGTTAACATTAGTGGCATTTCTAGTCAGTATATGCCTGCTAATAATCCCAACTAATGGGGACCTAGCTTCAATTTCTCACCTTATTGCTCAAAGAAATCTGCCTCACCTTACCTGGCAACGGCTCAGGATAAACAGGAGGCACCGCTCTAAAAAAGGAGACAGGAACCAAACAATATTTTGAGGTTCGTCCTCCTAATATCACATCTTTAAAAGTACGAGCTTACCACACAGACAAGTCTGCGTAGCACCATCACTGCCATTATGTTTCATATTGTTTTATTATTTTTGGTTTTCATTTTTTAAGCTACTATGCCTAATTGTATTTGCCCAGAGAAGCTGTGGGGTAAGAACTGCTATCATATATCTTAAATTCCCCAATATGTTCTCTGTGGATTGTATGTTTTTAGTCATCCTACTAATAGTCAGACCATCCAACCCGGGTTACTCTTCCTGTTAGTGTGAATAAGAGTAAGGAGCCCTGGCTCACCCAAATGTCAAGTCTATAGCAGTCATTACTTATAAATGAACTTACAGAATTAGTTACTTGTTAGTCACTGTATGTTGTCCAAGAGCTGCGAAATGGTCGGAATGGTAATCTGGACCGCGACGCTCACCTCACAACAAGTGTATCCCACAGCACTTCTGATACCGCTATACACCCACATCAATGCTAACGGGCTATCCCCGCGTATGTTCGTAGCAGTGGGACCAAACAAAAAGATCACCTAAGGCTCGTTGGTTCTCTGAAGCTATGCACCAAACTGCTGATACCCACATCAATGCTAACAGGCTGTCCCCGTGTATGCTCGTAGCAATTGGACCAAACAAAAAGAGCACCTAAGGCTCGTTGGTTCCCTCAAGCTATGCACCAAACTGCTGATACCCCCGCTTACCTGACCATCGGTACCTCGTAACCGGCAACCGAGCCGTCGGGAAGGTGCTGAGCGTCAGAGTGACCATGTTCAAATAGCCGACTATATGTGATTGTGTAACGTCATCATTACGCGTCGGTATGCATGCTGGGAAACGTAGTCCCATTCAGGATACAATCGTATTACCCATCTAATCGGTTTTAAAGGGCATAGCAGTCTTCACTTTTAATGGTGTTTACTTTCGTCTTTTGATGTTATTAAAGATAGAATCTAATCGTGACCATGTTTATCAAAATGATAAACATAGTTGCCAAAATGACACTCAACCTGGAGAGCATATATGTGCGCGATGGTATGACTACTGAAATGGAAAGCGCAACGTAAAGTTGCCATTGTAACGAAAAAAAGCACAGGTGCACCATACATTAGAATTGTTCAAAAGTAACAATATTCATATCAAGGCACAAATAGTGAGGTCCAGAAGTCTTGTTTGTTTGATTCTTTATTTTTCAACAGTAGAAAACGAACAGCTGACGCGTTCCGTCCCAAGACGGGACTTCTTCAGGGCAGGGAAATAAGAAGACAAATCCCTGGCATTGAAAATGATCGTGTAGCGGAGAACCGAAGGCGGAGGTCTATTTCGTACTTCCAAACAAGAAGTTCTAAAGCAACAACGTCTGGAGGTATATATATATTTCTATCCTCCAGGATTATTATGCAGCCGGGCTTGTAGTATTAGCTAGATATATTTATCAAAAGGGGAAAATCACTTGTAATCAGGATGTGGGCCAACGTATCCGCAGTGCACCATCCATGAGTTGTGCACCTGAGCTTATTTAAACGACCCCTCAAAAAAAAAATATGTATAGTTTGGAAAGTCACTTCTTGCTACTCCGCCAGATTTCTCAAGAGAAGCATAGATCGTCATCCGGAGCCCGAGCTGCTCACCGTCAGTACGTATAGCATCTGATGTTGTAAAGTAAAGTTGTAAAGTTGCCATTGTTGTAGTCATTAACTCCCCTCCTCAGGGTTATAAGATTTGGTCAATGTGCACTATATGTGTACAGCGCATACCCTGATCTTATTGACATTGCAGTCTACCATGTGTCAGATTGTTTCCTATGTGTGTATACCCTTACATAACAGATTAATACCCTTGAAGGAATTAACGGCAAACCTGAAACATATAGGATAGTTGGTCGAACCCTCTTTATAATTGGTACTTAAATTTAATTTTGACTGCAGTTGTGTTGATATTGAGACCACTATAATCCAAAGGGTAAATTACTCAGGTTGAATTATCAGTGTCCCCCTCTCAGGATGTTCAAAAGGGACTCCCTTTGGGTAGGGGAACCTCATCTAGTGTGTGAAGCACTCACATGATGACATATAATTAGAACCTTGCCTAAGATATAGGTGGGATCCCTGTATGATATGCAGATCATAAAGATCATAATTGATCTCACTACCTTACAGGAATGTCCAGGGTATTGCATCATGCAAGCCAATCTTGTCACTTTTGAGTTTAAAAACCCATTTCTGTTCCTTCAAAAGCAGGAATTTTGAAATATCTGCTATATGTTCTGGAATGTATGGTTTTTCGAGTACCGTCCAAGTAATATCTGTTGGGCGATGATTCATTGCCAAAAAATAACTTGTAAGTTTGGTGGCTTGTCTTTTGCACCGTATGGTACTTCTGTGTTCCATTATTCTTTGCTTGACTTTTCGTGTGGTCATGCCCACATAGTTCAGTTTAAACGGACATGTTATCAGGTAGACTACTTTCTCACTGTTACAATTAGTGAACTTCTTTTGTACCCAAGGTTTATTGGTCCCTATGTCGACCGTCTTAGATTTGGAAGTCTGTGGGCAGACTGAACATGCTCCGCAAGGAAAATGGCCTTCAACTGGCGGTCGTTGCCATAAGGTATCCTGACATGTTTCCAGGTTCTCTCTCGGTCTGGTACGTACCAGCTGATCACGTAAGTTAGTACTCCGTTTGAAGGCAAACAGAGGTTCCGGAATTTTTGCCGCACCAATATTCAGAATCTTCCAATGTTTCCGTACACTTTTCTTGATAGCGTTGGAGGCAGTTCTAAACGTGTTTACAAAGGTTAGCCTGGATATCTCATCCTTCTGTTTTGGCAGTTCTAACAGTGCTTCTCTGTGATTGTTTCTGGCCCGTTTCAGTGAGCCCTTAATCAAACTGGTTGGATAATGCCTTGCATGTAAATTCGATGCCAAAATTTCAGAATGACATAGTGTGATTGGCTTGAAATTGACATTTATCATATTTTACAGACAACATGACTCCTGCGCAAGTCCATGCCTACCAGGTGGCAAAGGAAAGGTCCCACAATGTCCGGCGTGTTAAGAAGGGCTACCAGGATACGACGAGGAAGCACCTGTCGGAGAAGAAAGCTGGAAGATGGAGGTCTCTGCCAGAGGTTACGGAGATCACCACGCGGCCCAACCCCTCCAACCCTTGTGCCAGTGTGGGACAGCAATCTGTTGGTCAAACAGCAATCACACCCACCCAGATGGCAGTTCCTCCGCACTCGTCCAGATGCCAGTTCCTCCCCACGCCCAGGTGCCATTTCCTCCCCCACCCACCCAGGTGCCAGTTCCCCCCACACGCAGCCAGGTGCCAGTCCCCCCCACAACTCTGGCTCAGATGACGGAGGCAATATTGGGGATGTGGCAGGAGATGAAGTGGAACAACAAGTTGGTGGATGATGTTCAGAGAGAATTTCTATACCTAAACAGGCAGAAACATGAGATTCGCCAACACCTGGAACTTCCATGATCCTCCCCATGTTTTCCCCCACTCCCCTAATCTCCCTTCCCACAATGTTGCAATGTCTTTAGATGTGTAGTTATTGTTGTTTGTATTTAGATATTTAGAGTACTTTTAGCATAGGAATAGGTAGTTTTTAGAGTGATATTTTATAGTATAGGTTAATATAGTGTTGGGGCTAAGTTTCTTTTATCTTTGGGTGGGGGTTAATGTCCTTTTTTAGCAGGTGTATTAGTGGATAGTTAGTGTTACATGTGTAGTAGAGTTTAATGTATGTTTAGGTATTTTAGATTTAGTGATAGTGGTAGGGATTAGTGCTAGTATAGTGTCCAGATACCTTTGATGTGAGCACAGTTAACTTGCATGTCTGACAGATTAGCAAGGATTGCTCACGGCCTAGTCTCTTGACATCTAATTAGAGACACACAACATCTAAAGTGTGATGCACAGAGTTAAACTGCACATAATTGCACATTTGAAAATCAACGTTGGCACATAGCATTGTGAGTCTGTCAGAGTTGCTACAGATCCCCATCATGGAGATGTATGTATTCCCCAGATATCACATATGGCCTGGAAGAACTGCACATCTGATGCTCCAGGCTCGGAGTCCATCTCCATTGCACATACCTTGTCGCACTTGATGCGTGGTGCCAGTGCATCAGCTTGGTCAGCCTTCCATGTTCCTGTGCATGGATGACCAATCTCATCTACATGCTTGATGTAGGTCAAATGTGTGTCTATTGTTAACGTCACAGGTCACAACAGTGTTTGTGAATCACATGAGTAATGTGGTAAAGACTCATGACTTTGGCATTGGGGTCATTCACAGATGCCATTTTTGATTAGCGCTGTTAGGTAGACTGACAAAACTTGTACAATCTTCCTTTTGTGACACCCTTTATCAGTTAAGTGATGGCTTAGTCACTGATGATGTTTTATTGCAGGCACACTGTTCTTCATCACCAAGGTGGTGACATGTTGCATTGCTCCCTGTGCCAACAGTGTCATAGCCACTCATCTAGGCAGTTTAATTTGCCATTGGCTCATAGTGATTACACACTTTAATTGTTGCAACAGATACACACTTGATGTTAAATGCAGTTCTACAGACATCCTTGGTCACATTGACCAAAATACAGACATTGTGCACAGCATGAGAGTGCTCTGTATTTATTTTGCATTGTTTGTGCACAGTAAGCATGGGCGAATTTTGCGAATCTGGCGTTCGCAAATTTTGCGAATTTGCGAACTCGCATTCCGCAAAATCCGCGAATTCTCGCGAATTTGCTGATTTTTTTTTGTGTTTGCAAGGATTTCTGCCAGTTCGCAAGGATTTCTGACAGTTCCCGAGGGTTTTGTAACAGTTTGCAATCGCGAAGTTACATGTCGGCTCGCAACGGTCACGATTATTTTGTTTCTACGTCTGGTTCATCATCATAGGCTCCCAGCACCCTCTGTTTCACCCCTGCTACCCTCTGTTTTACCCATGCCACCCTCTGGTACATCAATGCCTTATGCCACCCTCTGGTTCATCATCACTGTAGATTATGGGGGGAAAAAGCAATCACGCCTGCCAGCTTCAACTGACATGAATTAATTTGGGGTTGATTTATTAATGTGTCACTGTTTTAAAATTCCAGTCTGGCACCTGCATTCTTATCTGTAATTTGCTTTCTGTTGCAGTGCAATTTTTTTTCCAGGACCTTTGTGGCCTACTTGTAGCTATTCTATGAGCCTGCTGTGAGGGTCAGAGCAGGGTCATACAATTGTGGGTGCCGCTCACTGACCTGCTTATCTGTGCCAAAAACGAGGAACTGTTTTTCTGCCCAAATCTTGAACCGCACTCCCTGGGGCAGAGGTCGGCTGGTGGGAGCGTTACTGCAATCTGCAGTTTACCATCTCGCTCTCAGCGCGACCCGCCCAGGTAGCAGTGCATTGGTTGTCCCCAGCAACAGCCTACCGGGGGACTGCGAGGCCCAGAAACCACCGCTCCTTGAAGCCGGCGCCTCTTCCCCCGGCGGCCACGCCCACTGATTGGAACGCTGCTTCATAACCTTTCGCGACACCCGCTGCGCGGGTGCCGCTCACTGACCTGCTTATCTGTGCCAAAAACGAGGAACTGTTTTTCTGCCCAAATCTTGAACCGCACTCCCTGGGGCAGAGGTCGGCTGGTGGGAGCGTTACTGCAATCCGCAGTTTACCATCTCGCTCTCAGCGCGACCCGCCCAGGTAGCAGTGCATTGGTTGTCCCCAGCAACAGCCTACCGGGGGACTGCGAGGCCCAGAAACCACCGCTCCTTGAAGCCGGCGCCTCTTCCCCCGGCGGCCACGCCCACTGATTGGAACGCTGCTTCATAACCTTTCGCGACACCCGCTGCGCGGGTGCCGCTCACTGACCTGCTTATCTGTGCCAAAAACGAGGAACTGTTTTTCTGCCCAAATCTTGAACCGCACTCCCTGGGGCAGAGGTCGGCTGGTGGGAGCGTTACTGCAATCCGCAGTTTACCATCTCGCTCTCAGCGCGACCCGCCCAGGTAGCAGTGCATTGGTTGTCCCCAGCAACAGCCTACCGGGGGACTGCGAGGCCCAGAAACCACCGCTCCTTGAAGCCGGCGCCTCTTCCCCCGGCGGCCACGCCCTCCTTCCTACCTCCATATCTAGGCAGCCTCTAACGCGCCGCGGGTCGCGCCGCGGGTCGCAGCCCGGGGCGAAGACCCGGGCAAAGACCGGGCCGTTTTAGGCCGTTAGAGGCTGGCAGAGACTGGACTGGGCCACCCCCCCTGACATTAATATTTTTATCCGATTATTTGCTTTTTATAGCAATACTTTCACGACTCACCTCAGCCCCACAACCTAACAAGAATAGCAATGGTCCTTACGAGAGGGAATAAAACTAAAACTAAAGCCCCTAGTGCTGCAGGCAAATTGCTTGGTCCCATGGACGACTTCCTAGCGAAGGCAAACACACTTATAGACGAAAGCATAACACTTATTGAAGAAAGGGTCTCCCTAGATCTAGCATTTGCTAAAAGATCCTCATTAGGCATCCTGGCGGAAGCCAGATCTCCAGCTCCAGGACTCCCAAACGCAGAGTTGGTCCCAACTAGAGAGAGACGCAGCCTACCAAACACAGTAGACCTGTCAGTATCTCAGCTAGCGGACTCTCAACTCAGCTTTGACCTAGAAAAAACCCCCGAACTGCTTTCAACAACTCCTGCACAAATCTCTTCGTCAGAAAAAAGATTAGAAAGGGGTAGGAGGGAGGGAGCAATCAGCAAGAAAAGGACACCAAGAAACCCAGCCACCCCAGAAAACCTGGTAACAACATCAAGTATCCCACAATTTCAAGATGATAGGACGACACATGTCGAGATTCTAGCGTCAGTCCATCAGGTACAGAAGGAGCCATCCTCCCTGATAGTCTTGGACCCTTATCCCACAAAACAAACCCCGGTGGACTTGAACGTTGTTGAGGCCCAGGAATTAACACTCTCTAGCATAGCTAACGTAGTCAAACATGCGCTACAACCTTTAGAACATCGGTTAGCAACCCTAGAATTGCAAATTTCTAAGCTTCTAAATAATCAGCAGTCATCTTTACCACCATGTCCTCAAAAACCACCACAAAACAATAGCAAAAAATCAACAAGCACCAATGCATCAACTGCTAATCCACCTTTATCCAATCCACAACAAAAGACCCTCCGGATAATCACCCCAAATTTGTCGACCAATAGAAATACTTCAAATCCAACCAAAACAACAAAAACCGCAGTAGCCCAAAGCTCTACTAGCAATCTACAACAGACCACTGTTTTGACTTCCCCAGCAGTGCCTGCTACAGCTGCGCCTGCTATTACTGCCGCAATTCCGACGGCACCTAGCAGCACAGCCAATAAAACCTCAGGGAAAATCACGCACAACGCAACAACAAAAACTCTACCCCCCCCACCTGTTCCACCAAAAACACCTGCGGGCAGGCCCAAGAGAAACACTGCGGGGAATCCTGGTCCTCCAAGATTCCCAGCAGATTTCCCTCCAGAGGCCTCACCCTACGTGGCAGTTATGGCTGGAGTGCCAGAACTAACAGATCTTACCCCAGAACCGGTCTGGTCCCTAAAAAATAAAGTCCAGCACTGGCTCCAGACCAACCGCCCAATCCCATCATCTTGGCGCGGAAGAATCAGATCTGTAGCTAGGGTACCATGGGTGGGCAATACCCGAAAAACCATTTCCGGGGACTGTATCACAATCACTTTCGAGGATCCTCGAATAGCGGATTATGTCTGTGCCTGGGAAGACATTACCCCAAACGGAGGAATCAAGATCAAGTCCCTCCCCTTTTTCTACCCCTTCAGGCAAGTAGATAGCTACATACAGGAGCAGGAGCCCCCTTGGTCCGTCCCATTTCCCAGGCAGGATGACTTCCCAAACAACAGTTATAATGGCCCCCATAACCAATACGACCCAGATTATTCCTGGCACCCAGTGAGACAACGCCGCCAGGGAGGAAGGTGGGATGATAGAAGACCTCATACACATTGGCCCCCACATAGAGAGCATGCACGATGGGACCCTTGGCAAAACATCCCACTAAGCAATAGGTTTAGCGGCCTAGAAATGGTCGACTGACCATCAATAGAAACCCCTCCCATTGACACCCAATTAGCTCCCCCTTTGCAGCCCAATACCACTGCCTCACTTACCAGTAATAAGGACACGATAACCCCAAAAGTAGATTTTGCCGATGACCCTTCACTTTTTATAGCCTCTTATTGGAACATCGCGGGCCTCCGAAATAAAATCGAGGATGGCTCTGCGCAGAAGTTTTTAGCCCCATACCAAATAATTTGTCTCCAGGAGACATGGTCTGTAGAAGAACACCATCTACAAGGATATAAAACTTACAACGTTCCAGCCCTAACCAGTACAATGGGCAGACCAAAAGGTGGGTTAGCAATCTACATCTCAAATTCCCTGCCTCTCAATAAAGTGGCCACACTTTCTCAGGACGCCAACCATCAAATCTTATCGCTTACCCTTTCCAACAAAGATATCATTATTCTGACTAATATATACAATAATTTATCGGAAGAAAACTTTATAATTCTCCTCACTACTATAACCGATAAATTGAAACAAGCACTCCATCAGAGCCCTGCAAACAAAGCAACCCATTTAATTTGGGGAGGCGACTTTAATCTTCACCCCTGTACAGCTCCCAATTTACTGTGTTGTGGGATTGTGGACGACTTTAATGTTCCACTAGCACACCTCACACACTCTAAACTGGGAAATATAATTAACATCGCCCTATCAGATCTGGATCTCCAGATTGCCAATCATGTAAAAGCAGACCCAAATGAATTTATACCGACCTATGTGGGTAGAGGACATAAGACAACAGTAGATTTCATATTTCTTTCCCAAACCCTAATGTCGAAACTTAAAGACTTTGAAGTCACTGTCACTCCCTTTAGCGATCACGCAGCCCTAATAATAACAATATCCATGCCTGCCAACCCTTCCCATAAATCAGAGATGGCGACCACTCTCAGGCAGAACAAGATTGAGGTTAGTAAACGTAATGGAATAACAATCAGATGGGCTAAAATTAACCCATCTGACATAATGAAAAAATTAATAACGCGGTCCTATCCAAATATAATGAAATGTCTGGATCTCGCAACTAGCCATAAAGAAGTCTTGAGAAATTTTAACCTAATATTAGACGCTATAAAAGACCTGCTCACCTCAAAACCTAAAATAAACCGCCCCACAAAACCAAAGTGGTTTAATCACAACTGCACAGCGGCCCTATCAAAGTTGAAATCCGCACTCAAAAATAACCCACGTGATGCGGCTCAGATCCAGCTGCTCAGGCGCCAATACACAGGGGAAAGAAAGCTGAGAACTGCCCAACTAAAGCAAAAGCTATGGGATGATCTCCATCATGGTGCAGTCTCAAAAAACAGCGAGCTTTTCTGGCGCACGGTCAGAACCCCATATCTCACAGAAGGAGATACCCCAAAAATAGAAGTCGCCATCGACGAAAATACCTGGGTTTCTCACTTTGAGGAAATCTTTAAGAACACCCTTCCAACAGATTCCCCTCTCCCTAAGGTAAATTACCCTATTCTGGTCCCTTTTGACATTTCAGACCTTATAGAGGCTCTGCAGAATAGCAAAACAGGCAAGGCACCAGGACCCGACGGGGTCCCGGTGGACCTTTTTAAAAGTAATCAAGACCTCTGGGCCCCCATCTTAACTAGAGTATGTACAGCAGCAGCAAGTGAGGGAATCTTAACATCTTGGACAAAATCAATAATGGTCCCCATTTTCAAAAAGGGGGACCGACAAGATGTAAAATGCTACCGGCCTATCTCACTGCTGGATTCGCTCGGGAAAGTAGTGGGGAGAGTGATTTTAGAGCGCCTGCAGCAGTGGACCGAGGACCGGGGCATAATTTCGGATATCCAATTCGGATTCCGAGAAGGTTTTGGTACCCTAGAGCAGGTCCTCAATCTTACCCTAATAATGGGGAAATATACACAGGCCACCCCTACTAAGATATATATGGTCTTTGTCGACCTCTCCGCAGCTTTCGACTGCGTTTCGCACAGGAAGCTGTGGAGGGTCTTAGCGCAGTTGGGAGTAGATCCACCCCTTTTAGATTTTCTCAAAGAGCTCTACACTGGGGCTACAGCCAGAGTACGCTTCGGCGTCAATGGTGAGTTGACGTCTCCGTTTAGCGTAGGGCGTGGGGTAAGGCAGGGATGTGTCCTGGCCCCCTTCCTCTTCTCACTCTACACCAACGGTTTGGAGGAGGAGATGTTGAGGGGGGCCCAGGACCTCCCACGCATAAACCGCCGCCTGATCCCAGCCCTGCTCTACGCGGACGACGCCGTCATCCTAGCACGAACACCCAAAGAACTCCAGAAAGCAGTGAACAGATACACGTCCTTCATGGGCAACTTAGACTTAAAGATGAACGTAAAAAAAACGTTCATAATGACAGTTGGCAGACACCAAAAAAGAACCTATCCTATAGTCCTCAATAACCAAAAGCTTGAACCTACCCCCCACTATCCCTACTTGGGGGTTATGATAGATGACCAGCTCTGTTGGAAGCAAGCAGTGAGCACAAGGGCACTTTTATTTAGGAGATCAATTGCAGCACTAATAACTTTCTCTCAGAAATTAGGCAAGAGACCACCAGTAGAGCTCCTTAAGATTTATAACGCCAAATGCCAGGCAATAGCAACATATGGTGCAGGTGTCTGGGGGTATACTGATGTCAGCTCTATTCAAAGGGTGGAAAACACCTTCTTAAGATTCTTGCTAGCTACCCCCAAAGGCACCTCGATCTACGCAATGCACCTAGAATTAGCCATACCCTACCTAGAGGATTTAATTAAAATTGAACCTCTGATGTTGTGGCGCCGCATCTGGAAATCAAATAAAAACGCTCTGACTCAAGCCATAATCACAGACTCAATGAATATGGACAACTCTGCAAAAATAAAGTGGCTTTCATATGTTAGGAACTTTTTTACTGATTTAGGCCTTGAGAACTACTATTCAGACCCGTCATCTATAACGGACATTCCAAAAAAAGATCTTAAACGCCAAGCACTATCCCATCTGGAGTCGCTAAGACTCGCATCCAACTCCACAAAAACGGCAGTGATCCATTCAAACATGATCCAGGTAGCCTTTGTCATTCACCCGTACTTAGAACTTCAAATACCAACTTACGAGAGAATGCTCATTACAAGATTTAGGCTAAATATATTCTTTAGAATGGTCACCTTTCCGTCACAAAACTGTTGGGATGCTATACTCCCGCCTTGTCCTTGTGACGGTATATCAATGCAGTCGAACTTACACGTGATCCTGCTCTGTAAATACCACCAAGCCCACAGAAAGATCTGGCTTTTACCGATACTAAAATCCTGGGGATTGAGACAGTGCAGACCTGCCCTTTTAAGACTGCAAATGTTGGAAACATCAAATGTCTGTTATTTTATTAGTAGTTTTTTAAAGTGTATTATGAAACACAGAAAGAATCTCTAAAAACCTTGCCAGTTTGAGCATAAGCGGTACTTTGCACATTTTTGATTAACTTCTCTCTTTTTAACTATGAAATGAATTTTATCAGAAACATATGTAACATGTGTATTTTACTGTGTCTGACATTTTGTGTACTTTTATGGTTTTTCCACTGTGAACAAGCCGAATAAAGATTTTATATATATACAATTGTTGCAACTAGCAACTGAACTCTGGAGGGGCCCTTGTCAGGAAGCACTACAGGGAACGGTTACTAATGATGAGTTTGAACTTTTGAACCTGCTTTCACTTTTGCAAAACTCGTTTTTCTGCAGAGCAGTATTACAGCAACTTTAATGCCCCACCAAGCTTATATGAGAAAGTTGATTTCTAATCCAAAAATTATCCAAAGAAAATCAAAAGGCCTCAAATCTAAAAAAGTGCAGGCAAATGTCAACCTGAGGAGTTATTCTGATAAAAATAATCATTTTCAGAAGGTCTATGCTGCTTGCTAGTAGATTTCTTGTGCGGAATTGCAATTTTTGTAATTTTGAGAGTGCGAGATTGTTGCTGCCCGCCACACCTACATGTTCGCAATTGCGAACTTACAGCGCAAAGAAAAAAAATCCGCTGCGTGCGAATTTGCGGATTTTGCGGGAAATTCGCGAATCTCGCGAATTGCGAATTTACCGAAAATCCGCGAGCGTAACGGATTTTCCGCCCATGCTTAGTGCACAGGTATGGACAGTATGACAGTTAGCAAACGTGCTACAGTCACTATTGTGGAGTCAAATGTAGTGTTGCAGACTTTGTAGTACCATATATGTCTGTTACACATGTGATCTTAGCTCACCTCAACAATGTGATTCTGCTGTGCAACATCTAACGCCACAGATAGCTTCGTCCACCACGTCCAGCAAAAGGAGATATGGCAGTTGAATATGGTTTCCAATCCTTTTGGGGGACACTACTTATGTACTGCGACTGACTTGTACATGTTGTCACACATGCATTTATAAACAATGGGCGTGGGTCAGAGTTGTAACATAGCTAGATTGCTATATCTGATAAATGTGGGCACAGCATCTTAGCCTGTGTACTGTTGTTTTAACCTCTGTGCACCTTCTCCACTGTCTGGCTTCTGAAGTTTCTTTGGCACCTTTTTTACAGATGTATATTCCTTTTGAGCACTGTGCCCTCGTCACCTTGAAATGGTACTATACCTCAGGTTCTATATTTAGCCATGTATTGTTTATTTATTTCTTCCGCTCATCTCCACCCTCACTTCCCCCTGCTGCATCCCCTGTGTCTACGCCTCCACGCAAGGCAATTTGACCCGCTACCCCTTCACAGATGGCCCTCCCTCAAATGTCACCTTCCAATGGCAGACACTGTGTATCCACATTGCAGGGACACCAAAGGCGCTCATGAGGCAGGTCCATATGTGCCCATCTCCACCTGGACTGCGCAGAGCGCAATCACACCTGCCACATACAGATTCCACATAATACTATGCAACTCCAATGCCAGCAGCCTCCACACACTCAACAGGGAAAATCACACACCTGCTTCCAGGCGTCCCCGGAACACTCACAAGGAGTCTCCTCACATTTGATCAGCAGCTCATTCTGCTTCCGATCCACTGTTCCACCAACCGTGATGTCAACCCACTTTTCTCAGATCCATTCTTCTCAACACACACTCTGCCCACCAACATGCCCTTGTACTCTGGGACCAACTTTTCACCACATCCCCGGATGTTGCCTTCCTACCGGAACCTGCCTGAACCCCTCCACAGCACACAACATCGTCATTGACATCCTGGACATCTACAAGTGCCTCCACAGGGACCACACCAACAGAGTCGGAGTACAAATTGCCATCCTCCAGAGCAGCACTCACAGAGTCTCAAAGAACAGCAATACATCCTCAGCTACGCAGAAGACCTGCACTTCATGATCCACACCAATCACAACACCCCCTCAGAGTGACAATTGTGGACAGACCCTCCGACCCCGATTACAGTTCAGCTTCTACTTTGCCTACTTCATCAGTACACACGCCTTTGCCTCCACAGACTACATCCTTCTCTGGGACCTGGAGTTCCACCTCGGGAAGGACACCACCACCACCTCCGCCGCCCAGACTGACAGCCTCACTAGACTCCGACTCAGGTTACTACTCAGAACACCAACCCACTCTGTCTGCAAAAGGCTTGAGCACATCTTAGCTACTTTGTCACTCGTCTCCTTCAAACACACCACCCAACTCTACTGGACTGCCAATGTATGCATCCACTTCAACACCCGGCACCTCACCACACACCACCACACACAGCAGATCCCCCACCACTGCTGGGGCACAGTCACCGTAGACCAGCTAACCACCACCCTCGCCCATAGCCCAAAGAGCTACCACGCCGAACCTCACACCACCGCCCACGACCTCAGACAATCGCTCTTGGTGTTTGGCGGAAAGGAGGACATCTGGTTGGCGGAATGGTGGCCCTCATCTCTGGGGGCTTGCCCTGTACCTACCCTCCTAGCACGAAACCGGGGGTCATGATCGATCCTGCCCTTTCTATGGGTCACCAAGTTAACAGGACAATCTCCACCTGCTGGGGTATTATCTAGATCCTGCGGAAGATCAAGCACTACCTGACCATACAAGCTCGGAAGCAAATTGTGGTTGCATAGATAGCCTCCCGGCTTGATTATTGCAACGCCCTTTATGCTGGAGTGAATAAATTCCTCCTACAACTACTTCAGACGGTGCAGAATGCTGCAGCGAAGTTCGTTTTGGACCTGCCTAGGAGGTCTTCGGCTATTGCCGCCAGGAAATCCTTGCATTGGCTTCCAATTGAAGCCAGGATTTCTTTTAAAGTCCTTTGTTTGGTCTACGGGTCCTTGAATAGGAAAGAGACAGGAGGAGTAAAAGATCTTTTGATTCCCTATGCTCCCTCGAGAAACCTTCGCTCCACTAAGAAGTTTCTTCTCTCAGTACCACGAGTTCGAAGAGCCAAGTGGGGAGGCAGAGCCTTTTCCAGCCTTGCTCCTAGATGGTGGAACACTGTGCCCTGTGATATTAGAACACTGCCCTCAATGCAATTGTTTAGAAAGGCCCTGAAGACGTGGCTTTTTGCTAAAGCTTACCCTCAGTCTGCTGGTTTTGCCTTTTATGATCTTCTTTATAGTCGCCTTGATGCTTTCGGGCACAGTCGCGCGGTATAAGTTTTATTTCATTTAATTTCATTTCATTTCATTTCATGGCTCAACGACTGTGCCAACCAACTGTCCACAAATACAAAAGCCTCACTCAGACTCACCAGCAAGTGAGCCAAGCAAACGTGCCAATTGCCAGAGGAGGAACGTCACCATATACACAGACAATGAGCTGCCACGCAGCACCCAAGAACGACACTGGTAGACACCATCACCTCATCTGATCCTCAAGAGGGCCTCATTTGAAGAACACCAGGGCAACTACAGCAACAAAAGTGAAATCATCGTCATCAACAATGACATCAGGGCCCTGCAGGTCAACATAGAACCTCATCCCTGATCATCCTGGACCTGTCATCTGGCTTCAACACTGTCTGCCACTGGACAAAACGCACACTCCTCCACAACGCAGAGTTGCAAAACAGAACTCTGGCGCGGAACACCTCCTTCCACTCCGGCATGACCCAGTGCTTCCACCTCACTCTTTCAGCTCTGGATCACCACAATAATGTGTGGGGTACACATGGCTCATCCCTCAGCACAACATTGTTCAACATGTACATGTCACTGCTTGCCCACGTTGCCTGACAACACAACCTCTACATCATCTCCTACAACAACGACGGTGCAGAGCGGGAATATCGTCGCAAAAATATCGACTAACCTTAATATCGCCGCAGAAATATCTACAAGAAGAAATATCGATGTAAAAAATGTAGTTTGACCAGAATATCGACAGACAGGTAAGTAATATCGATAATATTAATATAGTTGTAATAAATATCGTTTACAAAAACATAGTTTACAAAAATATCGTTTTTTAAATAGTTATAAGTAATGTAGTGTTTTTAATGAGTATTGGTTGTCAAAGTAGTATTTTTTGTAGTATTTTATTAGTTACTAATGTATTTTATGTTGAATTTAGTGTTAATAGTTCCGTAGCGGGTTGTGGGTTTATAGGGGAGTAGGGTGGGAAGTAATTTAAATATAATAAAATGATAGATTAATTAATGTTTTAATTTATTATAAATAGTGTAATAAATAATAGTTAATTAATTTCAATTAGTTCATTGATTAATAATTATGTTAATTGTTTAATTAATTTTAGGTGTGTGTACTGGAATTTTTAAGTGAAAATGTAGTGAATTAATTACATTTTATTTGAATAATTATTTAATTAATGATTAATTAAATAATTAATGATTAATTAAATAAAAATAAAGATTTGTTAATTTTTAAAAGAGTAAATACATTTAGTAATTTTTACCCCTACACTATCCAATGCTTTCCCTCCTGTTGCACCCTCTGGAGTGGGAATAGTAATTTTTACCCCTACGCTATCCAACGCTTTCCCTACTGTTGCACCCTCTGGAGTGGGAATAGTCATTTTTACCCCTACGCTATCCAACGCTTTCCCTACTGTTGCACCCTCTGGAGTGGTAATAGTAATTTTTACCCCTACGCTATCCAACACTTTCCCTACTGTTGCACCCTCTGGAGAGGAAATAGTAATTTTTACCCCTACGCTATCCAACGCTTTCCCTACTGTTGCACCCTCTTGAGTGGAAATATTAATTTTTACCCCTACGCTATCCAATGCTTTCCCTACTGTTGCACCCTCTGGAGTGGGAATAGTAATTTTTACCCCTACGCTATCCAACGCTTTCCCTACTGTTGCACCCTTTGGAGTGGGAATAGTAATTTTTACCCCTACACTATCCAACGCTTTCCCTACTGTTTCACCCTCTGGAGTGGGAATAGTAATTTTTACCCCTACGCTATCCAACGCTTTCCCTACTGTTGCACCCTCTGGAGTGGGAATAGTAATTTTTACCCCTACGCTATCCAACGCTTTCCCTACTGTTGCACCCTTTGGAGTGGGAATAGTAATTTTTACCCCTACGATATCCAACGCTTTCCCTACTGTTGCACCCTCTGGAGTGGGAATAGTAATTTTTACCCCTTCGCTATCAAATGTTTTAACTAATAATATATTTTATATTTTAATTATATGTATGTATTATTGTTGTTATATAAAGTAATGTGTTAAATATATGTATATGTACACATTTATTAAGTTTATAATGAAAAAGTGTAGATAATTTGTATTAAATAGTTAAAAAATAAAAGTAATTTCATGTATTTTGTTAATAGTACTTATATTTATGTATTATTTAATGTAATTTTAATTAATTTAAAAAGTCGATATTTTTTACATCTATATTTATTACAACGATATTTTTGAGTAGATATTTATGTACTTACCTATTTAGGTATAGGGTGTCGATATTTTTGTAAACAATATTTTTACAACTATATTTATGTCAACTATATTTTTGTAATCGATATTTCAACACCCTACTAACAACGACAGCCAGCTGATCCTCTCCCTCACCAAGGATCCCCTCGCCGCCACAACAAACCTCCATGTAGGAATGGGTGGCGTCACTGAGTGGATGTAGTACAGGCAACTGGAGCAGAACTTTGACAAGAGGGAAATCCTCTTCCTGGGCGCCACATCCTCAGCTAATGACGACTCCTGGTGATCCACTGCACTGGTAACAGTTCCAACAAGACCCATCCACGCACATTAGCTATGCTTCTTCATCAAATCTACTTTCTCTATGACAATGCATGGAATAGGCCATCTGCTCCTCCAGCTTCAACAAACTCCACATGCTCCACAGGATGCACAGGTGGATCCCTACCGTAACAAGGAGAAAGGTCTCTAAGGTCCTACAGCAGCAGCAGGTTGGCAAAAGATAAGGCCCTCTCTGCAGTCCCCTTAACCAAATTCCTGAACCAACTTCTACACATTTGAAAGGCCTCTGCACACATGATCAACAATATTCCTCGCAGCAGCCACATCACACCAAACCTGTGAGGCCACAAGTGGCTCACCGTCAACAAGAGGATCGCAATCAGGCTCCTCCCACATGCACACAAGGCACTCCACAACACAGGCCCAGCATGGTTCAGACAACTACTCAGCTTCTACCCCACAAACATGCCATCTCTGCTACACCAACCTCACCCTGGTAACACTTCCCTGCATCCAGTAAGAGACCTCCAGGGCTGAATAGTCTCCCTCCTTACCACCCAGACCTGGAGTACTCTCCCTATCCTCCTACGGCACACCCAGGACACATAAACCTTCAGGTGACTCTGCAAGACGTGGCTTTTCATGCAGTAGCAGGATCACCCCCCAACGCCTTGAGACACTCACAGCTGAGTGGTGTGCGTTACAGATGTGCTGCTTGATAACTTGAGAAATATATTTGGCTCATACGCAGCCATCTCGCTGCCTATCCATGTCAGATTACAAATGTATATTGGTTCTACTACCCTTGGTGGACCTTCTTGTGGATTCACAGCCCCTTACTTATTGCCTCAGTTGAATACTAGCTTGGTCATGTAAACACACATCTGTGTGAATTATGTGAATTTATTTACAATACAAGGGAGAGACTACACCAGTGCTGGGCCATAGAAGACATGATTTGATGGATGTTGGAGTGGCAGACATAGTCCATTGTGAGTTTCAGAGGCTAGGGAAGAAGTGGAGTTTGCTGTGCCATTGTCAATGAAAAGTAGATTTGCTGCAAGTCCATGCATGGGTCCCAGGCGAGTGTTTGTGGACATTGCAAGACTGTGGAAGAAGGAGGTCAGTGGAATGAGGTTAAGAAAAATACTAAGGTGAGACAGGCCATTGCAATTTTTTGTTGATATGCCCCCATATAAGCCTAGGGTCACACCAAACACTGGATTTTGGATGCAATTCTATGGGGGATTTCATCACTCCTCTTGCCACCACTTTACCTGCATTTTTCTACTCGAAGGCAGTGATGGTTTTGTCACCAATCTGGGTAATGTGGCCCCACATCTTATGGATAGGCCAGGAGACACATTACATGAGATTGAAAGTGTTGTGTTAATTTTTGATTTTGGTAATCACCACACACATTTGATTTGTGTGCTCACAGACACATGTAACTCTGACACCACATTTTGAATGCACTGTGTATGTAGCTGTTCATGTGCACAATTAGGCATGCCATCTCGGACATTAGCACACAGGTGACATTAGTGTGCATGAATAGTCTGCAGGCAAGTGCAAATGCGTCAGGCTGGCAAGGCATGCACAAGCTTGGACACTACTCAGACACATGTGGGCAATGCTGCAGGTGTGGTGTCGTTGGTGAAGGCATGCATGATTGTGCACAGGGGCATCAACATTTCCTGCACATCCACAATGTGGCATCCGAGTGACATGTGTAGCTCTGCAGTCAATTTGTATGTGCATGGGATGTGGAAAGGGGGCCATTTGGATACTTTTCCACATGTCATGTTGTTGTGCCAATGTGTTTTGCAGATGCACAAGTGGGGTGCTCCGGAATTGTAATTGGACTATGTTTGCCTAGTTTTTCAATGCACATTTTATGGTCAGTCTGGCCACCATATTGGTCCCTAATATGAAATGTGTTGCCAACATTGAAGTTGCTTTTTCAGGGGGGTAATGCTGCTTCAGCAACACAACGGTGCTTGCTGATATGCACTATTGGATTAAAATTGCAAACAAGCTTCTGTTGTGCACCTGGTCTACTATTTACATTCAATGAATCATATTAACATGCCCCTCAACAGTGCGTTGGACGCAGGTTGCTGCCGCTAATGCATCATTTACGCTGGCGTCATTCCTGTTACTATGGCCCAGTGTGTTGTGTGATGTGCTGTTTGTGAATGGTGATGTGTCCCTATGCCAGCATGCACAGGACTTGTTGGACAGTACATGAAGGTATGCAATACAATTACTTTCATAGTACATGGGTGCCATTGTTCTCATCCACCCCTTCCCCCGTCCCTAGTTGACGCTCACCCTGGTGTTGTTGTGGGCATTCACATTCAGCACTATCCTGGCCTGCTACTCAAACAACAGTCTCCTCGCTGATGACGTGGGACACCTGCTCCTCCAGCTCCTGCTGTGGAGCTGGTCCGCCGCCTCCAGTCTACCTTGCTGCCTTAAGGTTGGCTCCCAGTTTCTTCTTGGTCTTGCTCTTGGTATCGTGCCACCGCTTCTTGCTCTCATCCACTGTCCTCCTCCTCTCTCCCACAGAATTGACTTTGGACATGATGTTTTGCCATATCTCCTTTTTCCTTGCCAAGGTGATGGTGTAACTCACGAAGAGTTCCTGTTGGTGTTGCGTCACCTCTTCAACCAGTACCTGGCTCTCCATGGGACTTGGGGTTCCTCTTCCTCTTGGCCTTTCCTTGGGTCTCTGCCTGGCTTTCCTTGGTGTTGTTTCTGGCCTCTGCACTTGTCCCAGGTTGCTCACCATCTTCTACAGGTTCTGCATTGTGATTGCTATTTTTTCCGGCTTAACGTCCGTTTCCGGGTGCTTTTTTTGTAGCTAAACCGGCTAAATGAAAGCCTGGGGCCTATTGGCTTGCGATATTTATCGTTGATCGGCCCACCATAATTTTTTTCACGCGAGCGTGCGTCTGTTTAGCGAGATCACGCTAAATCTATTGCCGCCTCTTTTCGCCTGGTAGGGAAAATATCGCCGGCTAGCGATGTATTGGTAATACGTCGCTAACGCGGCAATAGATTCTGGAGATGAGCGGGGATAAAAAAACTCGCCCTAAACCAAGTTGATGATAAATATTGCCTCTTGTTGATAATATCTCCCCTAGGTGACACTGAAGGGCGCTCCCTTTGACGAAGTAAGTTTGTGTGGTGATTCACAATGGACTGATTTGTTTGTTTTACTTTTTCTTTTTCTTAAGCCCATAACTTATTATTAATAACTTAAGGATGTTGCTTTCCATTTAAGAGTGTTATATCTTACTTTAAAAATGTGCATCCACATTGAATGCTCATACATTAAAGAATCTATGTACAATCGCCTAAATATCTCTTCAACAGTATCCTCAACAGTAGCAATCTGAGAACTGAAGATTTACATATCTTAGTAAATGTCGTAGCTGAATGAATATCAACCTTTTTAAATATCTGCTGGACTGTAAGATCAAGACTAGTGGTGACATAAATAGCCCAGGTAATTTGTTTACAAAGAGTGTTTTGCCTATCCCACTGAAAGAGATTGCAGAATTATATTTAACTATGGTATTGGAACAAAGTCTTTGTTAAACATAGTTAAACAGTAACACACAATTGAAAGTAATAAATGGATAACACATCCATATGCCTGCTACTTTAAGTGAATAATTATCATTTTCTTTTTGCCAGTGTGTCACTAAAAGGGACCCCCCCCCCTTTGACCATGGTGTTGATATTCCCTAAAAACTAGGGTAAGAAACAGTACATTAACGTCTATATAGCAAATATTAGTGATTGTGTACAATGCTACAAATAAAAATAAGATTTCTATGTTGACCAATGGCCTTAGCACTTTAGTACTCCCAGCTTACCCCATATTCAAAATAGTGCTGCTAATAGACACTTGCACGAGCACGGCTGTAGGTGTTTCAAGTTTTCAAAAGAAATACTCCTACCTGGTTAATTCCAGGTTTTAATAATCTTTTGAACTTTTGTTTCCTTTTACATTTCTCCAATTTAGGTTTCAAGTTCCCAACAATCAAAGTACAGGTAGGATAGACAGGTAGGGCCAAATTAGGCAGCCTCCTTGAGTAACCAAATTAGTCTAAAGGTTAAACAGTGTTTTTTAAAAACATATCATCATTAGAGATCCAAATGCCCTGACGAATGCCCCAGACCATTTTAGGCTACTTACCGATGGGCAGAAACATGTTGGCAGGTAGCGATTGGGTTTGAATCATTGTACTCTGGATACCCACCCATTTTGACTTTTAATCATATCTAGTGCCCCTTAGAGTAAATGTATTTCCCAAGGTTCACTAAGGTATTTTTAAGCGTATATCTGGATCCCCATTTCTGTTGGTTTTGTCCAGTAAAATGTATGTAGGAACTCCCTCCTGTCTAGTCAGTCTTCGAGGCGGTTAAGTCCGCCCTGGTGGCACTGTCTTACCAGTGTGGGGAGAGGATTCCTGTGAGGATGCATGCCACTAAAATGTGTGTGAGGTTTCCTCTTCCACTAAGGATGATTTTTCCCTTGAATAAATCTAAAGTTGAAACTCATGGTGCTCTATTTATATGTATATGAGCCACAAATCTTGGAATATTGAATTCACAACCTATCATTCCTTTACTGGTGCCACCATACCAATATTTTGTGTTATGTATATTGAATAAAGGGACGTACGGTGCCCTACCCTTATCCTTTTCTTCACTTGTGTTTTCACAAACTATGTTGTTGACATACACTCAAACCCATTACATTATACATTGTTTTGATTTCTCTCACACCCCTCCTTCAGACAGCATGATTATTTTGGAAAATAACCTACACAATTTCTCAAACTGATTCAAAGGTTCTGAACACCAAACCATAACCTCCAGGTACATTTGGCAATTCGTACCCCTATGTCACTTCTTACTCACAGTATGTGTAGACTGTTCAAGCTTCAAGTTGATATTATATATAATGCGTCATTTTGTGCGAAGTTTTTATGATTAGTTTATCTCTACCATTAAACACTGCCTGTGACTGCAGAGGGGAAATATGCATGACCAGTTTAGGGGCCCAGATTACTAAATTGCATTATTAATGGAAACACACCTACACTGTGGCTAACTGGTGCCCAGTACATGTCAAGGGCAAATATCTACTAATCATTGTTAACATCTCCCTGCTTGTTGCCCGGAAATTTTAGTGTAGTGTATATTACAAATAGCACATCCCTTATACAAATGTAAATTATTATGATCACAAAACAATTGCAAATTGTATTTCTCAAACTTCAATTACAGTTTCAGTTATAGTTCTAAAGAATAACAGGGACAAGTAGGCATACTACTTCACTGTGCCTTACAGTTCATCCATTTTCAGTTCCACCTGACTAGCCAGTGTTGATAATGATATCCACAGTATCACTGCCAGATCTCAACGGGGCAGCTGACCTGATCCACAAAGGAAAAAGTGTCCCAAGGGGAATTGGCTACCACCTGCAGTTCCAATCAGAAACCATCCATACATTCTTTTACAGATTACAACGAGGACGAGTATGTCCTTTTGGTGCCTATTCCTATTTGTTATTCAAAATGCAAGGCAAATGGGTTTTAGGAGTCATAAATAATTTTGTGACTTGTAATCAGGGAACAGGGTGGCAGTACAGGGGGAGAGGCACATTTTTTAAAAAAAACACTTAACTCCTCACTTTCGCTGTCTGCCCTCCTTCAATGTTTCAAATCCAGGCAAGTCCTGGAATCAGGAAGCACACAGGTTCCCCTAAGCCAATCACAATGAGTAATGCAGTGTTGTGAATGGTCTGACTGCCGTGGTTCAGCACACAGATGAGGGCTGGGAGTCTGTGCATGTTCTCCCCCCAGGCTGTGTATTACAGCTGGGAGGAGAACGTGCAAAGTGAGCATGACTGTTTGACCAGCCAAGGTGGCCAGTCAAACAGTCATGCACACTTATTTTGAACAAAACACTCTTCCTTCCCGTGACAACTGCCTGCCCCTCCCTAACCCTGTATCTACAAAAAAGAAAATGATAATAACAATGTTAATGTCATTTTATTTTTCCCTTTTCCTGCCACCTTAGCGGAGGAGCCACAGGTGCTTGTAATTGCAGTCTCTAACCCTGTACTTTTTTGGAAACACGTAGTTCTCCACTGCAAATTGGGCATCAGACTTTTGATAGCATAACCACATTACAAAAATTGCAGAAACCTTATCTTACTTCAGAAAATTGTATTCTTTTCAAGATATTTAGTTTATTTATTGGTTGCTGTCTAATGCTTTTACTAGGCTGCACTGCACTATGAACACTTGCATTGTTTGGGCAGTGACAAATATACTAATCTGATACTGGTCAAACAAGATACATATTGAGTTGCATGCATCCAATCTAACGATTTTTTGGTAGGCAGGAAGTGTATGACTCACAGCAAATGTCTTCATAAAAAGTGAAGCAGTCCTTCAAGAGATGACCATTCTGTTCGTGAATTTCATTTAGTTTGCTTCTTCTGATGGAAAATATGTTAATTTGTTAATAGCCTAGAGTGCAGTGTGAGCTGGCGATCAGAAAGCATAGAGCAGCCCTTAGGGACCATGTTCTGCTTCCACAAAGCAATGTGAAACTAAAGGCAAAGTAGTACTACTGTCCACGGCTGGCTTTATTGATGCTTGTGTTTGATGCAGCAATATTTGTGGGTGCCCCCGTAATGACCACCTTCTCCATGGAAACCCTCACTGATACCGACCAATGGTGCCCCTCATCTCTTCATAGCCCTCTCTCATATTTCATTTTTTATAGTGCTACTCAGCTAAATGTATTGAGTGCTTTACAATTCACACACATATTACATAGAGAGAATGAATCAAACAAGTGTGAATATCAGTATATAGCAAATGAAGGCTACCGGGTGTTGGAAGTGAATATCATTCATACTGGTACATGTTGAATGTTCAGAGTGCTTGGCCTGGAGAAGCACAGATGCAGAAAATGTAAAATAGTGGTTCGGGTTGTCTTCTTCAAAAAGAATGTATCACTACCCAAAAGAAACAGTTTGTACCAACCTTTGAATAATATAGGAAAACATATATGGTGATGCACAAACAGATTATTAAATCCAAATGTCACAGCCAAAGAGAAACCAACACATTTCATTCACCAGGGTGTACTTCTTAAGGGTATTTATTCCATGTGAAGCCAGTGTGCCATGAGATGTTTCTTGTATTTTTGTGATTCACCACGTAGGATTTCATATATGTACTGGGTTCCTATTATATTTCAAACAAGTGATCCTATATTTTTCATGCCGGGCCGCACCCCCATAAGTGACACCTCAGTCTGTGTAGGTTCATGCTGACCGTGATCAGATACATTGAGCGATAGGGTCCGTCTAGTTTTTACCTTCTGACATAGTCACTTTTTTGGAGCTATTTCTCTCAACGCCAAGCATGTCTCCTCGGCAGGCCTGGTTTGGGTTCGAGGATAATGGCTTGCTTCAGAGGGATGCCTTGCTTGATTCCTGACCGTCTTGTTGATGATGAAGAGCTCCGGATCGTCAATGGGGCAGACATGATTTTCAGGTTGGGTCATGTTTCGACGACGCCAAACTGACTCTCGGTTGAATTTCAGGTTGGGTCATGTTTCGACGACGCCAAACTGACTCTCGGTAATTGATCGGTCAACTTATAGAGCTTCTTCGTCAAAATGCTCCAAATAAACACAAATCTCTGGAGGTGCCCCAGGAAGGCTTTTTTGGGTTCTTGATGCGTCCACAACACCGGCCAAGCTTCTAGAAGCTCTGAGTTGTTCCTAGGGGAGTTGGGACTACAATTCCCACAATGCATGTGGTCAAATCCTTTAAAGTCCAGCTAAAGGTGGTCAGTTGGTTCCTTGTTGGTGGAGAGGATACAAGTGGAGTTTGTGGACCTGTTGCTTTTAGGAATTCCTCTCCTTAACCTTTTAGTTAAAGGCAAAGTCCTTCTTTTGTTTTAGATGCAAAGTGTGCATTCCTCTTGGTGCAAGCCAGGAGTGGCAACAGGACACTCCTCCTTCCTTGTATTTCTGCAGGCAGGGTCTGAATTGCTAGGCAGCTCTCCCATATTTATCCATGCTTCTCAATCAATCAGGCGTTTGTTGAGCACAACTACTCACCCGTAAGGGTCTCAAGGAGCTGGAAGGGGGAAGAGGAGTTAGCCAGTTCCAGTCCATCAAGGGGGGGGAAGTGAGTCGAAGAGGCAGGTTTTGAGGTTTCTTGCAGAGATGGGGAGCTATGTTGTCTGTCTGAGGATGAGTGGCAGGGTGTTCCAGGCTCGTGCCGTGAGGAAGGAGAAGGAGAGGCCTCCTGATATGGTCTTTCTGGTGCAGGGGACCACATTGTAGGAGAGCTGGGCAGATCGTACGGTCCTCATGGGCAAGTGGAATTTGAGTCGGCTGTTCAGGTATGCTGGGCCAGTGTCGTGGAGGGCCTTGTGGGCGTGGGTGAGCATCTTGAAGGTGACTCTAGCTTTCATAGGGAGCCAGTGTAGTGTGCCCAGGTGCTGGGAGATGTGGCAGTGTCTTGGCAGGTCGAGGACCAGTCTTCCAGCGGCATTCTGGATGTTCTGTAGCTTGTGGTTAGGTTTTTGTTTATTCGGGCGTAGAGTGTGTTACCGTAGTTGAGTCTGATGGTGACCAGGGATTAAGTGACGGTATATCTGTGTTTGAGGGGGATCCATTTGAAGGTCCTAAGTAGGAGGCAGAGGGTTTGGAAGCAGGAGGACGAGACAGAGTTGATCTGGTGGCCAATTTTGAGATCGGAGTCCAGGATGATTCTCAGGTTGCGTGCATGAGCCGTGGGGGTGGGCAGGCTTGCAAGGGCTGGGAGCCACCCGGTGTTGATCCATTCGTCGGGTTTTAGGTCTATGATGAGTACTTCTGTTGTGTTGGTGTTTAGTTGTTGGCAGCTGTTTTTTATCCATTTGACGACGGCTTCCATGCCTTCTTGAAAATTGTGTCTGGCAGTTTGGGTTCATGGATAGGGAGAGAATGAGGTGGGTGTCATCTGCGTATGACACAATATTGATCCTGTATAGGTTCTGATCATGGGGTGAGTGGAGCCATGTAGTCGTTGAGGAGTATAGGACTAAAGGAGGACCCCCGGGGGACTCCGCAGGTGATAGGGGAATGGTCAGAGAGGAAAGGGGGGAGTCTGACCCGCTGTGTTCTGCCAGAGAGGAAGGAGCAGATCCAGTTGAGGGCCATGTCTTGGATCCCTGCATCGTGGGGTCTGCGTAATAGGTTGCGGTGAGAGACTGTGCAGAAAGCCGCCGAGAGGTCGAGGAGGATGAGGGCTGCTGTTTCTCCTTTGTCCAGTAGGGTGCGGATGTCTTCTGTTGCAGCGAGGAGGGCAGTTTCCATACTTTGTTTTTTTCTGAAGCCGGATTGGGAGGAGTCAGGGATTTTATGCTCTTCGTTGAATGTGGCAAGTTGGCTGTTGATGGCTTTCTCGATTACTGTCACTGGAAATGGGAGCAGGGAGATGGGTCTGTAGTTTTTGATGTCGGTGGGGTCCGCCGGGGATTTCTTCAGGTGGGGGTTGACCTTGGCATATTTCCAGTCGTCTGGGAACGTGGCAGTTGCCAGGGAGCGGTTTATGGTGTGGCAAAGCATGGGTGCGATGGGGGTGACAAGCAGAGGGTTACAAGCAGGGGGGCACAGCAGGCAAATGAGGCAGAGGGTGCCACCTGCAGGTATGACAACTTCCTCCAAAGTGTGGCAATTTTTTGTCCCAGAAAGCACTATTTGCCAACATCTAAAATGGAGAAAATCTCTCCTGAAGCTTAGGGTCTGGCTAACCAAACTTAGCAGTGTGGCTAAATTTCGCTACCACACCCATTCCGACCCTCGCTAATGCAAGTACAGAGGCTCCCATCTAGCTGGGACTGCAGGAAGTGGGGGTGCACCTGGGTCCTGTCCTAAGTCTCTTTACCTATTAGAAGACCAGTTTGTCTACCAATCCTATTACAGCCTTTTGTTCTGCATCTTGCAGATCTCCTCCAACCGGATGTCTCTTTGTTTCCTTTCAGGCCACTTCACAACTCATTAGAGCAGCTTGGATCTGCTTGTCAAAGGCTGGCAATCAGGAGAGGCTACTGAAAAGCTGGATTGAGGCACATCAGAAAAGCATGTTCTATAACTTATTTTCTGTCATAGTTGTAATAATTCTAACTTTGCAAGTTGTTGAATTCATTCTAACTATTATTTAGACAATTTATAGTAGATTTGTGGCTTGCTCAATAGTTAGGCTTTATTGGAGTTTAATACAGCCTTCCCATGTTGTCCTATTAGTCTAATGTACTACTAGGGGACAAAACAAAACTGGCAGTTTTTCTCTCACCAGAGCATTTGAAACATCTTTTATAATGTCCCTGATTATAGTTACAAGACACATGGTGGGACTTAGGGTGACTTATATGTAAATTAAGGTATTTAGGACTATGAAAGTACCTTTAATTCTAAAGTAGAATTTTCATATAATTTTACTTTAAAGGAAGCCTACAAAGCAGGGCTGGCTTTTAAAATGACAGCAGGAAACACAGCAGTGCACACTGAAGCGCAATAAATCTCCTGGCCGTCTAAGCCTACATGCCCTACTATATACTATGGCTTACATGTAGGTTTCCATACCAGGTGTAATTACACCTAATTACCATATGCCTTTTAAACAGAGCACTGGCCCTTTTCCTGGTTAGCAGAACCAAGGACACATTCAGAGTCAGTAACCACCAGTATCAGTCAAGAAATGGTGGTGATCAGCACAGAAAGGATGACTTTCTCATCAAAACTCAATGTGGTGAATCACACATGTATGAGAATTGTCTCATGGTATATTGGTAATGCATGATATGAATCCTGTGAAGAAGTACACATGGGTAAATTAAATGTGTTGGCTTTGTCTTTGGCTGTAATGTTTGGATTTACAAACTTGTGTAAATGTTTTTGAAATCTAAAATAAAGAATACATGGAACAGTTTACAATCTGATTGGAATTGTTGCATTTGTAATTTCTGTTGGTGCACCACTAAATGTGTTTTCCTATATTGTTGGCCGTATATCACACCCTTGAGCAATGGGTGTTTATAATGTGTTCACATCACTTTTTTGCATTCAATACTGTTGGGACAGTGGGAAGGTGCTGTTCATTTGGGTTCACTGGTAAGTGTATGCAATGCATCCTTCGAATAATGCAAGATTTACAGAAATAAAAAATAAGGTTTTAAAAATAATCTTTAGAATTTATATTAAGCTGTTTGATGCAGGTTCATATCTCTCTGTGCTATATTAGAGGGATTGTAATTTATATAAGCAACAAAAACATCTCTATGCCAAAAGCAGTAAACCACTAGTCTATCTACATAAAATACAAATCTATGATATTCATGTCACACGTTAGGCTTTGCAGCAGGCGCATCAACCCTGTATGCTTACCTTGAGTCAAAACTGTGCTAGACAAAATCCGGATCTCGCCAGTAAGTGTGTCACGCTCCACACTCAATTTAACTTCTCAGCAGGTGCATTCAACCCTGTAAGATATTATAAGATGCAGCACCCCTGAGCTTGGCTACCAGTGCATCCCCACCGGTCTGACCACCCTAAAGCCCACACTTAGGTTCTTATTAAAAAAAGTTTTTTAAAATTCCTTTACACTAGTTTGGCATGTTGGATGTCTTCTTATTAGCTTTTTGGGTTCATTGGCTTGCAAAAGTATTATGGCAAATTGGAAATAGATTTTTTATGTTATGTTATGTTATATTATTTTTATTTGTACAGCGCACAACTGCCCTAGCGAAGGGGCGTCCTGGCGCTATGAGAAGGTAGACACAACAAAACATCGATAAAAGATGGGAAAGGAAACAGCCTAAAATTAAACAAACAAGAAGGTTTTGATGGCACGCCTGAACTGAAAAAGGTCATCAATTGCCCGAATCTCAGCAGGAAGGAGGTTCCACCACTTCGCGGCTAACACTCGGAAAGAGCGGCCGCCAGTTCTACTCAGCCTGAAGCGCGGAACCACCGCCAAATTCTGGCCCAAGGATCTCAAGGATCGCAGAGGGACATAAGGTGTTAAAAGATTCGCCAGAATTTTTGGGGACATACCCTTGAGGATTTTAAATGCAAGGCAAAGCACCTTGAATTTAATCCTCTGATTTACGGGGAGCCAATGAAGCGAGTGCAATATTTTAGAAACCAAGCACCGCCTGGGCGGACCTACCACTACTCTGGCTGCGGTATTTTGCACTCACTGCAATCGGGTGAGTTCAGCCTGGTTAACCCCCGCCAAAAGCGAGCTGGCATAGTCCAGCCGAGACAACACTGATGCCTGGACCACCAGCTGTCTGGTGGGGGCATTAACAAATTTAAGTATTGGCCTAAGTCCTCTAATTGTGCCATAGCAAGAGGCTGCCACCCTCTTGGTGTGGCCAGTAAAGCTGAGTGCCGGGTCAAGCCAGACCCCAAGATTCTTTATCTCCAATACTGGAGAAGGGGTCATGCCCAGTTCAGGGGGCCACCAGTTGTCATTCCACAGCCCAACATGCTTTCCGACCACCATGACCTCTGTCTTCTTAGTGTTCAATTGGAGACAGTTAGAAAGTGGAAAGGTGAAAGTAGCTTTACAAGTCTAAAGCTATGTCATGTGATGTCTTTGAACTAGCATAAAGCATGTGTACATTTTGCAAACTGTGCTAATTTACTCAAAAGAAACCAAACACTACACGTGAGAGACAATGGAAGCACACAATGCAATACACCTTGAATTGTAGACGCACACTTTAAGATCACAATTCAGACAAGTTCAGACTTGTTAAAGGAGACATTGTAAATAGAACAAAGCTGCTGAGGGGAATGCTTGAAATAGTCTTACTCTGGATCACATTCCGCACAGCTTTGCTTTGCTCACTGTGCCACTCCAGGTGGAAGAATACACACAAAATCAGTATTGGTCTTGCTCCTATAGGAACAATCAAGACCAAATTGTTAGGTCACATACTCTCTGAACATGAATTTAAGCATCCCATACCAGTTTCAGCCGTGTCAGACCTCATCATAGAGGGACAGCTTGTATCCAATAGTCGATCAATCTTTGTACCACTTCTATGCATATGCATTGTTCTTAGGATATCACATTGAAACAACACAGGGTGATGAATGGAATGATAGCCAGAATCTTGCAATGAGGCTATTCCAGTGCATTGGATATTTACCAACTGCTTCACTCCAAATGTGAAAAAACAATCTTGGTCCTGCTCCAATAGAAGGTTTTTGCTCAGCTCCCTGGTATTATCCATATGAATGGGAACACAAGCAACCCCAGCATGACTGCAGCCTTGTTGGGCATACCCATTGCACTTAGGGCATCACATTTAATCAACAAAAGTTTGCATTGGTTTCTTGGTTAATGCTCAGCTCCAGATTCAAGACAGCAAGACTTCTTCTGACATAGTTCTCTATCTCTGTCCGTCTCTCTATCCTTCCCCCACTCTCTCTTCCTCTCCCTCTTTCCCTCTCCCTCGCACTCCACCTTAAACACGCACATACACACAAACACAAATTTCACTTTTCTGTGCAACAAAATGTATATGACCTCTTAAATCCCAGTAGATATGTGAGGCTACTCTATGGATTATGGGTGTGGCAAGGAGCCTTTTGAGTTTTTCAAATGTAATTAGCCTAAGCATGTTGATGCCTTTGTTAGTTTGTTTGATTGTTCCAGGTGATGGTATCAAACTTATTTAGAAAAACTGTGCTTGATCAGATTCACAAATTTTCACCGTCACAATGACAAAGTGGCCATGAAAGCAATGGATTGAATGTTAAAAGCAACTGTAGAAAAAAACAATACCAGTATGTGAAGAACTAGGACCCCCTGATAAGGATAAAGTTCCTGGGTCAGGGCAAACAATTTATGGTAAATAAACGCACCCAGGCAACACACAAGTACTGGCAAAGTTCAAATGACAGAATAATAATAAATAATAGGGCACTGAAGTAGCACAAATAGTTAAATTTAATAAATTTGATAAAATGTATGATGAAAATGTTCATTGACAATAATTGATTAAAAAAATAAAATATTTTTTTTTCAATGGATAAACAACAGATATACGCTATTTATATGTATAATGTTCCCACTGATACAAAGGGGAGATGGTTTCCGTCTACGCGTTTCAACACGTTGAATGTGGCTTCATCAGGACACTACTATCTTGTTGCTAAAAATAAATAAACAGTGTTTAAAAATATTGTCTCTGCTTGGCAGTGCTTAATATTCATTGCATTTTTCTTGAACATTAGAGCCAGTGGGTTTGATAACATTACATGATATACCACATTACAGCAGTTCATTGTATATTTATTATCATAGGAAAACTATTGTCAAAATATGGTACAATTAGGACTTACATTTATTATTTCATCACGCAGCAACGTAGTGAGAAAAGGAGGAAATTCACAAAAAGCCCAGAGAAAGGGTTAACATAGTACATAGATACTTGACAAGAAGAACTGGTATTGCTCGGGTCGATGGTTTAAGCAAGCACCTCTAACGAAGTCAGGGAATGTTTTCTTGCCTATTTAAGAGTACTTTAATTGACTGCCCTAGGAGTGCCGGGGAGTGAGGAAAATGGTGATTAACTAGTTCCGAGGGATGCCATGATGACTAACTATTATATGGCAAGAAAATGATATAGAATGCTAATGCTTACCATATATTGTATCTTCGGATTCTCAAGGAAAGAATAATGATAATTGGTCCAATCAGGATCTATACGCAGGACCTCTTTATTTGTGTGCATCCACCGAGGAAAAAAACAAAAGACCAAAATTAAGCTATTTTGATAGAACAAAACTGTTTTGATAGAACAAGACTATGATGGGCGACAACTTGAAAATAAACATGACGAATGCGTCAGGAAATTCATTGGATTGGGTATCTCAGGCAGCTATGATTAAGGGAAAAGCTTGTCGCATACCATGAGGGCGTAATTCATGTATAGATGGCTTAGGTTGAACTCGTGGCTACGTGGAGGAACTTTTTCCAAAGTGTACGTTATGGCGTGCTAGTTAAATATGAGCTATTATTTAAAAAAAACAATACCATACTATGAATTACAAAATTTTATGAAGCATTGTTTGGGAGTTCATCCTTCTCAAGAACGACTGGTTGGGTACAGATGGGCTGCTGTCCAAACAATATTTTAATCGCTGTTCAGCCACGCTAAGAGCCATTGGTGTGTTCAGCCATAGCGCCAACAGCAGCATTCGATCTAATGGGGTCTGGGTATGGATAGGCGATAGGGAAGGTACACAAGGCACTCCATGGCCCAACTATGATGTGTTGGGAAAGGTTAGCCACACCTTTTTTCAGTTCACAAAATGTTCACCGGTCGCTGGTCTTCCCTTCAGCTACTTTTCACCATCTGGTGCAGAGCTGAGAGATGCCCCGGGTAGACTGGATTGTATTGCTGGATTCATTTGGAGCCTCACTTGGGTTTGTCCAGCTCAAGCTCTGCTAAGCTCCAGCCCACCAGTCATTGGTGCTTATAATGATCTATGTGTTCAATTCCTTTGTGAGAGAGGAGAGGATGTGGCATAGTAACAAAGTTGCTGAATGTTGGAGAAGGAGACAGTGACAGGTGCCATGCTGTCCCTTTTCACTTGCTTAACATTTGTGTTCCTGAGGTGTTTGGACAACAAAGGCTCATTTTCTATGGGTAAATAAAGTTTGACTCCACATATATCTACCTTGCCAATATATATATTCAAGGTACATAGATCTGAGGTTAAGAATTGAACATTCATACTTGCCCATTGGCACTTAGCTTCTCGATATTCTTGTCCCTAATATTGTTGACACCATATTCTGTCCACACAATATTTGTGTTTCCGATATTCTTTCACTGATCCTGTTCCTGAGTAACTCACTCCACCATGTGTCTTAGCATTTTTCATTTTGAAACGATCGTACCACAAACAAATAGGATAGACTCCTAGGTTAGGCATTGCTTTGTTCCTATCTGCTCTGCTTGACGAAGCGTGCACTTGTTTTTATGTATCTTACCTTTGAAACTTCATCTATCTTCAAATTTGCAATTAAACATCAGTAGAAGATGAAAAATGTGCACTGTCACTTGGGGCAGTGTGGTGAATGATGCACTAGAGTTCTTTCTCCAACCGAATAGTAGAAGTTACTTCCTCTTGTAACAAAATCAGGTTCCAGTGGTAGCCAGGCTACCTCAGGGTTAGTTCGATTCATTGTGGCGATGCAAATGTTTGTTAATGGTGGGAATCCAAGAGAACAAGTAGGATGGGCACACATGATCAGCGTCATGAGTAAAGATTGTAACATGCGAACTACACTTAATGAGAAACATAAGCGGTATAATGAAGAACACTCTAATTTGTGAAGTAGATAATACCATCTTTATTAATGACATTCAGGCACAATAGGAAATATAAGTGGGCCATCATGCAATAACTGAGCATCTCCCTGAGGATAGTGCTCCACACTGGAAGGAAGGTAACATTAACAGTTGCATTGGCACCACCCTGCCATACAATGGCAGTTTATTAATAATATTGAAATGTGTGCATTCATTTCATCTTCTGATAAATGCATTTTTTACGGTCCAGAAAACATTTAAAGAACAATGTTACCCGTTTTATTTTGTGGCCTATGATTTTAACTGGTGATTTTCATTTTCCTAGCATAATAGGAAACGTACACTTGCCAATTTCTCAGGTTCGCAGAACATCCGACAGGCAAAGCTTTACTTGCAGTCTGTATATATCATTTCTATGTATCCAATATTTCTAGAGGGGCCTCAATTGAGATAGTTCCTTTGAAGAATGTGTCCATGTAGGCAGGGGTTGTTAATAGCTGAATCAGTGAGCTGTGCCATCGGAGGAAAAGAGGGGTGCCCATTGGTTGAAGTGTGTGGCCAGTGGGGGCTCGCAGAGGGAGTGCTGGGGGCTGTGAGTCAGGGGAGGGACAGGGTGTGGGGGTAGTGGAGTCAGACATATGACGGGCAGGAGTAAAGTAAATAAATAAACAAAGAAACAAAGAAAACGTTTTACCTCGCGCTCGTTGGCAATGCAGCAAGAGCAAGGTAAATAGTTATATTTATTTATTTAGTTACTTTACTCCTGGCTGTCGTATGTCCGACAACATACCCCCCATCCTGCCCCCCCCCCTTCCACTCCAGCCACACCGCCCACAACACCCCCTCTGCAAGCCACCACTGTGTGTGGCACCAGTGGGGTTGTGAGAGACGGATTTTAGTCACCAACAATTATTTATTTACAAATTATTCCAACCCACTTAAGGAGATTCAGACAAACAGCACAACACATGATAGATGGAATGCATTCATTCAATTCAGTCACTAGCAATAACTCACAACTTTTTTTATTAAATTGGACGTTCTAAATAGAAACGCTCATGAAGTATTCAAGTCCTTCTGTGCAGTGCAAAATAACTAGGGGGATTTTCCATCTGCAGCAAAACCTCATGATTGTAACTAAATAGTGTTTTGCTCCTTCTCTGGTGCTTTCAAGGCTGCATGTGCTTACGGTTCTTCAGATCATCAAGCTCTGAAATAAATTCACTGTCGTAGCGTACGTTGTTTTTTCCCCCTGTTTCCCATACGACCAATGAAGCTCTGATACACAAAGGCACTGACTTGTTCTTGCACTCAATGTGAATGGGCTGCCAGTTTGTAAAATCATGATTCAATAAGCATGAGTATGTAATGTACTGTTTAATGGAGCTTAAATAAAATGCAAAGGCTCATTCTGAAAAAACGGACAAACGTTTTGTGGTTAGAATATCTGTCATAGATTTGTTGAAGGCATTATTACTCCTATTTAATATGCAGACAATCCAATTATGGAATGCTGACCCTGAATTTTAACATACAATATGTCATAATAAAAATCACACACTTGCTTGGACACATTCTTTCGGATTCATCCTTGTACCTCATGAGGCATGCATTCATGTGTGAATGGGCAATTAAATGTATCTGGTTACGCATCAATGCAAATTTAAATCTAGTTATTAATTGTACAAAATGTGCAACTCAGCTGTTATTCAGACCAATATGAACATAACAAAAACACAGTTTCTGCAACATTTATTTTAAAGCAATTACAAGTAAAAAAAACTACAGATGTGCTATATTTATAGACAAATAGTTCTATAGTTTTTTTTGTTGTCTAAATTAATTTCCGTGATATAAAGTTAACCATCTACATTTTCTGACAAGATAGAAAACAAAAACTGGCAAAACCATAATAATGCTAACAAAGCAAATTAACATCTTATATTAATACTTAAACATGTAATCTACCTTGTCTCGGAGTAAAAAAACTACCCTCGGACCTTGTGTCAGAGTATTATGCTAGTACTGGTTGGTATAAGAGAAATGACCCGATATGCAAATGCACTTTTAGGCATTGACCTTTTTTAACAAGTAGAATGGCTTCATTTTCTCCAGGCAAGAAATCAGACACGAATTTCTGTCAGGAGTAAACCATTTTGCCACTCCATATTTTTTCAGCAAAGGGCAGAGAAATCGTCAGTTGTATACACCTGTAAAGTGATCTCATCATTACTGCTTATCCCTGACTGCATCATTATCCTCAATAACTTAAACTCGAGGTTTAAATACTCAGATCTCCAATTTCCATGTGGGAAAGTAGGATATGCTTCTATGGCTACCCTCACTTTTTGCTTGATGTAATGCTGTTTCTGACTAGTCTGATGGGATCCTGCTAATCAGGACCCCAGTCTATCTGCTTTCTCCCCTAAAAGTGTTATGATAAGTACATAGGTACCAGATTTGATACTGGGATACCCTTATCAGTCCCTAGTATATTGTGCTAACGTAAACAATGTGGGAGGTATGATTCCAAGCACTGTAACAGCCCTCCGGCTGTCTTTGCTACCTGTACCAGTCTTCTAGACCCGGATAGCACACCATGGCTGCTGCCAACCAGAGACAAAATTCTGCCCTCCTACTGCTGAGCCAAGCTAAAGCAGGGTGTAGTGATTTACTCCAGGTAGCCGAGTTTCATGAAGATTTATTGAGGAAGGTTACAGGATACATAGATGAGAAGTACAGAACCACAGGAAACCCTAACAGGAGCACCAAGCATACTGCTCAGCCCACTCAACTGTGACTGCTCTAACAGATTCCCAACATTCTGAACAGCAGCATCACAGCATTGTTCAACTGGTGGTAAAATAGCATTATGTTATAATCTAGCAAGTGTTATGCATCTAACATTATTAAATGTACTTTGTAGGTGGATCATCTGGTGCTGGGCCCAGCGCGGAGGTGGAGGAGGAAAGCTCTGGGGAGGAGGCGGTGGAAGCGCCGGACCAAACTGCTGTGCGGGTTGCCATGGTAGTGGTGGGCAGTGGTAAGCTCTTATATTCCTTACTTATTGAGATTGCAGACTGCATAGTGTGCTGCTCCCCGTGAGAAAATGTAAGGTTTGTCCAGATGAGAGACATGAAGAAGAATGATTGACATTTATGGGCCTATTATGATGGCGGACAGACCTGAGTCCGTCCGCCACCATAGAGTAGAAGGGACCGTCCACAGGGGCAGCGGCAGTCCCTCTGTGGTAATTAGGATGTGACCGCCACCCTGGAGGTCAAATCCAGTATTTTTATCATTGCGGCGGGTGCTGCTTGAAACAGCAGCCGCCACAAAGATAAAAATGTAAATTGTGCATTTGCATGCACAAAGCGGCAGGCACCACGCAGTGCCTGCCGCTTTGTGCAGGCAAATGCAGGGGGGTACCATAGGTACCCCCCATGTGCACCCTCCACCCTCTTCACCCCTGGGGGCCCGCAACGGGAACCCAAACAAAAATCTGTATGCCTTTTCACGGCGGAAATGCCGCCGTGTAAAGGCATGTTCCTCCAGACATCATAATATGGCAGTGTCTGATAGACACAGCCAGCCATGTTAGTGCTTTTCCGCCGTGGACGGGAGACGACCGCAGCAGAAAAGCTGCAGACTGAAAAACGATCCCCCAGCCATCCTAATCTGGCAGGGGGTCTTTTTCAGTCCGCTGCGGATTTCCCGCATCCTCCGGGCCGACGGTGGAAATCCGCAATCCTACTCTGCCCCATAGTTTGAATGTATGGATGCCTGGATCATGGTACTATCTGACTCTTAGATAGCATATGTGTACCTAGAGAGAGTAGATGGTCACTGGATGAACTAAGTGTTACTTTGAAGAGCATGTAACACCGCACCCGCATGTCCGTCCCTGTGCAGGAAAGTCAAGGAAAAGAAGTTGTAATTTTGTCCAAATACTACCATGAATAGTAGCAGTAGTTTGCATTGCAAGCACAGCATATATCCGGCTATTACGATGGCCACTCACTACCTCTGTTAATAAGTTTAGTAGATCTCGGTCATTCATGTGTGGATGTATCACTGTTCACTCAATAAAAAGCAAAGCACCTAAAGTCATCCCATATGTGCGCAAATACATACCATGTGCAGTGATAGATAATCAGATTATTTATCTTCTTCATTTTCCTTTTCTAGTATTCATTGGCACTGTAGGGTGAAAGTTAAATTAATTAAGCAGTAGCCCTTGTAACAGAGTATTCTCAGTGCCACTCGTAATAGAAAAGTAAGAGCATCACCACCTGCATGTACTGGACTGGTACAGTAACGCAAGTCTGTCTCACTCATCATGGCGGGCGTCTGTTTTTCTCGGGTGCAAGTTGACTGCAATGGCATTATGCCGGCTTGCAGAAGTTAACGTACCAATTTTGCTAAACAAGATAGAAGAAGAAGAATAAGACTGGTATACTGTCATAGTCGACTCTAATGGAGTGAGTCCATAGTGCTCGTAGAATTGATTCCTTAAACTCCCACTAATGTTAGAGCAAGGGTGAAGAAGTGGGAGGTTAGATAGATACTGGCCACAATAGTTATGTACTGCACTTGCAAGTTGCTTTTTCTACTGTGACACAACTTTCTGCTGAATCATTTTGTGTTATTCTTAAAGAGCATTGGTTACAGACTATGTTTTTCTTTCTCCATATAGATGCTCCTTCCAAACCAACCCGGAAGGAGCTGGCTAGACGGGCCCGGCAACGGAGGCTGGAGGCCACTGTCGCTGAATATCTGCGGCTGGTGGCCCAGGAGGAGGGGGACATGCAGTCTACAACAACATCTACCGGCACAGCTGCATCCTCCTCCGCGCTCCCTGGGTCACCCAGTCAGCGCAGCAGGTCTCCAGCGGTACGGAGCCGGGGTACCGCAGCCACCCACCACCGCCGAGCAGCAAAGAAATCAGCTGCCCCCCACAGCAGTTGCAAAAAACGGATGCACCGCCTTTCCCTGAGGGTTTCCTACCTCGAGCATTAGCTGCTCAACACGAAAACCCTGCTTGAGACCCTCCGCAAGGAGCATTCCGACCTGGCCCAGAAAGTCAATAGCAGCAGCCAGCAGTAGGTGGAGACTGTCCCTTGCCCCTTTTTTAAAGACTTCTGGGGGGTGGGAATTGAGAGTTGGGTTTTTTGGACTTTTCACAGACATTCGTTGGGGTTAGGGAGTGGCGGTGGGTTGGGTCTTGCGGGAAAATATTTTTGTCAGGGATATAAATATACTTTAAACTTCATCTTAGCATACATGTTTTTTTACTGCTTTTGAGGCTGGTGGGTGGGGGTTTAACAGTAACTTTGTTTTCGTGAAACTTAAGTGGCATCTTGATTCAAGTTGTGTAATTAATTGCCCAAATGTTTTCAAAACTAAGTGCCTCTCACAGAGTAAGTGAATTTAATAGTCTTAGGACTTTACTAGTACTAGCGTCAGTCTCTCGTCTCTCCTAATACTCCATTATACTTCCTCCGCCAAACGCTTATCTTCCCTGTAATTTGTCTTTGGAAATAGGGCTAGGCACAGGGCTGGCTGCACGGCAAATGGCAATTATGGTTGGCAATCCTGGGTGGATGAAATGTCATCATTGCGTTGGTACTAATGGTGTTACACAGTGGCAGTTGCAGCATCTGAAAAAAAAGAAAATGAAACCTTGTTTGACCTTACCGTAGCATTAGAACGGTACGATGGAGAATATAGCAGGTGACAGTACACTAGAACAGTGCCACAATGTAGCACAAATGGTAAAGTATTGAAAGTATAACTAGTACTTGCGTTGAATTTCTTTGACATTGGCTACTACTACAAGAAATAGTACCGAAGGTGAAGGACACAGCAGCGTAATAATTTCCCACGTCTAGGTGGTGGATGTTCTTGATGACCAATCAAGTTGATGGCGCACATGAAAATCTGATTTCATTTGCCAATAATGACTGAATGTCAAGCTGAGTAAGAATAGAATATGTCCTCGGATTCCTTCACCAGCCTGTTGCTATGACCTTATCCTCCCCAGCAAGTGTGTGGAATTATTGCTGTCACTTGAAATCACTTGCAACCAAAATTACACATTCCGACGAGTGCTCTAAGACCGCAGAACTCAGTTGCAAAAATCTAGAACACCCTGAAACACATGCAATCCTGCTGCTAGTGCTAACCCTAACGAACCCTAAGTTACAAAAAGTGCCAAAATGGCTTTTCCACATGCATTTTCTCCAAACCATTTTTATCCGGTATTAGACCTTCCCAGCAATGCCCCAAGACTCGCCAACCCACCCGCAAAAAAGCACAACACCCCCAAACAGCCAAAAAGCAAAAATGGAAAATCTCATACTTACAATATTTATCACAAGAAATGCGCATGCGCGGGCGACTGCGCATGCGCATTAGTATCCAAGATGGCGGCGCGGTTACCAGAGGGAGCCCCGGAGACGCAGCCGAACAAGGTAAGTGCTGTTTATTCCTTTTAAAAACATTATTTAAGTATTTAGGAAGGGCGGAAGGGAGGGCGGGTAGTATTTAGTGAGGGCTGGAGGGAGGCGGGTGGCGCGTAGTGGGGCTATGCAAAGTGCGTGGGTGGACGTAGTTTCTGTCCCACTTCGCGTAGCTTCGCGTAGCTTCGCGTAGCCCCACTACGCCTACTACGCCCAGGCTCAATCCATACCCAGCAGTGCTCCCAGACCCCGAAACCCACCCACAAACACCAGGAAGCCCCCCAAACAGGCCCCCAAAAACGCTAAATTAAGCAAAATGTCAGAAAAAGCAAAAACTTTTTCCTCATGCATTTGGTCTAAACCAGTTTTATCCGGTATTAGACCTTCCCAGAAATGGCCACAGAGTCGTCAACCCAGGCGAAAACAAGTAGAAGACCCCCAAACAGCCAAAAAGCAAAAGTACAAAAATGGGGACTTAGTCATTTTCAGGGCAATTTCCAAAATCACTCCGCGCGCGCTCTGAAGCTAGGCCCTAACTCCCCTCTGCCACCATGGATTTGCTTCAAACCTCTTGCAATCAAAAGTATCCATACCCAGCAGTGCTCCCAGACCCTGAAACCTATACACAAACACCAGGAAGCCCCCCAAGCAGGCCCCCGAAAACATGATAGTGAGCAAAAAGGCAAAAAAGTTTTCAAGTCTTATTTTGTCCAAACCAGTTTTATCCAGTATTAGACCTTCCCAGCAATGCCCCAAGACCCGCAAACCCAACCGCAAAAAAGCACAACACCCCCAAACAGCCAAAAAGCAAAAATGGAAAATCTCATACTTACAATATTTTTCGGCCTTCTGTCCAAATGCGCTGTGCAGCTAGGTCATGACTCCACTTTTCCACCATGGATGTCCTAGAAAACAAATGCAATCAACTTTAGACTGTGCCAACAGTGCTCCCAGAACCCGAAACCCACCCACAAACACCAGGAAGCCCCCCAAACAGGCCCCAGAAAACATGATAGTGAGCAAAAAGGCAAAAACGTTTTCAAGTCTGATTTTGTCCAAACCACTTTTATCCGGTATTAGGCCTTCCCAGCAATGCCCCAAGACCCGCCAACCCACCCACAAAGAAGCACAACACCCACAAACAGGCAAAAAGCAAAGATGGAAAATCTCATACTTACAATATTTTTCGGTCTTCTGTCCAAACGCGCTGTGCAGCTAGGTCATGACTCCACTTTTCCACCATGGATGTCCTAGAAAACAAATGCAATCATTATTAGACTGTGCCAGAAGTGCTCCCAGACCCCGAAATCCACCCACAAACACCAGGAAGCCCCCCAAACAGGCCCCAGAAAACATGATAGTGAGCAAAAAGGCAAAAACGTTTTCAGGTCTGATTTTGTCCAAACCACTTTTATCCGGTATTAGACCTTCCCAGCAATGCCCTAAGACCCGCCAACTCACCCTCAAAGAAGTAGAACACCCCCACAAGAGAAGAGTCTTTCTTCATTGGGCGTAATCCAGCCCTCTGCTTTGAGGGAAATAGGAGTCTGGAGGAGGAGGATAGAGGAGCATGTTCTTGTGAACTTGTGAACCTGGGGAATGCAGACTCCGGCACCTTCAAATCAATAAGCAAATAAGTAAAGACAGTTCTGCTGATGGGCTTGTTTTTGTGATTAGGTGATTAAAGTTTTTATTTATATTAACTGTGCAAAACAAAGAAATACAGACACACAGGAATAAAAATGAATAAGGACGAAAAAGAAAGTTATTGATTCATTGGCTCATTTTCAGGGCTCGGAGTCAGGGAATAAGAGTTCGTCCTCATACTCTGCGAATTCAGGCGGAAGTAGGTCACCTAACAGAGAAGAAATTCCCTCATCTAAGTTGCTGTCCTCCTCGTCTTCTTCCGGCATGTATTCTCGTACTTTGTAATCTGGTGGTATGAGGTGCTGATTCATCTTGATCATTGTTAACCTCTCCACATTTTTGGGCGAGAGGCGGGTCCTTTTGCAAGTTACAATGCCACCAGCAGCACTGAAAACACATTCAGAAGACACGCTTGCGAGTGGGCAAGACAAGCAGTTTATAGCCAGGTTGGAGATCTCTGGCCACAATTCTTTTTTCCCATGCCAATACGCCAATGGGTCATCATTAACATAGACCTCTGTGGAGTCATTCAGATAGTCCTGCACCATCGACTCAAGGTTCTCCACGGTTCCTCCACTTTGCTTACTTTTTGCTGGGACCTTTTGAGAAGCAAACCCAAGCTGAGTTAGCCAATCCTCTTCTTCACCTAATGTTACTGTTGTGTCTGGTGCAGATGATCCGGTTGCCGGTGTCTTTAACGGCTGAGAGGTCACTTCTGCCACAGCCACAGGTGCAGAAGTGGATTCTTTTGACTGGGGATGGCCTGCTGATGCTGATGTACTGCCTTTTCCTTCAATTTTCTGCCGTTCTCTTTCAAGCCTCATGGCTGACACAGCTAGCCAATGTTTGTACATTAAAACTTGTGCGTCACCAAAAGCAAAGAATGCTCTGCCTGCCAGTGCCTTTTTGTAGCGTGGATCCAGAATAGTAGCACAAATGTAATGCGGTTCTGAGTGGATCATTTGAAGACGTTCATCGCCAAGTAGGCGCTGTAATAATTTCTCCGCCAAAACAGAAGCTTCTTGCTTTTCTTCATCTTTTTCAAATATAGAAGACACCGCCTTCAGTTGGTGCTCTAGCATGCGCAACAATGGGATATCTTTTCCCAAATTACAGTCCTCCCTGCTGACTGCACGCATGAAGTCCTCAGAAGGATGAAGCATGTCTGTCAGGCTTTTAACTAGCTCCCATTGCGCCACATCTATCCTCAGGTCCTTCGGAGCTGTACCCAGTGTTAAGAAATACTGATCGAGTACCCTAAACTGCTCATACAGACGCTCAAGCATGTAGAAGGTTGAGTTCCAACGTGTTGGCACCTCCTGGATGAGTGCTTTCACTGGCATTCGACAATCATGTAGCAGGCCCCTCAGATGCTTCCGGGCCTTAAAAGAATGGCTGAAATGGTTGCACATTCTTCGGCAGGTGGTCACTAACTCGCACACTGGACTTTCATCACTAAAGAATTTTTTAACAACCAGGTTTATACAGTGCGCCAAACACGGCACTCTGAAATATTTACCCAGCTCCATGGCCTTAACTACATTGGCGCCATTATCCGTGGAAACATAACCAATCTTGCATTTTTTTTGGGACAGCCATTGAAAGACCTTTGTGTTAAACTCCTTCAAAATGTTTTCTCCTGTATGACTTGTCTTCATGCCAAACATGGCTAGTGTTGCATGTTTCCGAGCAGCATTAAAAACGTTGCCGGGTCAACACCTGCCCTTAGCATTGCTGTAACTCCTGAAGAAGAGACCCAGTGTACAGTGATGCACATGTAAAGTGCCTGCGCCACTGGTCCACATGTCTGTTGTCAGATGTATATTGTGAACAGCACTCTTCTGCAAAGCTGCCCCAATCACCTCCAGCACATCTTCATGTAGTGCTGGAACCGCAACTCTGGCAAAATAGAACCGGCTACAAACCTTCCATTTAGGGCTGAGCATTGCCACTAATTTTAGAAAACCAACCCCTTCCACAAAAGAAAAAGGGAGAAGGTCCAGAGCTAGCATTTTAGCCAGCTTAGTGTTATACAGACGCGTCAGTGGGTGGTTGCGATCAAATGGCGCTTCTGAAAAAAACATGGTTCTAATGGTGGGCTGGACCATTTTACGGGATGATGATGAAGACTTCTTCGACCCAGTTACGCTCGGTGATGATGAACTTTTTCGCATTGGTGTCTCACTCTTTCCCACACTCTTAGTGTGGCAAACAGGGGGTGTGCTGCTGACAGGGGTACTGGGTGTAAGTGAAGTGTTTGACGCTTCTTCCTCCTCGTCATCATCAAATGAAACATCAACGTATACAGTTTGTTGACTTCCAATTTGGGCTTCCTTGATCTCCTTTAGGTGCGCAAACCATTGGACAGCGTGCTGTCTCTCAAGATGACCTCTCTGGCCTCCGGTACCATAGTTGGTACCAAACTTACCACGACTAACTGCAAGCTTACAAATGCTACAAATGGCTATGTTTTTCCTTTTTGGGCAAACACTAAAGAAGTCCCAAACTGTGGACTTGAAATGTCTGTGGTGGGCGGAGGAGGCAATACTGGTGGTCATGCTGCTAATGCCAGATGAAGTGGAGGATGTGTGTTGCCGAACTTTACTACGTTGTGCACTTGCACCACCACTAATTGAGGTCAAGGTGGATGAAGGTCCGTTCTGGCGAGAACGAAATATGGAAGCGGTAGGTGGTGGTGTACTAGTTAACTTCAATGATGGTGTTCCCATTGCCTCCTCGTCGACAACATCACGCTCAGCAGCTTTTCGGGCTAGGGTCAAAATGTCTGTTTGCTGCATGCCCGCTGAGGCTGGAGTGGCGTGTATGATGATTGCATCGTCATCGTGAGAGTCTTCATCAGCAGGAGTAGTAGACGCCACTTCTTCTTCAGCACCACACTCCATAAGTACAAGAGTATTGGGACCTTCCTTTTACGCTTAGCTACCTTTGTCAGATCATGGTGTGCCTCAGTCTCAGACGGCAGTACTGGTTCCCAAGTTTGATCCATATCATCAGAAGGAGGTGGGCTTGAAGAAGATGTAGACACCATCCTTGATCTTTTCCTTGTTAGGGATGTGGAAGACAATGAATGATCAGGAGGAGTGGCTTCCTCAAATGATACCTCGGCTTGAATGTCGATTTCCTGATGTGTCCCTACTTCGGGAGAAACAACTATTGTGGGCACTTGTGCCCCTCCATGCACCTCTGCTTGCGCATCTCCTTGCGCTGCCTCTCCTTCCACATGTACTTGGGCTTGTACTTGCACATGTGGTTGTTGTTGCGGCTGTGGTTGTTGAACACTCGTCAGATGAGTTACAACAACCTGTGTTGATTGAGGGGCATTGCTGCTAATTTCTTGCGATGAGCCAACATCACTGGTCGATGGTGATTGAACAACTAGACTGGCTGCCTCAAGGGCTTGGACTTAAGTTGGCGTGGTGGGGGTGGCACTGAGCCCAATGGAGCGGGGGTGCTGCTCCCAGCTTGGTCCCCGGCAGATCCCACTGCTGCTGCAGGCGTACCTTTTTTTTTATTCCTAAAAATTGTGGCGGGCGGCACACCAGTCTCCTTGGTAACTTGCTTCTTCTGCTCCTTACTGGCAACTTTCTTGCTAGAGGAGCTACAGGGAACTTTCCTTGGGGCCATCTTCTTCAAAGGTCAGAACAGGAGGGCGCAGTTGCACGAGTTGCAGAGTTGTCTATGGCCAAACGTGACGTCGCGTGACATTATGCTGCACACACACACCGCTGCAGGACTTCTTCCTGGCACTGGTGGTTCTCTTCAGTCTTGTGCACCTAAAAGCAGTGAAAGACAGAGGAACATCAGTTATACACCCCAAAAAATCGAAAAACACATAAAAATCAGCACAATCCCATGCCATCCATGCCCTCAATGATGTTTAAATTCAAGACACCCCACAGAAAGACTAGGCCCATGCACCACTCACTACCCCGGGGCATAATGGATGAAAGCTAGGCAAAATGGGTGCAGGCCTGAGAACACTGCCTGCCTTCAAAATGGCCCCTTGCCCCCCAGCACATGGCCTGCATGGATCACTGAAATATTATCGACGGGCACATTATCGACTTACCAAAATATCGTTGAAAAATTATCGACGACAATACTATACTTATTACACAAACTACTAAATTATCGAGTAAACAATATCGAGTACTAACTATATCGAATACATAAATATCGCTTACATAAATATCGACTACAAATATATCGTTGGACATGAAATTAGCCCTAACACTACAAAAATATCGACTACAAAAATATAGACTACCACAATATCGTTAAAAAAAAAATATCGAGTTCATGTTTGTACACTTTTCTTTCTAAAATACCATCTTTATCATCAATAAAAGTCATTTCTCACTAAAAAATACATTTCACATATAATACCTGTTACTTACATAAAATTACTATTAATCCACATTTGCTATACATTCTATTACATGCATTTTATCATTTTCTAATATTCTTTGCATTTAACTAACATTTTCATTACTTATTTTCACATATAAATATATTTCATTTAAAAACGAACCTGCTTTAATGCAGGAATAACCACATACCACCATTCTCACATCAACAAACACTCCAATTAACTTAAAAAAATTCAAACTAGCCTATACTATGCTTCCTTACATCCTACAACCAATCAAATCAAAGCACACATAACACATATACTATAAAAGGGATACATGCATTCTACCATTTGTTGCTGCTACCTCTCTGGAAAGTAGATGCCAACACTTTGAAGATTTTGTTGCAGAATAAACATCTTTAAAGATCCAGCTCACTAGCTAATTAATCAAGTAAGTAACACAGCATTTTTGTAGAAAACTAAATTAGAAGTGCACTATTTTCCTTACATCTCCTAAGTCTTACACTTATTTTATTTTCATTTCTTCCTACTTTTCTGATAGAAACTACTCCAACACAATTCCTATTACATGGTCATATTTCTTCACGTGCAAAATCAGATAGTAAGTATATAATAATTCTCTGTTACACACCAACTGCTGTTTTTAAACACTAATTTACAAGAGTATTTAATTTTTAAAAACATTATATTTACAGATATACTGAAATTGTGCTATTTCTACAGCAAATACGATAAAACTACACTAATTACACATGTAAGTATAGATATGTTTGTTATAAAACTGCCAATTTCATTAATGCACATTTTTAAACAAGATATCTTGCTTTTTACATCTTCCCTATAGATCATTTGAAAGATCCAACATCAACTATACCAAAACACAAGAATACCCTTCTGAAAAATGTAAGTATAATTGTAATTTGCTAAAAAGTGGGCACAAAAAACGCTAACTATATTCTTAACACCATGTTATATATTTTGAATTGCCTCTACAGATATTCAGAAAACATCATACATCTATTCTACATATCATATGAAAACATCCTACACAAAATATACCAATATACAAGAATAACCTTGTAAAAAATGTAAGTATACTTGTAATTTCTCTAAAACTGCCGAAAATAACACAGACTATGTTCTTAACAACATGTTATCTATTTTATATTTCCTCTACAGATATTCTGAATACATCATACAGCTATTCTAACTACAACAAAGAAAACGACATATTTAGAAGTTAGTATACGTTTAAATCTGTTACATTTCCAAACTGTTCAGTATTAAAATTATAATATTTTGCTTTTATTTCTTCTATCTACTCTACAGATCATACCTATACTAAATTGATGTACTCCAGCAATTACTACTATTCTACTATTTAAACAAGTAAGTATATGTAATGTTTACATCAAATGCACTAGTAGGCAAAAATCACAACTGCTTTTGAGTAGGAAATACGTTTGTTATATGTAAACATTAACGTTGCTTTTCTATATTTTCATACCAACAGCAAATAAAGACATACATACAAGAACATCATTGAAAAGACATTTCTGCTTCTGTGACTACTACTTTGATTAACTGTAAGTATAAATGCATCAATAATGATGTTAGCACCACAAAAGTAAAAAAATGTGTTCTGATTTTGTTTCTTTCTACTCTTTCCCAGAACAAGTAAATCAAAATGACTGAAGGTGCAGAATTTGTCATGTCTCAGAAAAATAAATTACTATTATGCTACATGGGTTATGTGTATAATCAGGAGAGACAAAGTGGTAGAAAGGTTTTTTGGAAGTGTACAAAATATTACTCCAACAAATGTTATGGGAGGGCCACTACTGAGGAAACTAATGTGCTATTTACTAGAGAACATAATCATCCCCCAAATGTCACAGAAATTGAAATTAGAGATGCTTTAGAAAGTATTAAAAGTGCTGGTACACAAAGTGACAAACCCACCACACAAATCCTGAAAGAAGAACTGGTAAAAATCCCTGCCCATGCTTCAGGTCAACTACCCTCTATTGACTCCCTGAAACGCACAATTGCACGCACTAAACGACTCACTAGCACAACCCAACCCAACCCAACTTGTTTTGATGAAATTAATTTTTCACCCGAAATGGCCATCACACACAATAAAGATAAATTTATTCTTTTTGATAATGAAAGCAGTACAAACAGAATAATTATGTTTGCAACTGCAAGTAATTTACAAAAAATCCAACAGTGTCCCCAATGGATGATGGATGGAACATTTAAACCCTGCCCAAAACCTTTTTACCAACTGTATTCCATCCACGGTTTATACCATCATTCTAACATACCTTTCATTTACTGTTTGCTACCCAACAAACAGCAAACAACTTACACCGAAATTTTAAATGTTCTCAAAACGGAAATCAATAATTATTTTCCTGAAAAAATAATTATTGATTTCGAATTAGCTATGATTAATAGCATTTTGAGAACATTTCCCCACACAGCAATCCAGGGTTGCTATTATCATTTTAATCAGAGTATATGGAGGCATCTCCAAAAATCTACTTTAAGTATACTATACTCTACAGATAGCACCTTTGCCTATCAAGTTAAAAAGTTAATAGCCCTGGCCTACGTCCCTGTTACAGATGTTGCTGAACATTACAATTTATTAATTGACAGCGCATATTATAAGAGGAATGAGGATAAACTAACACCATTGCTAGACTATTTTGAAGACACTTGGGTGGGAAGGTTGCACAGATCAGGACATCGACGCCAGCCCAAATTCCAAATCCCTTGGTGGAATGTCTATCTCAGTACTTTAAACCAAGAGGCTAAAACCAACAACAGTGTTGAAGGGTGGCATAATGCTTTCCAAGCAACTACAAACAGAGGCAAACCCACATTCCATAACCTTCTAGAAGCTTTGAAAAAAGAACAAAGCTATCAGGAACTAAGAATGGAACAATCAGTGTCACAAATAGGTCCAAAACTCACTAAACAAACCCAACAAATGTTCCGACTACTTCAAAGTCAAGTCACGTTATACCCTACAACTAGAGGATTAGAATACCTGGCAATAATAGCAAAAAGTCTACTATAAAAATGTAAAGTAAATATACAAATGTCTTCTTACAATAATAATAAAAATTACATGTCATAAACATATATAATGAATTATAAATAAAACATATTTGTTTGCCAATTTTTTTAAATTTATGTTAAAAAATTCGTAACAAATATGCAATGTTTATAATTTTTTATAACATACACATAACATTAAAAATCGACATTTCCCACCCAATCAAAATTGTAAAATAAATACTTACAATTTTTGGACTTGAGAGACGCAATCAAGGAAAAATCAATCCATACAATCCAATCCAATATCTTACTATTCCAATATGGGAAACCCTCAAAAACCCGAAAATAAAATGTAAAACGTAAAAAAACGCTCCAGGAAATCCCGAAAACAGTAGTGTGGACACTTTAGGATTTAAAGTTATATACACACTATTTTAAAAAAACGGTCACGCATATCAATTTATCAATCCAAATCGAAACCCTCAAAAAAACCCGAAAAAGGTTTAAAAAGTGTAAAAACCGCTCCTGGCAAACACGAAAAATAGGAGATAAATGTCAAAATATAAGCATAATAACTTAAACATTAGTTTCTCCGTTAAAAAAACACGCTTCCTTCCATGTAGTTTTCATGCGAGGAACCGAAACCTGTAAAATAACAGACATAACGAAAGCCACCCACAAATACCCCCTTCACATTTGTAAATATAGTAACAATTAACATTAACCATGTAAGAAGACATTTCCGAACACTTAAAATTAGACTTGAAGGAAAAAAAGCACGACACATCTATAACGGAGACTTTTCACCCAAACGCTACTTAAACTATTAATACATACACCAAAAAACACTACAGAGTTCGATTATACCCTCAAACATGACCACTTACTTATAATTTGTAGTTAAAAATAACCTTACCTCTCTCCATGCGAAGCAACTCCCAACCGCGAGCTTCTCCAGTCCTGAATGGAGCGCAATAACCTTACGCGGTAAAAAAGTAGTCCCCTTAACCCATTTGTGTAAAAGGATAATAGAATAAACAATGTCATATGGAAAATATATAATACATACACATGTATAATGTAACAAATTAATACACTATACTCATGAACATTTTTCCTTTATTAACAAAAATAAATATATTTAATATAAATTAATATATAATATTTATTATATATTAATAATATTAAATAATTATGTAAGACTTTGAATAAAAGATGTAAATATTTTGTTATTGTGTATATTGATATGAATAATTTTGTGTATAATTTTAATAAAACATTATAAATGTTTATGGTAATAATTAATAATGATAAATAATATAACTTATTTATTGTTATTAATATAACTATTAGAACCATTTAGTATATAAAGAATGGCCTGAAAAAAAGTATCTATTTTATCTGTGAATGTATATATTTTTGTTAATAATAAATGAATGTTTATGTTTATTAATTAATAATATTAATAATTAATAAAATAATTATTATTTTTATTAATTATTACACAAAGTTTTATAAATATTTCTAACTATAACAAAAGTATATAATTGCTTTACTAATATTTGGTCAATACCAGATATTACAATTAAACATATTGTTTCCCTATACAATTATAAACTTTACTACCAAATCGATTTATATGTTTTATGTAAAAACAACATTTTGTGAAATATACACCAATAAAATGTTTTTTTGTATTTCAATTTATCCTAACAAATGTAATAATAGTCATGTTACTTGTTAAAAAGAAAAATGTATTATATATATTTTATTATATTAATATTTAATATTAACATTATTAAATATTAATGTAAGAAATGTATAACAAATCATTATTTTATGTATTTCTATATAAATACTTTAAATTGTAAGTGACTGATGGGAATATGTAAAATTTACTGAAAGAATCTAGTAATCAAACTTTTTTTTTACATTGACAACATGTATATAAATGTAAAGATGTTATTCTGTGAATAATAAAAGTCAAAAAAATGTGATGTTATATTTGTTTGTGATTGTATTGTAGTACACAATAAAAAATTAAAAAATTGTTTAATAAAGTTATTTGAAAACATCTATGTTGCATTAATTTTTAATATTAAAATACAGTAATGAACAAATGTATACAAATGTGCTGCACACTGACAAATTTTATATGTATTATTACTACTACAGTCAATCTAATATCATAGAAGCTGCAGGACACTAGCAAAAAATTGTTTACTATTCCTACTACACTCAAGGTAATACCATAAAATGTGGTGGAGACTAACCAATGTTTTTTTATTAATCCAACTCCAGTGTAGGTAATATTACTGATGGTGCTGGACACCAACCAATTAATAATTAGAATTCCAACTCCACTCTAGCTACTGTCTGGAAACATGCTAATACATATATTGTTTTGATCAAAATAAAGCGTACTAATGTAAAGTTATAATAATAGCTATTTTCATGTAATAGATTTAATGTATCAGTGTTAATTTACACTATACATCAGCACTCTAAAATACCCAAAACTGTCCCAAAACACTAAAAAGACCCCTTCACCCTAAAGGCCAAAACTGACCCTGAACCCTACAAATACCCCTTTACCCACAAACTGAAAACTGACCCTGAACCCTACAAATACCCCTTTACCCACAAACTGAAAACTGACCCTGAACCCTACAAATACCCCTTCACCCACAAACTGAAAACTGACCCTGAACCCTACAAATACTCCTTTCCCCACAAACTGAAAACTGACCCAGAACCCTACAAATACCCCTTTACCCACAAACTGAAAACTGACCCTGAACCCTACAAATACCCCTTTACCCACAAACTGAAAACTGACCCTGAACTCTACAAATACCCCTTCACCCACAAACAGAAAACTGACCCTGAACCCTACAAATACTCCTTTCCCCACAAACTGAAAACTGACCCAGAACCCTACAAAAACCCCTTTACCCACAAACTGAAAACTGACCCTGAACCCTACAAATACCCCTTCACCCACAAACAGAAAACTGACCCTGAACCCTACAAATACTCCTTTCCCCACAAACTGAAAACTGACCCAGAACCCTACAAAAACCCCTTTACCCACAAACTGAAAACTGACCCTGAACCCTACAAATACCCCTTCACCCACAAACTGAAAACTGACCCAGAACCCTACAAATACCCCTTTACCCACAAACTGAAAACTGACCCTGAACCCTACAAATACCCCTTTACCCACAAACTGAAAACTGACCCTGAACCCTATAAATACCCCTTTACCCACAAACTAAAAACTGACCCTGAACCCTACAAATACCCCTTCACCCACAAACTGAAAACTGACCCTGAACCCTACAAATACTCCTTTCCCCACAAACTGAAAACTGACCCAGAACCCTACAAATACCCCTTTACCCACAAACTGAAAACTGACCCTGAACTCTACAAATACCCCTTCACCCACAAACTGAAAACTGACCCTGAACCTCTAAAAAACTCCTTTACCCACAAACTGAAAACTGACCCTGAACCCTACAAATACCCCTTTACCCACAAACTGAAAACTGACCCTGAACCCTACAAATAGCCCTTTACACAAGAACTGAAAACTGACCCTGAACCTCAAAAAAACCCATTTACCCACAAACGTAAAAATTTTCCAAATCCCACTAAATACACCTTTACTCACGAACAGAAAAATGACCAGGAACCCTAAAAAATTAACCTATAACAAAAACTAAGAAACTGAGCCTGAACACTATAAATAATAATGAACACAACATTAAACATGAATATATAATAAAAAATTAATATTTTACAAAAACATTAATAAAATATATTATCACATTAGCTATAATAATAATTTTGATTAATTAATATTGTTTAATTCCAATTAATTAATTAACATCAACATAAATTAACACATTACATTGAAATGTATCCAATTAATGTAATTAAGTCATTATTCTAAATTAATTACCAATTAATTTTTTTAAATGATATGCAATATATTAATTACATCATTAACTATTTATAATTAATGGGTTAGCAATTTATAAATGTAAATAATATGCTAATTCTTTATAAAATAAATCACTAATTATTAATAATTAATAACCAATGTATCAATTAAAATCATATACAAATCAATTTATAAAAATAATAATTAATAATAATTAATTAATCAATTAATCAATTAAATTATATGCTAAATAATCAATTAAACAATTAACTAATTAATATTAATTAATTACCAATTAAAATCTAATTAAAACAATTACCAAACATATATTAAATAATTAATTATTATTAAATTACTTCCCACCCTATTCCCCTATAAACCCACAACCCGCTCCTAAACATTAAGTACTATTTTTTTATATATTATATATATATTATTTTATAAAATCAATATTTTCTAACATTTTCTCGATATTTTTTACTTTCACTATATTTCGATATTTTGTCTGGTCGATATTTTTGAGTCGATATTTTTGTATTCGATATTTTTGGGTCTTTTTTACAGTCGATATTTTGTCCAACGATATTCCTATAGTCGATATTTAGTTAATGTCGATATTTTTCCGTCGATATTTTGTCAATTCGATATTATGTAGTCGATATTATGTCCAGTTACCGGCCTGCATGTACCAGCACTCAAAATGGCCCCCACCCACATGGCCAGTCGCCAACAGCAGCCGAAAAAATCGAAAAACACACAAAAATCAGCACAATCCCATGCCATCCATGCCCTCCATGATGTTTACATTAAAGAGACCCCACATAAAGACTCAGTCCATGCACCACTGAGTACCCCTGGGCAAAAGGCCCCAACAGCAGCCAAAAAAAAACAAAAAACACACAAAAATCAGCACAATCCCATGCCATCCATGCCCTCAATGATGTTTAAATTCAAGACACCACACAGAAAGACTAGACACAACAAGGAATACATAGTAAAATGCCATGATGGACCTATTGATAGGTCAAGCTGAACCCCAGTAAGTAACCTATGCAGAAGAAAAGAAAGACCTATGATAAGAACCTCCATCATAGATAAAACGTGCTTACGAAAAAGTTATGTGTGAAATCAGGGTTATGCAAGAAACATTTTTGCAGTTGTGCGAGTTGTAATCCCAGTTAAAAGTGAGAATATGACTACCTAATGCTTTCTGAGCGTACTTACTTCTAAAAAAGTTGTATCTCTTACACGGACAAAAGAATGTCCTGGATAGTGTCTGTGAATGCGCAATATGATACTGGTACTACCTGTAGAAGAACAAATGCCTCTGATTAGGAGATTAACTCCCTTAGCAATATGCTTAATGTTATATTCACGAAAAATGGAACTCTTAAAAAATATTAATTAATGTAGTCTCCTGCTGAACTAATGTTATTATTGCTGTATGAATTTGTTGCCAACAGTTGCAATGAGCGTAATCGTTATGAATTAATCGTGGCTATGATCCCTTGCTAGATTAATGTTAAAATAACTCTATCACTCTGCCGCCTAATGTGCGACTGAAAAGTTAGAAAACCATTGCCTCGTCGAAAACGGGTAACTAGGAAAACCAACTACCCATGGACTCACCGAAGTACAAAGCAAGTAGCAACTTCTGTGATATGCTTGTTATTTAAAGCAGTGAAGTGACTCTATAGAAAAGAAATATGAAAACTTGTATGAGTGCTGAGAACGTATTTTAAAAAAATAGATACACCAGTTATTCTAAATTAATAGTGACCTCCAGATCGACACTCACCAAAACCTTTTAACGTAAGTCCGTATTCAATTTTCTACTCGATGGTCACAAACCGCGCTCTGAAAAAAAGAGTCGCCATGAATAACTAAGCTATTTTTCTAAAAGAGACTAATGCCACGTTCACTCCCTGCGGAAGCTACACTCACCGTTTGTGATCCGTGTACCTCCTAGTCAGCTGGGTTTGACAAGCGAAATGCACGGAAGGGACGCAAGCCCGTATAAAAAACGGCGCGGGCTCCCGATACTTGACCAAACAGCAAACAGCACACACACTTGTTAAAATAGTTTAACTTTAGAATAGTTGAGTACAAAATAAGGAGTGCGCAGGCAATTTCAACTTACATTAAAGAGACCCCACAGAAAGACTCAGTGCATGCACCACTCACTAGCCCTGGGCAAAAGTCCCCAACAGCAGCCAACAAAATCGAAAAACGCACCAAAATCAGCACACTCCCATGCCATGCATGCCCTCAATGATGTTTAAATTCAAGACACCCCACAGAAAGACTAGGCCCATGCACCACTCACTACCCCTGGGCATAAAGGATGAAAGCTAGGCAAAATTGGTGCAGGCCTGAGAACACTGCCTGTCTTCAAAATGGCCCCTTGCCCCCAGTACATGGCCAGGGCCTGTCTGTACCAGCACTCAAAATGGCCCCCACCCACATGGCCAGTCCCCAACAGCAGCCAAAAAAATCGAAAAACACACAAAAATCAGCACAATCCCATGCCATCCATGCCCTCCATGATGTTTACATCAAAGAGACCCTACAGAAAGACTCAGCCTATGCACCACTCACTAGCCTTGGGCAAAAGGCCCCAACAGCAGCCAAAAAAATCGAAAAACACACAAAAATCAGCACAAGCCCATGCCATCCATGCCTTTAATGATGTTTAAATTCAAGACACCCCACAGAAAGACTAGGAGCTTGCACCACTCACTACCCCTGGGCATAAAGGATGAAAGCTAGGCAAAATGGGTGCAGGCCTGAGACCACTGCCTGCCTCCAAAATGGCCCCTTGCCCCCAGCACATGGCCAGGGCATGTCTGTACCAGCACTCAAAATGGCCCCCACCCACATGGCCAGTCCCCAACAGCAGTCAAAAAAATCAAAGAACACACAAAAATCAGCACAATCCCATGCCATCCATGTCCTCCATGATATTTACATTAAAGAGACCCCACAGAAAGACTCAGTCAATGCACCACTCACTACCCCTGGGCAAAAGGCCCTAACAGCAGCCAAAAAAATCCAAAAACACACAAAAATCAGCACAATCCCATGCCATCCATGCCCTCAATGATATTTAAATTCAAGACACCCCACAGAAAGACTAGGCCCATGCACCACTCACTACCCCTGAGCATAAAGGATGAAAGCTAGTAAAATGGGTGCAGGCCTGAGAACACTGCCTGCCTTCAAAATGGCCCCTTGCCCCCAGCACATGGCCAGGGCCTGTCTTTACCAGCACTCAAAATGGCCCCCACCCACATGGCCAATCCCCAACAGCAGCCAAAAAAATAAAAAAAACACACTAAAATCAGCACAATCCCATGGCATCCATTCCCTCCATGATGTTTACATTAAAGAGACCCCACAGAAAGACTCAGTCCATGCACCACTCACTAGCCCTGGGCAAAAGTCCTAAACAGCAGCCAACAAAATCGAAAAACACACAAAAATCAGCACAATCCCATGCCATCCATGCCCTCCATGATGTTTACATTAATGAGACCCCACAGAAAGACTCAGTCAATGCACCACTCACTAGTCACTACCTCTGGGCACAAGGCCCCAACAACAGCCCAAAAATCGAAAATTCTGAAACTGTAGTTGCAGCAACTGTAATGCCCCAAACAAACTTAAAGAAAACCCTTATAAAACCGCTCCTCAAATAACCCACCTTTGACAAGGAAGAACTTAAAAGTTACCGCCCTATTGCCAGTCTCCCACTACTAGCAAAAATAGTGGAAAAAATCATGAAAGCCCAACTCTCTTCCTTTATTGAGGAAAATAAATGTCTGGATGAATCTTAGTTTGGCTTCCGCCGATTCCATGATACTGAGACCGCCTTGGTCAAAGCGGCGGATGATATTTGATCCATTCGGGATGCAGGAGGTACAGCTGTCCTGATCCTGCTGGATCTATCGGCGGCCTTCGACACGGTCGACCATGCCACCTTGGTCGACCGTGTCGAGGGCATAGGCATCCGAGGTAATGCTAAAAATCTCCTTGCCTCCTTCCTGGCTAACAGGACCCAGGTCGTCACTGTTGGACCTTTTGAATCCTCCCCCCTGTCACTGCCATGTGGAGTTCCCCAAGGCTCATCCCTAAGTCCGACACTATTCAACATTTATGTGTCGGACCTTGCCAAAGTCATCAGGGCACACGGGATGAGCCTTACCTCCTACGCAGATGACACCCAATTGGTCCTCGCCGTCAAGAATGACGGGCTACAAATAGCCAACAAGTTCAATCAGGGCATGCTGGCAATTGGGAGCTGGATGGCCCACAATTGCCTGAAATTAAACTCCGATAAATAGGAAGTTGTAATTTTTGTCAATCTATCCCCGGAGTGGTCCCCCCTCTGGTGGCCATCATCCATGGGCCAGCCCCCAGACCCGGTCAACAAGGTGAGGAACCTGGGAGTAGTGTTCGACAACCGTCTGAACTTTTTACCACATGCAAACCAGATTTCCTCCTCAGCCTTTCACAAATTAAGGCTTATTAAGAAAATTCTGCCTTTCCTACCCGAAAACGCCGGCAAAACATTGGTGAGCTCCCTGGTCCTGTCTACCCTGGATTATTGCAACGCTTTGTTCCTAGGTGCCCAGGAGAGAGTGCTATCAAAAATGCAGGCTATTCAGAACGCAGCCGCCAGGCTCCTAGGGCGAATTCCCAAATACCAACCGGTGTCACCCACCATAAGACAGCTTCACTGGCTACCGGTGAAGATGAGGATTAAGTTCAAGTCTCTGTGCCTGGTTTACAAGGCTTTACATAATGCTGGACCCGTGTTTTTCACCCAGAACCTAATCCCCTACAGCCCTTCCAGAACACTGCGCTCATCCAGTTCCTTTGAATTGGTGGTCCCCTGAACCGAATCTGTCAACTGGGGTGACAGAAGATTTCTCGTAGCCGCACCGAAACTGTGGAACACACTGCCTCACTCAATTAAGACCAGCACCTCCCTCTGGTCTTTCCGTAAACAACTTAAAACCTGGCTCTTTACTCAATGAACATCAGCCCCCCTTGTTGGTTAAACACCGCAGTAACTTAGCGCCGAGATGCCCAAGGGCTTTCGTTCGCGCTTTACAAATGCTGTTATGAATAAATAAATAAAATATACTTGTGAAATTTCTAATCCAAAAGTGAACCAAAGAAAGTCAAAAAGGCCTCTAATCCAAATATCCAGCAGCATCCACAAAAAGTAATCCTTCCAGGTCAAGATCCAAATGAAAGTGACCAGCACATGAAGAAAGCCCTGGAACAGGAACAGGAAGTTGGAGACTGTGGGGCACCTCCTTCCTCCCACCCCCCGCCCCCCAAAATGGACTCCTTGCAAAAAAAAAGTGCAGGCAAATGTCAATCTGAGGAGTTATTCTGATAAAAATAATCATTTTTCAGAAGATTTATGCTGCTTGTGACGAAGCAGACATTTATATGATACCAAATACATATGTTTTCAGGCCTATAGTCTTCTTTGAACTACTAAAGAAAGACACCAGCAGAAATCCACAGAGTGGTCGCACGCTCCATTCTGTGTGTCAGTCAGCTGCAACGTGCAGAGCGAACACAAGGCTTCCGAGAAATGACATGCCAGCTTCCAGCTTTTAGCTTGCTATTGCCAAACCTCATATCTCCAGTAAAAGATGTCGACATGACCTGCCCTAGCTGGTCAAATACGTGCAAAACCCACGTACACTAGAAACGCAGATTTCACCTTTATGGAAAAACCCAATTCTGCTCTCGTAGATGACACGTGGGTAATGTAGGCACCCTTAGAGCCTTAAAAGGGTATCACACCATATGTGCACTTCACTGATTGGTCTAGCAGGTCATAGCCTGATCCAGATTACATATGCTATGATGCCCATCCTGTGGGGGCATATACCTATAAAATGTCTCTGCACTGTCATACCAATTGGGCACTCAGTGAGCTTTGCTGAGGTCTCCGTGTGCACGTATCTTGCATTGTGATTACTTTCTAATTGGGTTCCCAATAAATCTTGCATACTCAAACATGCTGAGAGCGAATTGTTTATTTTACTGTTGTCATTGATCTTTTATTCTTGCAGTTAAACATTGAGGCTTCTACACTTGCTGGTGGATTTCTTGTGCAGAATTGCAAATTTTGTAATTTCGAGAGTGCGAGATTGTTGCTGCCCGCCGCATCTACGTGTTTGCAATTGCGAACTCCCGCGATACGTGATCACGGCGTACTCGCGTTGACAAACTCTCGCTGTGCAAGGTGCCAAGCCGTGATGACGTAATCATGGTCGCCAAACCTCCGCGGGATCCCGCAGCAAGATCCAAAATGGCGCAGCACTCGCAAAATATTGAGAAAAACAACTCGGCAAACGCTGAATGACAGTAAGTGAACGCCGCGTGCCGCAATATTGTATCACCAAGCAAAAAAATCCGCTGCGTGTGAATTTGCGGATTTTCGGCAAATTCGCATGAGTTTGCGGATTGCGAATTTACCGAAAATCCGCAAAATCCGCGAGAGGATCGGATTTTCCGCCCATGCTTAGTAACAGGCATCCTCCTTTGTCTGGCCATATAGGGATATAGGCCGGCTTGAGTTCATTGTTTTCCGGGCCTTACCCTTGTGCCTGTGATGAGTGACCATGTGGTTGGGGACCATTTTGGGATGGAGGTGGTAGTGTGTTGTTTTGTTTTTGCCAGATAGGTCTGTGATTATTTCCATTGTTCCTCTTTGATTACTGCTCCTATTCTTCAATTCCCCGCCTCGGCGGGTCTTGGGCTCAAAATTCCACGGACCTGATAATTCTCGCCTCAGTGCCTACTCCAATCATGGAGTCCCACTCTGCAACTTTGGAAAATAGCTTGCTTAATCTCAACAACGGCCCCCACAACACTAAGGATGCCTGGCCTCCACCTTGGGGGTGCCCAGGAGTGGACGCCTCACAGGGAAAGCCAGGATGGGTTCCAAAGCGGTATTCGTACAAGCGCCTTGAGACCCTTGCGGGTGAGTAGTGCGCTATACAAGTATCAATTTACATTTACATTTACATCCCCATTGCCAGCTGCAGGTCCCTGATGCTGCAACCATCCCACATGATGCACAAATTAAGGAAAAACAGGTTCCAATTCCACTAGATTTGTATTTTAGTTCTTTGCTATTCTTAATCTTAATGAATGTACACTGGTAGTAATTAAATTAAGCACAACAAATTCCACGTTTGACTGATGTTCTTCTGCCTTCTTTGCTTGTCGGTGCACAAAAGACTGAGGAGGAGGTGTCTGTCATCATCGCCTGTTGTACTGCCAGACAGACGTCCTGCTGTTGTACGTGACCTGTGGTGTGACCTGACCAGACACCTCTGCAACTTGTGCAACTGTGTGCTGCTGGCATCTGTAGAAGATGGGCCCAATGAAGCAGGTACCAGGTCCTCCAAGACCAAGAAAGCTGCTGAGAAGAAAAAGGAAGAACAGAAGAAGGAAGGGACACTTAAGTCTGGTGTTGACCCCCAAATCTTTTTAGGGAAACTAAAAAGTACGCCTGCATCAGAGGTGTCCGGGAGCAAGCTGGGGGCAGCACCTCCGCATCAGTGGGCCCAACCCACCAACCCAGGCCCAAGCACATGAGTGTGGAAGAGGTAGCCAACCTAATGATAGAAAGCAGTGATGCTGAGCCTGTCCTATCTCATAGTAGTACACAATCAACTCATGAGGGAACACAGCAGATAAGTGGTGAACAACAACAACCGCAACCACCGCCCGCAATAGTGGTTGTTGTTCCTCCCGAAGTAGGGGCAGTTCAGGAAATTGAGCCTCATGCAGAGGAAGAAGAAGAGGAAGCCACTCATTCTGGAGATCCATTGTCTCCCAAATACCCAGCAGGGAAAAGGAGGGTTAGTCCATCAAGTTCTTCAGCAAGAATCCCTTCTGATGATCTAGATCTCACTTGGGAGCCACAGAAATCTGAGCATGAGAGGGAGACACATCCCAAGACCAGGCTAGGGAAAAATAAGGTTCCAGAAAGCCTTAGACTTATGGAGGACGATGTAGAACAGCAGGATAATGATGATGAAGAACCAGTTATCACGAAGATCATTCCCGGCCCGAGGACATAGAGACCAACATCATTGAGCTATCCAGAATGGCTGCGAGTGTGACTAGGGATGTAGCATGCATACCTCCAACACAGGCAATGCCAACACAACCTCTAGCTTCCATATTTACATTAGCAAAGGGCCTGCAGCGTCCAATATCCAGCACAAGCACCACATCTGTAGAAATAGGTAGTGGTACTGTACAGCCACAGAGTCAAATTCAACACACACCCTCCAGCTAATCCAACATTGGAAGTGGCACCTCTAGCAGTATCTGAGAAAAGGGTTTTTAGTCAGGTTCAAGAAAAAGGGGCACAGCTAAGTATTAGCGCAAAAATATTTGGCGATTCTTGGTAGAATGTGAGGTGCAAAGAGGGTGAGAGGATGAGCTCTATAACCCCTCAATGTAGTTTCGGCTCAAGCTATCACTGTGTATAGTAAAAGACAAAAACCTATGATCACTCTAATTCATAAACAGTGGTGTCAATGTAGACATTTGAGACAATGGAGACAAAGCCTTTCATTTGCAAACAAATAATTGTTTTTCTTGGAATCAGTCGTTGGAAAAGGTGTCTTTAATGGGCAAAAGAACCAGCCCGCCCAGCTGACCCGCCCTCTCGTCCCCCTTCTTATGACGCCCCCAGAGCGACCGCGCAGCGGACACTCGCAGCGGGAGCACCGATTGAGCGCTGAAGGTGCGCCAAAGGTAAGCCCGTCTGCGCCCGTCCGCGCGTGGACCACGCCCAGCGCCAGGACCCCTGGCCCCCGCAGACACCAGCACACCCGCCGGACGTACGTTGCCGCCACCATCAACGCACTCAACGCCGGGTGAATCCCAGGATGCTACCGAGCCAACCCGAGACGCACCCACGGACCCTTCTGCTGCAACGTCTGCAAGTTCACCTGCATCCGGACCAGCACTACTCCTGCACCAACCAAGACGAGCAACAGCAGCAGCCACCTGAAATGCATCCTGCTCAACACCCGCTCTGTCCACAGACACACCATCGAGCTCTGGAACCTGCTCGACACAACCTCACCAGACGTCGCCTTCCTCACGGAAACCTGGATGAACGCCTCTTCAGCGCCCGACATCGCCATCGCCATCCCAGACGGCTACAAGATCATTCGAAGGGTCCGCATCAACCAGACCGGAGGAGGCATCGCCATCATCCACAGGAACACCATCCGCATCACGACCAACACCGAGGACACCCTCACACCCGCCGAGCACCTGCACTTCCAGGTCCACATCAACCCCAAGACCACCCTCAAAGGCACCCTCATCTACAGACCCCCGGGACCACGCACACAATTCAGCGAAGACATCGCCAACTTCATCAGCCCGCACGCCCTCCTCTCCGCTGACTACATCCTCCTCGGGGACCTCAAATTCCACCTGGAGAACAACAACGACTGCAACACCACCACCCTGCTGGACAACCTCGCAAACCTGGGAATCAAGCAGCTGGTCACCACCCCCACCCACTTTGCCGGACACACACTCGACCCCGTCTTCTCATCCAGCAAGGACATCGCCTTCAGCCACGCCACCGGACTCCACTGGACGGACCACAGTTGCGTCCACTTCAGCTTCAGAAGGACCACGATCCACCACCACCAGCAACAGGTTGCACGCAGAAGCTGGAACAAGATCACAGCCGACCAGCTCGTGACCTCCCTGAGCATGAACCCCCCCACCAGCGCATCAAACCCAAGCCAGGTGGCCACCAACCTCGCGAAGTGGATCAGCAACTGCGCAGAAGACCTCGCCCCTCTGAAGACCCCACCTAGCAGACCCGGTAGCAAGAAAGCCCCATGGTTCACCGACAAACTCAACAGCTCCAAGAAGAACTGCCGAGCCCTCGAGAGAACATGGCGCAGAGACCCAACACCGGACAACATGACTGCCCTCAAGCTCGCCACCCGAAAACACCACCAACTCATCCACACCACCAAGAAAACCGCATTCAAGGAACGACTGGACAACAACGCACACAACAGCAAGGAACTCTTCAACATTGTTAAAGAGCTCTCCAACCCCAACGCCGGAAACAACGACATCACCCCTTCGCAAGACCTCTGCAACTCCCTCGCCTCCTACTTCCACAACAAGATTGCGGACATACACAACAGCTTCAGCACTCAACCAACGCATGCCACGACCAAACCACCGCCCCCCACCACCACCCTCCGTGCCTGGACCCCGATCACCACCGAAGACACCGTCCGCATGATGAACTCCATCCACTCCGGATCTCCTGCCGACCCCTGCCCTCACCACGTCTTCAACAAGGCTGACGCTGTTATCGCACCCCACCTGCGGGACATCATCAACACCTCCTTCGACACCGCTACCTTCCCAGAGAGCTGGAAGCACGCCGAACTCAGTGCTCTACTAAAGAAGCCATCTGCCGACCCCACCGACCTCAAGAACTACCGCCCATCTCGCTGCTTCCGTTTCCTGCTAAAGTCATCGAGAAGACCATCAACAAGCAGCTGGCCGCCTTCCTCGAGACGAACGGATCCCTCGACCTCTCGCAGTCCGGCTTCCGGGCCAACCACAGCACCGAGACCGCCCTGATCGCAGCCACCGATGACATCCGAGCACTGCTTGACAGCGGAGAAACAGCAGCCCTCATCCTCCTAGACCTCTCCGCGGCCTTCGACACTGTCTGCCACCGTACACTAGTGCAGCGACTCAGCAACGTCGGAATCCAGGAGAAGGCACTGGAGTGGATCATCTCCTTCCTCGCCGGAAGGACACAGAGAGTCCGCCTCCCCCGTTCAGATCTGAAGCCACCGAAGTCACCTGCGGCGTTCCTCAAGCCTCCTCGCTCAGTCCAACCCTCATTAACGTCTACATGAGCCCCCTCGCAGACATCGCACGCCAGCACAACCTCAACATCATCTCCTATGCTGACGACACCCAGCTGATTCTCTCCCTCACCATGACCCCGCCACCGCCAGAGCCAACTTTCACGAAGGGATGAAAGAGGTTGCCGAATGGATGAAGAACAGCCACCTGAAACTGAACTCGGACAAGACGGAAGTCCTCATCCTGGGATCCTCACCCTCCGCCTGGGTCGACTCCTGGTGGCCCCCCGCCCTAGGCAGCGCACCCAAACCAACAGACCACGCACGCAACCTGGGCTTCATCCTGGACTCCTCCCTCTCCATGACCAGACAAGTCAACGCCATCTCCTCATCGTGCTTCAACATCCTGCGCATGCTACATAAGATCTTCCGGTGGATCCCCACCGAGACCAGGAAGACGGTCACCCAGGCCCTCGTCACCAGCCGGCTGGACTACGGCAACTCCCTCTACGCCGGAACCACCGCCAAACTCTAGAAGAGACTCCAGTGGATCCAGAACGCCTCAGCACGACTCATCCTGAACATCCCCCGTCGCAGCGACATCTCCGGACACCTGAGAGACCTGCACTGGCTCCCGGTCAACAAGAGAATCACCTTCCGACTCCTCACCCACGCACACAAAGCCCTACACAACCGTGGCCTAGGATACCTCAACAGCCACCTCAACTTCTACGCTCCCAAACGCCAGCTTCGATCGAGCGCTACTATTTCGCCAGAGTTGCTGTTCCAGCACTACATCACGACGTGCTAGAATTGCTTGGAAAAGCCTCAAAACAGAGAGCTGTTCAGAGTATCCACCTGACAACAGACATGTGGCCCAGTTGCTAAGCCAGTGATTACATGTGCATCACTGCACACTGGATCTCTTTTTCGGGTGTTAGAGAAAAGCTATTTGCAGGCATTGACACTGCTGAGATTTTTCATGACACTCGCAAACATGCACTGTAACCATGTTTGCTATGGAGAAATCTCATTCAGCTGGAAACAATTTTGGTGAGTTTAACAGCAAGGTCTTTGAGTGGCCTTGTGGAAGAGGGCTTAATATTGGTTTTGTTGCCACAGACAATGCCAGTAATGTAGTTAAGGCCATGAAAGATAGTGGCTATTTCAGGGACCCGTGTTTGGCACACTGCATTAGCATTGTTGTTTAAGACTTCCTGAAAAATGAAAAATGAAAGCAAAGTGAGCAATTTACTTACCACCTAGAGAAGAATATGCACACATTTCAACCATTCTTTTAAAGCCCGAAAGCAGCTGAGGGTCATTCAACGTGAGCATAAAATGCCAGTCAAAGCACTCATCCAGGAGGTGACAACACGTTGCAACTCAACTTATTTCATGCTTGATCTTTTGAGCAGTACATACCACTTAATGCTTATGTCATGACAAGAAGATTAGGGGATCCTACTGTGAAAGCATGACCATTGAGATGGCGCAATGGGACCTTGTTAAATGCCTGACAGAGATGCTACTTCCTTTTGAGGTCTTCACACGTGCAGTCAGCATGGAGGACTGTACTATGGGCCAAGCTATCCCATTGTTGTACATGCTAGAGCAACAACTGAAGGAGGTGTCTGAAATGTACAAAGGTGTGTAAGACAAAGTAGATGCATGTTATTTGGTGAACGCCTTAGCCATTCGCGTATCTGAAAATACAAGGATTCAAAATAAAATTGTGTCACATCGACATTACATTACTGCCACAATTTTGGATTTACAGTACAAAATATTTCTGAACAGTAATGTAGTAATTACTTTTTCAGAAATGGATGTTGCCAAGTACCAAACTTTAAAAGCTGAGGAAGCCACTGATTTAGAAAATGAACAGCTCTTAATTAGAGGCCTGCCAGTGCCACTCCCGGAGAGAGCAAGTACTACAGGGCATCCAGAGTCAATTTCTACTTCAGAGCATGAGAGCAGTGCATTTGCTTCCCAGCAGTCACTAACACTACCAATAAAAACATCAACAGCACTAACAGGATCAGATTCATCAGACACAACAAACCAAATGATAACTGATTGGTTTCTACAGAAAGGGATGGGTAAGTCTGTTGCTGATGCAAAGTCAAAAAAGGCCAAGCAAATTGGAGCACCCCTGAACATTGAGCAGATGCACCAGGCCTATCTGGATGACATAACAAAGGTCTTCATGGAGCAAAGCCCATTGGTGTTTTAGTATGGGGAAAGAAGCCAATGGCCAGTGCTCAGCAGGCTGGTAATAAAGTATCTGGCTTGCCCTGTCACAAGTGTCTCTTCTGAGTGTGCTTTCACTCCTGCTGGTGCCATTGTAACTGTGAAAATAACCAGTGTCTCACCCAAAAGCATGGAGAGGTTAACCATGATCAAAATGAATCAGCACTTCATACCACCGGACTATAAACTACGGGAATCACAGCAGGAAGAGGAGAGTGACTCCGAAGACATAAGTAGTGGGTTACATGACCTACTTCTGTCTGAACCACCAGAGTTTGAGGACGAGCTCCTCTTCCCTGACAACTAGGCTTTCAAATTCTTACTTTTTTCCTTCCTTTATTTGTATGTGTATATCTGTCTATCTGGTTCAAATCAAACCACAACAAATTCATCACCACTGTCTCCTATTTTTATGTACCTATTAAAGTTGCACGTCTGTGCATTTAACTGTCCACTCCGCTCCTCAGAGTCCTGCTCCATCTTCCAGACTCACCCTAAACACATTTCCATCTAGCGAGACATTGGATGGAGATAGAGAATAGTACAAAAATGTAGCCTCTAACAGTCCCTTCATAACAAGTTAAAAATACATAACTATAGCCATCTTCTGTTTTGTTTCCAAGCTGAAACTCATCACTGTACTAAGGCTACCATCTCTGTCTGCAGGCATCCACAACTCTTCACTGTCAGAACTTGAGCAGGTATCCAAAAGTAAAGTAAACTCGTCATCACTTTCAGGAGGCTCTGCATCTCTGATCTGACAGCCAAAGAGAAGGGCAAGACAGGTATTTGATTGATGAATGATACCATGCATTGCATTGGATGCCTGCTGACTCTTAGCGAATGTGGATGAAGTTGAACTATACTAGTAGTTAATATACAAAGTAAAAGTGACTTAAGTGACAGTCAATGTTTCCGAGTTCTTTAATAACCACATTGTACTCCTACTACTGCAGGTGCAGTCTGGACTTACTTAATCGGAGTCACTCACTACAGACAGAGTTGGTGTTGGATAACACGTACAAGTACCACACCATGATGATGACCATACTATCTTTGCACGCAGTCAGTTAATTGGATCTGAAATGATTGATGGAATAACTGCGTTTCATGAAATGGAATAAAAGGTAAACAGAACAATTCAACAAGAACCTCAGCAGACCTAGGCTACATGTCCATGCAGTGGTGGAGTCGAATAATGGTACGATGACTGACAGTGGCACATTGATTTAATCACTTGATTTGGAAAATGCTAGGTTGCTGTATATGCCCTTTGTCTGCCTCTGTCAGAATTTAGGGTAAATGGAGTTTGGGTCACGGCCCGGTGCCGTGGGCCTGTTCTGTGCTGGCTCCTGTCCCGTTGTTCTTGTAGATTGATGCTGTACAAATAGTACTAGAGTAGACACAATGTATCCAAGCCACCTCAGTCTGAAAGTGTTCTCACTCAAGAGTCTTGTCTTCTTGCACTTCACCGTAATTGATGCTTTTTTTAATTCATTTATTTTTCAATCCCCCTTTTGATTTTCCATCTACACTTGCTAGGCCGGCCTTAATCAGTGCTATTATACTTGGAGCAACAACTCCCACTTACCTTACCAATCCGCAACAGCCAGCTAGTGGCACCCAAGAATGATGTGCAGAATCACTGTCAATGGAATGGACGACCAAGATGAATGACGAGATACAACTCCACAATTGAACCTGGATAATACAGTAACTTTAGTATCATATCCATCATTCGTCTTTTAAATAATTTGATTTCTTTTTTTCTCTTCAATCATTTTACGACTGTGTGTTGTTGTATTGTTGTTTTTTTGCTAATTGATCCCTACAACTAATTTTAAATTTTCTTTGCTAGCTTTCAGCCCGGTACAGCAGGTAATTAGGGTTTCTCTGAGGGCATACAGGCAAGGCAAATTTCATATAATACAACTTCCCTGTACTGTCTAATTGTGTAGTAGTAGTTATGTACTACTCATTAACCATCAAGTTTTCTTCATCATGCATGCATTTCCTTTTTCTCCCTTTATAGTTTTATAGGATAGTGGATCATCGTCGTCTTCAAAGATTGTTATACTTTTGTTGTGTCCATACATACTGTTTTTCTTTTTCAAACCATTCCCCAAACCTCCCTTCCCATCCATTCATCAAACCCTAACCCTCTTCCCCAGACTGTGTGAGTTTATATTGAGGTGTGATGTGACTACATTAAATGTACACCAACAATTGATCACACGCTTGCTGGGGCAGATGTGGTGAAAGCGACACAAATTCAATTTCAAGGCAGGGCGAGGATCTTCTTTTGCTTGCTCACCCATGCTCAGTCTATATACAAGCCAATTTGTTTTCTAAAGGGACCCACCTAATACATCATAATTAATTGCCGGCATTGATTAGATTCACAGCAGTAAAGTTTATGAATTACAATTGTGTTAAGTCACTCCTTCTATACAGCTAAAGTTTAACTTCTTAACTTCTTGTACTAGGCTGTCCCTGACACCATTATGTTTTCTTTTACTTTAGAAGTTTCAATATTGTTTATTTAGCAGTATTTTTCTGTAGTGTACTTTTCTACTACTCCCACAGTCTCTCTTAGGCAAGTGACTGTCTCTTTTGTTTGTTTGCAAATGCTAGTGCCAGTGTCTACTACTACAATCACAACCATGGCATCTTCTCCATTCTCTTGGGAAACCATGCAGCCATTGCTGTTTCGAATTTAATCCTCATCAATCACACGTAGGTTTGCTGGGAAATATAATGGACTAAGAGGAGCGACTGACAGTACTAGTAGGACAAATATGACTCAGTGAGAGGTACCCCATCTATCTGTTTGCATGTTACAAAATTGGCAGAATATTTAAATCCAACACTGGCTCCTGCCATGCATCAGCAGGAAAACCTTGTGATATACATAAATTTGTGAAACAGTAACCCCCCACAAAACATTAACTTCATATGTGTAGGTATAAATAAATAAATAACATTCATTTCCCTAACAAAAATAAAATATCCCACACCTCACCCACCCCTCTCCCTAACCCCAACCAATGTTCAAGTCCCACCAATGTCCAAAAAATAAGAAACCCCAACACCCAAATCCCACCCACCAACAAAAGTACAAAAAAAGGGGCAAATTAACAGGGTCCATCTACAATCGGCGGGCTTTCAGGTGTTTGTACACCAAAATGTTGACTTGCTGCTCTAATTGGTCCTCAAGCTGTGTCACCCAGAGGAGAATTTTCTGCCGAAATATCCAGGACTTGGATTTTCATCCATGTGAGGGGGCAGCAGATGTTAAAAAAGGGTGGCGGTGGGCGGCTGCCTGACTGCGGTGCCGTACTACTGGAGGCAGGGCCTGGTTGGGGCTCGGGGCATTGGAAGAGGCTGCAGATGCTCCTGCCTCCTCCTCCTCCTCCTCCTCTGCCTGAGCCACCAGCCGGCGGTATTATTCACAGATGGACTCGAGTTTCCGGCGCCGAGCCTTGGCTGACAACTCCTTCCGCGTTGTTTTTTGGGGAGGAGCATCTATAAAGAAAGAAACAGAATTGTAATCAATACTCTAAGCAACACAGTAACACACAATTAATTCAACATGTAGTGGCACAGTAGGACTAGCAAGTGCAGTACATAACATTTGTGGTAAGTATCCATACTCCCGCTGCTTCAGCCTCTAACACTTCTTGGAGTTTTTTTCCGGCATTATACTTGCCCTAGTACTATGGATGGACTCCAGTACACCAGTCTTTTTCTTATCTCTAGTTTAGCTAAATTACATAACCTTGTTGTAGCCGGCATGCCAGCTCCGTCAGCTAAGCTTGCACCCAAGACCAACATACGAGTCAATACGCAGACTCACGTTACTTTTAATTACTAGTCTGCAGGTGGGGAAGCTCGTATTTTTCGATTACGGGTGGCACTGGCCATACTCTCTCTGTTACATGTAGGGCAATTGCTCAATTTCACTTTCACTGTACCCTGGCTACTACAAAAAGGCAGATTACAATAATATATATCTGATCCAATGATCATTGCTTATATGGAACAACGACATATCAGTCCAGTAGCGGTCGGTGGTGGGAGTGCTGGCGGGCATGATGGGGGAAAAGGGGAGGGGCAGGGTGGAGGGGAAAACTATGGATTGCGGACAATTACTGGTAAATAAATAAATGAATAAAACAAATGTTGTTGCACACACTGCATTCATAATCCATAGTTTACTACCTCCCACCCTGCCTCTCCCCACATCCCCGCGTACCAGCACTCCTACCACCGACCGCTACTGCATAAGGTACTTTGGTCATTGATTGTGTAACCAACAGATAGGCCACCCTTTGCAGGCTGGATGATACAATCGGAAAAAAATTAACATAGGTAGGAAGTGGTCCTTGGAGTCAGAGGAAGGCGCTTGATAATATATGTGTGCTTGCCACTGTATTCTGAAAGAAAATCCTACTTTTATATAAAATATTACCCTCTGCTTTGCTACTCTGGTGCAGTTTCTTTTACATTCACTTCAAAGTAAGATTCTACTCTGCATCCAGTGACAGTCTCCACCTATGCTGACTATGATGAATACATCCAGGCATTCACCCATTAAAAGTAAATGTCTATCATTCTTTACCGCTGATGATTCTTGCAATCCACTATCCACCCATACTGGGTACGCCCACCCAGGCAGGCATCTTCTATCACCTTCCATCCATCCTTCAACAACCCATGCATCTGATTCCTTTCAGCCACCTGCATGCTGCTTCCAAAGTATCCTTTTCTGCTAGTCGTATTACATCCTGCCGGTCCCTTTTTGTTCAACACATTCGTCAATGTCATCTGATCTGACTTTTAGTCTTCTCCATAACTTTCACAGCTGAGTTGGAGTCAGATAGAAGAGGCCATTGGTTACTCAACTCACGCTGGTAATGGTATTGCTAATGCATTGATAATGCTAAGTAAAGGATGTCTTCTTCAACCGTTGTATATTGTGCCATACAACTTCAAGTTCATACTTAATTAATAAGTCTCACATTACAGTGAGTGAAGTGCAGCTAGGAATGCCAATAAGTAATGAATATAACTCGCCACTGCCCACCATTGCTGCTGGCTCCCCCAATGGAGCACCTGCAGGTGCCGCATCTCCCGCCCCCTCCTGAATGGCAGCATTGCCATCGCCGCTGGCCCTGCCGGCACTGGTGGTTGATACTGGTAGTATGCCTATAAAAATATTACACCTTTTTCAGATGCCCGTACACCTCCCCCTATTTTACTTGTTTTCACTAGGAAGCAAAATTGAAAAAACAGTTAAAGTCCAACATACAACATACATCATCACTAGTCCAAATTGCGTACTTGAGTAGAGTCAGTAGACAGACATTAGTAGTATCATATGGTCCCTAGGGTCATCTCTACTCCTACTCTACTCTTTGGAAAGTTAGCTTGAGCCATGTAACAATTTTAGATTCATGTCTACTCTTTTGCGCACGTTACCTCACAACTTGTTGTGCAGTAAGACACATTTGAGGCCACATGAGTGTTGCATACAAGTGAAAAGGTCGAAAAACAAGCCACTTTTTTATGGAGTTCGCTTAGTCCCTATTGCTTAGCTATAATGTTACACTTTTTGGCATGACTGCCAAATGCTTGCAGAATTGCATTATACTGTCTAACGTGCAGCATTTTTCTCATAATAGGCGGAAGATTCCCTTCTACAAACCAGAGATTTGCAGAGCTTATGAAAGATGCATGTAACCATTATTTCTACTTTCAACGGTGAGGGGTCTCCCAGCATTCACACAGATCTTTTCTCTCATGCACTAGTTGTAACAATTGTTTACTGTTTTAATCTTATTTATTTTGTATGTTGGAGCTTGCTGTATTAATTTCATGGAACAATTTACAAAGATTGGTATTTTGAAATAAATAAACCTTTTGAACTTACACATAGACTCTGTGGTATTTAGTGTGGTGTTGTGAACTTACACGAGTGACTGAGGTGTGAGTAAGGTCCAACCTCCCATCACCAACATCCTATTTTCTTCTGCATAGTTCTGCCTTGAGATTAAAGAGGACAACCCAAAGGACAGGAGTGGACCCAGTGGCTATTGCTATTGGACTATCAGAGCTTTATTCAAAAGAAAACCTTAAATAAAGAGTGTCTATCAGGGCTAGCTTAGGTACAGACAGTCTAATAGTAGTAGTACAGAGAGTCATAGCAGAGGCAGTTAGAAGGAACTTAAAGGCAGGGGGATAACCAACATTTGGAAACAGATAATCAAGATCAAAGAAGCTTTTGTAAAAAGTTGAATTAGGAAGTGGAACTTTAATTAATAGTTTGGAAAAAAGAAGGTGCGTTAAAAGTTAGGGAAATATAATTGTTTGTATAACCACTGGAGGACTTACTGGGGTCAGCAGAAAGACCCTCGGTAGAGGAGCGGTCCTCTGGTCGCTGTCCCACAGACTCGGACCCTGTCGTCTTGCCCCGGGTGCTGATCATGTAAGAAATAATAAAGAAAGAGACAAACATTATTCAGTGCAGTGAAACAAATAAATCATCAAAAAATAACGTTCAAAAAACATTTCAGGAAACAACAATTGCAATAAAATTGACCTATCTAATCAAAACGACTACTGGCTTGCCTGGTTCACGGACCATCTACTTATCATGAACACTAATCAAAGGTTCCATAATCATTCTGATTCCAGAATACTAACGAAGCCTAAGTACCACCTGAGCTACACCACCGATTCCAGATGAGCCAATTATTCAGTAAGTCTTCATTTCCATTTTATTTTTGCCTACAAAAATGCATAGATGAGATGGAGGACACATGCATAAATTTGTGCATACGCTAAATTGTTGGTTGGTTGTGTCATCTGTTGTTCAGCTACTGACGGACAATGCTAAGCCTACCACTCACTAAACAAACTACAAAAGGTTCTATGGAGTACTGGGGTAAACAGATTTCAGTGACGGAGGAGGCGTCATGCAGACCCTAAAAAAAATTTGAACTAATAGTAAGTAAACCTATTATCCATCCACCACTATTTCACAGAAGGGCAATGGAAGGACTAGACTCTCTAGCAATAGCATTAACTAACTTCAGTTCTCTAAATTTAAATGTAAATGTACATGAATTTATATAGCGCAAATCACCACTGGTTTCTAAGCGCTTGTGTAGGGAACCCGTCCTGGTATTCCCCTGTGAGATAACCCCGCAGGGTATCCACAAGGTGAAAGCCAGGCATCCCGCCGCGAGGGGCCGTTGTGGAGATTAAGCAAGCTATTGCCCAGAGTCGCAGAGTGTGAACCCGTGAATCGAGTAGGCTCCGGAGCGAGAATTGTTGAGTCCATGGACATTTTTGGACTCAAGACCCCGCCGAGCCGGGAATTGAACCCTTGTCCCGGGCTGACCTCTGCTTCCAGGTCTGCCTCCTCTAACCAGTGAGCCACACTTCTAAAGCAAACTCTTACATCATTAATCAGCTCAAGTTAGCATAAAGTTGCAAACAAGTAAGTGTAGTGCCGAGCAGCACCTGTGTCCTTCAAACACAAAAGATTTTGAAACATAATTGACCTGCAATGTAACTAAGCGTACCAGTAATTGTGGTATTATTAGTCAAAAAAATATACACAATAATTATACTACTATATAGTAGCAACTCATCAAGCTCCACGACCTCGACACCTAGCAGGTCCAACAGGTCCTGCTCCCAGTCCAGGATTTCTGACCACCGGTGAGCCAGCTGGTTGAGGGTGCGCGGGATCCCAGAGCAGCGAAACACTGCCCGGCTGTAGGAGAGTAGGGTCTGCTATCCTATGGTCACCCCAATTTTTGCTTTTTGCTTCACTGGTTTTCGACTTACTGAGGCTGTGGGCCTTCTAATCAGACCCCCAGCCTGCTGTTCTCTCTCTAAATTTGTAATGCTTAGATATAGTATACCTATATCTAAACCTATATCTGGACACATATAAACCTGTGAGTCACTCCTATGGAAGGCCTCATCAATCCTGGAGGCAGAGTGCGTGGTTTTATGTGAGATGGAGCTCTGGCATGAGCTGAGCCTGTCTGCAGCTGTCGGGAACAACTCCCTAAGCTGATCCGGGATAATGCCATACCATATACTCTTAAGTGCCTTATAATCCTCGCGGTTATATAGCAACTTTGGTTTGGCTTTATCAAAACATGTCGTGTAAGGTGTCATACGAATTGGAATACTACCCCCTCGCCAGTTCTGGTGACGGGGGTAGCATTCCACCCTTCTAGAGGGAGAAGACATGTTGCTTTACTGAAACGCGGTTGATTTAAAATGAGCCTCAGATCCACAAAATGGATGCCTCTGCCACAGACACGGGTCTGGCCTCCTGCTGCTGACCTAAACTCAGCAAATTGTGACCTGGACAAAGGGTTTCCTGTCGCAGGGCGGTGTCAAACCACCCCAGACAGGAGATAGTGGATTGTAGCAGGGAGGTTTCAAAGAAACCAGACACTGCTCGGGGAGCACAAGGCTGCCCCTTGCATAATCCGGCCAAACCGGTTCTGGGGCACACCAGCCCCAGTCCCAGCGCGGCCTGGATCAAAGGAAAGGGGTGTAACCACCCCCTTCCTGTGTCCCACCCATAGGAGGGGACCTAGCAGGATGTCCAGCCCACCAGATTCGAATAAGAGTGGGAGCAGTGCCAATACAACTCAGATCATCCTGAAGAAACATAAGAAACAAATTCTGGACCCTTCGACATCCTACTCAACGTAGAAGACTGAAGAATCTCCCTTGTGGCCAAGGAGTGACCACCCTGTGCATACAGGCACCATCCAGCGCTCGTTCCGTGCTTTGTTTGAGTTCCCGCCGGAACTCGAGCAACAGAGATCGACGAGATGAAGCTTGCCTGCCTTCTCCCAGCCCGATCCACAGTCCCTGCAGAGCTGAGACCCGTGGAGGCAACCGGAAGCGTGGGGCACGCCATCTTGAAAAGGCCACTAGACGCTGACCGTGCAGCCCACGAGTGACCCTCGAAGCTGTACACCGGGGTTTGAGAATCTCCCACCCCGAGCTACACTTGCACCAAAGCTACCCCCTCCACACTCGACGAGTGCTGCATGGGGCCCTTCTGCTTGTGTTTTCTCGACGCATTGGCCCGGTCACTTGCCAGCTGGCTTGTGGCCCTGTGCTGACGAAAACTTGAAAACGACTTGCTTTTCTGGTTGCTCCAGATCTGCACCAGATCCTGTGAAAAGGAGCCCCCACTCTGACCCTCCTGGTCCGAGTGAGAAGCAATCTCCCGGTTCCGCGTGGATTGCTTTTGCCAAGTGCTGTTTGCTGCAATCTTGAAGCCGATGGTGCTGACCGTGAGAGCCTGCGTGGGACAGATCGTGACCTGCTCCTGGACGTCGCAGATGCCCCAGAGCCCACGTGACAGCGGAGAGAAGCCTCTCGACAACCATCTGATTGCGCCCGACATTGCCTGGTTCCGTCCTGGTTCCACCCTGGTCACTGTTGAGTGACCCAGACTCTGTCCCCTCTGCTTTCAGATTCATCTCGACTTCGATCCGCCCTTGGATCACACCGGACACTTCTGCTTCCCATCGCCTGCAGCTTCTCCAGCTCCAAGCACCCAGAATCTGCGTGTCAAAACCCAATGCCACTTCGACCCCGTGCACCCACTTCCTGTGGGTGAGGTAACATTGCAACGCCGGTGTCCTTACACTGGTACCCACCTCGAGGGTCTGTGTCTTAAGTTTTGTTCCTCTAGGTTCAGCGGAAGTATCCTTAAACTAACTTTGTGTAACTTTTACGCACCATTGACTTTGCATTGGTGCAAGCCGCACTTTACGTGCTGCATCCGAGTCCTGCAGGCTTCTCCTGACTTTAGCATTGCTAGTCCTGACTGCTCCCAGCGATTCTCTAGGCCCTAGGCCTAACCACTGTTCGATTGGTATCTCTCATACCATTTTTTTAGTATATGGTTTGAGTGGCCACCCGCCCTCATCCAAAATTGTGCAACTTTGTATGTTATACTGTGCTTTTGATTTAACGCTTGTGCCCCTTTGCTCATAAAGAGTACTGGGGATTAATTTAGAAATAAACACATATATTTTTATAATATATACTTGTGTGGTGTCCTTGCATTTGGTATTACAGGATTGTATGTGGTAAAACAGCTCGCTTAACACAACCTCTTAAGTTAAGCCTTTAAGGCTGCTTAGTCCATGCTACCCCTAGGATAGCGTGTCTACAAGGTTGACTTACAACCAGACACCATAAGGGATTGTTTGGACTGATACAAGGTGGTTCCAGAATTGGAAACACCACATATCAGGCCAACTTCTCACAATGGCGCACCTTCGCCCACCGGCGATGGCGCACCTGGGAAAGGTACCCGGAGCCTGGCCTGCCGCCTGCTGCGAAGGTCAAGGGGAGGTGGCGTTGGATGAAAAAAATCAAGGGCGGCCACCTCCGCCTCGCCCCCGGCTGCCGCAAGGCAGCCGGTTCTTGGGCACAGGTGCCTTTCCCTTGGAGCCGGTACTGCTGCCCTTACCCATGGTTCTTGGGTGGAGGCGGAAAAGAAAAGAAGGAAAAAATAAAGTTAGGGCCAAGAAGTAGGAGCTGAAAGAAGTAAAATAAAACAATGGAAAAGTAAAAAAAAAACAGTAAAAGTAGAAATAAATGCAAAATATAACCTTAAGGACAGAGAGAGATAAATGATAAATGAAAAAGTGAGAAAAACAGTGAAAAAAACTAAATATTGCAAAGATTAAAGGTGGATAGAAAACTAGGCCCAGAACCATGGCAATAGCCTAGAGTGAAAAAAAACAAGATGGCCGTGCCCATCGCAAACGCGTGGGTAAGTTTGCGCGATATTTCTCACAAGCACGCAATAGTTGTCGCGAACAAGTAGATAGCGTTCCTGAACATGACATGCGCAACGCGAAACATACTATACACCACCCGGAACAGGAAATAAGGCATCGCAAGGGGGTGGGACAATTGAAAAAACAAGATGGCTGCGCCCATAGGTGACCGCATGGGTAAGTTTGCAAGCTGCTATCCCCCGAGCATGCAAACAGCGCCCTGAACATGTACAACGTGCTCGCGAACAAGAAAAATGCATCGCACTATGCCCAGGTCTAGTTCAAACCACGCATATTCTTCGGCCTGCACAATAGTGGGTGGTACTATGGTGGATGGTGAATTCAAGTCCAATGTCATGCATACACAGACATTAGGGGACTGTACCGCCCAATTGGCAGAGCCTCGTGCTCTGATGCTTGCATTGGAGTAAGCAGATCCCAGTGTGACTACTCTTATCATAAGTAATTCTTACTACTGTGTTCAATCATACAATGACAATTTATCTTTTGGGACTCAAAATGACTATTGTGACTCCAAAGGTCACACAATAAAACATAAAATGATCTGGGATAGATGGCTGAGCTTAACCACATCGCTGCTGTGGTTATTTTTCCCCTGTGCTGAAAATTGATATTCTCCCTTTTTTTATGACGAGCTCAGCTCATCATCAGCACAGCTCAACTGTGCCTCATGACGAGCTGAGCTCGTCATGAGCATGGAAGGGGTTAAAGAATGGCTTCCACTCATGTTTGTAATTCATACTCTTGGTCACTAGCGTGTAGGAGTTCACACTGTTGGCAACAGTCTTGCCGATAAAGCGGCCAAGACAGCCATTAAAGCATGTTCAGTAGCAGCAGTTATGACATCTTGGCAGCTATGGCAGCAACAGAGAAGGGAGATAATTACCCGAAAGGTTTCCCTTCTAAATATTCTTATCATTTAAGTCCTGATAAAGTTCCTTATGTGAGAATTAATGACATTGGTGACAGATTGATTTCCAATGTGGACCGCAGGCAGACTTTGATTACAGCGGCACACGAGGAGATGGCCTCAGCTCATGCCGGCGTGTCAGCTACTGTATCTCTCCTACCACAGCGTTACTGGTGGTGCAGATTGTACAAACAGACGAGTGATTATGTCCTTCATTGTGACATTAGCCAGCAGATTAAACCTTCTATTGCTGCACGCCCGCCCCAGACACATTTGTACATATTTAATAAACCACTTGGGTGTGTTTATTTAGATCACTGCAGTCCTTTCAACTTTGATGCTGCGTATGAGTACATCTTAGTTGCAGTTTATTCATGCACACGGTTCGTGTGGTTGTGGCCACAAAGGAGTGCTGATTCTCGAACTGTTGTAAGGGATTTGCATGTCTTTGTAGGAATTTTTGCACATGGTACCTTCCATTCGGAGCAGGGTCCAGAGTTTTCCTCTAAGACATACAAGGATGCCTTGCGTTCATTAGGGGTCCAGGTAAAATTTTCATCTCCATATCAGCCTGAGGGCAATAGTGTTGTGGAGCGATAAACTGTGACTTAAAGCAATCCTTGACAGCTAGAGTATTAGGTACAGGCCGGAACTGGCTAGCCCACCACAATAGCGTTCAGAGTGCACTTAATAATCTCCCTAGAAGCTCTCCGGGTGGGCGGACCCCATCCGAAATGCTCTTTGGCATCAAAATGTTTGTTCTGGACCTTGAAGGTCTAGACATGGCGGCGTCTGCCGCATCCTTTGACATAGATGAACATTCTAATGTTTTACAGAACCTACAAAAGACCAGAGACAGTCTTGCAAAGGAACATTTGCCCTCCACATCTGATGCTGCATTGCTGATTCAGGTAGTTGGGTGGCTACCCGGAGTTGGTGAACTGGTCTGAGAAAAGGTCGCAAACAAGAAGGAGTTTGGACCTCATATCGTGCTCCAGTTCCTGTGCTTGCAATCATTTTATCTCCACTTCCTGGGTGAAAATAAAACAGGTACATCTCTATTGACAATGTCAAACTACACAGAGTGACCGATTCTTCTGAGTATGACACCTGCTGTCTCTTGTCCAGCTATCGTGCGAAACTCTATTTTGGCTCCGACACTTGCTGCCGGACCTGATGTTGCCATCGAGATGACTAACAGTTATGAATACTTTATTGAATCCACCGGCTGGTGATCTTCTTGATGTTACTGAGTACACTTATCCAACAGACTTATCTATGCCTTATTTAAAGGCCTGTGTGGCTAATCAATCACGTTTTTCATTTGACACTAACTCTACCACATCAAAGTCTCCTTCCAAAGTTTCGATTTTTGCAGTTTGGTTTAAAAAACATTTTTTAATTCCCCCATGGACTTACATTTGGCTGGTGCCTTTTCAATTTTTTTTATTTATGTCCATTGGATTTGTGGTGTATTTTTTCCGTCTTGTGAATGGATACTATGTTAAAGAAAGAACTACAATTAGACTAATTGATGGAACTTTGGCACCCCACTCCTCATCACACAGAATGAAGAGGGACCAGAATTTAGTGAATATCACAGCTTGGCCTGTCTTAGATGGGATTGTATGGGATGCTGTAAAATTTCAAATCCACGGACCCACAGAGGTTATTAAGGTCCCTAATGTACTTTGTGTTTCAGTGAGGGATGTGCTTAAACAAAATATTCTCTCAGATGATTGGGATGTCCAAGCTGTAGAGGCTCTATTTTCTGATTTGAAATATTATGCTGCCTTTGATGCTAAAGACTTGTATTTAGATTCTGCTAAATGTGCTGATTTGTTTTCAACACTATGAAAATCACTTCTTGCACAAAGCAAACACGTTTGCAAATGCGGCTTATTACACACAGTGGGAACATTGTCCCGCTCCTATTGAAGGCAGCACCAAAACACTTTAAAAAAGTTTTCTTATTTTACTGGTTTTAATCAAACCTGAGGCATTTTAAGATGACGGAAAAGTCCTCTTTCAATGTTAGACTTACCCACACTAAATTATTGTATTCAAAGTCCTTTATAGACCAATTGGCCATAGGAGGCTATGAGTTGTGGAGAGATACCATTGATCTAAAATCTGTTTGGGGTTCTAAGCATTGGCAAGTGCACGGCACTGAGGCTTTGCATCATGCATGTCTCATCCCGAACCATATGTTCTTTCTGAATTCGACTATTTCACAAACCACATGCTTTGGATTGGCTACGTCTAAAAATTAAATACTCCCTCTATTCCTGATTTGGGAGAATACTCCAATTGGTCCCTTAGTAACATAAAAAATCTGTTACAGAGTCCATCCTTTAACATTTCCAGTTTGGATGTCAAAGGCTAGATGTAATGGCAAAAAAGTGCAGATTCATGCCAGCATCGTTTTCTGGGTTTGTTACCTGGTTATACACAACTTAGGGTGGATCCCCGTTTGAGACTGACCATTCTGTCACTACCAATTCTGTTGGCAAGCTGTGTCATTCCTGGCTCAAACACTCCACCTTAGCGTCAGTTAAACACCATTTGTCTAAATTGACTGACGCCATTGACTTGAATGACTTTGTCTGAGGTCCTGCAAAATTCAGGTCCAAAAGATGGATCTATGCAGTTTATAACCAAGTTTGGAAGCTGTTCCAAATTGAAGCTCCTTCTAGGTTAGGTGCTATTGATCAAGCTAATTTAGAAAAATGCTTGCAGTTGTAGATAATAGCTTTAACACGCTTTCTTCCCGAATTTACACATTAGATAATATTGTTTCATCTGTTGTTGATATTGTGCAAGATGAAGTCTCAGTTTTGTACCATGGTCAAAATCAATTGCGTGGCCTTTATCAATGTTAAAGGCTGGGAAAGTGCCTGGGGACTACATGAACACTTCTTCATTGTTTTTGCCTTTTAATATGCCTTTCAACAACAATTTATGTCAATGAAAGATGCCACGTTTTCACTTTTACATATTTGAAAAGTTAGAACCTTTACTATTTCAGTGGCCGAGACAAATTCAGCTGTTTAGCTTATCCATGGGTTAATAACACTACCTTTGCTGCTGCATGAAACAATATGCCATAGGCAGATATTAACCATTGGGTAGTGCATACCTCCATGAGGTTTGGTCTCTTCCTTTCACCTATTGATGCCTGAGGGTGGGAACAGAAGTTTATTTAAAAGGAGAAGATTGCATTTCCACCCCGATCACTCATTGGTCTGTAGGAATTTACAATTGCACGGTTCCAGTAATACAGACGTGCCGAATTTGGCCTGTATTTTAAAAGGTACACCTGTCCCGGCTATTACACCTACTTTCACGTTATAAGCAAACAGTAGTTATTTACTGTTAAGTAATGAAGATTGCTGTGGTGTGCTGGCAGGAATTCCGTACATCTTTACTGTTTCCCAACGTGTTGTCTGCTGTAAGAATGTCCTGTTTTCTCCCCCACATGAGAAGCTTGATGTATCCATCTGTCCTTCTATTCCAACCATGAAAGCAGAGTTCAACAAGATGAGTCGAATAAGACCGCTTTATCTCAAAAAGAAGTCGCTCTTATATCTGCGCTTGAAACATTCGCCCTTCACGTGGCTAATACTCGTACCACGGAACATGCCTCATTAAACCTAAATCTCCCCCTGCATTTTGGGGCGTTGATGAACACTGTCTTTAATGCTTCCTCGACCACGGGCCTGGCACACTTTTTTAAAGTAGTAGGGTCTGGCCTTGTGACTTCATTCCAAGCTATATTTGATGTGAAACTGGCATTTTTTCATTCTATTTTTTCCAGCGTCTTTGGCGGTTTCCCATTACTTCTCGCTTTGGGTGCCGGTGTACTGCTATTAGTTTGCATGCTGCAAAATGGTTGCATATTCTGTGCCCCACGGCGGCCAGCCCCACCTGCTCCAACTTTGTAACCGGATACTCAAATACTACGGATCGCTACCTCTGGCTACTTTGAGTGTGGCGTATGGTTTAATTTCTCTTATTTCACATGCCTGCAGCCAGTTTTCCACTGCCTTGATTGCCGATTTGACTCTGGATGTGTGTCTCTGTGACACAGTGTCTTCTAACCTGGATTATGATCTACTAATGAGTCCCTTAGTTGCTCATGAACTAGATTGTTCTGGAGTCGGGATTATGGCCTGCGCAGCGGCTCATGGGGTCCTGGGCAATTGGAACATATGGACTGCAGCCCATGACTTTCTGGCACGCAAGTATCTCGAAGAATACCCAAGTTGTCCTCTGATGGTGCTAAAGGCTCGGGCTGTTGAGGAACATGTGTGTTCCTTTCCATTGTTGAATTGGATGGCTGAAATGTTCTGTGACGAAAACAACAACTTCCTGTTGGAAGCGGTTGCAACATACTGTGCCTATATGCTGTTGGATGGAAGTTATGATCTTTTTTTCTGCTTCATAGACACGTAATGAACTGATGAATTTTTTACCTTCATTTTTTTTCTCTATCACTTTTCAAATTACATGTTTTTTGACACTTTACATCCCTGTTGGATTTTTTTAAAAGTTCTATTGAGAATTTAGAGTACATGTGAATTCTATATTATGTGCTTTTATTCCATGTTTTAGTGGTGGTGGCTCCTTCCTCAAGTTTATCACACAATTTGGCAATATCAGTACTTGGGCAATGGTTCTATTCTTTTCGTTAACACAGGATTCTTCTATTTTTCCACTGTGTGGATAATTTGTTTAACTATGTGATATTTAGATTGGTATATGAGAATGGAATTTATGTATTGTTTATTTGGGTTGCAGCCCTGACGAAGTCAATATGCTTTACCCAGCACGACGAAACATGTGTTGGCTGCGGTTTATGGATGTGAACTTGGAAAAATAAAAACAATTTTGGAACATGGGGAATTGACATATTGATCAATACATGAACTGTGGATGACCGGGACTGTGCCATGCAGATTGTATTGTCAGCAGATATCATGATTGTACAATATGTACAATATTGAGTTAAAGTGAGTTAAAGTGAGTCCATCATCCCCTTTTGTATCGCTCTGTTTGCCCTAAGTTGGCAGGGTATGCTCAGACGTGAGTCTCTTGCTCACTTTGCCACAGGATTCAAGCTAGCCTGGCTGATGACAGCTGAAATGCCAGAAACCGGTCCCAGGATGCTTGTTTCCAGTCCAGGGAAGACATGGCTTTGGCAGTTCGGGCTGGACTGTTCCCATGAGGCACAGGGTCAGACTGTTTTGCATATGGCCATGTCTGAATTAGGGTGGCGGTGTGAGCTAAAGAATGGTGATGGATTAAACCCAGATCAGTTGACTGGGGGTGAGTGTTTGATTTGCTCAAACGCTCCGTCCATCATCCCCTTTTGTATCGTCTTTGGCTTTGTATCATCAGCTAGCCTGATCTGCCAATAGCCAGCTGTCATATCAAATGTACTCAAGAACTTGGCAGATGCCAATCTGTCAATGAGTTTATCTGCCCTGGGTATTGGATTGGCATCTGTCCTAGTGACAGCATTGATACCTCTGAAATCCACTCAAAACCTCATCTCTCTCTTACCATCTTGGGAGTGAGGTTTAGGCACCAGGACTACTGGACTGGCCCAAGGGCTCTCTGGGGGCTCAATGACTCCCAATTCCAACATCTTTTGGACAAATCATGAGTGCACCAGGTAGTCTGACTTGGAGTCAGTGAAATCATATGTCTGTAGGACTGTAGAACTTGTCTGCAGTCCTGCTGCTGTTGGTCAGTGAGGCTGCAAGCCAAGGCTACACCATCAACTGAACCATCATCAGGGTTCTGAGAGTGAAGGTCTGGGAGAGGGTCACTCTCTTCCTCCTGTCCCTCATCAGTAGCCATGAGCAAGCCCATGTCTGCCCTGTCAACATATGGTTTCAGTCTGTGTACATGAAGCACCCTGTGGAGCTCCTGGAAGTTCCAAGGTCAACCAAATAAGCGACTTCTCCCTTCGGTTCAACAATAGTGTGGGGTCCACTTCACTTGTCTTGAAGAGCTGCTGGGGCCACAGGCTCGAACACCCACAATTTCTGCCCTGGCTGGTAAACAGTCAGCACAGCCTTTTGGTCATGCCAGGCCTTTTGCAATTCCTGACTTACCTTAAGGTTTTTGGATGCCTTTTTCATGTACTCAGCCATCCTGGAGCAGAGACCAAGTACATAGTTCACATTGTCTTGCTTGGGAAGTTTGAGAGGTAACTCCCATCCCTCCTTCACCAGACAAAGGGGTCCTCTTATAGGATGCCCAAACAGAAGTTCAAAAGGGCTGTAGCCAACCCCCTTCTGTAGGACCTCTCTGTAACCAAACAAAAGGCAGGGAAGCAGGATGTCCCATCTCTGCCTGAGCTTTTCAGTGAAACCCTTAAACATGCCCTTTAAGGTCTTGTTGAATCTCTCAACTAGACCATTGCACTGTGGGTGATAGGGTGTGGTGAATTTGTAATTAACTCCACACTCCTTCCACATTGCAGTCAGGTATCCAGACATAAAGTTTGAATCTCAGTCTGAGACAACCTCCTTTGGAAAGCCCACTCTTGAGAAAACTCCCAGGAGGGCTCTTGCCACAGCAGGTGCTGTTGTAGTCCTAAGTGGAATGGCTTCTGGGTATCTGGTGGCATGATCCACTACCACCAGAATAAATCTGTAACCAGAGGCTGATGGGGATCCATTGGTCCAACAATGTCAATCGCTACACGTTCAAAGGGAACCCCCACCACAGGTAGTGATATAAGGGGGGCCTTTGTGGTACCACCTGATTTGCCACTGACTTGGCAGGTGACACAGGAGCGACACAACTCCTTGGTATCTTCTGACATATGAGGCCGGTGAAAGTGAAGGACAAGCCTGTCCCAAGTCTTGGTCTGGCAAAGATGCCCTGCAAGGGGAATATCATAGGCTAGTGTGAGAAGGAAGACCCTAAATGCCAAAGGTATAACCAACCTCCTGGTAGCACCAGGATTGGGGTCTCTAGCCTCTGAATACAGGAGCCCTTCGTCCGAATAAGTTTTATGGGCCCCACTAGCATTCCCTGCAGCCTCAGCGGCAGCTTGCTGTCTGAGGGGTTCAAGAGAAGGGCAGTCCAACTGCACCTGCCTCAGATCTGCCCTGGAAGGTTCCCCTGTCCCAAGAAACTCAACCTGATCAGGCTCAAGTTCTTCTAGGACAGTTCCTTCCTGGGTCTCACAATCAGCTTCCTCAGAAGGCTGATCATCTTCCTGAGGCAAGGGGGAAGGCACTGCCTTAACCCTACTGTTTCTCCTCCTGGTAGGCAACTGGTCCATTGTTCCAGAATCCAGTGCCTGTTCAGTGTTGCAATTTCTGACCTGTGACCTAGTCACAGCAAACACATGTGCTGATATCCCTTACATTTCTTCATGGGTACTATACTCCAGTTCAGCCCAAGCAGAAGTCTCTAGGTCATTTCCAAGCAAACATTCTACAGGGAGGTCTGAACTAACCACAACCTTCGTGAGGCCAGTTATCCCTCCCCAGGAGAAATTAATGATTGCAATACTGTGAGTGGAGGTGACATTGCTACCATTGGCCACTAGGTAATTTTCACCTAGTATGACCTGTCCAGGGTCTACAAAGCCAGGTGTCACCATTGTGACACTAGCACATGTGTCCCTGTAGGCCTGAGCCACTTTGTCTTTAATTAAAGGGGTTTGTCTATACTTGCCCAAGTTAATGGGACTCACAGTAGAGGACATAATTATGCCCCCATCACAGATCAAAACAGCTTGAGTTGGTATTCTGACTAAGCCAGAATCCATCTCAGTTTCCAGGGTTAACCCTACTACACCCTTCTGTTGAAAACCACCACTTGGAGCTGAACCAGGGGGAACAGTTGCTTTAGGGGCAATGGTATCTTGGTGCAATCACTAGTGCAGCGAGTATTTACTTTACAAAACTTGCACCATGGTTTCTTTGGGCCTTCTTTCTTCTTAGATTGTTGGGAACCCCCGCCATTCGAAGCTTTTTGGGGACCTTGAGAAGACATCTGGTCTTTTGCAGTCTACCCACCCTTTTGGTATTGCTTCTTTTGGTCACCACCTTGGTTCTGTACCTTCTGCTTAACCCTGGTTCTGACCCATTTGTCTGCCTTCTTTCCAAATTCTTTGGGAAAGGTCAGATCGTAGTCAACAATTGCTGATGCAATAACTGGTTCTGACAGTTGTTAAGAATTTGGTATCTCATAATAAGGTTATACAATCCTGTATAGTCACTTACTTTACTGCCCAGCAACCCGCCTTCCAGAGCCTTAGTAGCACAATCTAAAAAATCAGTCCAGTCCTGGGTCTGTGTCTTTTGGGTATCTCTGAACAGCAACCTGTACTGCTCAGTGGTTAGGCCAAACTCATCTATCAGAACACTCTTCAGGGCATAATAGTTGTAAGCATCCCGTTCTCTAACAGTGAGGAACTTGTCTCGTCCTATGTCTGAAAAGGAGAGCCAAAAGATTGCTGCCCACTGACTTTGGGATACCTGCTGTACTTTGCAAGCACTCTCCAAAGCAGTTATCCATTTGTGGATGTCATCCCCAATCTGATAAGGAGGGACAATCTTGTTCAGGTTTCTATGGTCATGAGACCTTTCCCTACCACTAGGGTTGTTGCAGCCACCAGTGGGCTCTTGCCCACACAATTTCTTCTCTCTGAGCTAGTATCTCTTTTGCAAGGGCAACTTTTTGCCTCCTGATCCTCAGCTTGACCTCTTTCATTCTAGCTTAATGCTCTCTTCTCTGAGGGGATGTCATCCTCCTCTGAGCAGAGGCATTGGACCCTACTGATGAGTCAGAATGCTCAGAACCACTGGAAAGTGATCTGTGCCTTCTGTTCCCACCATTAGGCCTATTTGGAAGGTTAGAGGGGGGCCTTCCTTGGCCCTCTCCACCTCCAGATAGTCCTGAGTTGCCCAGGTCAGGTTCATCAACCTCATCCTGGTCAACATCCACTTCATCATCAGAGACCACGGACTCCTCCCCAGTAGGATTCTCTTCTGTTGAGGGATGGCCCCCCTCTCTACTACCTTGGCTACCTGGGTCTGATGCATTCTCTACATCATGAGCCACTAAGATATCTACCAGGTGGTTAAAGGTTAGCATCTGTCCTTATCTTAACTTTCTGACCACACACAGGCTTCTCAGTTCCTGAAAAGAGAATGTGTCATACTTAGAAGGCAACATTTGGTTGTCTTCTTGCAGAGGTCCACCAGGCCCTGCTTCCAAGGACATGGCTAGTGTGGTGTGGTGTGTGCAACTACCTACACTACTTGTTTTCCTCCTAGAACATCTCTAGGAGTTTTAGTCAGGGTATGCTAATCCCTTACCACCTACAGCTGATAAGTTTCTTTAGAACTTATGTATATTAGACTTGATTTATATGTACCTACAGGTACCTTGAAATGATCTTTCAGATGGTATCTTGAGATTATTTGGTAAAACAATGCAAGCTCTTATCCCACCACTGTCACCAATGTGAGAAGTTAGCCTGGCATATGATGTCCACTAGTTCTAGTGAGCACCTTGCACCAGTCTAATTGACCGTTATTGATGGTGGTTGTAAAGTCAACCTTATAGAAAGCTACCCTAGTGGTAGCATGAACCAGCAGACTTCAGTAGGGGAGTTAAGCAAGTTGTTTTACCAATTATAATCCCCTGAATACCCAATGAAAAGACACCACACAAGATATATATCAAATATATATGTATTTAATCTAAACACACCCCCTCTGCACTCTTTATAAGGTCAGAGGCAAAAATACAATACAAGTCACACAATTAATATACGATAAGTTGCACAGTATACGTTATGCCCTAGGGGCCTCACAAACCATATACTAAAGAAGTGGTATAAGAACCATGAGAGAATTAGAAAGCAGGCCTGGTGCCTGTGGAATTGCTGTGGCTACTCTAAACAACCAAGGGTTAGGAAGGAGGAGTCCCACGGGAGATGTGTGTAGTGTCTAAACACAGGTGCGGGTTACCATTAACTTTCTATGGGAAACATAAAAGTTACAATTATACAATTTAAGGACACTTCCGGATGGACTAGGATGGAACCTTTTAAACTAGAACACTCGGAGAGTCAAGACCCACGGGAGCACCGGAGGACTCAGCCAGGCAAGCCGGGTGCATAGGTGTCTTTTCGTGTCGGGTTTCGTCGTCGTTTTCTATTGGGAGATGCACAGAAGAACTGCAGGCGACCAGAGGAAAAGGGTCCGGGTGCATCCATGGGTGGATCGAAGATCTGAAGAACCTGAAAGCAGAAGAGGCAGAGTCTGGGTCACTAGCCAGTGACCAGGAAGGAACCAGGGAAGAACCAGGTGATGTCGGGTGATTTTAGGTGAAGTAGTCAAACTGGTCTCTTCAGCCACGAGGTCTAGGAGGCATCGACGATGACCAGGCGCTGGATTTGAGCTTTCTCATAATGGATCTAGTTGACTGCGGTGTCGGTATCCAGATTGGGCCCAACAAGCCTTGGCAACCGCAACCCATGCAGGATGTCACGATTGGCTCTGTTGAAGACCAGCGAGGTTTGTGGCGCTTCTACTATGCAGGGAAGCTGGAGCAAGCCTGGAGCAACCAGAAAAGCAAGTGAGTTTCAAAAAACGGAGTCTTCAGGGGGCTCACTCTGGGCTTTGTCCTTTAGAGGTTACGAAGGGCCTGGGATTTAACCGCTCCACTTGTAATACACCAGATCATCCTATTAGATCCAGAGATATCTCTCTAGTGATGGAAGAAGATGGAGATTGTTCTTGATAAATATTGCAGGGAAGTGAGGGTAAAACAGGTCAGTCAGTATCCCCAGGGCCATACACTTATTCAGCCCGCTTTGGGTTGTGATACTCAGGTGGAGAAGGTACTTAAATTCCGCTCTCCCCCAGGGTGTTCAAGGTCAGACAGTCCCCTTCCCGTAATGACAGTTGGTTCATGGAATATTGCAGGTTTACAAACTAAAATTGTATTGGAGCAATGGGTTGGGTTTGTTGAACAATTTGACCTTTTTTCATTCCAGGAGACCTGGTCGGTGGACCAGGTCCACTATCCCGGGTTCTTAAATTTCTCAAAGCCAGTGATAGGGGGGAAGAGCGGTAGACCTTCTGGTGGACTTATATGCTCGGTGAGACAGCAAAGGGGGTTAAAAGTCGAGGAGGTCACCACTGACAGCGATGACATCATGGCCCTATGGCTTTGGGTAAATCATGCCCCGGCATTCCTGGTTTTTAATGTGTATGCTAGAGGTCATCCGGGAGGGAAGCAATCTGAGACTGTTGCACACCTGGATAGCCTCATAGAGCACCAGAGGGAAGAGTGCAATTTGATAATTATGGGTGACTTTAGTTGCACCTTCGAACCGTTGGACTCAGAGGATTGTAACCTTTGTGTAGATGAGGATAAGCAGTGGGGTATTGCATGTTTTGATCTGTGCCCAGTTAGAAAATGAACGGAAGCTGGCCTTCAACTTAAAGGGCTGTGCCTGGAAAGGGGAGTGCATGCCGTTAATGGGAGGACTGATTCGGACAGGTTGGATGCTCCCACTTATAAATATGGTGGCAGGAGCAGTCGCATAGATTATATGTTCTTAAATGTTGAATGCTGGAACTCCTTAATCGATATGAGGGTTCAGGCATGACTGGAAAGTGACCATGACCCACTGATCGTCCTAATTTAGGCTTTGACACCTTATAACTACCAAATAGAGTAGGTTGGTGAGCCTTTGCGAGAAATTTCCTTATCTAATGATTTGAGGAGAGTTAGATGGCCAAGGCTTGCTAACAATGAAGGGGATCTTGCTGTAATGAAGGACTTGGTTGCAAAATCTATCACTCTTTTTCAAAGCTGCCCCACACAGGCAGACATTGATTTAATTTATTCGCAGGTTCACTATGACCTGTTCTCTTAATTAAAAAACTTCTTTGTTGAAAGATGTAAAAAAAGGTGGAGGCTAGGGCCATAAAGGCCTCTTGGTACAATAAATACTGCTAAGAGGCTTACCATAAGCAGTCCAGGGCCATCAGATCCGAAGATATGGGCGAGGTGAAGGCTGCAAGGGTCAATTACAAGGCAACCCAGTTTAAGGCCAAAAAAGAATGGGTTGAAAATCATTGGACCAATCTTCTCCTAGTGAGCAAAAAGAAGAACTTGACCTACTTCTGGCAGCTGGTGAAACAGGGGAGCAACAGGACGCCCTTTAAAGCAATCAATCATGTCCCCCCAGATAAGTGGGCGGAGTATTTTGTGGCCCAGTTTTCCATCACTAATACTAACTTAAATGGATTTAAAATAACCAGACCAATTCCAGCTCTGGTATTTACCAACTCTGAGGTTGAGACTGTTCTTTCTCTTGTTCCTAGAGGCAGGGCCCCTGTGTGCCTGCTGATTTATTCATTCACGATAAGGACAATTGGGTGCTCTATATTACTTTCATGGCTAACTCCGTTGCTAGTATTGCGTGTACCCCCACCACTTGGTGGGGAGAGGTAATAATTCTGGTATATAAAAAGGGGGACTGAGCGCAGCCAGGTAATTAGAGGCCCATTAGCTTTTTAGACTGTATACAAAAAATTGTTGCCAGATTAGTCCTATGCCAGATTCAATCGTGGGTAGAGGATGCTAAGATTCTATCACCCATGCAGGCAGGGTTTCAGCCCTGCACTAGTACAATCGTCCAGGTCCTGAGGTTTGTGATGATATATGGGTGGGTTGTCCTTGTAGGTGGTGGCACGCTTTACCGGCATTTATTGATTTAAAATCAGCTTATGACCTTGTCCCACGTAGCAAAACGTGGAGAGCCTTCCTAGAAGTGGGAATGCCCCTGGAGCTCTTATCGATGTTAGTTAAGCTCCATGATTCCAACTATGCCCAGGTTATATGGGACTCACACGGAAAGCTAAATTTCCGGTGGAAAAGGGCATGCGTCAAGGATTATTGACAGGGTAGTTCAATAGTATTCCACATACCCCACCGATGCTCCTATGCTTGCGGTAATGAAATTCCCCCTTCTCATGTTCACGGACAACACTCTAATATTATCCAAGACCTAATCTGGGTTACAGGTGGCCTTGTCACGGTTTGAGGAGTTTTGCCGAGATCATGAGCTAGAGGTTAACGTAGACAAGACAAAATTTATGGTTCTCCATTAATCAACAGCTGTAAGGGGAAAGGTCCACATGAATGACGTTGCCCTAGATCAGACAGATGTGTTCATTTATTTGGGTAGAACTCTAAAATAGAAAATTGCACTGGAAAACACAAATCGACGTGCTTGCTTGGAAGCACGCTCAGCTTGCTGGGGCCCTACTCAAAGAACCCAAGCTGTCATATACTAAACCCATTGCCCCTGCACTTACAATATATAACATCAAAGTGGTAAGCGCCATTTTGTACAGTGCAGAATCATGGGGGCATGAGGACTTAACCTGTCTGACTACAGCCCAAAACAAATTTATGAGGGCTTTTACAGGTTTGCCGCAATCCTGCCCTCTGGTCCCCACATTTCTGGATTTGGGCTGTCACCATATTGAGGACCTAGTCAGATTCAGGCCTTTAGCCCTCTGGAGAAGGCTTTGGGCCACCCCTGAACTTAATCTTTATGCTAGAGCCCTCTTGGATTTTAGGGGGTTAGGATAATATGGAAGATCAAATGGCTTCAGTATATCAGAGACACTGCTATGGGGCTGGGTACCTTGTGGGATCATCCTGACTCGACTCCTTTTTCCTCTAAAAATGAGGTTAAGGCCGCTTACAGGGGTTTTGTGATGGAGAAACGCTTTTCTAGTACAACAGGTCCCCCTGACTAGAGACTTCCTATCTGTCAAGCATGTACCAGTGTTTGACCCCTACTGGGATCTTATTTTAAAATCACTGGACAGGAAACTCTATCATCAGTATAGGGTTGGTTCCTTGCCCACAAGCAGATGGCTTAGGCCGACAACGGACTTATGCCTGTTGTGCCAGACCTACCCTGAAACTATTTCGCATATGGTATTTGCTTGTTCGGCCTACAGTGTCCCAAGGAGGAAATGGCTTAAACCTATATGTCTTGTCCTCGGTACAAGGGTTGCCAGTGAATCCCTGTGAATCCTAAACAGAAGCCCACAGGAGGCCATTTTTATTGCAACCGCTAAAATTCTTGCGTGGGCATGGAGGCTTCGAGCCAATAAACTTAGGGCCTAAAGATATCTCTTTCCATACTGAATTCAGACATAGGGCAGTGTGAATTGCGTATTAGCTTTTTTCAAATGTGTAGAATCATAGATGCTGAGTGTTTTAACTATTTATTCTAATGTGTTTTATGGATTCATTTTATTGTTGGATTGTCTTTTATGATTCTATAATCGAAATAAAGACTCTATGAATTGAATTGAATATTCCTTCTGGCCGGTTGTTAGGCCAGCCAGTCCTTGTAAGTTCTGGCGATATTAATGAGCACTTCTAAACGTTCTACTGTAGTTCTAATACAATGTTATGCAGTTTGTAATGCTAGAATCATGCACTTTGCAATGTAAAAATAATGCAATGTGTAATGCAACAATCAGGACTTTGTAATGTAAGAATAATGTAATGCATAATGCAACAATCAGGTGCTTTGTTATGCATTAATAATGCAATGCATAATACACTAATTAGGTAGTTCGTTATGCAGGAATTATGCTATGCGTAATACACTAATCAGGTTGATCATTATGAAGGAATAATGCAATGCGTAATACACTAATCAGGTAGTTCGTTATGTAGAAATGATGCAATGTGTAATATGACAATTGGGTATTTCGTATGCAGAAATAATGCAATGCGTAATACACTCCGGCACTGATCATGGTGCCTTAGGCGGCCTCTCCACTCCTCCTGCTGACTCACAGTCAGCCTCTGTCAACAGTTGCTCCCAACACGGGTCTGGTGTAACAAAAAGTGCAGCTCCCCACTACGGCCCCGGTACTGCCACTCCCTTGGAAAGTACAGGCCGCGATATGAGCCAAGGCAGAGGCTCGTGCTGCCAGAATGAGAGAGGCAGAAAGATTCTCCTGCCAGACCCACACCCCGCCTCAGGCGCCGTCATCACACGTTACTTGGGGGTGCCACCTCACTCTTCTCTCCCAGCGACTTGGGCCTCAGATGCAATCTTTGTGAGTTCTGGGCAGAGGGACTTGGCCCTCCCTCAACGAGGTTGGCTCGAGGTCCTGCTCTGGCAATGGCAGGCTCGGGCCAGCGGCTCAGCTCCTCCAGGGCTGCCGGTCCAGGCCACTACTGCTTCGAAGATCTCAGGCTTCCACAGGGCACACGCCCACAGCGTCGCTGAGACTCCCTTGAGCTTTGGGTGCACGACCATAGGGCACTCCACAGGAAGGTCTCAGGCTGCACGAAGATCACACCCACAGTGTCGCTGAGACTCACTTTAACTCCAGGTGCACGTTAACAAGGCAATCCTCATGAAGGTCTCACGTTGCAAAAAGCACATGCACACAGTGTTGATGAGACACCCTTGGACTCTGGGTGCACGATAACAAGGCAACCCTTCTGAAGGTCTCACGTTGCACAAAGCACACTTACACAGCATCAATAAGACTTACTTGGATTCCAGCTGTGCACAAGAACAAAGCAATCCTCACAAAGGTCTCACGTTGCACAAAGCACACGCACACAGCGTCGATGAGACTCACATGGATTCCGGTGCACACGATAACTGGACAATCCTCACAAAGGGGTTTAGGCTGCAAAAAGCACACACACACAGCGTCAGTAATCCTTGCTTGGACTCCAGGTGCCCATGAGCACAGGGCACAACTTACAAGGGTCGCAGGCTACAAAATGCACATGCACACAGCGCTGTTGAGACTCTCCTGGAAACCTTTGTGTTCCTGAGTTTCCACAAAAGGGAGCCAGCTCACCTATGGCCCTTGGGGATAAGTTACTCCAGGACAAAACAAAAGCAAAGTCCTTTCAAGCAGGGGGACACAGCACACAGCAAAGTCCCTTTTACCTTTCCTTGGATAATACAGCAAACTGCAGGCCAGCCCCAGAACACACAGCAAGGGTCAGTCCTTTCCTTCAGTCTTGTCAGTTGTTTCTTACTTGGCAAAGGTTCTTCTTGACCATTAAGTACTTCCAGTCTTGTTCTGTCCAGATCAAGCCATTCTCCATAGTTCAGGGGCTTCAGTTATCATAGTTATACCCCTCAATGGCTTCAAAGGATTTGTGTTCAGGGGGGCACTGACCCCTGCCTCCCAGCCAGTGACACCTTCTTCCTTTGATTAGTGGGAATCTTTATTCTCACTCACTCAGCAGGAGATGGGCCAATTGTTTTATAGCAGCAACCCAGGCCTCTTCACCTCTAGGGGCTACTCCTCCCCTACACTCCAGATGCAGGTCAGACTGTTGCTGTCTCACCTCCTCCCCGGTTCAAGACATTTCCCAGATCCTATCGCTTTCAATTCCAGACAGTCAATCCACAACCAGGCAGAGACACACAGAAATGTTAGAGCACAAAAACCCAGCCACTTCTAAAAGAGTAGATAATAAAAACATATTGCAATAACCACGTACATAAAAAAATGTGTTATTACTTTGTGAGTTCAGGCATACTAAACTTGCCCTTTCCACCTTAAGCCTTTGGGAAGATAGGCTGGAAAACATATTACACAGCCTTCTCATTCTATCCTATGGGCAAAATGGCCTTTCAACAGTGAAAAACAAAATGGAGATTATTTCACTGTCAGGACATGGTACACACCTTGGAACATGTCCTACCTTTGACATGCACTGCACCCTGCCCGGGGGTATCCTAGACCTACCATAGGGATGTCTGATGTGCATAGAAAGGGAACGGTAAGGGCCGGCAAGTGAGTGCACTTGTCAGAACAACATGGCAGTTTATCAAACTGCATGCAACCAATGCAATGGCAGGTCTGAGTTCCATTTTTAAGGATACTTGTGTGGGTGGCACAATAAGTGCTGCAGGCCCATTAGTAGCATTTGCATTACCAGCCCTGGCACACATAGTGTACTCTACTAGAGACTTTATTAATAAGGCAAACATACCAATCATAGACAACCAATTACCATTCCACGTTATACAGGGAGCACTTGCACTTTGAAACTGTTTAGCAGTGGCAAAGTGTCCAAAGCATCTAAGATGGCAACACCATGTCTGAAAAAAGGTCTAGAGGGAAAGCAAAAAGTTTAGGGAACTTTAGCCAAAAAAGGCCAAGTCCTACACAACCCCCTCCCAGCCAAAATCCAGGGTAGACCAATCAACTACCTTGATGGACTTCCCTGCATGCGGAGATAGAACACGGACGCAGGCCCGCTACCACAGAAACACCCTCCGGCTCTATGCCTTCCTGACCCCAGGGGATTCTCTTGGTCACTACTTCTTGAGCCAACTATGCCTCCCCATGGGTACTTCCAGACAGTTGGGACCTCTCTTGGGGTGTTGGTCCCTTGCCAACCCCCACCTAGAGACGTATCACAGGAAGACCCAACAGCCAGGATGATGTCCCCAGTTATACTGTCCTCCAGGTTAGACATGGGTGTACCCTGGTCACTCCTAGGAGACCCAGCCCTACTGGCTGGACACAGTCCCACTGGTTTTCCCACAGAGGGACACCTTCCTCCCTATCCTTCCATTTAGATTTCTGTGTCTGCCATTTAGGAATGGCACCCACAAACTTCAGGACCGCTGGAGCTCCCATGACAGATGCCCCACGCCCTCCTGATGCTAGGTTTTCTTCCTCGCACAGCTGGAAAGAAGGCACTAGGCCTCCTACCTGGTGCTCCTGTAAGGAACCCTCCAGTCTCTGGGGTGGGGTGGTGAACCCTTGGGGACACTGCTTACACTCCCTCCCTCTCCTTTGAGACAGGGTGCTAGCACACATGCCCCCCTACTAATCTGGGCCCAAACAGTTTTACTTAACCTCTCTTCACTCTCTCAGGCCTTATCAGGCCCTTGGACCCATACCCAGGGTTCCGGCTCTTGTGCCAGCTTCCGGTAATCAAAGAGCTCTCACCCTAAAACGGGGTGGCGCAATCCTGGAAAACAATTATTAGGCCTAGGCTCCCTAGGGGTAAGGTTGAGCAACCCCTTCAAATCATTTGCCATGCTCACCAACACCCAGTTATCCAGTGCACACTTGTACTCATATTTTATTTATTTATTATTATTTAGCAACTTGTATAGCGCCTGGTGACCCGAAGGCATCCCCGCGCTGTTAAGCTTGAGTCCTGCTGAGGGGAAGGGGTGGAGGGTTTATTTAGGAAACAGAAGGGTTTTAAGTTTTTTCCTGAACGTCAGGTGGTTGGACTCCAGTCTGAGGGAGCGTGGGAGAGAGTTCCAACCCGCAGAGGCTTTTACAGTGAAACGTCGGCCTCCAGTACGTGTTCTCTTGAATTTGGGGATGTTGGCCAGGTGCTCGTTCTCAGACCGTAGGGCCCTCGGTGCAATGTAGGGAGTGACCAAACCGCTGAGGATCGCAGGTCCCGATCCATTGATTAGTTTATGGGCCGTGCACATGGCCTTAAACTCCACCCTTTGGCGGACTGGCAGCCAGTGCAGAGCCTTGATGGCGGGTTTGGCGGACACTCTAGGAGGTAAGCTCATGATTAAGCAAGCTGCAGCATTCTGGGTTCTTTGCAGTCTTGCTAAGGTGGCTTCCGGCGCACCTAGGTAGACCAAATTGCTGTAGTCTAACCGCGACATTATGAGGCCCTGTACTAGTAGTTTCCTGGATACGGGCGGTAGGAGGGGGAGAATTTTGCGGATAGTCCGCAGAAGCCCAAGACAGGTCCCAGCGGTTTTGGCCGCTTGGGTCTTCATTGAGAGGTCGGGTTCTAGCCAGACTCCGAGGGTCTTGATTTCGTGTTTCGGGGAGGGGATTTCCCCGAACACGTCTGGCCAGATCGACGGGGGGATAGTCGCACATTGTTTGCCCATGAGCATCACCTCGGTTTTGGAACCGTTGAGTTTCAATGACGATTCACACATCCACCCGTGAATTTCATAGTCACTTGGCACTGTCTGTACGGTGCCAACATTCAAACTGGACTCTGCCTTTTTAACCTTACTGTCCAGTTCCCTCAGGCTTAACTCATGAGCAAAGAGAATTTTTTTATCTTCGAAGGCCAGAGTGTTCCTGCTCTCCTCTGCTCGCTTTTCACTTTCAATGAGCAGCTTCTTCTCTTCTGTTTGAGTTTTAAGTTTTAAAACCTCCAACTCATGCTCTCTGACTCTTCGCTTTTCCTCCAACTCCTCTGGTGTAAAACTCCTCCCTGAATGGCTACTACCAGCCCCTGAAGCTGGTCCAACCACTGGCACATCCTGTGGACCAAATCCATTCCCAGAGGCATCCTCATCTACCTCAACATCACCCACCTCCAGAGCCCCTTTAGCTTCCCAAAAGGCCCTCAAGGCACTTTGCAGCTCCTTCTTCTTGGCGCTACTTTTCATGGGACATCCCAAAGCACTGCAGAATTGCCTCAATTGATCAACTTTGTAGGTAAGCAATGCTTCAATGTCGAACTCTAAATCTGCAGCCTCACTGGCAACTTGACTGCTTCGAGATATGATGTGTGGTTTAAAGGTTGCTCAAAAATAAAACCAAAAAATCAAAAACAAAATATGTGGTTGTGTTGTGGTCTACTCTATACTTGTGAGGTACACCAATCACTGTGGGTGCATTTGCAAATACACATTCAAATCCCACACCGCTGACCTCCAAATGTTAGAACTGGGATCCCTGGTTGGCTGAAGTAGGTACCTTCGGCCAAATAGGGACCCTAGTTTCCACGTCAGAGAAAAGAAGGACAGCTTCTCAGATAGCCCCTGCTTGCCCCCTTGGTAGCTAGGCAGGAGCCACCAGGCTTATCTTTAAGGCAAATGTGTAAAGTATTTGCAACCACGCTCACAGCAACCCAGTGGTGACACCACAAATAGACTACACACGAGTTTCATAAGAACGAGTATAAATTCATATAAAAATGTATACGATCAGACCACACAATATTAATCCAACATATGCGTATTTGTCATATTCCTCCTGGCGGGTTATTAGGCCACAGAACTAAACACTTAATCGGAGGGTCCTAGGGCAAGTTTAACGACCCAAACTAGATACATACCCCAATATAAAACACTTATAACATAAATAGTATCTAGGAGTCCGATAATAATGTAACTCAACTGTGGATAAAGACCTCAACAGAATGGGAAGACACAGTGGAGACCCAAAAGTGCAACAAAGTGTGACAAGATTGAGCTAAGACTCAAGGGCATGGGTGAATATTCCCACCAACAGCAGACCCCACCGAACTCAAAAACTACCGCCCCATCTCGCTTCTTCCATTCCCGGCCGAAGTCATCGAGAAAGCCGTCAACAACCAGCTCGCCGCCTTCCTCGAAGCCAACAAATCACTCGACCCCTCACAATCTGGCTTCCGAGCCAAACACAGCACTGAGACCGCCCTCATCGCAGCAACAGACGACATTCGAACTCTACTGGACAATGGAGACACAGTCGCCCTCATCCTCCTCGACCTCTCTGCAGCCTTCGACACAGTCTGCCACAGCACCCTTTTACAACGCCTCAGAAACATCGGAATCCAAGGAAAAGCACTGGAATGGATCACCTCGTTCCTCACCGGAAGAACCCAGAGAGTCCGCCTCCCACCATTCAAGTCCGAGGCCTCTGAAATCATCTGCGGCGTACCTCAAGGATCCTCACTCAGTCCCACCCTCTTCAACGTATACATGAGCCCCCTCGCGGCCATCGCCCGCCAACACAACCTCAACATCATCTCTTACGCGGACGACACTCAACTGATCCTTTCTCTCACCAAGGACCCCAGCACCGCCAAAACTAACCTACACGAAGGAATGAAAGAAGTCGCCGAATGGATGAAACAAAGCCGCCTGAAACTGAATTCAGACAAAACAGAAGTCCTCATCTTAGGTACATCCCCCTCTGCATGGGACGACTCCTGGTGGCCGGAAGCCCTCGGAAAAGCACCCATCCCGACAGACCACGCACGGAACCTTGGCGTCATCCTGGATTCTTCACTCTCCATGAACAGACAAGTCAACGCCGTATCCTCTTCCTGCTTTAACATTCTTCGCATGCTCAGAAAAACATTTAGCTGGATCCCCTCCGAAACAAGAAAAACAGTCACCCACGCTCTAGTCACGAGCCGACTGGACTACGGAAACACCCTCTACGCAGGCACCACCGCTAAACTCCAGAAGAAACTACAACGAATCCAAAACGCCTCAGCCAGGCTCATACTAGACATCCCACGCAACGAACACATCTCTGGTCACCTTAAAGACCTCCACTGGCTACCCGTCAATAAGAGGATCACTTTCCGACTGCTTACCCACGCACACAAATCACTCTACGACATCGGACCAGATTGCCTCAACTCTCGACTGTCCTTCTACACCCCCTCCCGCCAACTTCGCTCTTCCAGCCAAGCCTTCGCCACTGTACCTCGCATCAACAAGACCACCATGGGAGGCAGATCCTTTTCATACCTGGCTGCCAAAACATGGAACTCACTCCCCGCTTACCTTCGCCTCACCCAGAATCACCTAGCGTTCAGAAAGCAGCTTAAAACGTGGATATTTGACAAATAATCCTCCTCCCCTTCCTAAGCGCCTTGAAACCCTCTGGGTATGTAGTGCGCTATACAAATTTTATGACTTGACTTGACTTGACATCAGAAGCCACTTTGTAGCGCCCTTTTTAACATCATGGGGGTTCTCCTTGCCCAGGAGACAAAGAACACAACCTACAGTTATTCTCAAGGCTGTGTTAGAACCTTAACAAAATGTGTTACCGAGAAGGGTGGTTACGTGAAGAATTTTTAATTGTAAATCGCCATTGTATAAGCAGTGCTAAAAGTGAGTGAAACAATAATATTCAGTGAAAACGAGTAACATTGGATAAACTGAGTAGATGTTTAAGTTTAATATTATCTCCCAGTTCTCCAAGTTTAAAACCTAACGTGAAATAACAGATTTAACATAATATCTGTGAGTAATAATGGTCGACATGTTTCAGCATTTAAGTGGAAATGTACCAATGCTTTCTTTAGGACCTGATGTTAACTACTGCTTAATGTGCAAATAAAAATATCAAATATCACCTGCAATTTTCAGGTTATGTACTCCACCACAGACTATCACCACATCACATTGAGGACATGGCACCCACAGGAGAAACATTAGACATAAAACAGAAAATTGACAAGATTATGTCAAATTAACAATGCATTAATGTGTTAAGTTTGTAACATCATGTTAGACTATCACTGTATATCATAATTATAGTACTACAGGATATATGTTGCCACTCACCCATTAGTTGTGGTGATTGCGCTTCACCCCACCCGACTGCAGCTCAGGTATAGAGGAGCACCGCTCTGGATTAAAAATAGAGAGTCATTCAAAAGGCTATGTCATTGTTATGTAAAGTGAGTCACATATTTGTAAAATACAGGACTCAACCAATCTCATAATCATTTCTTAAACGTTGATGGTACACCATATTTCTTACATCAATGTCACCTTGATTACATATTCTGCTACATAGTGTTATTTATACGGACCATTTGAGATTGTGTTCCTCACATCAACCCGGAACAATAACATTTAAACTTTAAACATGCTTGCTGATAAAATCTTAAGCCATTGTTTAGTTGATATGGAATGATCTTAGTATACACGCTCACTTAAAAAGGAGCTGTAATTGCGGCCCGGCTTATAGACAGACGCATGCCTACTCCTTCGTACTCGTTCAATGTTTGTCGTCTCAGCCCATTATTGTCTTGCCGCAACTTGCAACACAATTAGACAATGTTGCATGAGCTGTAATTGCGGACCGGCTTATAGACAAACGCATGCCTACTCGTTCGTGCTCATTTAATGTTTGTGATTTCAGCCCGTTATTGTCTTGCCGCAACTTATAACACAATAAGACAATATTGTATTTGCAGCCAGTTATCAGTTATCATATCCCGAGTGAAGGTGAAAACAAAAAAGTAAGTGTTTATTGTGGCTACCTTCTTTGGAAAAAGCCACACACAACTCTTCATTTTGCAGTTTTTGTAAAGCGGAACAATAAAGTTTCCATTCAAATGGCTGCCATCTTAGAAGAAAACCCCACTAGCAACCCTTATCTTATCGGCCCAGTGCAAAGCGGAACGATAAAGTTTTGTCGACAGTGATGCAAGAGTTCCACTATTGCTTCTCTTTATGCTCACGCTTAAATTAAGACCACCACGACTACATGTGTAACCCCGCACTCACCTGACCGTCGGTGTCTCCGGACTAGCGTCTGCGCTCTCTGGGGAGGCACCGAAGGGTCGGTAAAAGCCGTTTTTAATTCCTATTGGGGTAGAGACATGTGACACACAAAACCGCCATGCTGGGAATTGTGGTTTTTTGTAGTTTTCAACCAGTCGACTTACGATCACCTGGTCATGCAGGCATGCTGGGAGTTGTAGTTTCTTGTAGTTTTCAGCCAATATGCTCCATATTTGTTATTAATTTTAAAGAAATTGATCATAATATTCACGATGTATATAGAAAAGATGTAAATAGAAAAGATGTCATTACATCTTAGAGACAATAACCATTAGCAAAATTTCATGTAAAACACGCGATCATTTGGCCCTGCAGTCACACCGGGGATCATAGTTTAAGGCCAATGCCAGCATTTAAGCAATATTCTTCTTACTAATAGATGTAATTCGTGGATTTCAACCTACGAATAAGAAGAAAAATAAGAAAAATAATGACATCCCTATGCTTGGGGACTCATGGCAGGATCACATTTGTGCGGATAATGTCCATACATATTGCCAGCAGTCGCATGACCATACATACTGTGGCAAATGGTCTTCATTCTTCGTGGCTGATAATAGTTCCCAATATTTGGCTCATGTGTGTCTAGCAACAGTTCACCGAGAGATATTATGATAAGTACTGGCTGACATAACAGCACATTCGCTAAGTGTACAAGTACAATAAGTCACTCCATCTTATTTACCTCAACTCACCATATATAAGAGGTACAGGATATGTAATTATCAGAAATAATAATGTCAAAAAACAACTAGATGTTGCAAATAGTGTGCCTACAGACTCAGTCAACTCCACCAGTCTAAAAACAGAAAAAAAGCAGTAGTAGAGCATTGGAATCAAATTTCTACTGCTTAAGTCTATTGTTATTAGTGGGATTTGTCACATACTGTGGGACTGGAACCTCAGAAAAGTCACTTAGATGTTATTAAAACATAATGGGGTCATATTCCCTACAATCGTCTGACATATGGTGTATGTCTTACAGGGTCTGTAGGAGCAAAGAGGCAAAAACCCTCAGAGAGACATCCAGGGTATTGGTTCATTAAGCCCATCTTTGTCGCAGTTTAACTTGTAGACCCATTTTTGTTGCTTCTTGAACAGAAATTTGCCAACATCAGGGCAATGTTCTGATAACAGAGGCTCTTCAAGAACGGTCCAAAGGAAATCATTAGGACCGTGTCCGACCTCGAGGAAATGAGATGTCAATCTAGTTGCTTGTTTGCGGCAACGTACCGTACTTTTATGTTCCAGTATTCTTGTTCTTATTTTCCTTGTTGTCATGCCCACGTATCTTTTCTCACATGGACATGTGATTAAATAAATGAGGTTCTCACTATTGCAGTTTGTAAAACTGCGTTGTTGCCAGGGTCTAGTAGTGCCTATATCCACAGTTACTGATTTACGTGTTTGTGGGCAAACAGAACAAGTCCCGCAAGGATGATGGCCTTGTACTAGCGGTAAATCCCACAAAGTGCCTACTTGTCTGGGTCCCTTGTTTTTTGGCCTTGTATGGACTAGTTGATCTTTCAAGCTCTGTCCTCTCTTGAACGCAAACAGGGGCTGAGGGATTTCATCGCCGCCTGTATTCAAGATAGACCAGTGTCTCAGAATGATCTTTTGCACCTGATTAGACTGTGTAATAAAAGTATTCACAAATGTGATCCGATTGGACTTCTCTTTAGGTGCATTCACTCCGAGAAGGGCTTCTCGTTTGTTATTGGATGCCCGTTTTTTGGACTGGCGAATGATCTTCTCTGGGTACTTCTTTTCTCGAAGGTTCTTCTCCAAGATCTTTGAATGGACATTGAATGCTTCTTTGTTAGAACAATTTCTCTGGTCCCTGAGGAACTGACCAAAAGGCAAGTTGTTCCTCAGGGCCCTAGGATGACAGCTTTCATAGCTCAGTAAAGCATTCTTGGATATGGGCTTCCAGTAGAGCTCAGATTCTAGCCCACTTGCTGTTGCAATGATTTTGAGGTATAGAAAGGCTAATTCAGTGCTACTGTACTCCACAGTAAATTTTAAATACGCATTGCGACTGTTAAGCCATCGATGGAAGGCCAGTAAGTCATCTTCAGTCCCCCGCCATACAACAAGTATGTCGTCTATATATCGCTTCCAGATTTGAAGCGATAATAGATATGGGTTTGTCGGTGTTAGTATCTCAACTTGCTCAAAGTTGTGTACATACAGATTAGCGAGACATGGAGCGAAGACACTACCCATACTGGTCCCAGATGTTTGTAGGTAGGTAGTGTCTTTGAACCTGAAGTAGTTGTCTTTCATCGCTATTTCTGCTAAGCCCATGATGAAAGATACAGGCGTAACGGACTGGAGATCCCTCTGTTCTAATAAATGCCCCACAACTGCAAGTGTTTCCGTTTGGGGTATCGGGTACAAAGACTCCACGTCAAAGGAATCTAAAATGTCCGTTTTGTTGTCAAATTGTATTTCTGGAAGCAACCTCAAGACATCCTTGGTGTCTTGAAGAAATGTTGGCATTTCTTTGACCATCGGGTTTAAAAAGTGATCCACAAAAGTGGAAAGTGGTTCTAAAACAGAACCGATTCCAGAAATAATTGGTCGCCCCGGTGGTGGTTTCTGGGGTTTATGGACTTTGGGGAGGCAATAGAAATATGGAATGGTTGGGTGAGTGGTTTGAAGATATTGACCCTCCTGGCATGTTATCCACCCTTCAGAGGTTACCTCTTCTACCATGTGCCAAATGGTATTCTGTAGCCGTTCAGTAGGATCCTCCATGAGCGGGCGATAGGCATTCCGGTCCAGTAATTGCCTCAAACATTTGTTTCGGTAGGTATCGGTGTCCAGAATGACAATAGCACCGCCTTTGTCAGCCGGCTTGATTTTAATATTTTCATTTGATGTTAGTGTTCGGAAAGCCAACTGTTCCTTTTTTGACAAATTAAAAAAGGGCTTGTTCTCAGTCTGGTAAAGGTTGTGTATGTCATTCTCTACCACCTCTTTAAAGGTCAATACCTTAGCTGGTAGACCGATGGCAGGTGGATTGAATGTTGAGGGTTTCTTTAAACCAGTATTTTAATCCATTTCCATTTCAACACTCGTTGGTTTGGCAAAAAAATAGTGAAGCCTAACTTTCCTAAAAAATGTGGCTAATTCAATCTGTGCCAAAAACGGGTCTCCTTTTTAAATCGCTACAAAGCCTAGGCCTTTATTCAGAAACCTCATTTATTTAATCACATGTCCATGTGAGAAACGATACGTGGGCATGACAACAAGGAAAATAAGAACAAGAATACTGGAACATAAAAGTACGGTACGTTGCCGCAAACAAGCAACTAGATTGGCATCTCATTTCCTCGAGGTCAGACACGGTCCTAATGATTTCCTTTGGACCTTTCTTGAACAGCCTCTGTTACCAGAACATTGCCCTGATGTTGGCAAATTTCTGTTCAAGAAGCAACAAAAATGGGTCTACAAGTTAAACAGCGACAAAGATGGGCTTAATGAACCAATACCCTGGATGTCTCTCTGAGGGTTTTTACCTCTTTGCTCCTGCAGACCCTGTAAGACATACACCATATGTCAGACGATTGTTGGGAATATGACCCTATTATGTTTTAATGACATCTAAGTGACTTTTCTTATGTTCTAGTCCCACCGTATGTGACAAATCCCACTAATAACAATAGACTTAAGCAGTAGAAATTTGATTCCAATGCTCTACTACTGCTTTTTTCTGTTTTAGACGGCTGGAGTTGACTGAGTCTATAGGCACACTATTTGCAACATCTAGTAGTTTTTTGACATTATTATTTCTTATAATATTATATCCTGTACCTCTTATATATGGTAAGTTGAGGTAAATAAGATGGAGTCACTCCTTTTACTCGTACACTTAGCGAATGTGCTGTTAAGTGTCAGCCAGTACTTATCATAATATCTCTCTGTGAACCGTTGCTAGACACACATGAGCCAAATATTGGGAACTATTATCAGCCACCAAAAATGAAGACCATTTGCCACAGTATGTATGGTCATGCGACTGCTGGCAATATGTATTGACATTATCCGCATAAATATGATCCTGCCATGAGTCCCCAAGCGTAGGGATGTCATTATTATTCGTATTTTTCTTCTTATTCGTCCGTTGAAATCCACTAATTACATCTATTAGTAAGAAGAATATTGCTTAAATGCTGGCATTGGCCTTAAACTATGATCCCTGGTGTGACTTCAGGGCCAAATGATTGCGTGTTTTACATTAAATTTTGCTAATGGTCATTGGCTCTAAGATGTAATGAAATCTTTTCTATATACATCTTTTCGATATACATCATGAATATTATGATCTATTTCTTTAAAATTAATAACGGATATGGAGCGTATTGGCTGAAAACTACAAAAAACTACAACTCCCAGCATGCCTGCATGACCAGGTGATCGTAAGTCGACTGGTTGAAAACTACAAAGAAACACAATTCCCAGCATTCCGGTTTTGTGTGTCACATGAAAAAGGCTTTTACCGACCCTTCGGTGCCTCTCCAGAGAGCGCAGACGCTAGTCCGGAGAAACCGACGGTCAGGTGACTGCGGGGTTACACATGTAGTCGTGGCGGTCTTAATTTAAGCGTGAGCATGAAGAGAAGCGATAGTGGAACTCTTGCTCCACTGTCGACTAAACTTTATCGTTCCGCTTTGCACTTGGCCGATAAGATAAGTGTTGCTAGTGGCGTTTTCTTCTAAGATGGCAGCCATTTGAATGGAAACTTTATTGTTCCGCTTTACAAAAACTCCAAAATGAAGAGTTGTGTGTGGCTTTCTCCAAAGAATTTGTGGTATCGGGTTCCCAAGGCCTACATGCTCCGCAGATAACCCACTTACACCGAAAGAACTGTTGGCACGGAAACTGAAAAGTACAAAGGACAAGTTTATTAAGACCCCATGGGGTGGTGGTACATTCCTACAGCAGCCTTCGGCAATGCAAGAAGTATCACACCGAACGTTGGTGTGAGTCCTTCTTTTATACACTTTACAAGTAATAAAAAGATAGGCGGTACAAGGTTACAAAGTTTATGTACATATATGGTCATTTTTGGAGCACAGCCAACTCATGGGAGGGGTTACAACCCCACTGGTCAGTTTGGCGGCACATTCCTGAGGGGTGACTGGTCAGTTGGAACTGCGCATGTACAGGCTTGACCGTTACTAAAAATAGCCTGTTGCTGGGCAAACTCGAGTGGTCAGTGGTACGGACAACGGACTAAGGGGCATGCTGACCACGAGGCCGCTCATTCCCTAAAATGGCCGCCGTAATATAAAAAATGGCGTTTTCGAGTAAGGCCAAGTTAAGGGAAATAACGTGTAGCAAAGCTAAGCACTAACCCGGCCATTGTCAAATTACGACAGACGACCCTTTTAGCGTTTAGCTGAAGCTACCTCATAGTGGATGTAATCGGGATACTCATCTTCAATATCAATTAGCATTATTTGAGCTACTTCTGTATGAAGCATCATTTCTTTTTGGGCAAGAGCTCGTCTAGATGGAATACACACTGATAAACACATAGAACATAAGGAAGGGCCACATTGTATACATAAACAGACAAAGAATAGTATCCCAACTACAATACATAAAATTGTCAACAGCTTCCAACCCGATGTGCTAAGCATTGACCAGAACCACCCTGAAAGAGTCCAAGTGCCATTGTCCGGGTGTATTTCAGCAGCTATCTTGTGAAGTTTTGAAATTGCATCATAAACAGATGGCGAATTATCTGGCACGTATACGCAACAGCTACTTCCGATAATTCTACATGCCCCCCCTCGATCAGCTAGAACCACATCAAGAACCATGCGATTTTGAAGCGTAACAATTCTAGAAATTTGCAGTTCTTCTGTGATATTCCCTAGGGCAATTGCAGTGTCATTAGCTACAGCCTCAACTACACGAGTCAATCGTCGTATTTTCCGACTATTCAAGCAGCCCCCACAAAAGAGAACAATCCCAGATTAAAATCTACATACTGTTGTAAGGCAGTATCGGTCTGGTCAATATCATCCAAGACCACAGCACGCTTAACACGATTTAGTACAAAGTCATGGTAGAGCACATAATCATTATGGTACATTGGTGGGGCAATGAATACAGGGGGCAATACAAAAGATACATAACATGTGCCTAACCATCCTAAAGGGAGCTGATGATAACCTTTATTTCCACAGATAAAGTAGGTATTTCGAGATGCCACAAATGATATGCCATTCGGACTGTCAAATGTAAGTGTGGTGTTACATTCACTTTTCCCCACCAGGATTGTACCTTTATTACATATGCAGAGATCAGCCTTAGTATTAATGACATTAATAACATGTGAACTGGACATATTAATATTCCTTTGATTGCTGTAAACGCGGGGTGCAGATACATTATCGGGGTGGTACTCTTCCCATTCAAATCGAGTACCCTCAGCTCGTGGATACCCATCCCGGTCATGATAACAAATCTCGTTCAAACGGAAAAGCACCCCCCCTTTCGTTGGCCATCGTAAAGTGAATAGAAGAGTATACCAGGCGTTGCAGGAACCATTGTGTGAGAATGGGAGTGGGATGAGCGGGGTGCCCCCTTTTTTCTGATGACCAGGCAACATCCCACACACCCAACAGTTAGAAGTGTTCGTCATATTGTGAGTATGATGCAAGATTTGAATGAAGCTATTGTTCAAGTAAGTCTGTTGGTGCCGCTCTTCATGGTAGGGTAAGGTGAAGTGAAAATGTTCAGATGGAGCCGGGGTAGTCGGCAGCAAATGTTCTCGTACAGGCACCACAAGTTCTACTACCCAGGCTATTACTGCTATCACCACAATTGTCAGTACGAACAAAATGGCACCAAGAATTCTCTTGTCTCGTGATGCAGAAGAAGCCATAGTTCAAAGTTCACAATGTCTCAAATAGTCTCGAATATACAACTACAAAAATTAAAAACAAAACAGTGCTGCTGAGCTCCGAGGTAGCCGTTGTTTTCTTCTCCAGGGTCAAGACGGGTGTCGCTACTCTTGGCAGAACGGATCCCCCCCCCTTGAGATTCCCGGCTTCCATTTCACAAACCCCAGAGCGGTAACCAACCAGTCTCGCACAAAAAAAAAATCTTCTTCCTATCTCGGCCGCAGATTGTAGCGCTGTCGTCCAGAAACAGTGTGGTCCGGGAAGGCTCCCTCAGCTTCGGCCGATGTCGCAGCTGGGCTCTTTTCTTTATCCAAAATTTCTTTGTAGTTGGACAGCACGGTAGGATTTACCAGGTCCGGAGAGAAGCGACGGCAGTGAGTTGAATGCACCCACCGCTTTCTGTTGGTCACTCGCACAGCCGTTCGAGTTGCCAGGAGGACTTGCTCGGGGCCACGCCACCTCGGTTCCAAGCTATTTGCCCTCTCAAACGACTTCACCATCACAAAGTCGCCAGGACGAAGATTGTGAGCCTCTCCAATGGAATTGTCAGGGAGCGCTTCTCGAACCTGTTGATGGATAGAAAGCAAATCATTTGTTAATCGTGCCAAATAATCGTTCATCATTATACAAGGCACATCATGTATCAATCGCGGCTTAGGAACTCCCCATATGTTCATAGGCCTTCCAAACACCACTTCATATGGTGTGAGGCCAGTTCGAGCGTGGGGCACTGATCTAAGAGAAAGCAATGCTAACGGCAAGGCATCCGGCCACTTCAATGACGTGGACACCACAATCTTAGCCAGTTTCAACTTCAACGTAGCATTGTACCGCTCGACAAGACCTGCTGACTGAGGGTGGAACACAGCATGAAACTTCTGCTGGATCCCCAGCCCCTTCAGTACATACTCCACAATTTTCCCAACGAAATGGGGACCATTATCGCTCCACAAAAATTTGCAAACTCCAAATCGAGGGAAGTACTCTTTGAGCAAAACCTTAGCTGTTGTCAAAGCTGTATTATCTTTCGTGGGGAAGGCCTCGACCCATTTGCTAAAGGCACACACCACCACTAAGACATACTTAAGGTTATTGCAGCGCTCAAGCTGGATATAATCCATTTGAAGTACCTCGAATGGTGCAGAAGGTGGAACGAAACCTCCTTTCGGAGTATGCGTCCCTTTCGCAGGATTGTGTTGTAAACATATCAAACAGGTCTGCACTACTCTCTTAGCAGTATTGGCAATCTCAGGATGCTCCCAAACTCGCGTTAACAATCGAGTAATTGCGAGAGCCCCCACATGCGCTAACCCGTGTGTCATCTGAACCATCACCTGCAAGTAAGCTGCGGGCAATTTCCATCTCTCCATGTCCTTACTCCTCCAACAACCCTCGTCATCCAGTATCCCTTCGGCTGCCCATGTTACAAGTTCTGCTTCAGTCGCTGATTTTTGGATATCTAGTATCTCTGTTCTAGCATCGTGCCATCGCTCGGCCTGCGACTTCACTGCGTACATGGGGGAGTCATTTCGAGACATAGCTGTTTGTCTTGCTATACTGTCTGCAAAAGCATTGCCCTGTCCTACTTCATCAGTGATCTTTTTATGTGCACTGCATTTAATTATCGCTACTTTCTTTGGGCAAAGCAACGCATTTAGGAGATCACGCACCAATTCTCCGTGCATAATGTGAACTCCAGGAGAGGTCAAAAACCCACGTTCTCTCCAGAGTAGCCCGAAGTCATGCGCTACTCCGAAGGCGTACCGGCTGTCTGTGTAGATGTTCAAACATAGGCCAGCACTCAGTTCGCAGGCTCTTGTCAAGGCTATCAGCTCTGCTGCTTGAGCCGATTTCTGTGGTATTCGTGCTGTTTCTACCACTGTCTTAAGTGTCGTGATCGCATATGCTGCGGAAGTCGTGCCATCTGGCAGCCTCAAACACAATCCATCAACCCACAGTTCCCCATCCACATCTGGAAGTGGCATATCCTGTAAGTCGACACAACCTTTTGTCTGTTCCTCGGTCAGGAAAACACAATCATGATGTTTGTCTTCCTGCCCCTCTTCAACCAGATAGGGCAATAAAGTGGCAGGGTTCAGAGTAGCACATCTTTTTAGTGTGATATGTGGTGCCAAAAGAGTAAGCTCAAATCCTGTTAAACGTGCACTGGTAAGATATTGAGTCTTTGTCTGATTTAACAGGGCATCTACTGCATGGGAAACTAGCACCAACAGTTTGTGCGATAACACTATTCCCTCACTCTGCCGTATAGCTACTGCTGTTGCTGCAACTGCTCGAAAACACCCAGGTAATCCTCGTGCTACAGGATCAAGAATGGCTGAGAAATACGCGCATGGCCTCTGCTTATCCCTGTGTGCTTGCACTAACACTGATAACGCGCACCCATCCTTCTCGTGCACGTACAATGTGAAAATCTTTGAGTAGTCTGGTGTACCTAACACGGGTGCAGAGCCAAGGGCCTGTCTCAATTGTTCAAAAGCATTTTGACATTCATCTGTCCATTCAAGGGGCATTGGTGTAGTTTTGGACAATAATGCTAACAAAGGTTTTATAATGTGCGAACACCCCATGATCCACTGTCTACAAAAGGACGTTAATCCTATGAAGGCGCGTACATCTCTTTGAGTACGGGGGATTGGTGTGTCTAGAATTGACTGAATTCGATCTGATGTTAATGCGCGCCCCTCCTTAGACAAAAGATGACCGAGGTAGGTCACCTTGGGTCTACAATATTGAAGCTTTTTTCTAGAGACTTTATGATTGTTCTGAGCAAGAAAGGAAAGTAAAGCCAGTGTACTCTCCTCACATTGTGCATAAGTGTCTGCAGCCAACAGGAGGTCGTCAACATACTGTATAAGGGCTACACCAGATTGCAATTCGAAAGAATCAAGCTGTCTTTTTAAAGCCTGACTATAGATGCTAGGACTTTCTGTGTAACCTTGAGGAACACGACAAAATCTATACGATTTATTATTTAACGTAAAGCCAAATAAATATCTACTGTTGGGATGGATGGGAATGGAAAGGAATGCATTTTTTAAATCAATTACAGTGAAGGTCGTCGCTGTTGGGGGGACAAATGTAAGCAATGTCGTGATATCAGACACCACCGGGTATTGGGGAACGACAATGTTGTTAATTTCTCTCAAATCAATAATAAATCGATAGATTTTGTTGTCAGTATCTTTCTTAAGGATCGGAAGAATAGGGCTGTTACAAACATTGTAAGGAACTTCCTCCACTACTCCTGCAACGATCAAATCCTGAACGATATGTGTGAAGGCAATTTCACCTTCCCTAGAAATCTTATACTGTGGTACACGTGGCAAAAGTACTCCCTCCTTGACAGTAATTCGAATAGGTGGAATAAGGATCTGTCCCACATCCGTATCTGAGGTCGCCCACAACGTGTGAGGGAGAGAGGCTAATGCTTCAATTTCCTTCATGGTACAAAATCTGTCTGAATCTGGGTAATTGTCATTCAAAATAACCCGCACTCCTTCGGGAGCGCAGCGTATCGTTGCTCGAAAGTATTTAAGCAAATCAATGCCCATAATGTTATCTGGGGTGTGAGGTGACAACAAAAATGGACCAAAACTGAAAAAATTGTCTATGCAAAGTGCAAGAGGTTGTGATGCACACCGGCTCATGAGGCATTGCTACCTACTGCACAACCAACACCCCTGAAAGAGCATCACCTAATCTCCCTGTCGCCTCAGCTCCGAGAAAGGCGCAGGGAATTTTGGAACAATTCCTTCGTGCAACTGTTGCACCAACACAACCTTGCTGCAAATGCTACGAACTGCTGGATCTGCGGGTTGCTCCCGCATGCCACTGGACACTCCATCCCCTTCATCCCTTCTCCTTTCTCAGTGCACGGCTCCTGCCTCGCCTGGTTGATCCTCATGCAAGAGAGCCACAAGGACAACGCCACTTCCAGCCAGACAGTGTCGCACTTCTACTCTGGGTTCTGGTTGAACAAAACCGGAAAGACCACTGCTGCCCTGTGTCCTGCGCTCACAGGCGCCACCTTCCTTAAAGACATTCCAGCCAAAGAACGAGTCGAAGTACAGGTACTCCACAATCCAGCTAGATCCACCTTCTCTCATCTGCGAAAACAAACTACCGCCACTCTGACTGTGGCTCTGTCTGTTATCAATGTCACAGGTCTTGTGTGTCTCGAAGGCCAGGGAACACAGCTGGTGGGTCACAGTTCCTGCCGAATCACCAGAACATTGGACTCAGTTGATCCCCCTTCCTTTGTTGCTTCTCCAAATATGTACTTTGTGTGTGGCACCAAAGCTTACACCTGGCTCCCGAAAGGTTGGAAGGGTATCTGTTACATTGCCTTCGTTCTTCCCCCCACGTATGTAGCCCCTGCCAACCATCACCGGCGGAGGCGCGCAGATGACATTGGACAAGCCGACTCCACTGGAGCACAGTTCCTAGATGCAGCAAAGGGACTTGTTCCTCTGTGGGGCCCAATGGCAAACAGCCGCGCTATCCGACACCTGACCCAGGCAGTGGAAACAACGATCAACATCACGGCTGGCATCCTGGCTAACAACACAGCGGAGCTTCAGGCGGTCCGCCTTGTGACCCTTCAAAACCGCCTTGTTCTAGATGTGGTCCTAGCCGATCGAGGAGGAGCATGCCGCATCATCGGATCTAGCTGCTGCACCTACGTGCCAGATAACTCGCCTTCCGTATACAAAGCAATTGAGCACCTCCACAGACTTTCCTCGGAGGTTCACCAAGAACAAGACGGATGGTCGCTTGGGAGCTGGTTTTGGGACACTTTGAAGGACTGGGGTTGGAGGTTGTTTTCCTTCATACTGATACCTGTTGTGATACTATGTGGGTGTTGTTTAGGTATCCAATGTCTGCCATCTTTGTGCAGTTTAGTTTCTAACTATATGTGCCCAAAGACTTTGGACTTCCGAAATGAGCACATGAGTCCCCTTTATGAAGTATAAATACGTGGCCTTATGGGGATAAATCCGAACTGACAAGTTGGCGAGACATGTTAAAAGGGAGGACTGTGGAATTTTAGTTTTCGAGCTGAACATCATCTGCGCCAGCTTGTCACCCACGTACAGCGCGCACAACGGCCATTTTAGGTATCATGGTCTCCCTGTCCGCGATCTATCGCCAGCGCACCCCTCTGACCCAGCAAGCATCCTCCGCGCATCCTGGCTCCCCCTCCCTCCCTCTCATGAGCCTAACCCTTCTGCATGACCCTGTCCTTGGGAGTCACGCCTGCGCCTGACCAGCACCTCCTCTCCTCCCATGAATGCCCCTCTGTTGATAAACCTTCCCTCCGCGCTCAATTGTCCACGCGGCATGAATACCACTCCTTTGATGACCCCTTACCCCGTGCCCGACTGTCCACACAGGTCCGAGGCCATCACCTAAGCCGGGAGATACCATTTACTGCCCCTCATTGTATGGAGTCGCCCCTCTTCAAAGGACACACTGTTGATCAGGGCCTCCCCACCCCCTGGGATATGATCAGGTGCACACATCCTAAGACTTGGCGGAACACTCAGCTGCGTGATGACCCCCTCCTCTTATCAGCAGGTTGAGGACCTCTATTGTGAAGGTATATGGGGGTGGGATTGACACGAGGATTATGGGGATGTCTTTTCCCTTACTTCACAATGTTATGATTGTAATAAAGAAAGGTGACATGCCATAAACCAGTGTATAAGAGGCCAGGCCTCAGAGAGGCTGTGAGAGCACCTTGAGACGATACCTTGTTGTCTGATCTGATGTGTTCTGCTCCGTCGGAATAAAACTTCTGTTTCCTGCCTTCTGGTCTCCGGCGCCTGCCTCATTGCTTGGTAATTTGAATGGTACAAAGGCGGTTAGCGCCGGGCAAATCCTGAAAAAGGTCATAGCCCTACCTTTTTCCACAGGCAAGGGCCAAGACCTTAAAAGTAATTCTCTTAGAGACTGGGAGCCAATGCAGTCTCTTGAGTAGCTCCGAAGCTCTTGCCCTTCGCAAGAAGGGCAAGAGCTTCGGAGCTACTCAAGAGACTGCATTGGCTCCCTGTCCCTGCCAAGTTTTATATACAGGTGAGGCTGCACAGGGTACATGTGGTCCTCCTTCAGAATTGCAGAGTAGACAATTTAGCTCATGAAACGCTCTAGAAATCCATATACTCTCCCTAATATAATTGAGGAATTTTCATCAGAACCCAGGGCGATACCCTCTAAACCTCGTAGAAAGCTGGTTAACAGGGGTAAATATCAATCTTTACACATGCTAGGCAGCAAGGAAAAATCCCTAACTAGTAAACATCCCTGCACACTGAGTGATTTAAGTAAGTTAAATGCCAAATTGTATGCACTAGATGACTACTTGAGAGTTACCCTAACTAATTTTACAAGTAGAGTCTGAGCCTTGGAAGAATCTTTAACTACATGCATGGATGACTGCAAGTTAAATGTTAAGCAAGTGACATCCCTTAACAACAGTGGTAGAAGTGGGCGGGGACGGAAGGGCACGGCGTGCCCCTTTTTCTAAAAATTATTTCAGTCCGTTTCCCTACTTCTTTCTTCCAAAATATCGACCCAGGACGGCAAACGATAACTTTTTCATTCAGCTTCCAGGTGCTGCTCGCACTTCTCAGTTGAACTCCAGAGGCTGTAGCAGCCCCTCCCTGAGCTCGCACAGACGGAGGGCAGGCCTATTGTCATTGCGATTGAGGCTGATTATCTCCCTTCGAATGACAATGCGCTCGCTCTCAGCCTTTAGCATATCAAGTGCCAGTGATATTAGAGTTGGTGATTACAGATGAGCTTTCCCCAAACAGAGTACTTTGGGGAATTTGACACCTTGTGTAATTTGTCACTGTTGTGCACAGAGTGAACTGGGCAGGAGCAGTGACTGGTTAGAAGAAACGACAGGAAAGGAGAGGTACTAGGGCAGGAGAGGTGACCGGGCAGGAGAAGTGACAGGCCAGCAGAGTTGACGGGGCAGGAGAGTTGACGGGGCAGGGGAGGTGACGGGGCAGGGGAGGTGACGGGGCAGGGGAGATGACGGGGCATAAGCTAGAGCGGTAACTGGGCGGGAGCAGTAAACGGGGCAGGAGCGGTGAACGGGCCAGGAGCAGTGAGCGGGGCTGGAGCAGTGAGCAGGGCAGGAGCAGTGATTGGGGCTGGACGGTGAACGGGGCAGGAGCAGTCAGTGGGGCAGGAACAGTGAGAGGGGCCTGAGCATTGAGCGGGGCAGGAGCAGTGAGCGGTGAGAGGGACAGGAGCACTGAGCGGTGAATGGGGCAGGAGCGGTGAACGGGGCAGGATTAGTGAGTGGTGAACGGGGCAGGAGCAGTGAGCAGTGAACGGAGCAGGAGCAGTGAGTGGTGAATGGGGCTGGAGCAGTGAGCGGTGAATGGGGTAGGAGCAGCGAGCAGTGAACGGGGCAGGAGCAGTGAGCGGTGAAGGGGGCACAAGCAGTGAATAGGGCAGGAGCAGTGAACGGGCAGGAGCAGTGAACGGGGCAGGAGCAGTGAACGGTGAATGGGGCAGGAGCAGTGAACCAGCCAGGAGCAGTGAACGGGCCAGGAGAAATGAATTGCCAGGAGAAGTGAACTGCCAGGAGAAGTGAACAGCCAGGAGAAGTGAACGGCCAAGAGAAGTGAACGGCCAGGAGAAGTGACGGGCCAGAAGAAGGGAAGGGACAGGGGAATTGACGAAGCAGGAGTGTTGATCGAGCATGAGTAGGAGTACTGACTGGAGAGGAGCAGTGAAAGGGCAGGAGTAGGCGTTTCACAGGGCGACTGGAAGGGTAGGGGGCAGTTTAGTTTGGGGGTACCGGTTTTGTACAAGTGCAAGTACAGGAGTTTTAAAAACACTGCAAAGTTTTTTATATATTTTTTTATATTCAGCGGTTTTCGGTCAACAATGCAAGTGCCAAGATAATGTTGGTGATCAATGTACCTGCTGGAGAGAGAGATGGGAGCATATTTTGTCTAGTGGCTGTTTTACTCAATTAAGGTAGAGCAGAGGGTTAATATGCCTGCTGCAAAGAACATGTACCATTCATATCAAAGAGCAATATGTTATGTGCATAGTTCAGTGGGTACTGCTTTGTGTTCACTTCCTGAATGAAAGAACACTTGAATACATATGGCCTGGAAGGTCGGGCTGGACTGTTCACATTAGGTGCAGGATCAAGACTGATTTGCATATGGCTGGGTCCAAACTGGAATGGCATGGTGAGCAAAAAAACAATGGATTTAGGTCCAGATCTCTGTACTGTGGTGAATGTATGGTATTGTTCTGCATTCTTTCCACCAGTTGTTCTTTTTGTTATATTATGATTGAGCAGCTAGCTGGCTGACATGAATATGAAGGAGCCTTTGTGGGGTTCCGTGAGTCTAGATTCTCCTGAAGAGTCCCTTTCTCTTCTGAGCCCTGCTTAACACATGTGTACAGAAGGAGCCCTGTATTCATATCCTCAATGTTTGAGACAAAAAATAATCATGGATTTCTGAACAATGGGAGTAAAAGCAAGGTAGCATGTTGTTCCTGCTTATATTTCACACGCTTCACACGCTTTTTGGCGCCTAGACTACTCACCCACAAGAAAACTGACCTATAGAACTGCAATCAAAACCTACAAAGCCTGCATCAAACTAGCACAGGCAACCTATTTGGAGGAAAATATTGCCAAATCAGCCTCTAAACTCAAGGAAATTTACCGCATTGCGAAATCCCTCCTTCAACTAGCTGAGGCACCCAAAGAATACGGCGATGTCAATGCCCACTGCGACAACCTAGTTCTTTCTCCGCAAAATCGAAACAATCAACACTTCTTTCCCCCACCACTCCCCTCTGACCAATAACTCCCTAGAACCTGCCCCCCCTCCCCCAGTTACACTTGAGCACTTTCCTCCTCTAAATCCCACCAACTTAGAGTTAATTATGCATCAGGTTAAGTCTGGTTCACCAAAAGACCCCGCACCCCCGCGCATCCTTCTTCCAGTCATCCATCACATCTCACCCACCATTTTGGACCTACTCAACACCTCCCTCCACACTGGTACTGTCCCACCCCCCTAGAAGCAAGCCATGGTGAAAGCCCTTTAAAAAAAATCCAATTTAGATCAGAACAACCCCTCCAACTATCAACCCATCTCCCTACTGCCCTGGCTCAGTAAACTCCTAGAAAAACATGTCAACGCCGTATTGAGAAACTTTCTGGAGTTAAACACAAGACTGGACCCGTCCCAGACGGATTTTCGCCCCCTCCATGGGACTGAAATGGCCCTGGTTGCAGTGACCGAGGAGGCCAGAAGGATCCTGGACAATGGAGGATCGACAGCCATCATTCTCCTTGACACTGAAAACCACAACATCCTACTACACCAACTCAGCGGGATAGGAATCTCTGGAATGGCAATCACCTGGCTCAGGTACTTTCTCTCTGATCGCTCCTTCCAGGAATTTGAGAAAGAACACACCTCTCCCAGCAAACCTCTGAACTGTGGGGTACCACAGTGCTCCTCTCTAAGCCCCACCCTTTTGAATGTTTACATGAGCCCACTGGCTGAGGTCATCCACCCCTTCAGAGTAAAAAATGTCACCTACGCAGACGACACCCAGCTAGTGGTGGCTCTAGACCCCCCCTTAACTCACATCATGGCCTGAAAAATGTTTGGAAGCAGTCACCATATGGATGACATCCTCCTGCCTTAAATTAAACGGGGGAAAACGGAGCTTATGCTCCTTGGAAACACCATTGACAAGATTACAGATCCAATCTGGCCCCCCTGTCTGGTTCCCCCCCCCCACCCAGAGAATCAATCAAAAGCCTCGGCATATGGTTAGACAAGTCACTCAATTTTAATCACCAGGCGGGCAAACTATCCGCCATCTGCTTTGCTCTCCTAAGACTGCTGCGCAAAATCCTCTCTTTCCTTCCCTTTCATGCCAGACGGATTATGGTACAAGGTCTTATTCTGTCCTGCTTGGACTGTGGGAACGCCCTATACCTCGGGGCCCCCCAGTCCACCCTAAATAAGCTACAAATAATACAGAACAGCGCAGCCAGGACCCTCCTCCAAATCCCCCGGCGAATCTCAGTTAAATCCAGACTAAAAGACCTCCACTGGCTCCCATTAAAAGCGAGGATACAATTCAAGGCTATGTGCATCGCACATTGTTCTTACTGGGGAACAGGACCCATCATTAATCGCCCCCTTATAACTGCTTACCATCCCAACAGACAGCTTAGATCAGGATCCTCTTACCTCGCCAGAATACCCAGATTCAAGAGAGACAAATGCGGAGGCCGCTCGTTCTCTTACAAACTCGCTAGGCTCTGGAATGCCCTGCCTCTCACAGTCAGATCAGAGCCCAAACTACTGACTTTCCGAAAACTACTGAAAACCTGGCTCTTTAACATACCAGAGTAACTTTCTGCGGCTCTGTCCCAGGCTTGACCTCTTGCAGCGCTGGGATGCCTTGGGGTAGCCAACGCACTTTACAAATCGTCTTTTCATTTAATTTCATTTACATAAACCTGTATTCCCTAGGAGTGTTTGCTTTTTCCTGAATTAAACCTCAAATAAACATGTTTATCTATTGTTTTAATTAAATACCTTTATAATCTGTAACTGGTCAGTGAAATGCTAAACGTACTAAACGTACAAAAAATTGGTGTGTTTTGCTTTTCTAGCCACACCCCTGACTCCGCCCACTGATTCAATCTTCGGTTATTCCCGTCCCCTGATTTTCCACCCACAGTTCCCCTACTTTTTTTTCCCACTTCGACCACTGCTTAACAATCACTACCCGGTTCACCTTGAAAGCCGTAGCCAGACACACACTCGCCTCACATTTACAGCTACTTTCAATCATATAAACGCCAAGGGGGTTTACTATAATGGGGACCAACATTTGTTGACTGTAAAATCGTCAGCTATCAACTCCCCATTACCTCCAACACCCTCCAGACCTTTACGCACTAACACCTCAGCTGATTACATCACAGGGCGACTGGGGGAGGGTAACAACCCACGGGCTTACATATTGGCCAATCTAAACGCCAATAGTGCAAATTCTTCCAATCTCCCAAATGGACGCGAGCCGGAAATTACCTATTCGGATCTACCAACCAACTGCTACTCCGTATACAGTAGTTTTAGCCAATGTGCCCAGGCTTTCATCAGTGGTGATTGAGTCATGGGACACTTTGAGAAACAAGTCCCTGCTCTAGTTGGGTACAAAAACGGGATTAACAGAGATGCTTTTCGCCGAGTTTAAAATGGCCAGAAAAGTGAGCTGGATAGGTAGAGGATGCAAGAACCTACATGGCGATTGCGTGTTGTTAACTTTTAGAACTCCTCAGTTAGCCCAAACTATACTGCATAGAGCTGGATACTACTCTATTTCAAAACAGGGTATTAACCTAGTCCCTTTGGGATATTTCTACCAGCCTACGAAGACCAATCACACCATTTTAGCTAGCAGACCCATAAAGGTCACTCCCCCCCCCTTATATAATGTCCCAGTTCATAACCGTTTTGACATGCTTCCAACCTTAGAGGGAGGTTGATTGATTACCACTAGTAGGCTCTAGGGTTGCTCAGAGAAAGGAGAAAAGTCACATCCCCATACAAGTGAATTGTTTAGACATTCAGACCTTAGAAACACCTAGTATTTCAACTAACAACTCACACATCCCGCCCGGATCTCTACTATCTTTGTGTATGGTTCCTGATATCTTATCCATGCATAATGGCACTAAGGTAAACAATGATAACTTTCTATATGCCGCCCCACTTGAGATCTACAGCGCACATTCCATTGACGCAAGGGTTGAGAAGTATAAAGAGGGAAGATCGCTGGCATTTACTATGTTAAATGCCACTCAAATCACTCCACTGTATGCATTAGGAAACTTTTCAGGTTTCTTAGGTACCTAACACCTATGGCTGCTCCCTCAGATCTGCTGAAAGGCAGCCAGAGAACCACTCTTTTGCCACTCGATCCTTCCTCATGTAAAAAGGCAAAATGCAGTGACTCACACAGCAAGAGCTGAAGAAGGCTGAGCCACTGCCCCATGCAGTATGCTGTTCCAGGTGGAAACGAAATGTGAATGATAGTTATAGGATACAAATGGATGGAGAGCGAGGTCCCAAAGTCACTCTACGTATTGTCATATGTATGAATATTTCAGGGCAGTTTAAACAGCTAAACTTGTATCTACGCCACACACAAATGCAATGCAACAACATGCAAGTGTTGATTGGCCTAGGAGAGGGTGTTGCCATAGGTGCGGGGGACACAAGAGGATTGCAAAGGAAGCCAGGGGTGGCGACCACGATCGGGGGCCTCCTACTAGCTGCTCTCCTTAGCACGTTTGAAAGATGATGCGTGCCAACCACTTTGAGCAGGACAGAGTGGAACCCGCAGATTCCCAGAGTAGTCAGTGACCCAGGCAGTCTTATTGGCTGTTGCCAGGCACCAACATCTGTGTCGTAATAAAGAGTTTTAAGGGTCCTGTAAATGTACTTCAAATACAAATTATATACATATTTAGTATATGTGCATAACATGCATAGCGCTACATATTAGAAAAAGTAGAAAAAGCCAGAAGATGGCATTATGTGGTTGCTTGAGTTCTGCAGAGGTTGCATTTAATATTATTTTTTAGAATAACTGGCTAGGATTTAAGAGCTCATTTTGAACTAGGATTACTATATATTGTGGATGATTTTGTACAGTATCTTAGTTCAGTTAACTCACAGCAATGGGCACCTTGGTGTTAAGATATTAATATTAAAACCTATACTTAGAAGATCAGTCAAGGTAACTCCTTGCCTATATCACCACTGCAAACAAACTGTGCTTTTTTTACAAGGACATTAGCCTCTTAAGACGTATGATTAATTAGTGCGGTTTCGATTCTGGCTTTAATAATATTTAAGTGTGCCAATTAATTCCAATGCCAAACCCCAAATGCCTATCTCCAATCTGCAATGCGACTGCGTTAGCAGGTGGTGTTAGGAGTTCAATGCTGATTTCTTTACAAAACTGCCAGAATTTGATGGCGGACTAACCGGGGAAGTGCAGAGAGATACTTGCAATTTACACTAAAGGAATGCACCTATAATTAAATTACCGTTAAATTACAGTTAAACACAGATGGTTATTTTATAGCAGGTGTTCAGGTTTGAAACTGTATCACTCGACAGTCTTTGTACAACATGGAAAACAGCTCTTTTGGGTTTCTGGCGGTATTATATGTTTTTAATAACTATCCTAATGCAACGGTGCAGGCATAGTCTAGGCTTCCAAGTTATATTAGTAGATATGGAAATGTCATCACACTGACTACGAAGCCTAGATTAAATAAACGGGAATCTTGATCATCTGAAATGACAAATGCATTAAGTGACACTAGATGGCATTTAAAGTGCCATCAATGTGTCTGTTATTATAAGAAGTTGGGTATAGTATTGTGAATTCATCTACTATTGAGCTCTGCATAAAATGAGAAATAAATGAGGAAAATACCTTTAATAAAGTAATGTCAATGCCTCATAAAAATTCAGGAACACAAAACTTATGGTAAATAGAATTAATATCACCGGGAAAAGAAAGAGCGCACTTCGCATTGTTTGCTGGTTGAATTACCATAGGATTCAGAAAAAATATTTGTGGGTCTGTATTTACATCGGTGTTTATTTTCAAAGAAGTTACATACCTAGTTATGAATATGTTTAAAAATTACCTGCTAGTTTGAGTCACAACAGCAGCAATTTTATACATATATTAAATTCATATCGATATACATTTAAATAGTAAGATAGATAGCTAGATAGATAGATAGATAGCTAGATAGATAGAGAGAGAGAGAGAGAGAGAGAGATAGATAGATAGATAGATAGATAGATAGATAGATAGATAGATAGATAGATAGATAGATAGATAGATAGATAGATAGATAGATAGATAGATAGATAGATAGATAGATAGATAGATATTAACTTCAGGTGCCAACCAATACTGCGTCAGGAGATAAAATGTTTAGGTTTTGCTACCTCTCAAAACTAAACTGCTATGAAAACAGTAGAGCGTTGCAGGAACCAGTTGACTAATGTATTTCTGCAAATTTGCTGCATATTTATGGATTTTCCACATTCACCACATAATTTGTAAAACTATGCAGTTTTTTGCCGTCTAAATTGGATAAACAGGCCACAATATGTGGTACTTTATGACACATAATCCTAGTAACCCTCACAACGCTAAAGCTCTGCAGCCTCGTCTGAGGGCAGTCGTTAGGAACATGACGCCCTTGTTTCATAGGGATCCGTGAACTATTTGACTTATTTGAAGGTTCCCTATAAACAATGAGGGCTTTAACACCTACATTTTGTACACTTAAAACACACCACAATGTAACGGTGAGAAGATAGTATTTTAATGAAGTATTTTATTACCAATTCAGGAGATTGAGTGCGTTCACACTTGATTTCATAAAATATCCAAGTAAGTATGCAATAGAAGTAATAGTTTGTTAGACTGAATGCTTGTCGACTTATTTTCTCAATAATAACTACCACTGAAAACAAACCTAACCTAATATTGTTTAAATAAACTCTAACTCAGCAAAAAATGAACGCGTAATAGAAACATCTATCAACTTTTATGGTTTCCTTAGATCATATTGAGCAGGTATGAGAATTGATATTCTCATATTCAAATTGTTCTTTCTGCACAGCTGCTTTCAGACACGTCTTGTGTCTGTCTGTGGACCCATTTCTTTCCTATTCTGTCTCTCTACGTCTGTTATTCACTGCCATCTGTGGATGGAAATGATATCGAATTACTTCTCCCAAAATGATAAATATTTTAATGGTTATTATCACATAATATTGTTTGGCCTGCTAGTGTACGTCATTTTCTTTTAATTTACCATCTCTATTCTTTTCTTTTTTAGTCCGTGTGAAGGAAGCCCTATCGCTTCTCCGAATAATTCATTGCTCAAAAATGAATATAAAAAGGGCATCCGCCCAATGCAGTTAGATGTGCATATATTTTTGTAATAAATGTGACCCTTCCTCAGGACGTCTAGGCGTACCTTGTTTGCAGTGCTTAATTTGTAAAATAAAATAAGAGCTGGTGCCCAAGGTTTTGCTCAGAAGCCTAGGGCATCCAAGGGCAAAGTACCAAGTACCACTACTGCACAGTCTTGAGTTGATTTCATGCCTCTTGAGTCCATCACCAGACACTCCTTGCCTCTTTGTCTCACTCTTTTTTATTACTGATATTTCCTTTCGTCTCAATTCTACTGGGTTTATCTTCCACTTTTTCGTTGTTCTCTCTCTCTCTCTGGCTCAAAGTCTGTTGAGTCAAAATAGGTGCAGGTCCCCAAAAATAGGTGCCAGGTGGGCCCCACCTGCAACCACCAGCTTAAATTAAGCACTAGTTAGTTGTTTGTACAATTGTCCATGGTTAGTTACTGCACAATATACTTGCTTGTTGACTTACTGTTATTAAGTTTTCAAATACTGTGGTGCCCTTTGTAATATAAGAACCTGAAGCAAGGTTAATTTGCTACCTGCACCCCTTTTCTGTCCCTTAAATGGGTTGTGATGGGGCAAAGGCTTGCAAATAATCTCACCACTGACAATTGCTCTATTTAGCACATCAACCCATCGTTATTTTTGTCCACCATTCCACCATAGATTAAGCCCAACTATGTGCAAATCAGCCATGGTTCTGCTCCAGTAGAAATGATCAAGCTAGGACTACTGAGCCAGCTCCTCTCAGAACCAGAGAAAAAGCAACCCAAGACCAGTTACGGCCTTCCTTCTACCACCACTCACATTGATAACAGCCCTCCATAATGGGTGTTTTGCCCAGAAATAATGTAACAAGCAGCAGCAGTGGTCTAGGAACTCACTGTGGGGCACTCCTCTTGGCTTCAGCACTGTTTGTAAAGTTCAGAGCAGTGTATTAGCATGAGCAAGCTGCACGACAAAAGTGCAGAGAAATGTTACAAGTGAGATATGTAATGTTATCTAAAGATAAATTTGGTATTGTTTTGTAGTATGTAAAATGAAAAGGGAGATGGCTGGATGAGTGAAGGGGGGAGGTCAACCCTGCTTCTCTCTTATCTCGTTCCATATAAGTGGACCAGTCCTGCTTGAATCTTTACCCTTCTATGATAATGACCTGTCAAGCTCAGGGCAGGTTGGGTTGTATGTCTGTTTCTTATTGTTAGATCTGGCGGTCTCTAGTTGGCAGAGGTAGGTACATACTTCCAAATAGAGACCCTTGCTTCTAGTCAGGGTAAGGGGGATACACTCTTTAGATAACCCCTGCTCATTACCTTGGTAGCTTGACACAAGCAGACAGGCTTATCAAAGGCAATGTGTAAAGTATTTGTACCAACACTCACAGTAACACAGTGAAAACACCACAAATAGACTCCACACCAGTTTAGAAAAATAAAGTATCTTTATATAAACTACACACGACTAAAACAACAAAAATCCAACATACACAGTTCAAGAAAATGATTTTAAAAGAGTTCTAGGGTTTGCGTCAAAATAATCCACAGTTGCGTCACGTTTAGCCCAAAGTAACTGTAGATGTGATAAAAGTTCTAAATGGAAGTTGCAGCGCTGAAAAACAAGAGATGCATCACTCCTGGGACCATGGGGAGGTGATGCGACAGCCCCGCTGCATGCAGCGGACGTGTTGCCACAAATCCGGTCTGTATGGGGAGGGATGCGATACCTTGTATGGATTCCGGTGCACAGGTTGAAATTTGACCATTCGACCAGAGTGGCATTCTGGTCGTTCCATCTTTTCATTTCTTCCTGGCTAGCTTCTAGGTTCTCCTGAGTGAGCTTCCTGAAGCGCGGTGTCTGGTTGCGGAAGGCAAGCATATAGCTGAACACATCCTGGGGGTTTTTCCCCGGGGATTTCTCCCACACCTCCTTCACCCGAGTGAGAGGTCCTCTAACAGGGTGGCCATGCAAAAGTTCAAAGGGACTGAACCCTAAAGACTTCTGAGGCACATCCCTGTAGGCAAACAACAGGCATGGTAAAAAGACGTCCCACTTCCGTTGCATGGGCTCCGCAAGGCCCATTATCATACGCTTCAGAGTTCGGTTGAACCTTTCAACCAACCCGTTTCCTTGAGGATGGTAAGGAATGGTGAACTTATAAGTTACCACACACTCGTCCCACAGAGACTTCATGTACCTAGAGATGAATTTGGTACCCCGGTCGGAGACCACCTCTCTGGGGATCCCCACAAGGGAAAAGATCCCCTTCGAGGCACAGCCCACCACAGGTGCTGTGATTGTCCTGAGAGGGACAGCTTCCGGGTACTGGGTGGCATGGTCCTTGCACTTTCTACCACTTTTGCCACTTGCCTAGAAAGTCTGGCAAGTCCTACAGAACGTACCAACATGCCTCTTCATCTGGGACCAGAAGAAGTGGATGAAAAGCCTTTTGAAGGTCTTAGCTTGCCCCAGATGTCCTGCGAGAGACACGTCATGAGCCAGACCCATTCGGAAGACCCTCAAGCGCTCGGGTATCACCAGCACACGTGCTGCACCGGGCTCAGCGACCTTAGTCAAGTCAAGTCAAGTCAAGTCAAGAGATTTATATAGTGCGCTACATACCCAGAGGGTCTCAAGGCGCTAGAAGAAGGGTGGGGAATTACTTCTCGAATGTCCACGTTTTAAGTTGCTTTCTGAATGCTAGGTGGTTCTGAGTAAGGCGAAGGTGAGTGGGGAGTGAGTTCCAGGTTTTAGCTGCCAGGTAGGAGAAGGATCTCCCTCCCATGGTGGTTTTGTTGATGCGAGGTACAGTGGGAAGGGCTTGGTTTGAGGATCGTAGTTGGCGGGAGGGGGTGTAGAAGGACAGTCGTGTGTTGAGGCATTCGGGTCCAATTTCGTAAAGTGCTTTGTGTGCGTGGGTTAGGAGACGGAAAGTAATCCTCTTATTGATGGGCAGCCAGTGGAGGTTTTTCAGGTGCCCAGAGATGTGTTCTTTACGCGGGATGTCTAATATGAGCCTGGCTGAAGCGTTCTGGATGCGTTGGAGTTTTTTCTGGAGTTTTGCGGTGGTACCGGCGTATAGGGTGTTTCCGTAGTCCAGGTGGCTCGTGACCAGTGCGTGGGTGACTGTTTTTCTAGTTTCGGTGGGGATCCAACGAAATGTTTTTTTGAGCATGCGAAGAATGTTGAAGCAAGATGAAGAAACGGTGTTGACTTGTCTGTTCATCGAGAGTGAGGAATCTAGGATGACTCCCAGGTTCCGTGCGTGGTCCGTCGGGATGGGTGCTTTTCCAAGGGCCTCCGGCCACCAAGAGTCATCCCAGGCGGAGGGGGAGGTGCCTTGGATGAGGACTTCAGTTTTGTCTGAGTTCAGTTTCAGACGGCTGTACTTCATCCATTCGGCTACTTCTTTCATTCCTTCATGCAGGTTGGTTTTGGCAGTGTTAGGGTCTCTGGTGAGAGATAGGATCAGTAGAGTGTCATCGGCGTAGGGGATGATGTTGAGGTTGTGTTGGCGTGCGATGGTCGCGAGGGGGCTCATGTATACGTTGAAGAGGGTGGGGCTGAGTGAGGATCCTTGTGGTACGCCGCAGATGACTTCAGAGGCCTCTGACTTGAATGGTGGAAGGCGGACTCTTTGGGTTCTTCCGGTGAGGAACGAGGTGATCGATTCCAGTGCTTTTCCTTTGATTCCGACGTTCTTGAGGCGCTGTAGAAGGGTGCTATGACAGACTGTGTCGAAGGCAGCGGAGAGGTCGAGGAGGATGAGGGCGACTGTGTCTCCATTGTCCAGTAGAGTTTGAATGTCGTCTGTTGCTGCGATGAGGGCGGTTTCAGTGCTGTGTTTGGCTCGGAAGCCGGACTGTGAGGAGTCGAGGGATTTGTTGGTTTCGAGGAAGGCGGCGAGCTGGTTGTTGACCGCTTTCTCGATGACTTTGGCCGGGAATGGAAGGAGCGAGATAGGGCGGTAGTTTTTGAGTTCGGTGGGGTCAGCTGTGGGCTTCTTCAGAAGGGCGCTGAGTTCGGCGTGTTTCCAACTTTCCGGGAAGGTTGCGGAGTTGAGGGAGCAATTGATGACGTCTCGGAGGTGTGGTGCTATAATGGAGTCTGCTTTGTTAAAGATGTGGTGAGTGCATGGGTCTGTGGGGGATCCTGAGTGGATAGAGTTCATCAGACGGATGATGTCTTCAGTGGAGATAGGGTTCCAGTCATTGAGGGTGTTCAACGGGGGTGGGGGTCCTGCAGAGGGTTGGGTGGGTTGGTCTTCGGGTCGGTTGTCGAAGCTGTTGTGGATGTCTGCAATTTTGTTGTGGAAGAATGAGGCTAGGGAGTCGCAGAGGGCTTGAGAGGGGGTGATGTCGTTGGAGTTGGCTGAGGGGTTGGTAAATTCCTTGACGATGTTGAATAATTCCTTGCTGTTGTGGGCGTTGCTATCTAGTTGGTCCTTGAAAGCGGCTTTCTTGGCATTTCGAATCAGTTGGTGGTGTATGCGGGTGGCGTTTTTGAAGGCGTCTTTGGTGCTGGTGATTGGGTCTTTTTTCCAGGCCTTCTCAAGGGAGCGATAGAGTTTCTTGGATTTCTTAAGATCATCGTTGAACCAGGAGGCCTTCTTGCTGCCTAGTTTGATTTGTTGTTTTTTAAGTGGTGCTAGGATGTCGGCACTGTTGGATAACCATTGGGTGAAGTTAGTGGCTGCTTGGTCGGGGTTTGAGGAGTGGGCGGGGGGGTATTGAAGAAGCGATGAGGAAATCTGGTCGATGGTGACTTTGTTCCAGTTTCTTCGCAGAGTGGGTTGGGGATGGTTGTTGAATGTGGACTTGTTGTAGGTAAAGTGAACGCAGCTGTGGTCAGTCCAGAGGAGAGCTGTGGTGTGGCTGAAGGAGACATGTTTGCTGGAGGTGAAGATAGGGTCGAGTGTGTGACCTGCGATGTGGGTGGGGGTAGTGACAAGTTGTTTAAGTCCGAGGTTGGCGAGGTTGTCCAAGAGGGAGGTGGTGTTGCGGTCGTTGTTCTTTTCAAGGTGAAAGTTGAGGTCTCCCAAAAGGATGTAATCCTCGGAGGGGAGCGCGTGTGGAGTGATGAAGTCCGTGATGTCTTCACTAAATTGTGCGCGGGGTCCAGGTGGCCTGTAAAGGAGGGTGCCTCTGAGTGTGGTCTTGGGGTCGATGTGGATCTGGAAGTGAAGGTGGTCAGTGTTGGCGAGATTGACGTCTGAGCTGGTTGAGATGCGGATGGATTTCTTATGGACAATAGCGATGCCTCCTCCTGTTTGGTCGGTCCGGTCCTTACGGATGATTTTATAGCCTTCCGGGATGGCAATGGTGATGTCTGGGGCTGAGGAGGCGTTCATCCATGTTTCTGTTAGGAAGGCGACGTCCGGAGAGATGGTGTCTAGTAGATTCCAGAGGTCGATGGCGTGCCTGTGGACTGAGCGGGTGTTGAGCAGGATGCATTTTAGGTGGTTGGGGTCGGATATTTGTTGTGTGTGCGTAGATGAGGAATTGTTGTTGGTGCCGTCGAACTTGCAGGAGTTGCAAGAGAAGGGTCCATGGGTGTGTCCAGGAGCGGCTTGAACGCAGTTGGGGGAACGGCCGGGGTTAAGGGCTTGGAGGGTGGTGGCATCGTAAGTAATGCGGGAGGGGTGGGCATTACGAGGACCAGGGGATCTGGCGCTGGGCGCGGTCCAGGCGCGGACGGGCGTAGACGGGCTTACCTTTGGCGTGGCCGTAGCGCGTGGACGCTGCGCGTTGGAACATCTGACATAAATGGAGAGTGGAGGGGGGCGGAGCGTGGGCGGGTCAGCTGGGAGGCGGTAGCAGGGAGGGTAGGCGGGCCAAAGGAAGGCAAAACAAACACGAGAAAATGGCTCCTGGGAAAGTGAAACTGGGGCTGAGGAGGATGCAAATCACCACAAGCATACAAGCAGCACGAAGTAATATGCTAAAGGCGGCGGTAGCTTCAACAAAACAGCGTTTAAAGCAGCACACAATGCACAATGTTAAAGGCGGCAGCAGAATCAATTAAGCCAAAGTTGCGCTTCAAAGTGAACAGAGATCGTAATGCGAGGTTTGGCGCTATAATGCGCTATGTTCAGAGATAGGCTACGATACCACAGGGATAATCTGCCAGCTCTTGGGGTCAGGGAGCGTGGTGGGAGCAACCGCTTTCACCGAGGTCCAGACGGTCATAGCTGCAGGGAGGATATAAAGTAACCCATCTTCCCGGTAAAGGAGATGATCCTTGGACTCTCCTCCTGCTGCCTGGTCTGCAGCCTGCTGCAGCACACTAATGAGAGAAAGGCATTCCTTTTGCATCTTGCAGAACTCTTCCCTGGAGATGTCACCTTCTTGCTGCCAATGGGTCAGGTAGATCCCCCAGTTCAGCCACCAGTTCCCCTGTAGGCTCCAGGGCATCCCCCTCAGGTTCTGCTCCTTCCTGGGCTGTGGGAATGGCAGGGGCTGGATTCCCATTCCCCCTTCTCTCTCTCTTCCTGGCAGGCCCCTGGGCCAATGTTTCAGGCTCCAGGTCTGCTGAATTACCCCTACTGGCTGCCATAGACCGAGTGGTCACACAGATCCACTCAGGCAGACCCAACATCTCCATATGAGCCTGGTGTTCCACCTTCTTACATGGGGAACTCTCCAGGTCATTCACTAGCAGACAGTCTACAGGGATGGATGGACTCACAACAACCTTCAAGAGACCTGAGACCCCCCTCCCCTCAAAGGGAACCTGCACCACCTTGCAGAGGGGCACCGAGTTGTCAGCTGCAACTACTGGGTTAAGTACATTGGGAATGACCTGCTCTTGAGACGCCCACTGACACCTTACAGAGGTCACACTGACTCATGTGTCTCTCAGAGCCTCTATCTTACTCCTATTATTGGTTACCCACTGCCCGTATTTCTTAGTGTTCTTGGGCAAGTAGATTTCCTGGACCATCTCTCGGTCTCCTAAAAAGACAAGGGTGATAACTGCTGGTCCCTTCCCTTCAAGGAAATTTAAATCCTCTCCCAAAGCTACCCTCACTAAACCCCGGTTTTAAAGCCCCAGTGGTTTCTGGAGGTTTCTTGTGGCAACCAGGGGCAATGTGTCCCACCTCATTACAGTGATACCAGGTAGGGGGACCCCTGTTGTCCCGCCTGCCCCTAGGGGGCCAGGTTGGTCTAGGTTTGGGGGATTTGGGACTCCTTTTCCTGGGAACTGTTTTGGGGCCCTTGAGAGAACTCCTTTTGGTTACCCTTGTCCCCCCACTCTTCTGCTGGGGACCCTGCCCACCTTCGGCTGTGGTACCGTCAATTCCTCTGTGGACACTGGTACTGGTCCAGTGGTCTGCCTCCTTAGCAAGCTCAATGGGGTTTGTCAGCTTGCTGTCTAAAAGATGCTGGCGCAGCTCTGGAACACATAGACTACTAATTAAATGCAACAACCCCTTATAATCAGTTACTTTGCTGCCCTTCATCCAACTGTTCAGGGACACCATTTATTCTCAAATCAATCTCATACGAGGTGAACCAGGCATAGATATCCTCACTCCTATTATAATTCTGTACCAAATCCTTGGGAATGTATACTTTACCCCCATGCACTGGTTGTGCGCTGCCACCATTTGATCCGGACTCCGCCTGCCTGGCCTTGAAATCCAGTTCTCTCATGCTCAACTCATGAGCCAAAAGAAATGTCTTCTCCTCCAGGGGACGAGCATTCTTGCTCTCCGCTGCCACCCTTTTCTTTCTTTCTCTACTTCCAATTGCTTCATTTTTATCCTCATGATTTCAAATTCATGGTTTCTCACTCTTTGATTCTCCTCTAACTCTGCCGGAGTGAAACCCCTACTGGAGTTACAGCCAGGCCTTGAGCCTGGGTTTCTCACAGGCAAATCTTGGGGTTGAAAACCATCCCTTCCACTTGCATTATTTTCATCTTGGGCCTCCCACCAGGACTTCAAGGCTCTCTGCTGCTCATCCTTCCTAGAGCTGCTTTTCACAGGGCAAGCACGATCCTTGCAAAATTGTTTGAGTTGTTCAACTTTGTATGAATACAGATACTCAATGCAAAACTTCAATTCTGCTGGTTCCCTTGTTGCCTTCCCATGCTGAGAAATGATGCTTTGAAGAGTTACTCAAAAATAGAACCAACAATCAAAACACGGTATATGGTTGCATAGTGGTCTGCACTAAACTAGTGATGTACACCAATTACTTGGGTCAAGTACAAATACAAATTCAAATCCTCACAGCTGACCACCAATGTTAGATCAGGGGGTCTCTAGTTGGCGGAGGTAGGTATCAATGTCCAAATAGGGACCCTTGCTTCTAGTCAGGGTAAGGAGTATACACTCTTTAGATAACCCCTGCTCACCCCCTTGGTAGCTTGGCACGAGCAGACAGGTTTATCAAAGGCAATGTGTAAAGTTTTTGTACCAACACTCACAGTAACACAGTGAAAATACCACAAATGTACTCCACACCAGTTTAGAAAAATAAAGTATCTTTATCTAAACTACACAAGACCAGAATGATAGAAAAACAACATACACAGTTCAAGAATATGATTTTAAAAGAGTTCTAGGGTTTGCGTCAAAATAATCCACAGTTGTGTCACGTTTAGCCCAAAGTAACTGTAGATGTGATACAGATGCAGCATTGAAAAACATGCGATGCGTCACTCCTGAGACCCTGGTGAGGCGATGCGACAGCCCCGCTGCACGCAGCGGACGTGTTGCGACGAATCCGGTCTGTATGGGGAGGGATGCGATACCTTGTATGGATTCTGGTGCTCAGGTTTGGTAGGAAGCGTCTTGCACAGGCACGAGATGACAATCTACAGGACGGCACCGATCTCAGGTACGGCTGTGATGTGTAGCATCGATCTTCTCCTTTTGCGGCCCCTCGAAGCGATGGCTCTGCGATGATGTTCGCAGCAAGGTGATGCGTTCCGCAAGCAAGCGGTGAGGCGATCTCACCCAGCGAAGACATGTTCTGTGACGATACTCGCAACACCAGTAATCTTCCCGCTCTGGGGCGATGCGTCCCGCCAGTGAACGATGCGTAGGTTCTTGCAGCGGCAACAGGCACTGCGAAGATCTCGATCTTCGCGGCAGCAGGAATTTCCTCACACTATCATGGATGCGCTCCGCAAGCAAGGGATGCGTGAAAAAATCTGATTTTCTTCTTTTCTCCTTGTCCAGCTCCCCAAACAGCAGGCACAACTTCCAGAGACCCCATAATTGGATCAAGCACTCTAGGAAGGGCAGAACTCATATAGCAGAGTTCAGGGGAAAGCTGGGGTGAATTCCTTTCGTTCCTGGGACTTCTTAACAGGAGGCCAGCTCTCCTCAGGCCTTTGGAGATCTCCTCAAGCAAGGGGACAAATAAACAGCAAAGTCCTTCCCCTCTCCTTGGCAGCAAAGCAACTGTAGGTCAGCCCACAAACACACAGCAGGACAGTCCTTCCTCTTCAGTCTTCCAGGTTTCTCCTTGGCAGAGATTCCTTCCTGATTCCAGGATGATCGAATTTTCTGTAGTCTCGGTAGCCATTTTTATACCAATATTCTCTTTGTTCTCTGAGGGCAGAGAGGTCTTGGCTTTGTCAGAACCAGTTCTGGACAGTCTGGGCGCAGTTTGTTTACTTGTCTTCTTCTTTACTTTGAGAGAGAGCCCCTGTCACTCACAAACCAGACAGTCAATTCACAAACAGGCCAAGGCACTTAGAAAGGTCAGTCTAACCTAAATAGGAGCTCAGAGGGAAACATTGGACTGGGTCGCCCTCCACTCAGACATTAACCAACAACAAAAGCCCCTGTCCACAGGACGCTCATTGTGTCAGTTACTTATATAATAGAACAGTCTGTACGTACTGATAACTATTATCTTCCCCTACGTAATTTTATTCTCATAAGGGGACAATTCACTGCACCTCGCCCATAATTTTCTAATATTTGAAATAACAAGCCAATCTTCCTTGACAGTTACACAGAACACCATATAAAAAATGTCTGACACCTCTAATCAGTATCGGACATCCACACCATCAGTGTTAGACCAAATTCTACTTAGAAAAAATGTGCGAGAAACGAATGACACCTCACGGAAACACCACCAACGGGGTATCTGGTATGTATTCTCCAGACAGGCCCCTGTCTCATCATCGGTTGTCATCCGATTCTCAAAGAAAAAAGCGAAAGAATGTCCAAAACAATAAACCAAACGGTGCAGAAAACAGTGGAAGCAGAAAACATCTGCTAGTGACAAACAATTACATAAATACGTGCATAAAACACAGCATCCAATTCTCTTTAATAACTTTATTCATAGAGAAATGAATGTCTGCTGTTGAAATAAAAAGGCTGGTAGCTATTCATGCATACCATTACCTATTGCCATTGCCGACATGTTTCACTGCCACAACAATTTTGGCAGATTCATCAGGGCTGCACTATATGCTGCAACTCCACTCTTGGACACTTGTTCTGTGTTAACCAGAAACAGCCTGAATGCTCATACCGGCTGCCTGGGGATCAAATGGGATGCAGAAATACTCCTAACGTGAGTCTCCACCTTCACTTAGCTTGTATCAATCGTGAGATTGTCCGACGAGCGCCTCGTCTCGTTCGTAACTGTCTCTGTCAACTGTCTCTGTCAAAGGTCAGACAGGAAAACAGCCACTTTCTAAAAGGGCTGTTTTCAAACACAGGATTTAAAAACCACCCTTCCTAAAAGATGTGTTATTAAATTCTGAGTTCAGGGATACCAGACTTTTATTTTCTATCTTGCTCCTATGGGAAGATATGCAGGTAAACCTATACACAGCATTCCCCAATATAGCCTATGGGCAAGATAGCCTTACAATAGTGAATATCGAAAATGGATGTAATTTACTACCAGAGCATGTCACCTACACTAGTACTTTCTCTCTGCACCCTGCCCAGGGGGTATCTAGGGCCTTCCATAGGGGTGTCCAATGTATACAGAAAGGGAAGGGTTAGGCCTGACCAGTGTGGACACTGGTCAGGTCAGCATGGCAGTTGGCAACTGCACACAGGCACTGCGGTGGCAAGCCTGAGACACCATTTTAGGGCTACTCCTGTGGGTGTCACAATCAGTGCAGCAGGCCCACTAGTAGCATTTGAATCACCAGCCCTGGCACACTCAGTGCACTTTACTAGGGACCTACTGGTAAAACAAATATGCCAATCATGGATAACCAATCACAATAACAATATACCTAGGGAGTACCTGCACTTTGACACTGATCAGCAGTGACAAAGTGCCCAAAGCATCTAAACCAGAAAAAATGAAATACAGCACAGCGTCAAAATTACAGGAGGTAGAGGCAAAATGTCAGGGGAAACCACGCCAGTGATGCCAGGTCTAACACATATCAATTGCATAAGGGTGCACTAAATAAATGAAAATCATGAAACAGATTGCACCATGAAAAAAAGCGTTATGAAGAATTATTTTGACAAACCTGTTATACCTGTTGCTCAGCAGTGTGAGTGTGGTGTGGAATGTTGGTGTGTGGTGATGCAGTGGAGTGTTAGATGCAGTGGAATGTTGGATGTCTGTGTGTCTCAGTTGGAGTATTGGCTGCTCCTGGTGGGGCTCTTTACTATAGGTCTTGATCTTAACTACTTAATAGACCATCTAACCTAATCTAAACCTGGACTGCAAGACATCATTTATATTAAAATAAAACCACAGCCAGCTCATCTGGCTCTGGGAAAACAAAACAACATATACACCTCCTTGTGCCAGATGCCAACACTTCACTTTATACCCCTGAATAGGAGCTGATACATTAGCAGACTGGTAGCACTGAATCTCCATTGAGTTCTCTCAGAATCATCAGAGGAAACACCCACAGTCTTGCACTGTTTAGAGGCTGGTGGGTAACCTTTTTACAGATTCCATGCTTCAAACGACAGATGTGTACCTTTAAGACATGGGCAAGAGGTACACAGATATAGCAAAGCTCAATAGAATGTATCCTGGAGTGGCAGAGAAGCAACCCACAGTCATTCGTTGGGTAAAGTCATTCAGTATAGATCATCTAAAGTGTGAGTCCATAGGTACAACTTAAGGTCACACACACGATCAATGCAGTCATATTAAGTTATCTTTAGAAATGACCCAGGAGTGACAGAAGGGCGACCCTCTAATGATCCAAAACCATGAACTGCTGTGCAGGCCCAAACACACATGAAACATCACTGGCCCTGCTTTGAGAAAATACGATATATACTAATATACGCTGCTTGGGTCAAAGTAGCACTGGCAGGTGAGGGTAGTTAGAAGAGACATATGAGAGAGAGAGATGTGTTAATGTAGACCGAGGTCAGGGCTGTGAATAAAGATGGAGAGTAGTGCTATGAATGTAGTGCATCACTAAAGCTGCGTGAATCCTGATGTAATGAGGCTTCTTTCCAACTTGAGCGATATTGGGCTCAAACAGAGGGTCTCTGGACCAACACATAAGGCTGGCCACACTCTTGATCTTATTTTTACTAGAGCAGAACAGTTGGAAGTTTTACAGCCACGTCCTCTTGTCTGGTCGGATCACTATATGATCCAATTTTCCATCCTAATGCAATTAGAATCCATGAATAGGCCCAATTCAACATCTAAAATTGGCAAAAACACACAGCCATGGCATAATCTTACTTTGAACAGATTCAAGGAAACATTCCCATCTAATATCAAGCTGGATGATCAAGATCCTGCAGCCATGCTATCCAGCTTCAATGCCGAAAAAAGCTAAACAGGGTCTAGACTCCTTACCAGCAAGGCTAAGTCCAAATCAAACTGAGTAAACAAAACAAATGCCAATACTGGACTTACTTATCAATTAATACAAAGGCCTGTTATGAATTAAACATGACAGTCTGTGTCCACGTTTGTTTCAAATTTATTTTCAAACGTTTTAAGAAATTTTCTTATTTTCAACCAATACCTTTTAAAAGTAGATTCTCCACCAATGTTGATTAATTTACTGCAATGAGTAATGCTTGCATGAACTTTTGGTTTACGTAGAATACAATGTTTTCACTTTTTTGACACGGACCCTTACCTCAGTGGTTTTTGTTATTTGTTTTTTGTTATTTGTAATGTTATTTTTGTTAAATACTGTTTCGTATAAATGGTATGTATGAGGAATGAGAGTGGCTAGTGTGGTTGAGTTAAAATCTTCGTGTATTGTAAATATGTGTATATAATGTGTATGTTGTTGTACAATTTGTATATATCTTTGGTATGCACACATAAAAAGTATTGGTTGAAAATAAGAAAATTTCTTAAAACGTTTGAAAATAAATTTGAAACAAACGTGATCACAGACTGTCATGTTTAATTCATAACAGGCCTTTGTATTAATTGATAAGTAAGTCCAGTATTGGCATTTGTTTTGTTTACTCATCCAGCTTCAATGCGGCATTAACAGGAACATTTGACATAGTGATTCCATTAAAAAGTGGACATCTTCCATATAGACGACTTACAGCACCTTGGTATACAGGTGAATTAAAAACCCTGAAATCAAAGTGTAAAGTACAGGAAAGAAGGGGGAGGAAGGACAAGCTATCTGAAGATAGGGAAACTTATAAGGCTTCCTTAGCCCATTATCATAAAGCAATAAAACAGCTTGTTGTGCATATCTTCACTTACAAATCGAACAATTCAGGAACTCCACCAAGGCTTTGTTCGACATTGTTAAGGATTTCTCCTCCCCTCTAGCATGCAAACAAGCGCCACTTGAATCCCAATCATTATGTAATTCCATAGCTTCTTTTTTTCACGATAAAATTGCCAAAATATATGATAATTTCCCCACTAATCACTTTAACTTCTCCTGTTTAAACCTGAACAAAGTAAATCCCCCAATCTCTACCAAGGCTACTTTAAACCAGTTCAAGCCCATTTCCCTTGCAGAAATAGACAATCTACTGCTAACTGCAAAATCGGGCTCACCAAGGGATGTTTGTCCTCCGAGAGTTATGGCTCTTTTAGCTCCAATCTGTGCCCCCATCATCCAAAAGATCTTTAATTCCTCCATTTCTACAGGCCTTATTTCAACTGTCTGGAAGGAGGCTACTGTCCACCCCATCCTGAAAAAACAATCAGCAGACCCTAATGAGTTGAACAATTACAGACCAATATCTTTGCTGCCTCTTTTAGGAAAACTATTGGAATCCTCAATCAACACCCAGCTAAGTCAATATCTGGAGACCAATAACATATAGGATCCCTCCCAATCAGGATTTCGTACTGGCTTCAGTACAGAAACAGCTATCCTGGCGGTTACTGACTCATTGAGGTGCACCCTCGATGCAGGGGGTTCCACGGTCCTGATTCTTTTAGATCTCTCCGAGTGCGTTTGATACAATATCCCATCAACGCTTAGCAGAGAGACTGATTGAATGTGGCATCGGGGGGAAAGCTCTTTAGTGGCTGACCAACTTCTTAGTAGACAGATGGCAGACCATCTCACTTGGAGCATATGTTTCTAAAGGCACATTCTTATTGGACAAGGGGGTACCACAGGGCTCTTGCCTGGGCCCTACCCTCTTTAATATGTACGTAGCCCCATTGGCAAAAATTGTTCAATCTTTCGGCTTCGAGATAATCTCGTATGCCGATGACACGCAGCTGCTATTTCCCATAGGAAAAAATATCATGGACGAGAAACTGCGTTTCTCTGCTAGTATGCTAGCAGTTGCCAATTGGATGAATGAGCGGTGCCTACAACTGAATCCTGGGAAGACAGAGCTCATGCTCTTAGGAAAGGATGCTCGATCATGGACGTCGGAATGGTGGCCCCTAGAGTTAGGAGAAGCGCCTACACATGCCACTTCAGTGAAAAGTCTGGGAATCTAGCTGGATAATTCTCTAAACATGAAAAATAATGTTAAGCATATAGCTGGGACGTGCTATCATAACCTACGCCTGTTAGGTAGAATTATTCCCTATCTCCCTCTAGATCCACGCCATACCGTGGTACAGGCCATGGTAGGGAGTGGGTTTGATGACGGCAATGCCTTGCTGGCAGAAATAGGCACTACCACTCTAGCTAAACTGCAGGTTATACAGAATACCGCTGCCAGAATGGTTCTGAACGCGCCATCTGGATCCCCTTCCCTCCCCCTGCTTAGACAGTTACATTGGCTTCCTGTCCAAAAGAGATCTGTCTTTAAGGTATGCTGTCTTGCCTTTAAAGCATGCAGAGGAGAGGGACCAGCATACCTCCATAATAAACTTTTTAAACAAGTTCACGAACGAAACTTAAGATTAATGATCTAGCTCTCCTGAACATTCCACGGATTAGGCTAACCCGTACAGGCCAGAATGCCACTGCCTATGATGAGGAATGCAAACGACTCCTGGGTGACACCACCAGTTATACCATCCTCTAACAGGACCCCTCTCCTTTCCTGAAAGACGAAATTTTGGAATTAGTCACGACTGCGGAAAGGGATGGCTATATCAGAAAACAGGAAGCTGATTTTCTGACTAATTCAGAGGAGAAAATCCCTTATTTTTACACACTTCCCAAAACCCATAAAAATCGGGTTCCACCTCCGGGAAGACCAATAGTGTCGGGGATTGGTTCCCAGTTGGAGCCACTCTCCAAATATTGTGACTTTTTCTTCAAGCCATTGGTACAATCAACCAGCACCTATATCAAGGATACCAAAAGTCTTCTTTCAATGTTACTTAATGTACAACTACCAGAGGAGCCATGTTATTTGGTCTCCCTAGACATTGAAAGTTTATACACATGCATTCCGCAGGATGCAACCTTGAAGGTCCTGGCTGATGTACTTGAGCAGACCACTTGGACGTATACCACCTCCAAGCCTTTTGTCATTGATTGCGCTACTTTAGCTCTCAAACGCAATTTTTTTCAATACAAAGATACGGTATACACCCGTTACAATGCATCTTTTACTCCGCACTACCATTACAACGCGACTTTTACTCCGCATACTATTACAACGCATTGCGCTGGGGGGCGCTCTAGGATAGGGAATAAGTATAATTTACTATCCAACACCTTCCCTAGGGTCCACGGGGACTGGAGTTAGAATAGTAAATTATACTTACCACTATCCAGCACCCCAAAGCGCTATGCGTTGTAATGGTATGCGTTGTAAAAGTCGCGTTGTAACGGTATGCGGAGTAAAAGTATGCGGAGTAACATATCTGCAGAAGACTGGTACTTCAATGGGCAGTACTTTTGCCCCCAGCATTGCAGGGTGGTATGTTTACAACTTCAAGAAGACGCACATCCTGACCACCACCAACCCCTATGCTCTCAATGTTATCCTGTGGCAGAGGTACATTGATGATGTGCTTTTAATTTGGAAAGGATCTGAGGATAGTCTCCTAGCCTTCTTCGATTGGGTGAATACCTGCGACCCTCATCTCAGATTCACTCATCAACATGACACTAATTCCATCGTCTTTCTGGATGTTACTCTAACCAGAGCAGGTGATCATCTAACGAGTAAAACTTACTATAAACCTACCAGTAAAAACAACCTTCTCCATTTCTCCAGTTTTCACCGCGCCCTTTACGGGAAAACCTACCTTTCGGCCAATATCTACGAGTTCGTAGAAATTGTAGTAGTCTCAGTGATTTTAATACCCAAGCTGAAGATCTAACTACCAAGCTATCACAGAGGGGCTACCCTAAGAGAATATTACAAAAAAGCCGAAAGAGAGCGAGAAATAAAAACAGGGAGGCTCTTTTGGAAGATCACAATAAAGAGACTGAAACTGAAGTTCCACTAACCTGTGTGACGACTTACAGCAACATTTCCAATGCTGTGAGTCGCTGCATTGGGAAGCATTGGCAAATTTTGACAAGTAATGGTCGCTAATGGCAAAAAACGCTATTCTCTTACAAACGAGAAAGAAGTCTGCGTGATGCTCTTGTGCATACTTGCCCCAGAACTGATCAGACAATACATGAACAAACTGTACTGAATGTATGGGGCCTACCACCTGTCACGGGCCATTTCCCTTGTGGGGGGTGCAGTGTTTGTCACCTCACGACAACAACAAAAGTCTTACACTTGGAAGAGGGTAAAGAATGGCAACTGAGAGGTCACACCAATTGTAATTCAAGTAATGTCATCTACTTGATTACTTGTCCCTGTAGTCTCAGATATGTGGGAATGACAACCAGGAGGATTAAAATGCGTATTGGTGAACATCGCAGTAATGTGAGGTGTGGTAGGAACACTACTAAATTAACCACCCATTTCCTTGAATATGGCCACTGTCCCAATGATGTTAAGTGGGTAGAAATAGAGCAAATGAATTCTAGCAATGAAGGTACCCTCTTTGAGAAGGAACAAGGGTGGATATATCGCCTTTCGACACACACACATGGCCTCAATGATGACATTCCGTGGGGTTCGGTCATGCGGAGATAATTATGTGTTCCCTCTGAAGTTCCTTCTAATATGATAACCTCTTTCTTACAAAATGAGAATTTGGTCCTAGATTGCGTTATTCCACCAACCTGTTTTTTGCTTCCAACAATCTGTAACTATACAGCCTCCTACTTTTGGTTTGTCCTAAAGTAATAAAAATAATAAGGCTGATTCAAAGCTTTTGATTACAATTAGGTTCTAGTATCTGTGCACTTTGGGCGACCCCTTATGCATATTGATAACATCATCCCGAAGTGGGTTCGGTTGATAAACTTTTCATCAGCTTGTCAAGTTTATACACGTTTCCCTTCCTTTATGCACCATAACCCGTGAGTATCATTGCATTCCGGGTATTGATACCGATTCATGGTTTTTTTACAAACACGCAAGTAAATAGTGAGGCCCCTTTAAGATCGTGAAGAGGTTACGTTAGTCACGTGACCGCAAGCCACGTCGTTCACGTTTTTTCCGTACGTTTGTTTCCTACTTATCAACCTCTTCACACGCGATCCGCTTGCAGTTCCGGGCGGCGGATGTGGATGCTGTAGGTTGATCGGCGGGGAGCCGTCTAGAAACAAGTAAGGTTCCTTGCGCCCCGTAACCATTTTAACGACATTTACCAACACTCTGAGTCGAGAAGGGATACAATATATCAGTTTTCTGTTCTCTGACTTTTAGATTATCTGGCCGTGAAGAAATTCCCCCTGCCGCCAGCCCATGGGGCTTTAACACAAATAATTACCTGTGAGTTCTTCTTTTTTCTCTCTCTAAGTGCGATTGGCTCCACTGATCCTCCTATAATGTAAAGGTGCTTTTTAACTTCATGTTTTTCAACTTACAGTTGTTACTAATCTCTGACGAGCACTTTCTGCACAAAGGTGTATTTGCCTGATTAATAACGTGTACAGAATTTGATCACACGTTAACTATAGGCTGACAATAGTGGACATTGAATATGAATCCATGGACATTGTGACAGCCTTTAATTTGTCATTGTACATTTTCTGTAACCACATTAGAGCAAATTATGGAGTTATACAGCATGCATACACATGCATAGATGTGTTTATAACTAGATGATGTTTTGACACTCACAATGAGGGCTCATAAGTTACACATGTTTGTCTCTATTTCTACATTTCAGAGTTTTTGGTCTCCTATAATGAGGAGAGGACATTGGAAGAATTCTCCACATGAACTTTTACAGATCAGGTTGCATTAGTTTCTTTTCCCACACCATAGGTCTGGATACTTTAGTGTGTGTCCACCATGGAGTGAGAATTATTTTTCTGGTCCTGACGAATGCTGAGCTGACCTTGGGCTCTTTAGCAGAAACATGTTGACCATTTTTCTTTATTATTTCACTACTATTAGGACTTAATGGTTCAAATTAACACAACCACTTATCAGTCCATTTTTGTTTCACTGGTTTTAATAGAGTTAGAGCGACCCTCTCATTAAAATGAATTGTTTGAGGAGTAGTCCACACTCTTTTTAAGTCACTTTAAATCACTAATTCTGATTTTCCTTTCAACTATCTGGGACCCAATGAAGACAACTGGCTACCAACTTTTAGTTGGGGCCTGAGGGTCCTTTTAGTTCACACTGAGCACGTGTATCTTACCTCCTTACTAATTGGAAATCTATTCTGGTGCCAGCGATTCTATGACTTTTTGAACCTTTGGCTGTTGCTTCTGTTTCTTACATTTGTTGACACTCTTACGTTGATTGTTATATGACCCGTACATGCGGCAGAGCCTTTTCCTACATCGCCCCTAAATTTTGGAATTCTCTACCAATTGCTTTGCGGCAATCTAGTACCTATTTGATCTTCAGGAAACAATTAAAAACATTCTTATTCTAACCAAGTCATGGTATAACACGTTCTGCTCTTGTCTGCCGGATTTCTATGGGTACAGCGCTGAGATGCCCCTGGGTAAGTCATGCGCTATAAAAGAATTCAATAACATAACATAACAACATAACAAGACAGACAGAAGACCTGCCAGAGAAAGCAAACTATCCAAAGAGCTGCTGGGTGAATGCGAGCTAAAGGCGCCTCTTTGAATGAGCCGTACTGTCAGAACAGAAGTCTGTACCTGAAGTCTGAAGCCAGTCTCTTGACTGAGGCAAAAGGTCAGAGCTCTCCATTTATTGTAATTTGCTGGTGTGTTGTGTGCTTGCCTTAATGGGGAACAAGGGCTGTTAACGGAGCTGGAGTCATGTTAAAAAGAAAACTCAATTGCATTTTTGAGGTCAGAAGGCCACACAGGTTTGGAAAACTAAAACGGCGTGCCAATTGGAACTTCGTCCTCGTTTACAGTGTGTTAAGGGATTTGTTTTCAAAATATACTGTTAATACGTTTTAAAACATAATTGCAACATTTTTTACAAAGAAGACAAACTGGCTCTGAGCTACCCAACCTAGCTATCTCTCAACTTCACCCTTCGCCTCTACATAAAAGAGAAGGTTTCTTAGAAGGAAGCAATACCTTCCCTGTCCACTCCAGATGCATCCCCTTCATCAGCATCTTCATTTTCTTCATTAAAACTTTGTTATGTTTTGTTAATACCAATATTTATTTATAGAACACACAACTATAAAACTTGAAACTTGAAAGGATAGGGGCAGTGTAGTTCAGGCATTAAAGACAACACGAGGCACAGCACCATCTTAACAGTGTGGCCGTTTTGACTTTATTGCAACTGAAAAGAATGTAGATGACATACAGTGTTGAGCAAATTCAAAATGACTCCTGATAAAATCAGAGTTTAGTTTGAAATATAAGAGTATGTATTATTACCTGTATGATAAATATTACACGATGACACACAGAAAACCGGTAGAGCCCAGAACAACTTGGCGGTCTTGTCATGATTGATCAGCTAGGAGGAACAACTGGTGTACCACGTGACCAGTTGAATTATGTCTAGAAAGTTTGACTGATGTGCCAAGGAAGACCAAATTGTGGTCTAATTTGAATGGTATGTGAAAGTTAACCACTGGCACATGGTGACAAGATTTATTGAAAGGCAGAACTGTTTTAAGAGATTTTATTTGCAGGAAGCATCTACAGGGTACTTTACCAACTCGATTTAGTAGCCAATAAATATAAAAAGTTATACATAATTCTGGACGAAGCAAGCAGTGGCACATACTTGTTTGCCATGTGTTCACAGTTCAGGAGTAGCGTTTCCATTTGATGATGAGAAGCTCAGTCTCTAAAGGGTTCAGGTTTGAGACTTATGTAGCCATCCAACAATTTCTGAGAGAGACACAGTCCATCATGTTGTCTGACACATCTTCCCCCATCAGTATGTGTCGATTGTCGATTGTTACAGTCATAAGACCAATTGTAAGTCACAGGACATCTATAGATGGAAACTCTGACCAGCTGAAGCAATCTACTTGGGGGAGACACAGCGATGTTAAATAAGAGTGGAGACCGTATTGACAACTGTCAGACACTGTATATGAAACAGTTGCTGAATTCTATCCATTAACCACAACCTTAGGCTTTCAGAAATAGCGTTTGAATTACCAAGTTCAGCCTGTCATGTGATGAGAATGGAAGGAGCAAGAGTGCTGGTGGTGACAGAAAGATCTAATAACATAAGTCCTCTGACATCATAACAATCCACTTAGTTCCTCATATCTTCTAGCACTTAAAGGTGTGTTAATTCACTATTCACTAGTCTGATTTGAAACTCCGGCTGCAAAGTATGCATTGGACCATTTTTCTCTATGAACCTTTGAAGCTGAGCTTTGAAGCTGAGGAAAAGGCAGTTTTCCAATTAAGAAGAAAAGAGATGAGATCGAAATTAACCAAGATCATCAGATTTAATAGGCAATTTATTTAGAAGTGGGGTTTACGAGGGCAGTATGGAGCCCTCAATGTCAATTTGTGTCATTAAGTTGATAGTCATTCAAATAACTTCCTGTGCTTAATGGGAATAAATCTCCTAACCTTTAACTCAATCCACAATTTAACTAAGTAGCAAAAATGCTGACTGAGTTACATATGGCGCTTGCAGTTCTGAAATTGCTTTGTAAGTTTTCTGACACATTTGGCCTTCTGCAAATTCGGGTAAAAAAAGTAAAGTTTTATGACGGTGTGTCTTTTTTGTGCAGGCAGCTAGGAGACATCTTGCATAAGATTCTCGGCACCATCTTTCACATTGGTAGATTTCTAACTTGAGCCCAGCAAGATCATATGAAAACCAGCTATTGTATTAGGGTAAAGACTGAAGATCCTTTTCATTCCATTGCTGACAAAGTCATAACAAACACTTTAGTAATATTGATGTGATTGAATCCAGGATAACTGATGGGTCTCCCTCTGAATGTCTACTGAATGGTTTTGGAAGAATTCTAAATATAATTTTGCTTCTTTTCTATATTTATGTACTATTGACTCCTCTAGTGTTGTTTAGAGCTGATATGTCAATTTGAAACTGGCGACTTAGATGACCTGAGCTCACAAATGGAATTGTGTCAGTGGTCAGAGAGTGTTCTGAGAAGGTGAATATGGGTTCTAACATATGCTGAGATTGATGTTTCTGTTTATGATTGAACAAAAACAACGGTTCTGTCAGGTATACCAATTTCTTTTTTGGATTCAAAACAGTATCCGCTTGTAATCACAATCAAAAGTCTTTTGGTAAAAGAATAATGTAACACACACCGGAAATAGGTTTCAAATTATATATTTGAGATTAATATCAAATATTGAAGGCTAAAGCAATATACATATTTAGTTGCGCAAAAAGGGAATTAAGTGAGAGTGGTGACTTGTGGTGATAGGTGATACAAAAAACACACTATGTACGGTACAAAAATTGCAGTGCGTGATCAAGGGGAGAAAATTCTGGTTCGTCTTGACAATTTTGTACATATGGCCCAGAGTCAATTCAATAGTTTCCTTGTATTCATGGGCAGTGTAAAGACATATTGTGTGCGTCGACGTTTTGACCCACATTATAGCACAGTGTGTGATGCGTCTAAGTGGGTCTTCTTCAGGACAAGGGGGGGCCGAGGTATGTAGCCTGTTGGTTTCATTGGAAATAAGAGTCTGGTCAGGTGTGTGTTAAAAAACGGAACGGAAGCCAAGGTGAATTATTAAGAAATGGAGATTGGCTTGCCGAGATACAGAATGCTAAATAGTCACTGCAGAGGCGGTATAAAGGGATCACTGAAATAATATCCAGGGACAAAATATCGACAGTCAAAATATCGACTTTGTATCTACAAACAGGTAAGTACAAAAATATCGAGTACAAAATATCGTTTACAATAATATAGTTGTAAAAAATATCGACTTTATTAAAAACAGTGTTAAATTAAATTAATATTCAAATTTAATTACTAAAATATACTTAAAAATACTTAAATTAACTTATAATAATTAAATTATAAATGAAAGTAATAAAAATATTTTTTTACAATCTTATTTGTTAAAACATATATATATAGTAACATACTATAATTAAATAAGATACTATTATATTACCGTACGATACCAGAAGTCTAAAAAATACTATTCCCACTCCAAAGAGTGCAAGCGTAGGGAAAGCATTGGATAGCGTAGGGGTTAAAATTACTATTCCAACTCCAGTGGGTGCAACAGTAGGGAAAACTGGCCCTGAACCCAAAAAATACCCCTTTACCCAAGAACTGAAAACTGACCCTGAACCCTAAAAATACCCCTTTACCCAAAAACCCAAAACTGACCCTGAACCCTAAAAATACCCCCTTACCCAAAAACTGAAAACTGACCCTAAACCCTAAAAATACCCCTTTACCCAAAAACTGAAAACTGACCCTGAACCCTAAAAATACCCCTTTACCCAAAAACTGAAAACTGACCCTGAACCCTAAAAATACCCCTTTACACAAAAACTGAAAACTGACCCTGAACCCTAAAAATACCCCTTTACCCAAGAACTGAAAACTGACCCTGAACCCTAAAAATACCCCTTTACCCAAAAACCCAAAACTGACCCTGAACCCTAAAAATACCCCTTTACCCAAAAACTGAAAACTGACCCTGAACCCTAAAAATACCCCTTTACCCAAAAACTGAAAACTGACCCTGAACCCTAAAAATACCCCTTTACACAAAAACTGAAAACTGACCCTGAACCCTAAAAATACCCCTTTACCCAAGAACTGAAAACTGACCCTGAACCCTAAAAATACCCCTTTACCCAAAAACCCAAAACTGACCCTGAACCCTAAAAATACTTCTTTACCCAAAATTATTTAATATTATTCAATTACCAATTAATTATTAATTAACAATAACAATAAAGTAAATATATTAGCACATTAGCTGTAATTAATTTAATTTAATAATTAATATTATTTTTTCGCAATTAATTAATTAACAATAATTAAAAATTATATATATAAATAAATTACTCTAATAATGTAATTAACTAATTAATATTATTTAATTACCAATTGATTAATAATTAAAAATATGTACAAAATTATATTAATTAATTAACTAATTAATATTAATTAATTACCAATTATTCATTAAAAATATTTACAAACATATATTAATTAATTAATTATTATTAAATGACTCCCCACCCTTATCCCCTATTAACCCAACATCCCGCTCCTAAACATTAACTACAATTTATATTACTATTAATAAAAACAATAAAAAAATTTAACCTTTTTTCTACATATTATCGATATTTTTTACTTTGACTATTTATTGATATTTTGTCTTGTCAATTTTTTTAAGTCGATATTTTTGTACTCGATATTTTTTTATCATTATTTTATTCGATATTTTGACCAACGATATTTTTTGTTATCGATATTTTATTATTGTCGATATTTTTAACTCAATATTTTGTCCATTCGATATTTTGGAGTCGATATTTTGTCTGTGCACCGGTATAAAGGTCTGTGCAAATCAGTCCAAGTTACCTGGGGGGGTAACACGAGCTGCTTAAGTATCTAAATGCAAATTAGCTGAAGCTTTAGGTGTTGGGCAAGGGCCCAAAAGTCAACTAACCTTAATGGATTTCTTTCCTGGACGTTAGATCTCCATCAGCCGGTTGGAGTCTGTGGTCAGTCAGCGTGTGTTTACTAAAAAAATGAAAATTAATGCCTTTTGGGTTAAAGAGCATTAGCAGCGCGGTACCGCTCTGTGCGCTGGGTGCCTCATAAGTTAAAATGCCAACTGTGTGAAGGCGCGTACGTGAGGGGTTCTTAAGTTAAGCAACGTGGCAGTACAACTCGGCCAGTTAGTGCAATGTAGATAATGGGTATGACAGTTTTATACATCGGTAAAGAGATAACCATCTCTCGAGTCAGTTTGTGCAGTTACAATAAAACGTTTACGGAGTTATCGTGCCTATAGTGCGGGATTAAGAAAATAAACATGTCAAGTTAGAAAGGCATCTCTTGAGTCAGTATGTGCAATTAAATTAACAGTGTCCTGAGTTATCGTGCCAGTAACGTGGGATTTAAGGAGATAAACATCTCTAGTCAATGCATAATTGAGGAATATCCTTATGGCTACACATATTGGTTAAAGAGGCCACTAAGAACGTGTAAATTCTAGTGTGGAGGTCCGGGTCTACTTGAATTTTAGGCCACGTGACTCTTCTTTGGTTGTTGGTTGGGCTCAGCTCTATTAATTTGGAAATATGGCAATGAACATCCCTATCCAGGTCCTTACCCTTCAATTTTAAAAACAAAGAGTTATGAACGCTGTCTGTCCTTGGTTCACTAATCATATTTTCCACTAATAACCATAGTCTAACATTAACAAAAATATAATCTATGATGCTTGTGTAGGTACCCCTCTTAAAAGTGGCCTTTCTTCCTATATCTGAAGGGGTTCTCCTGTTACAGGCCCTCAGACTCCTACCAGTAGTTAACAAAGCAATCTGCAATGAAACGTTGGAATAACATAGACCATGTTTAACAGCTACCAAATTGGGGATGCCCCATATCTCGTCCTCTTTGAGTGAAGCACTTAATAGAGCGGAGGGTTCAAACGCAGCATTACAGTCCCCTGCGACTATAATATTGGAATTCACTTGATAACCTCCCACTAAATCGTATAATAGTGAAACTACTGCAGATTCACTGCTAAAAGGTTCTGACCTAGCATAAACATTTAGCAAGGTCAGGATTAGGCCAGACTGAAATGTAAACTGAACGTCCATAATGCCAGGTGAATTTATTAAAAGTTGCTTATATCTCAGGCTGTGGTGTTTTAACGAATATTAATAATCCGCCACTGGCCCTGCCTGTCGTTTTGGAGGGAGAGCATCCACAGAATATTAGGTGTAGCCTTTAATATACACTTATCTACGGCCCTAGTTTCTTGAAATACACAGATTACAGTGTTTCCCATAGAAGTAATCATTCGGACTGGGATAAGGTGATAAATCAATATGACCTATGAAGCAACCTTGGCTTTGAAATCCAGGCTTGCCAAGTCACATCCAAAGTTGATGACCTTTCACAGCCATTTTTATTGACCTTTTCCCACTAGAAGAGTTTTACTTTCATTTCAGAGATTAAGGGGCCGATTACGATGCCTGTGAGACCGCCACTGACAGCTTGTTAGTGGCGGTCTCACCGCCATCAATGACAGGATTCCAGCCCACCAAATTACAATGGTGGGCAGTGTGATGGCAGTTGGAAACCCCAATCTCCATGCATCCGACGGGCTCCTTGAGTCTGCCGGTGGGGCTGAGGGCCTCACAATCCCTGCAATGTTGGCTGTGCCTAACAGGTACTGCCATAGGTGTTATGATATACCTCCCTGCCAGCCGTTTCATAGCGGTTCACCCGCCATGGAGAGGCAGTCAGAAATCGACAATGGGGGCACGTAGCGGGCCCCCCTGGCCCTTTATTTTGGGTTTAGGGGCACATGTTGTGTCCCCCTACATATCTCTGCACCATATGGCAGGCACCACATGGTATCTAACTTTGTTAAAATGGGGTATCAACCAGCACACCTATTATAAAGAATTTGATAAAGTATGCTAAAGTGATCTATTTGTCAAAAGCCGTGCTGCTGAGGTGCTTAAGGTCCAGCCTACAGGGCCTGTGATACTAAGATATGGAAAAGGTGCGGAGAACTCCGTCCCTTTCATTCAGCACACTTCTGTGTAGCATCCCTAGGGCTTTTTCAAATGATTAAACAGTAGGAACAAAAATCTCAAGAATATCTACCATATAATCAGTAACATAGTACATTCATCCCATCCTTTACTAAATCAGTTAAACAAACATCTTCAAAGTTATTACTTCAATGGAAACATCAAGATTAGAAATCCAAATATAAATAAAAGTGTAATACAATTAATGTATAAATCACATGTTAGGCCTCTATTTAGGCTTAAGTTTTAACATAAACCCAATGCATTACGAGTACAACCCTAGATCAGGGGCATAACATTTGTGTACTTTTCAAACTGTATTCTTGAATTCTGTAGTAGACCGACTGGAACAGAGAAACAAACTATAAAAGGAATGCTCAATGAAACAATATTAGTAATACTGATATATGTGTTTGCAGTCACTATCGACAATTAAAAGTGTGTTGATCAAGCAGGTTGAAGAAAGAAACCGTGTCCCCAATAGGTACCAGAAAGTGAAGGGTGAAGTTGAACCAGACGTAATACTCACGTTGGTTACTTTGTGACCAACAGTGCTTCTCAAGATGCATGAAAGGTTAGCAATGTTTAAAGACAAATCCATGTGGAGAGAGCCCCTTGTGATCGTTATGTATATGGAACCAATCTCAGCAAGGTAAACCAAATACCCATGAATATTCATAAAATTGGCCAACAATTACCTCAAGAATTAAAGGGAAATGCCAGTAAGACCGTATCTCCCCACGAGGCATCTCTCTACCTAAGTGAACAACGAAACGATAAGTAAAAGTAAAACAACTTGTATGCAAAATTGAGAGTCTAACAAGTCCCTCAGTGTTAGTGAAAAAAGTATGTCCTATTACTGTGATAATTCAGCCAAGATTCAAATGTGGTAATCCTGCCGTACGTGATCTGTAAATAAAAATGACCGACTATTAGTCTCCAAAAGGAAGGGGGACAAACAAACCATTCGTACATGAGAGGAAATTCCCGAACTGAACTCACAGATTCTTTTCGCAGCGGAACCCTGACTTGACACCAAGACATGTGTGCTGCGTCGGAGAACGTCATGTGAGGTAAACACGTGATCGGAACGCTTAAAGTTGTATTCCACATATTTGAAATGCCTCAAAAGTCACTTAACTTTATTAAAAAAACACAAAAATAAAAAGGCTACATGCAGCATACAGTGACCATGGTTCACGTTTGAAAACAAAAGCTAAAAATATCCAGAAGTGAAAGTGCTGTTGGTTCCTGTGTATTCAGTTATTTGACCCAGCATAATTCTTGGACGAATAAGTAACACGATTACTGGTACTCTTAGTTACATTGCAGATCAATTCCGTTTCAAAATCTTCTGTGATTGTATGACACAGGTGCTGCTCAGCGCTTCTCTTGTTTGTAACTTTGCGCTAGCTTGGGCTGATTATTGCTGTTAGAGTTTACTTTAGAGAACTGAAGTTAGTTAATGCTATTGCTAGAATCTAGTCCTTCCATTGTCCTTCAATGAAATAGTGGTGGATGGATATAGGTTTACTTAGTATTAGGTCATATTTTTTTCACGGTCTGCATGACGCCTCCTCTGCCAATGAATGCTCAGTTAGTTCTTACCCCAGCCCTCCATAGAACCTTTTTGTAGTTTGGTTAGTGAGTGGCAGGCTTAGCAGCAATAGCATTGTCAGTCAGTAGCAGAACAACATATTACGCAACCAACCAACAATTTGGTGTATGCACAAATTTATGCATGTGTCCTCCATCTCATCAATGCATTTTTTCTGGCAAAAATAAACTAGAAATGCCGACTTACTGAACACTTTGCCAGTCTGGAATAGGTGGTGTAGGTCAGGTGGTACTGGCTTTGTTAGTTAGTATTCTGCAATCAGAATGATTATGGAACATTTGATTAGTGTTCTATAAGTAGACGGTCCGTGAATCCTGCAAGCCAGTAGTCATTTAGATTGGTCAATTTTATTGCAATTGCTGTTTCCTAAAATGTTTCAGCAGTTTTTTAAATTATGTATTTGTTTCACAGCACTCAATGTTTTTCTCTTTCTTTATTATTTCTTACATGATCAGCACCCAGGGGCAAGAAGATGGGGTCCGAGTCGGCGGGACAACCACCAGAGCGCTCTTCTACCAAGGATCCTGCTGCTGGCCCCAGTAAGCTCTACAGTGCTTCTAATATTAACACTTATATTTCCCTAACTTTTTAACGCACCTTATTTTTTCCAACCTATTAATTAAGCTTCCTTCCTAATTCAATTTAAACAAAAGCTTCTTCATTATGCTTTCCAAATTTTGGGTATCTATCCCTGCCTTTCAGTTCCTTCAAACTGCTTCTGCTATGACTCTCTTTGCTACTACTATTAGACTGTCTGTAGCTAAGCATGCTCTGTTGGCCACTCTTTAGTTAAGGTATTCTTTTGAATAAAGCTGTGCTAGAATAGATGTACCCACTGCGTCCACTCTTGTCTTTTGCGCTGTACTCCGTAATCTCTAGGATTTGTCAATTCCCTCCAACAAAATGCGCAACCAGATTTTTGTGTAGTATTTTTTGTTAGGTTAGTATGCTACTACTACTGCTCTTGTGGGTATTCTCTGCACAGCCACATACATAACTATGCACAAGAAAATAGGATGTTGGTGATAGGGAAGTTGGACCTTACTTACACCTCAGGCACAGAACTCAGAAGAACCCACAATTCACTGACAGACTACCTATAGTGTCTCAGTCATTAGTCATTTGTCCCACTCCCGACCCCCTACACGAAGATAGTGATACCCAATGATTTTATTACACAACCCAGAACATAAGTAACACCCTTTCGCTCTCTCACTCGTGTAAGTCCACAACACCGCAGACACTCAAACTATACCACAGAGTCTATGTGCAAGTTCAAAAGCTTTTTTTTTAAGATAACAACAAGCTTTGTAAGTTGTTCCATGAAAATACATCCAGCTCAACCATGCAACATAAAGAAGATTAAAACTATACATTTGTACAACTAGTGCACAATAGGGAACTGTGGGAATTGTGGGAGACACTGTTGAACGTATACGGGTTACACATGCATCTTTCGTAAGCTCTGCAAATCTCTGGTTCGTAGAAGGCAATCTTCTCATCTGCCTATTATGAGAAAAATGATGCACATTAGACAGTATGAAATACAACTATGCAAGCTTTTTGCAGTCATGCCAAAAGGTGTAACATTATGGATAAGCAATAGGGACTAACCAAACTCCATACAAAAACGTGCCTTGTTTTTCAACCTCTTCAGTTGTATGCAACATTCATGTGGCCTCAAAGGCGTCTTACTGCACAACAAGCTGCGAGGTAACATGCACAAAACAGCAGACATGGATCTAAAATGGTTACATGCCTCAGGCTAACTTTCCAAAGACTAGAGTAGGAGTAGAGATGAGATGAGCCTAGGGACCATATAATAAATTAATACTAAAGTCTGTCTACTGATTCTGCTGTGGTACGCAATTTGGACTAGTGATGATTTATGTTGTACTTAACTGTTTATTCAATCTTCCTTCCTGGTGAAAAAACTAGTAAAATAGGGGGAGGTTTGCAGGCATCTAAAAAGGTGTGCTTGTTTTTATAGGTGCACAACCACTACCAACAACCAGTGCTGACAGGGCCAGCGGCGATGGAAATGTTGCCAAGCAGGAGGGGGCAGGAGCTGCGGCTCCTGCAGGAGCACCAGTGGGGGAGGAAACATTAGCAGTGGGCGGCGGTAAGTTATATTCATTACTTTTTCGCATTACTAGGTGGAAGGGGAACATTTTCCTCACTGTACTCTGAGACTTATTAAGTAAGTATGAACTTGAAGGTGTACTGGACAATATACAACGGTTGAATGAGACACCCTTTACTTGGCATTACCAATGCATTAGCAATAGCATTACCAGCGTGAGTTGAGTAAACAAGGCCTCTTCTATCAGACTCCAATTCAGCTGTGAAAGTTATGGAGAGGACTAAAAGTCTGATCAGATGACCTTGATGGATGTGTTGAACAAAATGGGAAAGAAGTGAACTAGGGTGGAAGGAGGAAGGACGAAAGAGATGTAATACGACTACCATAGAAGGATACTTTGGAAGCAGCATGAAGGTGGCTGATGGGAATCCGATGCATGGATTGTTGAAGGATCGGTGGAAGGTGAAAAAAGATGCCTGCCTGGGTGGGCGACACAATATGGGTGGATAGATATAGTGGATAGCAAGAATCATCAGCGGTGTTTGTGTCAAACCCAAAGCCAATATAAAGGAAGGAGTAGCCGCATGGGTGGTTGTTGGTGAAAGTGAAACCAGCTAAGGTTTGTAGAGCGATAATAAAGAATGATAGACATTTAGGCCCTCATTTATGAAAAGTGACGCATCCTTGCGCAAGAGCAGGGATGCATCACAATTCCGTACGACGCTCTGCGTCAGAATGTTGCGCCGCGGATGCGTCAGATTAATGGAATGGCGCACCATGCCGCAAGTTACGCCGCAAGGCGGAAAAAAGTGACGCAGACGCTGCCGTCATGACGCACCGAAAAGTCACGCAAGTGCGGGAAAAGTGCCGTAAGTCGCAATCGCGGAACTGACGCAAGTGTACGCGTCGCTGCGCCACTATCACGTTGCGTCAGAATCCGGAAAACGCCAAAAATACACGCATCCATCTCCTAATTCTCCCGCAAATGGAAAAAATTGCTACCATGGAGCCTGAAGGACACAGCAGCAGTCAAGGGAACCTTCCACATGGCAGCCAGGATGCCCAGCCTGCAACACAGGGAGAAACACATGGAAAGAGAAAACGCTAAATTAATTTCAGTGCTGAGGAGAACAACATACTCATAAATGAGGTGACACCACCAGCACCAGCTTTTTGCAAGTTCCAAGTTGCCACTATCAAAAAAAGAGGCTATTTGGCAGTCCATATTGACAAAGGTCATCTGTGTGGCACAATCTAGGCGGACAGTCATTGACCTCAAGAAACGCTGGAATGACATAAAGCGCAGGACAAAAGAAAAAATGGCAAAAAACCGCAAAGAAGCTGGGGTGACAGGAGGAGGCAGCCCATCACAACAGGAAGAGCTGGTTGACCTTGAGGAGCGGGTTGCGGCAGTCATCCCAGAGGAGTTGGTGGTTGGAATTCCAGGACAGGACAGTGCACAGCATGAGGAACTGCAAGACACACAGGGTAAGTCCCTACAAGGGGAAATGTGCAAAGAAGGTAATGTTGTGCAGTGCATAAACTAAGGTGGCTGGCTCAATTACTGACGTGTTGTGGAAAGAGAAGTCATGCAATGTCATGAACTGTGAAGGGTCTTAAAAAAGTATTGTACCAGGGACATGCACATGTTACATTTGGTAAACAGCTACCCCTGTCAAAGTAAAAATATATGTCCAAAGTGAAGTCCCAGCCCACTGCTGCACCTGACAAGTGCCACACGCAAGTGCAAATATACAACTACCCTCATGAAAAACAATCACACAACATCCTGCTACAGACCAAGTTTCACACTTGTATAACTTGGACTGCTACCACTGTGCTGGCAGGATGTTAATTTGTTCAGGTAGTGGTGACACAATGTGCCACACCCACAATAATAGGCCACAGACGGCCATGTAACATAGTACAACATATCATGTCATTGCATCATTCCCACATTAAAGTGTGAGAAAGCGCAATTCCAGGGCTGTTGCTGGGGGTGTACCCAGAAACATCCATGTCCAATTAACAATGTACAATAGCAAAGTCAAACTGTAACTATCATGCTGCGCCACAAAGATATGCATACACAGGGTCTATGTAAGGCATGCACAACCTGAATAAATACTTACTCTTCCCTCTCTGATATACCCAACATATCGCTTTTGCATTCAAGTGGACACATAGAAAGCGGAAAATTCTTTTGATGACTGCATCATGCAGGAATGTGTCCCTTACTTGCACACAAACACTGATCCCCTGCACCGCTGGACCCCCTGCAACATGGTGCAAGTCTGCCTGGGTCGGCGCATGCCAAGCATTGTGCACCTGTGTCGTTGTGAAGGACAGGTGACACCAATAAAGAGACCCTACTCATAGTCACCCCATGCAGGCCCAAAATCAGTCATTGTACGACTTTGTGCATGATGGTTTCAGCCACATTATCTGCATATGTAAGGGAAAGTACTCAGGAATGTTACTCAGCATGTGAAGCCCTGTGCCACATTACACAAGCATCATGCATAACATATGCATGGTGGGTCTGCACATCCCAAAAAAAATATCAGTAGTGGTGATGTGCAATCCATCCCAAATTTGGAAATACATTAGCATCTGCCAATTGTGTCAGTACCACACACCTGCTTCATGGTAGGTATAGGGGTGAGGCAGTGTCACCGGGAGAGGCCTGCACCAAGGTTTGCTGTACTTGAATGATGCTCCTCACATGAATGCATTATTTAAGCACTGACCAGCTACATCTGGATGAATGACGTATATAACATGAATAACAACATGTATTGACATACAGTGAATACAGCACATCTATGTTGTCACGACCATGGGAATAACATAAGTGTACCAATGGTGTTCTTGCAGTGAAAGAACATCCAAAATCAATAGTGTGCAGGAATGCGCACCATCTCACCGAATGCCTCCATTCATGGTCTGTACGTATGCATGCACTGCAGCACACCTATATTGCAATGGGCGCAGTCCAGCTGCTAAACATCCAGCAAATATGCACCATAGTTAATTATACAAATGGATCATCAGCCAGTCTGCAGCGCTGTTTGTGTAGCTTAAGTGCCAAGAATGTTTCATCACATTAGTAAGCTGTTGCATACAGATGAGAGCAAATGCTCAGGAGTGATAGCAAATTCTATGCCAATGGCATTGCATCTCCCAACAAAACTATGGCAATGACATGCAAAGTAGGCGTGACGTATCCAAATAATGCCAACAAGTTCACTAACTGCACCTTGCAAGATTAGCAAGGCTGTCACAGACATGAGAGAAACAAGCAAAGTCATGCAAATGCACAATAGGTCCCGGAATGTAAAGCCACAACATACATGTCTCTAAGGAAGGTGACAAATCGTGGCACAACATATATGCATGGGAGTGGTACTGGACAGCGCTCCAAACAAGGTAACAGGGTTGCCCTGTGACAAAGATACACTCAAAAAATGTTCAACAACAACAATATTGTGTGCATTCCTATGGCGCAACCATGAAAATTGTTGCTGCAAGAAGACAGCGAGGCAACACTTCTCACCATGTCCCTCCTTGCAATAGCATGGATGTACAGTACCTACTGGACATTGCTCCATGATTCAAGCAGTGACAGATCCATTACAAATCATACTGTCAGTGTATGCACAACCATGCCGCAACTCCACCAATGCATAGTGGCAGACGATGCCAATGGCACTGCCCACATACATGGCTGCCATGAGGTAGGGGGAAAGTAGGGATGCAAGTACATTCATGAGGGGTGGAGAAATGATGGTGTCATTCGAGATCCTAACAGTGCTATTTGTGTGCTGTAGTGTCACAAGTATTTAAGCATTGGTGGACTGTCTTTGCACAAGGAGTGGATGAGACGTCATGCAGTGTCCTTGCTCCAGCTGCAAGAGGGCGCAAGGATGGCAGTGGTGATTGCTGGTCAAGTCACATATGTCATGCATTCAATGATGGTAGTGCCAGGAGAGTATAAAGTCAGACCTGAATCAGAAGTACCTGCAGCTGTACTACAGGTACTTAACCATGTCCTGTTCAGTGGTATGTTGAGGTCCCTTGATGCTTGTGTCTGATGTCAGTGAAGTTAACCTGGAGGTGTTGTTGGTCAGGTAACTTAAGCTGCTGAGGTGGAACTGGAGGTCATCGAGAGGGATGCTGTCTGTGGATGTCACACACTGGGGTGTAATGATGTCAACAATGGTGTTGGAGAATGGAGCACATGGCCTGTGTGTCCTGCACATGAGTGTGCTGCTGAGTATGGCCATGGGCCTGGTCACGATAATGTACTTGTCGTAGTACATGGTCAACCATGGCACATTAGAGTGGCTGCTCATTCTGAGTGTACCAGTGTATGGGTTAACAATGCCTCTTCCATGATTGTCGTGCTGCCACATGCAGGTGACACAGAAGTTGTCCGTGACAGTGATGGTGATGTCTGTAGCAGAGTTACGTCCTGGCAGGTGAGGTGGCGTACAGGGTTGAAGGTGAGGAGGTAGCTGACATTGTATTGTTGCAGTGTTCAAGAGGAATAAACCTTGGTTCACAGTGTGGACCTGAGCCAGTCAAACGCAAACAGCGTACAGTATGGTTGCCGTAGTCTTATGCAATGACCATTTCAATGTATGCTGCACAATGTCAACAATGCAATGCATGTGTACCAAAATATAATTTCAAAATTCATCTTTGTGACCCCAATTATGTTGTGATGTAAGTACTACATGTGGTAATGTGTGTCAGTATGAAAAAAAAGAAATTGTGACAAATCTTAAAAAGTAACAAAAATGTTGTGCATTTATGTGTCACATTAATAACAATTGGTTGTTTCATGGGGGGACATATGTCTGAACTATTATTTGTATAGATGTACATCATGAGAAATAGTGGGTCAAATTTTCCGAATAAGAACACATGCTGTGTATATAAATTTTGGCTATGAAAAATGGTGTGTGCATTACTCACTAATCTGACTCAATTGTGTGTGTCGTGGTTGTACATAAAGGTATTTAATGCTTCAGGTCTGGGTGTGTGGTGACAAAGATACTTTGTCCATGTACTCACTGAACTTTGAACAGTGTATTTAAAGTCTCCGCTGTGCAACACCTACTCTACAGTTGCAACATGCCTAGTATGAACAATTAATTCAATGGAATGTGATGACATGGCATGTTTTGGTATCATGTATGTGCCTTTTGGTACAAGAGTGTCACAGCTGCTCTCCATGGGGGCACAGTGGCAAACATAAACATTGGCAATTGGGGGGGACAGCTGTGAGTTAACAAATACAAGACAAAACAATCAATGTCTTATGGATGCAGGGATGTGTGTGTGAGTGTGTGCTGCAAAACATATTGTGGGCCATTCACAGAATGAACTGAAGACTCAATCCAAAACTTACTACTACATTGGTATTCACAGAATGCACTTACTAATTTTAGCATTCACAAAATGAACTTAATACTTTTGGTATTCACAGAAGTTAGGATTTTGTCTAAAGTTTCTCTGAAGATAGACTGAAGACAGACTAAAGGCAAAATCCTAACTTCTGTGAATACCAAAAGTACTAAGTTCATTCTGTGAATGCCAAAAGTAGTAAGTGCATTCTGTCAACACCAAAAATGTATGAAGTTTAGGATTGAGTCTTAAGTTTGTTTTGTGAATCTGGCACACATTGAAGGAAGTCTCACCTCAAAGCTGTGTCCCATTTCTCTTGAGCCTATGCAACCCTGCCTTTGTGTCACGTTAAAGGAATTCGCCAGCCAGGCTCACTACTCTGAGTCAATCACAACGCTATGAAGTGCTGGTGTGACTTGTAATTGGAAAGGGGATAATACATGCTGGAATGTCGGCCATGTTTTCCATGGAGGCTGCATACCAAACATGGAAGTGGGTATTACTGCTCTGGTCATCATGGTTGGTACCTGAGTCCTCTTGCCAATATGCACATGACCCACGTCATCTAAGATGTCCCCTACCCACCCTCCCATGCCATGATGACACATAGCATGATCACATCAGTCACTCATCCCTTGTGTCTCCATAATAAGTCAGTTCAGTGCTCTCATCTGAGCCCACACTCCACATATGGTCTATGAACTACCACTAAGGCCCCCACCCCTGTCTTCATGTGTTACGTCATCACTGAATATTGTACCTCACAATTAGCCTACTCAATGTCAGCCGCTGTGCAAGCGCACAGCAGACGCATGTACATGGTGTGCTGAAGGCATGCCTATGGGAAGTGAATGCGCACATCTGGGTCCCAAATGCAATCATTTCCAGCAGCAACTGATATACAGTCATTCACTGATGCAGCTCAGCCAGCCTCCATGCACTCATACATGTAAAACATTGGAGAATGACAACAGGCCTTTGCAAACATGACCCGCAGACATTTCACATGCCTACACTGCTGACAAACCTCAACCACCACCCTGGTCTCAAACACAGCCAACACCAGCGTTACTACAAGTGAAAGTCACACCTGGATACACAACTGCGCATACCAGACCTCCACCCTCTGCAAGCCTAACAAACACCACTACAGGGACACGGCATGGTAGAGCACTGATCTCTAAGAAGCAAGAGGCACCAGCAGATACCTTGGTAAGAACTGTATAAACACCAAGACACCTGAAATGTAAAACACATACATGGACGCAATGAGGGAGTACCACAGATAATTAATCCAACATAATGGAAAGTCCTGCTAACTCGTCAAGGTCCTGCATGAATACAACAACCTACGCTGCAAAGCTACAGACATCACCCTGGCACTACAGACCTGTGATAAGTGTCCAACAAAGTTCACCATAAACAAAAATATGTCACTACAACAACTTTGCCGTACACATGAGATGCCACAGGCAGCACCACGCAAACCTCTCCCAACACAACAGCCATACTACCATACCCACCGGGACACCAGTCACAGCTCAATGCACCCCCTCCAACATGAGATACAGCCACCTGTGGGATCACTACAGCCCTGTCCTCATTACATCAACAACAGCACCAAGATCACCCTATTCACAGCCACAGGTGACATCTGCACCCTCCGGGACCAGGAGCTGTGAGTGTGCTCTGACACAGACTAGCACCACACAGATTTGCTACACTACATGAAGCAGGATTGAAAGGAACAACGCTTAACTGGGTCACTCATCCCACCAAGAGGTCCAAGGATCAGACTGACAACCTTCGCCTTTAAAATCACGTTATTCCAATGCTGAATGCAAGAGGGACCATCTATGTGTCTGACCCTTGTCAACATCAACAGGGCTGCCTTAGCACCATTTCAAACCAAACACAGCCTCAACATTGTATCCATTGCTGATGACAGACAGCTCATACTCTCTCACACCTAAGACTACACCAACCAAATACTTGAAATACAATGAGGAATGCAGTACGTCGCAGTCTGCATGAACCACAGCTGCATGAAATCAAAATCAGAGAATACAGAAGTCTGTGTCCTTGGAACAACTCCTTCAGCATGTAAAAACACATGTTGGATCTACCACTCTGATGGGAAGGGGCTGCCGCTAACGCTCAAAGAGATAGGTCTTGATGAGTCTTCTGAATGGGAGTAGGTCCTGGGTCTGCCGTAGATGGGTCGGGAGGGTGTGCAAGGTCTTGGCGGCGAGGTAGGACAAGGAACTGCTGCTGGAGGTTGGTCATAGGATGTGGTGGACAGTGGTGAGGGGGAGGCTGGTGGAGCGGACCTGGCGTGTGGGGTTGTAGAAGCTGAGTCTGCTGCACAGGTAGGCTGGTCCGGCCTACTGGAGTGCATTGTGTGTCTGGGTCTGGAGCTTGAAGGTAATCCACTTGCTGATGAGGAACCAGTGTAGGTCTCACATTTGGGGGATGATGTTTCTGCGGTGGTGGACGTTGACAATCAATGAGCTGTAAGTGTATTGGATGCGTTGCAGTAGTTGTAGGTGTTTGTCTGGGAATCCTGCGTACAGTGCGTTGCGGTAGTCCAGTCTGCTGGTGCTCAGGGCCTGCGTCACAGTTATTTTTGTCTGGGGTGGGGATCCACTTGTGGATCCTGCATAGCATGTGGAGGCAGTTGTAGCATGAGGAGGAGATGGCGTCGACCTGCTCAGACATGGAGAGGGAGGAGTACTGGATGTATTGTAAGTTGTGTGCATGGTCAGTGGGTGTTGTTGCTGTTCCCAGTGTGGTTGCCCAACAGGAGTCGTCCCAGACCCAGGGTGTGGGTCCGAGGATGAGGACCTGTGTCATGTCCAAGTACAGTTTCAGACTGCTGCTCCTCATCCAGTTGGTGAGGAACTTCATTACCTCGTGGAGGTTTGTTCAGGGTGTGTGTGGGTCCCTGGTGATGGAGAGGATGTCCTGGGTGTTGTTGGTGTAGGAGATGATGTGGAGGCTGTGATGGCGGCCCACGTGTACGAGGGGGACATGTACATGTTGAACAGTGTTGGGCTGAGGGATGACCCCTGGGGTACGCTGCAGATGATGTTGATGGCGTCCGATTTGATGGATGGGTTTCGGACACTCTGGGTTCTGCCGGAGAGTAAGGACGTTGTCCAGTCTAGGGCCTTCAATTGGAATCATGATTCTCGGAGGTGTGTCTTCAGAGTGTGATGGCATACTGTGTCAAAGGTGGTTGACCAGTCCAGGAGGAAGAGGGCTGCTGTCTTGGTGCTGGCTAGTTGCTGCATGATTTGGTCTGTGCCGGACATGTGGACTGTCTTGCTGCTGTATGTACGTATGAATCCGGACTGGGACGGGTCAAACATGTTGGGGTCTACCAGCTCGCGGCCCAATTGCATGTTGATGATTACCTAGATGACCTTCGTTGGGAACGTGAGCAGGAAGATGGGCTGTGAGTCCTCGAGGGCATTGGGGTGTGCCTTGTGCCTCTTGAGGAGGGCATTGCTTGTGGTGTGCTTCCATATGTCATGGAATGTTGCTGCATTGAAGAAGATGTAGATGAACATGTGTAGTAGTGGTATGATTGCTTCCTCTGCTTTGTACAATAAGTGGTGTGGTGATGGTACTGCTGGTGATCTAGAGTGTATGGAGTTCATGACCCTGTCGGTTGGGTCCTTGTCGACGTAGTACCATGAGGTGCTGCGGTTGGCACTGGTGGTCCTTGCCGGGGAGGTGGAGTCTGGCATAGTTGGGGTGGTTGTGGTGGTGAAGCTGTCATCGATGTCACCAAATGTGCGCTGTGAGAAGATGAACAGTGAGTCCCACACTTCTTGTGAGGGTGGCATGTTGATAACGTTTGAGCATGGGTTTCTTTGTTCAATAACAATGCAGAATACCTCATTGCTGTTGTGTGCATTGGTATCCAGACAGGCTTGGAAGGAGGAGCTCTTTGCCAATCTGTTGAGGTGGTGATGTATACACGTGGGGTCCTTGTGAACTGTGTGGTTGTGCTGTGTGTGTCCATGGAGCCATGTTCACTCCATCTTCCGGCATGTGCGTTGGTAGGTCTGGAGGTAGTCGGTGAACCGGGTGGCTCTGTTGCAGGTGTGGCTGTTGGAGGGTGACGTGAGTGGGGCAAAGGTGTTGGTGCAGTCCTACATACACTGTCAGAGTGTTTGGGCACTGGTGACTGGGTTGGTGGGGTTGTAGTTCGGGCTGTGGCTGAGGGGTGTGACCAGCTGGTCTACCTTTACTTTTACCCAGCATTGGTGAGGCAGCAGTTGTCTGCGGTGGTGTGTGGTTGATTAATAGAAGGTAAAATTGATGCTGCGGTGGTCCGTCGAGTGCAGTTCAGTGGTGTGGTTGGAGGTGACGTGTGTGCCTGTTGAGAAGACGGGGTACAGCTTGTGGCTGGCGGCATGGATTTGGTCCTGAGTTGTCTGCAGCCGGGTCTGGTGAGGTTGTTGATCAGTATGGTGGAGTTGTCGTCGTTGTTGTCCTTGAGGTGTAAGGTCAGGTCCCACAGGAGGATGTAGTGCGTGGAGGGGAGTGCTTGGGCTCTGGCGAGGTCATTGATGGAGCTGCAGAACTGAGCACTGGGTCGGTGTGCTGTACACGAGGGTTCCCTGAGGGTGGTGTTGGGTGTCGGTGTGGATGTTCATGTGCAGGTGGTTGGCGGTGTTGATGATGTTGTCTGCATGGGTGCCGACCTTGAGGGGATACTTGTGGTCGATGGTGACCCATCCACCAAATCAGTCAGCGCAATCCCTGCGGTTGAACTTGTAGCTGTCTGGGATGTCTATGGTGATGTTGGTCGCAGAGGAGTAGTTCCACCAGGTAACGTTTAATAATCACACATCTGGGGCGGAGGTGTCAAGCAGATCCCAGAGCCACATGGGCTGTGTTCGTGTGGAGTGGGTGTTGTGGATAATGCATCGGAGGTGGCTGGGTCCACTCCATCTCGGTTTGGTGGCTCAGTTGCATGTGAAGCTGCATGTGCGACAGGAGAAGGGTCCCGTGTGTATGTTATTGTGGTGGCCTGGAAGCAAGTGTTGTATTGGGCGGCATTGAGTGCATGGAGGGTACAGGCGTAGTACTGGAGTCTGGTGTAGTCTCATTAGTGGCCACAAGGGGTCCTGGCGCTGGGCATGGTCCAGGTGCAGATGGCTGCAGCCTGGCCTGCTTAAGGTGTGCCTCTGGTGCGCAAGTAGCACAGTCGAGCAAAGTTTGGCACATATGGGGATGTGGGAGGGAGGAGCAGCTGGTATACGGGAGCAGCAAGTGTGCATGGGGTGGTGGAACAGTGGCACTGAAAACAAAATGGTGTGCAAACAGGGTGAAAACTAGTTGCACTGAGGCCACTAACGGGGCACTAATGTGGTGGTTCTGCACACCTGCCAGTGTGTACTCAGCAGCGGCAGCAGGGGCACACAGGGGGAGCTGGGTGTAGGTTGAGCAACATACCAGGAGCAATGTGGATTATCCAAATATAACGTAATTAGCATGAAGACACAGGAAACGGGCCTCACACAAAAAACACAGCCGTGATGGCTATGACAGGTGGGATGATGTGAGATGGAAAGAAATCCATGTCCCACATCCTCAGTAATTGTGGCCTGATACCTGTTGCACACATATAGAGTGCAAATTGCCACATGGACTTGCTACTGTGCTGGAATGTGTCCCCAATACACACCAACAAAACAGACATCAGGACATGCACTCAAGTAGAATGTTACTAGTGTGCAAGCACTGTCTGCCCTTGTGCCATGTTTTTGGACTAACATTTTGTATCCATCAAATGATTCATGCCATGTCATTTTAGCTAACATGAGTGATGATGTGTAGCTTGAACTTTGACATGTTGACACACATCAAAGTCAAAAAGGGTAGATGACTCAAAATTGTGCATCTGTACACCATATGTCAGACATGATCATAAACATACATCTATTTGTCATTTCAGGGCATGGTACACCTACTCATGAGCAGGAACCTATGTTTGAATCCGATGATGAGGGCGGTGAAAGTGTAACAAGTCTGGACACAGGAATCATCCAGGACCTGTTACAATCAATACAAACTCCCTCTCCCCCCACAAGAAGGCAAAGCAGCCCAGTGGGATCTCCGCTTGCCCAACATAAAAGCACTCCTATGCCACCTCCCACAACATCTGAGCCTCACCAGTCGCCAAACACGCTAAATTCCTTCGAACAACGTGTTGTGGATGTACAGGGTCAGTTGGCACAGGAGGTGCGTAAAGGGATAGAGAGCATGGCAGGCACCCTAGAGGGAGTGCTCCGTTGCCTAACATCAAATACTGGCAGTGCGCAAACTGGTAGCAGCAACGAAGCACCACCACATACTTTGTTTCACGCCATGAATGAAATTTCAGAAGTCATGCAGCAGAGGCACAGACAAATGCCTAACACAAGTGCCAGCCTTAAAGTGGCCAACAGGCTGAGGGAAATTCAGGACACCCTCAAAGAAATGAATGCTAAACAGGATGCATACCTGACAAAATTGGCTGACTACCAACGGGATGTTACAGCTGTGCTTGAAAACCACCAAGTCATGCTGAGTGCATTTATGCGGTACCTGATGGGCATGGAACATGATGCAGGTACAATCCCATCAACATCTGCAGTCCCTGATGTGTCTATGCCTCTTGTGTCGACTGCACCACTGATTACACCATCAGCTGTGACAACAAACACATCTGATGAAGAAGAATCAGAAGATTTTCCAGTCCTCCGCAGAACCATGCGTTAGCATCACACATTGTACCTGGACAATAAATATACACAGTCTGGTGCTCATAATACTGACATTGTACCCCAGTAATGACGAAAAACAAATTACTGCTAGGCAATGGATGTAAAATAAATTATCTATGGCCTCCATTCATGAGGTGAACGTATGATGTTGACATTCCCTTATCACACAATAAAAAACTACTCACTCATGCATGTCACAAATGTCATGTTTATGTATGGACTGTGCATGTACATCCTCAACCCTACTGTATGTGTCCCTTGATTATTAGAGTCCTGTCATACCTTGGTACTTGCTAAGTTGTGTCACTTACATTAATTTGCAACCACAACATGCAATTTCCAACTGGCAACATTCATAAAGTGACTAGTAACGTGTGTACAACAGCATTGCTAATGTGCAACATAACAAATGATTTAATAAGTTAGAATGACTAACACTACAAGTTTGTACAAGGAGGGGGTGAGTGGTAAAAGCAGATTTGCTTGCACGCTACCATAAATGTGGGTCAGTCCAAGGTGTATGTATGTGATGATGAAATATCTGACATACCACATGTATGTATGAAAGCCAAACATCAGTACGTGGCTGGCATATAAGGCACATCCTAAGGTAAGATAAGTAGCAGACAATTCTATTAACTTAAGCATAGGAATAGGGACATGCTTCACACCAGTGATTGCAACAACATCACTCAACACTCAAATGGTGTCTCATGTATGAAGTCCTACAAACACTTCGGTGCTGCTGCAAAGACTGTGGCCCTCATGCCTTAATGCCTTGTGGCACCGAAGCATATCGATTATCACTTTTCTAATGTCATTGAAGGCTGTCATTGATGTGGCTCAGTGTGCCAGATGTATGTTGACACACTAACGGAAAAAATTAGCTGCGGAATTAGCCATGGCAAGATGACTTACATGACATGTCAGATTAGAGATGACCTGACACATATGTGAATCTGAGCGAATGGCAAAGCCTTGCCACACCACTGATCCTTGATCACGGTTACACCTTTCATTTGGAGAAGTGAGAACGTGACCAATTTCAAGCTTGGAGTCTGTTAGAAAATCCACTCAATTGCTATGTGAAAATGAGTCAGCCACCATACTTCCACAATAAGTACTTATGTACAGGCCTGTCAAACAGATAATTGTGCTACTACACACAAGAAATGTCTTTTCCCAATTGAAATGCCCTAATACACTCGTGGTACAATCTGTAGCACTAGTACAATGTAGATTGCCAATGAGGCCATTTCCCAGTGGCACCATGGTGTGTCTGTGCCTTGTTCACTGTATTGTGCCCTTGGTGTGTGTGTCTGCTGTTCATGATAGGGCTAATTTGGCCTGTCTGTTGTGTATCCCCTGTATTTGCTCTGTTTTCACACTGACTTTTACTTGCCACTGCAGTTACCAGTCCATCCAGCACCCACACACGTCCATGCTCCAGCTACAAGCTGCTCACCCTACACACGACCCCAGCTGAATGGTGGATTATGTATATAGGTACCATTGTTGCTGTTCAGTGAACATACACAACATGCGCAAGACCAGCTGAAGTTAGCCTGGTTGTTAAAACCACCCCCACTACAAATGCAGCACTCCATGTATGCAACCTTGAAATATAATACAACTGTCTGCTCAGGACAGCGTGCAAATACCAAGCAACAGTCTCATGTTGACACTGCTGAAGCACCTTACCCCGTCTGCTGTCAATTACAGCTATGAACACCCAGCTGGATGCCAATGCACAGTGGTGCCTGAGCTGCATCCTCTTACACATATGTCCTGCGCACAGATATGGCATGTAAATGTGTGAGGCCAACTACAGCCTATGGCACAAGTTACGTTGCCTGGGTCACATCTGCAACTGGCATGATATGATATGATATGATATGATATGATATGATATTGTATTTGTAGAGCGCGACTTACACTCCATGGAGCATCTTGGCGCTAATCATACGTGTCACAGAGGAAGAAAAAAGAAAACAGAAGAGCCAAGTGAGGACTCAGTAGAAAATGATCGATCGACCGGAAGATGGAAATTTAAATTAGAGCTAAACAGGAAGTATCTGTGATCTTAAAAATCCAAGTTTTAAGAGCCTTTCGGAAGAGGTTCTCTGATGGAATTAGACGCAATTGGAGTGGGAGCTTGTTCCAGGCTCTTGCTCCTAATACTCCAAGGGATTTTCCTCCTTTTGTCGTGAGTCTGAATTTAGGGATGACAAGTAGGTTTAGATTGGAGGATCTCAGTGAGCGAGATGGTGCGTATCTTCCAAACCTTTTGGACAGATAGGTGGGGCCCAACTGATGGTAGGCTCTGTAAGTGATCAGTAACATTTTAAATAGCACCCTTTTGTGGATCGGCAGCCAGTGAAGGGTTTTAAGTGCTGCTGAGGCAGACGATTTCCTAGGCCATCTCAGCACGAGACGGGCAGTGGCGTTCTGGACCATCTGCAATTTGTGCAATACAGCTTTGCTAGAGCCTGCATAAAGACTGTTGCAGTAGTCTAAGCGAGACGTAATGAGGGCCACCGCTACCGTCTTTCTGGCTGTCAGGGGGAGAAGGTCAAAGAACCTCCTGAGGCCCTTGATTATGTTGAAGCAGGACCCCGCCACAGTACATGCTTGTTGTCTAAAGGATAGGGCTTCATCGAACCGTATCCAAAGGTTTCGGGCTGTCGTGATGGTATTCGGGGGGACTTCAGCATCCTGAGGCCACCAGGTTTTAGGGGAAAAAAGGTTTTGTTGGCCAAAAGGAAGGATTTCAGTCTTGCCTGAATTACATTTGAGATGGTGATTTCTCATCCATTCGAAAGTTGCGGTAAGACAGTGTCTCAGATTTTCCTCTGCCTTTGTGGTATTGTTATCCAAGACGAGGATGAGCTGAGTATCATCAGCATAGGATATTGTGCTAATGTGGAAGGATGTGATTAGTTCTATTAAAGGTGTCATGTAAAGGTTAAAAAGTATTGGACTCAAACTGGAGCCCTGTGGTACCCCTGTTTTTAAAGCTTTTTCGTCTGAGCAGTAGCTTCCCAAAATGGTAACTTGCTTCCTATGGCTGAGAAAGTTTTTTAGCCATTCTAGGGCAGTTCCTGCTATTCCTGATTCTGCTAGGCGGCCAATTAATACGGGATGTGAGATCGTATCAAAGGCCGCCGATAGATCTAGCAGAACCAGGACAGCCTATTTACCTTGATCCATTGCAGTCTTAAGTGTCTCCACCGTATGTAATAATGCTGACTCTGTGGAGTGTTTTGCTCTAAAACCTTCTTGGTTGGAGTGCAAGATGTCATTGTCCTCCAGATACCTGGTCAGTTGTTTATTTACTGCTGCTTCATTAATTTTGAAAAGGAGTGGGAGCAGCGAAATATGGTGGAGGTTAGAGAGCACGGTGGGGTCAGCTAAAGGTTTTTTTTGCAAGGGTTTTACCGCGGCCAGTTTCCATTCAGACGGAATGGCGGCAGTGGTCAATGAAGAATTAATGATAGCATTAATGCTTGGGTTTACGGTGTCTACTAGGGTGTGAAGCAGCAGAGGAGGGCAGGGATCAAAAGGGGAGCCTGACTTACTGGAGAGGATGGCTTGACGGGTTTCTTCCAGACTAACCAGGGAAAAGTTAGTTAACTGAATTTCACTGATCATTGGTTGTAAGTTTTCAGCAGGGGGGGACCCGGGAACGTCTGGGAAGTCTTTGGTCAGGTTAAGTATTTTCTGTTCGAAGTAGTTTGCTATGGAATTGCACAGTGGGAGTGAGGGCGGGATTTCTTGTCTAAGGGATCTGGGGTTCATGAAATTTTCAACTATTTTGAAGATATCTTTTTGTTTATTGGTGGAGGAGTTGATAGCTTTGAGGAAGTGGTCTTTTTTAGCCTTTTTTATCATTGTGTTATATTGTCTCCTCGAGATTTTATAGGCAGTAAGTTCATTAATTTCATAAGTGCAGCACCATTTTTTTTCTAGGGTTTTGACCTCTTTACGTTTTTCTTTTAGAGGGAGGGAGAACCAGGGGGCGGATTTTTTGTTCCGCTTTTTCTTTATTTTTATCGGGTTTGCTGGTCCACAGAGATCTGTGATCCATTTACAGAAGCTATTGTAGTCTGCTTCAGTATTTCCAATCATGAATGGTTTGGTGTCCTCAGCGATAAGAGCCAAGTTGGGAGAGTCTGCTAATTTTTTCCAGTCTCTCTTTGTCTGAACGTCAATTTTCATGTTGGCTGTTTTAACCTTTTTCTTATTCGTAATCAAATTGAAAGGGACCAGCCAGTGGTCAGTCCAAATTTGGCTCAGGGGGGATTCAACTATCAGGGTTTTAATGTTGGTACAAATACAGTCTAGTATATGCCCTGCCATGTGTGTGGGTTCTTTGGTTAGTATTGTCAATCCCAGGACATTGGTTAGATCTCTGAACCATATGGCGTTAGGGTCATTAGGTTTATCCAGATGGAAATTTAGGTCGCCTAATACTGTAAAGTTGGAAAATTTGAGGGTTAGGTTACTGAGTGCTTCCTCAAGACTTTCTTGGAAGTCATTCAGTGGTCCTGGAGGGCGATAAATTAGAGCACCAGCAAATGTGTTTTCTTCATTTATCTGGATGCAGAAACCCATGCTTTCTGCTCCCTTTATGTCAAGGAGTTCGAACGTGGTGCATTTGATAGAGTCCCGATGAATGATAGCCAAGCCACCTCCTCTCTGTTCCTGCCTATCTACCCTCTGGATGAGGTAGCCTTGGGGGACTGTTATAGCTATTACTGGATTGCACCAGGCTTTGAGCCAAGTTTCAGTTATGAAGAGCATATCAAGGTCGGTCTCCGTGACTAGGTCGTGAATATGTTCCCCGTTCTTGCACATTGATCTGGCATTGATCAGTCCACCTCGAAGGGAGTTCACCTGTTCCAAGTTTGGTGGCCATTTCTCAGGAGTAAGACGGGTACCACATGTATCACAGCATATTGGCCCTAACCACTTCTCAACATTGATGAGTTTGTGGCAGTATTTCGTATTATCGTTTAGGGACAAAATCTTTTCTCTAGAAAGAGATGGTATTTGAGGAGTACAAACCAGGGTTTGGACATCATGGATAGCCCTGGGCCCGGTCGCGGCACGGACGGGCACAGACGGGCTTGCCTTAGGCGTGCCCGCTGCGCCTGCCCACTGCGCGTCCGGAAGTGGCACATATTTGTAGGAAGAAAACGGCGCCTGAAGAGGGCGTGGCCTCGTCAAAGGGGGCGTGTCCGTGCTTCGTGCCGAGGACGGCAGGGAAAAGCCTAACAATGCTTTATTGTGCCCGTGCCAGCGATAATATTCGCTGCGCGGGAGTTTCAAATGGTGTGGAGAAAGGTGAGAGAGTTCCAAGTATTTTTTTTAAAAACAACAGGATAAGTGACACTCAAAAGTTAAAAGTACGCTAGCCTAGCTCCCGGCTTCCGCCTCAGGAAACACGAATGATGTCAGGGTCGCTTGTAATCAGCGGCGCCTAAATAGTGTGCTCTGGTGGGCGTGGCCTCGTCAAAGGGGGCGTGTCCGTGCTTCGTGCCGAGGACGGCGGCAAAAGCCTAACAATGCTTTATTGTGCCTGTGCCAGCGATAATATCCGCTGCGCGGGAGTTTCAAATGGTGTGGAGAAAGGTGAGCGAGTTCCAAGTATTTTTTTTAAAAACAACAGGGTAAGTGACACTTAAAAGTTAAAAGTACGCTAGCCTAGCTCCCGGCTTCCGCCTCATATGCAATCCACAACTTGTACAAGATCATGCAGACATACGGGCACAAACACCATGGAGGGATGCCTTGCCATCATCTTCAGGAACTGCCTCCAACAGACTAATGCCATTATGATCAAGTGATTGCACAGTCCTGAACATGTCCACTCCTGTATCAAAGTCAACTACAGGACAACTCCATGCTGTACCCTTGCATACAGACATCCTTGATGTGCCACAACATTTGCCAACGACAATGCAGACCGCACAACACCCTACAATACGTGGACTATGTACAGCTCAGACACCAGTATGACTCATTGACAAACTCAGCCTATTCAACCTCACCGCACTCCTAGACAACATCCCCGACATCAGATATACCCAGGTTGTCATCAACACAACTCACAAGGTGGAACACACCCGGGCACACATTGTCATCCAAGGTAACTACATTTTCCTTGGCCATCCCTCACATCCTCCCTGATCCAAGCCCCAATGCATCCTCTCATCATTCAGAAAACATACCATACACATGTCAAGGGCACAGTCCCTGTGCAGACACTGGTGCAAGATCAACACAGAGCCCCTTGCCTCAGCACTGATACACACCCCTCCATCCACCATGTGCCACACTAACTCAGATCATTACGAATTACAGATGTAGTACTACATATGCACATACATGGCTGCACACTCCCTTGACGCACAACATACAACACACCAACAATGTCACCTGTGTATCCACGGACATACAACGAACAATGCTCATGTGCAGGCTGCTGGATTTAGATTTGAGGCTCAACCAGACCCCAGGATTTGCACTCCGCCTACAGGGATAACATCACAGCTAAATGTCCAACTCATCTGATCCACACAAATGCAAAATCATGAAGGGCACAATCCTTTACACATCATGCCAATCCATGGCAAGCATCAACTCCATACCAAATTAAAAAACATGACCGAGCTCAGCCCTCACTCACTTCACGGGAATTTCATAGACACGTGGTACAGTCTCCTACCACTAGATCTGCAAAGTGAATGTCAACTTAGATGAACATAAGCAAGGCATACCACACAACACCTTAGCCCAAGTAAGCCACACTACACACCATCCTCTGGTGGCCACATGTCTACATGTTTCACACCACAAACACCGTGATGGACATACATTAAGGAGCACCAACACACACCTGCCCACAGCACATCTTCCACAGGGCTGCATCCCCCATTGCACACGAACAATGACAGTACATGGCCTCCACCATTGGAACACGCACCTCCACAGTAATTGCAAATGTTGACAGCTAAATGACATTAGCAGTTACACCCCTGCTGACCGAACAGACGTCAAGACCCACAGGCACATATTTCCACACACATTTGCAGTCAAAGTCATTAACCAGAGGGTCATCATGCACCCAGTGATGTTCATAGGAACATACAACATCCCCAATCCTGCTCCATGACAAACAACAGCATCAAGAGGTCCCTCCTACACGCCACAGCAACATCCACACAATCCTCAAAGTCGGTCACACTGCCACTCCATAGACACTATACATCGCATCATTTCAAGAAACAATGTTCCACAACACACTAGCAGCCAGAATCCACTATGGCATGAGGCAAGGTAATACACCACACTGGATTGTCTCCTCCCTTGCAGACCAGAGCAGATGATTCTGCATGATACATTTCACAGCACAACACACAGAGCACTGATGCTGAGTTCCTCAGTGACTGTCCCTCAGTACCTTTGTCTACTATGTCTACATGGCCCCACTTGCTGTGAACATCAGTGGACATGGACTCTGCATAGTACCCTACGCCTAATGCACCCAGCTCTGCCTCTCCCTCACAAAGGTACCCAACATCACTGGATATAACTAACCGCAATGGATGCAAGATGTGCCAACAAGTATGTGCCTCAGCTGTACAAATCTCCATTTGTTGTCAAAACAGGTCATCACCCTCACAACAACCACTACCACATGGGACTATACCTGGGGGTACCCTGGGCTGGATAAACAGTTCAGCACTCCTATGTGACACACAAACTGTACATTGTACAGAACACATCCCTCACCCTGTCAGTACGGATAATAGTAGTATCCTCACCATAGTTCTTCACCCTCTGCAAACTCTGCAAGAGCATCAAAATTATTGCCAACTGATGCATTGATTAGATGTGCCACACATCCATCATCATCAGCCTGTTCAATGTGAATGCCCTCAATATCAGTATCAAAAATACCCTCAGCACAAAAATGATGAATGTCCAGACAACCGTAGGTAGACGTTCCCAGTGGCTCCCATGATTATACCACTACCGCCAGCACATACAGGAGCACTACTGCATCCACACCCATACAGATATACTGACACTCAATGAGTTCACACACGCCTACACAGTCAGCCACAACCCTGGGCCAGCAAACCTCTACCAATGAATCTGCTTCTAGGCCCACAAGACATACGTCTGCAATACAAACCTAGCCATGGTCACATTTCCATGCATCTACATAGCCAGCCTGTGAACCAGCTTTCTTTTCCACTTGCAGGAAAGACGTGGGTCATACTGGCCCTCAGCATTGGGAAACACTGCAAACATTGAGCTACAGTCTCAATACCAGGTGGCCCAATTGATGACGGCCCTTGTGCCATCTGACCCTCACTTGTTGTGACGTTGTGTGACGCCTAACCGTGCCTAATAGTCATCATCCATCACCAAGGCACATGGTCATGCGATAATGCTGCATGCAACAAATCCGACCCTTGAACGCCTTGATCTGCGTTACAGGCACGTGCAATGGGTGTTGCTGGGTGCCTTCCCAGCAACATCCCTTGGCTTTTGACACTGGCCCAGATGTAATAGGAACATGAAATGTGAGGCACTGTCCAGAAGTTACACAGACCCAGGGCAGGCGTGAGGAAGGCTCAATGTTGACAAATATGAAGAAGTCTCCTTGTCTCCCCTTTTTCACACATTGCAGTAGATATAGTAAGAGGAAGAGGCCGTTGTGATGATTGATTGACTGAGAGGTGTCCGTTCCTGTACAAGTCTGATGTTCCCCGCAAGGCAGACACACTTGCCCCATTGTGCAAAGGTGCTTGCGTTAGCGATGAACAGGACATTGTGCAACAGTGCTGGTGAGAACAACAGGACTGCGCTGTATCTTGCAGACACGGCACGGTCATGCCCTTCATCCTGCAAAAGGGTAGCGCAACAGGAAGGCCTGCTGAGCTTCACTACGGAAAAACGTCATGAAAGAGGTCCCACAATCTTGACACATGATTGTTGATCACATGGGCTCACCTGAGACGCATTACCTAAAGTCCCTCAAGGGTGAGTATTGACCAGCATGAATTAGTGATAGTGTAATGAACATCTGGCTTACAATAGCTAACATGTAACGGTAATCTCAGATATGAGATCATTGTTGACATTCCTTGGCCAGCAAGGGTAAGGCTCACCCAGAGCTGATTTCACAACTTCATATGCCTACAAGTACAACTTATTGTAAATGAAAAACATATTTTATTTACAAAAATAGTTCACACTAATTAAAATCTATGCTAGACTACACTACACTTATCAAAACTTGTAATAAAATCCTACACCAAGCTAATCTAAGGCACTAACATCTACACTTATCTTGTCTAACTGTTCCTATACCTACTTCACACATACTACACAACACACAGATGACCCCCCACCCCCTATTCACCAATCACACATCTGGCATACATACACTTAATCTAAACACATACTAATTAACCTACCTAACTAAACAAGGATATATTTTTTTGTTTTAAAAAAAAAATTAACATCTTAAAAAACATTTAACATACACTATACATCAACCCCCCACCCACTCCTAATAACTTAACACTTATACTAACACTATTCCTAAGTACTACAACTATCCTAAAAACTATCTAACGATTTAAAAATGTAAACAATAACAAGGTCCGTAACTTGACAGGTGCAATTCCATGTCATGGACAACCACCACAGTTGTTCACTGTGTTCATTCCTGCTCGTCCATTTGATCAATGGTGGCCTTCATGTCGGCAACCATGGACAGCAGGGTGGCCAGCTGCAGTTGCATGCCAGCAACCTTCAATGTTAGTTCCTTTTGGACCTTTTCAACAGTTTCCATTTTGGCCTCAATATTGCCAATTTTGGCCATCAGGAGCACACCGTCTATCTCTGGGGGAGCTGCTGCATGCCCTGTTGCTGTACGTCCTACTTGCGCATAAGCCAGTTTGTGACATGGGCCCAGAATGACTCCTCAACCGCCTCTCGTTCTCAGATCCTACCGGCCACCTCCGCTCCACCAGCCTCCCACTAGCCACCATACCAAGGATTGACTGCTCCACCACTGGAGGTAGATCATCCTCCTACTTGGCCACCAAGACATGAAACACCCTTGGGGCACAACTACGACTGACCAGGACCATCTTACCTTCATTTAAGAACTGAAGACTTGCCTATTTCATGAGTAGCAGCACACCCCCTCCCTTCAGTGCCTTGAGACCCTCACACCTGAGTATGGTGCTCTATGGAGGTCTAGATGTATTGTTTGATTGTGGTCTCATTTTATGTGATGGATACTTACAGCAGCACAAGAAGTGTTACTGTGTCCCTTGCACACTGTAACACCTCATACATGTGACCCTTATATTTGAGTTCATGCATTTCCAAATGGTGCCATTGAGTCCTTGACACTTCCATGCACATGTGATGTGTAAACATGATGCAAGCAAGAATGATGCTTTTGGACTGTCTGCATACATGGCATGCATGAGGAGACATTGTAAGCATACAGACAAAGATAGTAATTGTCAGTGACGCCACCTCAGGAGTCCAGGTTTCTTCCGTCTTGTAGTTGACTAGTCCCAATACCTCCAAGGACCAACAAATGTGACAAGGATTGCAACACTTGGCACTATCTGCTGACCCCTAAAGGGACAGGGAAGTGGGGGACGGAAAGGGTAGTGGATGGGGGAAAGGAAAGCGAAAGAGAGAAACAAACAACACTGGATCTCTTCTTTGCGATGACTGTCTCTCTCTTTGAAGCACTCTGGACTTTCTCTTTACAGCCGTGATTCATAGGTTGTAGTACTGTGTTATAAAGTTTACATCAATCACTACCAACTCCTTATTGTTCTGCAGATTTCTACAACACGTACAGTAAGAAGTATTTTTGTACATACCAACTATTAGAAAGCCCAATCCTGTGCTTCTTGTGCTAGTTTATGAACATCGTTAAGCATACACCGAACTGCTTAGAAATTGTAGCACCTTTCAAAAAATAAATACACTGAGTAAATAATTGCTTTACTGTTTTTTCCAACAATTTAAAGAACTGGTTAGTTGAACTGTAAACCACACTCAACATGCAACCTTTGTCTTACCTTACACTGTTACGTGTGCATCAGTAAATGGGGTTCTGTGGAAAAGAAATAAAAGAAAGAATACAGGCCCCCTAATAACTACTGTAATGAACCATCACTTTGGTTACAACCTTACAATCAGTTTTGTGCAGTTTTAATCACTGCGTTACCACAAGATGAATGTACAGTTCTGTCACTGCTTTAAAATGTCATCCAAATTCAGTTCTAAAGATAAGAGAATAAACAATTATAATGTCCATCAAAGAGAAAATCCGACGTTTACATTTAGCCAAGGTTCGTTTTTTCAATTACAACATTGTTTTTGCCAAGGTTCGTTTTTACTTTAGCCAAGGTTTGTTTTTTCCTGGTTACTAACAATAGAATAGTCTTACTTAATCCTGTGTATTGCCGGAAGTCCGAATCCTGGGACCGGAAGGGTTGAGCAGGTCCCACTGAGAATGAGCTCCGACTCGAAAACCGGAAGTATCTTGATCTGTGCCCGACGGAGCTTGGAAACAGCCAGGGCGCTTCGAGTGTCAGGGAATCCTTCAGCTGCAAGGTTGCTCCGAGGAATGAAGCAGGCGAGTCAGGCGAGTCGCGCTGCGATCTGGAGAGCGGGCGGGGCCGGGTACTGGGAAACAAGTCCTGGAGACTCCTGAGCGACGCATAAGCTGTGAAGCGAAGCGTCTTGCCAAGGAACCGGCAAGCCTTTTATAGGCTTTTTCACACGTGTGGGGGGACGTCGGTTGAGCACACCTGCTCAACGTGCTTGCCTCATGAATATTCATAACCACCTACCGATCTTATGGAAAAAACATTGCACTGTACAAATATGATTTCCTAGGAGTATAATAATCAAGCATTGCTACCTCCAAGCACAACTTCTGCATTAACATGGTTCTTTCCTGCATTAACATGGTCCTTTCCTGAAAAATATGACCCATGCTTAAGTTTTCCTGACAGTAATGATTTCACACTCACCAGTGGCCTTAGGATTCTTGAAGGACTCCACCTCATCCCTTATGTATGGGGTGGACCACCTACAAGTGAAAGACAATATACCAGAATCTCAGCGTATGTTGCATATTTGAACACAGTACACAGATTACATGAGAGTCAGTGGTATCTTCAACATTGGCTTACGTTGCGTCCCATGAGGCAACGTGATTCATACAACAGTCTATGGCTAACTGCTTCACATGTGAAGCACACTCTACCACTGCATGTATTACACACATGTGATCCCTTGTTTGTGGTGTCACATTGAGATGGCATTTGCAAAATACCTGCACACTTGTTCCATTTAGAAACTATGTTTGCATTGTGTAGATGTATGTGATTGTGCTTTTATGGGGGACTTTGGTACAATGGTGAATGTGAACATCTGAGTATTCACAGATGTGCCAGCAGATTAATGCGTCACACACCAAAAATCGACTATCCGCCATATGTATTCAAACAATTGTAGAATTTACGTGGCCTTTTAGATAATTATGTCCTCCCCATTACACACATGGCTTATCATTTGCTTATTCACCATTCACAGATGTACTGGCACCCTTAGATGTGTCAGTGTGTCAGCTTTTCTGATATGTGCATTGTGACAAGAACTGCAAGCAACAAGCATTTACACACATACACATTGATCTGTGTGCAAGTACACCATGTACACGTGTACATGGTATTGACATTACATGCAATTTTCCAAGTCTTGTAGATGTATGCCTATTTCCCACGTGACTAAGCACAAGAGTGACGTAAAATTTAGATTGATGTTGTTGTTTCAGCACACCAAACATGTCATCGGACGTAATTTCAGCTGTATGGTGTATCCTATGTTTGGGTATGCTAACAAACCTTACTCAGCCCATGGTATGCCATCATGTATGCACATTGTTGCATAAGTGTATTGTTATTATCATGTTGTTTTCCATTCTGCACTGCATTTCACATCACAAGTAGTTAGTGTACATCCAGTCATTGTGTAGAATCCAAGTAATTAAATGTGATACTTCCTGCACACAGTCATGAAGAAGGGTTGAAGGCATTGCATGTTTTGCACTCAGTTGACACTTGTGCATCTTCGCGGCACACAGATGGTAATGTAGCACACTGTGTATATTGAAATACACATACAAACACATGTGTGGATAGATTTAGAACCACTACAAGGTTACTTGTGATGGTGGCAGACATATGCTCCTCTGAGGTGATGTCCCTGTAGAATATTACTCTATGTACAGGGCCTACAATGTGTGATGGAGGGGGGAGCATGAAGTTTGCATCCAAGTTGCTGTTGATGTTATGCAATAATTAGGATGTTTAGGCCCATTGTTAATAGGATATTGTCACTGCGTGACATATTGTATCAAGAATCCATCATGCATACATATATACCAGGATGGAACATGTTGTTCCCTTAAGCTAGCATATTTGTGCCTTTCCCTGGCCTTGACCACAAAGTGGTGTCATGCAGTAGGACAATACCTTTTGCACCCTGATGCAAGGGTGGCTGTGTTGCTTTGAAGAATTTTTTTGTACCGTATGGGATACCTTCCTGTACATCAATGGTCAGAAAGTGCATAGACATATTTCTTTGTGTGTTGCACAATGCAGCTGCACACAGGGAAATATGACATACATGGATACATGTACACTTCACTCCCTGTTGCGCCTCACTTACACCTCCCCAGGGCAGGCATGTGCTTTTTGCGCTGCCTCACACTCGTACATCTCTGGCCTTATTTTCATAGGCCTTGCGCCGCCAGAGAGTCACTTTACCACATGTTAATGAGTGATGCTGCGGCGGCACAAGGCCTTCATTACAAAGGCCCCTGGAGCAGGGACACAAGGCCATGGATGTTGGTGTGAACATGCCAAACAACACCCATTGCACGCCCATTTGACACATAACAATGCATTGAAAGTGCAGACATTTATCATGCATGATTATGCCTTAATGAGCGGCACAGTCCAGCATGATGAAGATCAGTCTTGCGTCTGCGTTACCACAACGTCAGTAGGGGCCATATGTATCAAGCCTTTTGTGAATTGCTAAGTCAGAAAATTGCAGGATTTTGCTGTTGCAGAATAGCAAACGGCCTATTTCCATGGCTTAGGATGTATGAAACATTTGTCAATTTACAAATAGCAAATTTTAGAAAATCCTTATTTTGCCATAGCATTTAGGGCATTGCAATTTTGCTATTCCTTAAATGCTATGTATGTAGTATTTTTGTGTAGCAAATTATGTTTGAGATTTTGCTAATTGACAACAACCTGTAGTTGATGGTAACTAGCATTTTTGGACAAAAATGCACAATTTCACATTTTTGAAGGTGCCAGGTGATGCACACACATGCCCATAGTGCATGTATGTGCACCATATGCACACACATATTTTTCAGGGGTGCAGCAGGGTGTCTTTGAGACACCCCTGCACCCTTGTAATAATTCACAAATAGCGATTAGCAAATAGCTGATTTGCTATTACAGTATTTTTTAAATAGTAATTCCTATGGCCCTCCTGGGCCATGGGAATGCTTTTAGAATTATCCCTTCATTACAAATTAGAAAAATGCAAAGTAGCAACTACGGAAGATTAAGGAATTCCTACAAATTAGCGGATTTTCTTCATACATACCATTTTGCTATTCATAAATAGCGATTCCATAAGAATCGCAATTTTTTATTTGGAAAAGGGTTTGTTGATAGATATGGCCCTATATCTGATGTTACAGGGGCGCAAGGGGATCATCAGTGAGGCCCCTGTGGTTTCACATTGGAATAGCTTAACCTTAGAATACAGTGGTTAATACATGAAATAAATGTATTTAGACTTACCAATTGTTCCATCAACCTCAATTCCAAGGTGGTCCAGGAGATCCTGCTCATGGTTGATGAGATCTGCCCACCGATGCTTGTACTGTCTCAGGGTCCGGTCCACTCCAAAGATTCGCAGCATCTGGTACCGGACCCTCTCCCACCTCAGCTTCCTTTCTTGGGTTGGGTAACCCAGCAGTACCCTGCCTCTACTCCCAATCATGTTCGGGAGGTAGTGGACTATCAGCCACTGTAGCCCCCCATACTCCTTCTCAGTAAGGTTCCTAGACCTGGGTGGCATTGTGACAAAGCACAAGCCACGCTGTGTGAATGCCACAAAAAATATTTTGCTTACACAGGAATCCTCCTATTACTATTAATCCAATAAACAGAACACTAATCCCCCTATTACTAACTATGAAAAACCCTAAACAGAACACTAATCCCCCTATGAAAAACTATTAAAACCCCTAAACAGACAGACACCCCTTGACACACAACACACAGTTAGACAATAAACAACACTACAGAGACTATTTGGACAGAGTTAGCAAGACACACACTGTAAAACAACTGCAGGACAGGACAAAACTCTCAAGCACTTGGCGAACACACTCCTACACCTCTCAGAGACTACAAAGGAGTGCAATAGAAAGTGAAAGTATACTATAACTTCCTGTTTGTGAGCAGGGCAGGCTGGGTACATCATTTCCTGTTCAGATGCGACTCGTTTCCGGTGATGCGTCATTTTTTGGCATGCTAATAAAACCGATTATGTTGCATCGTTAATTTGAAGCATGGTACACTGATAATACATTTTCCCTTACAGTGCGACCTGTTATCGTGGAAGCGTCATTATTGTAATGCGACTAAATCATTATTAGGTCGCATCGTTAATTTGAAGCATGGGTGACTGATGACTTTTTCCCCTGAAGGTGCGACCAGTTGTAGTAGAAGCGTCATTATTGGCATGCAAATGAAACCGAATTATGTCACATCGCTGATTTGAAGCATGGTACAGTGATGAAATACTTTCCTTTACGGTGCGACCTGTTATCGTGGAAACGTCATTATTGTAATGCGACTAAACCATTATTATGTCGCATCGTTAATTTGAAGCATGGGTGACTGATGACTTTTTCCCCCTGAAGGTGCGACCAGTTTTAGTAGAAGCGTCATTATTGGCATGCGAATAAAACCGAATTATGTTGCATCGCTGATTTGAAGCATGGTACAGTGATGAAATATTTTCCTTTACGGTGCGACCTGTTATCGTGGAAGCGTCATTATTGTCATGCGACTAAATCATTATTATGTTGCATCGTTAATTGGAAGCATGGGTGACTGATGAGATATTTCCCCCTGAAGGTGCGACCAGTTGTAGGAGATGCGTCATTATTGGCATGCGATTAAAACCTAATTATGTTGCATCGTTAATTTGAAGCATGGGTGACTGATAACATTTTCCCCTGAAGGTGCGACCAGTTGTAGGAGATGCGTCATATTGGCATGCGAATAAAACCTAATTATGTCATATCGTTAATTTGAAGCATGGGTGACTGATGACATTTTTCCCTGAAGGTGCGACCAGTTGTAGAAGATGCGTCATTATTGGCATGCGAATAAAACCTAATTATGTCGCATCGTTTATTTGTAGCATGGTATGCTACTTCCATATTTCCCCTTACGGTGCGACCAGTTATCGTAGATGCGGCATTATTGTCATGCGACCAAATCATTATTATGTGGCATGACCATCAAATTATCGGTACGCCGTGCTGAGAGGGCCTGGAGGAGAAACTATTGTCCCATCTTAAGAGCCGATTTTACCACTCTATTAGCTCAATATAAGAATGCCATCTTGGCCGCTGAAACGGCCTATTTCTCCTCCAAGATCCTCACAGCCGAGAACCAATCAAGGGAAATTTTCTCAATTGTTCAGAACCTAGCCTTCTCAGATCGTACCTCTCTTAAGCCCTCTCCTTCCCTTGCCCTCTGTCACTCTCTGAATAGCTTTTTCATTGATAAAATTGCTGCCATTAAAGCTAATATCCCTGCACCTTCCCCGTCTTTTGTTGATCCTCAGTGCCCTCCTTCCCAAGGACAATTAAACTCTCTCCCCCTTCTGACCAAGGAATCCTTCACATCCTTAATCCCCCTTGTAAAATCTGGCTCTCCCCTTGACACCTGTCCCGCTCAAATACTCCGTCACATTTACATCTCTTGCCCTGATCCTTCCCTTCACTTACTAAACAGTTCACTCTCTCAGGGGGTTGTTCCCAACCCCTTGAAATCAGCTATCATTTTACCCATTTTAAAAAAACCTGGCGCAGACCCCTCGATCCCAGCCAACTTTCGCCCCATTTCTCTCCTACCATTTCTGGCTAAGGTGCTCGAGCGCCATGTCACCAGGTCGCTGAGCACCTTTGTGGAAGAAAATGGGGTACTGGCTTCCCGCCAGGCTGGTTTTCGCCCCGCACACTCTACGGAGTCCGTAGTCCTTTCGGTCCTTGACAACCTCAGGGAGGGGAGGGACACCAATCAATTCCAAGCCCTGGTCCTCCTCGATCTCTCTGCCGCCTTCGACACGGTGGATCATACCATCTTACTCTCCCGTGTCGCGGCGGCGGGGATCGGGGGTACGGCCCTGGTTTGGTTGTCCTCCTTCCTGAGGGACCGCACCCAGGCAGTTCGCCTGGGTGACTTCACTGCGGACTTTCGGAAGGTCCTGTGCGGGGTCCCCCAAGGCTCCTCCCTTTCACCTCTTCTGTTTAATCTTTACATTTCTCCCCTCATTTTTTCTTTACAACAAATGGAGGTCACCGTATACAACTATGCGGATGACCTTCAACTTGTTTTCAATCTGTCCTCTTCTTCTGCCTCTATCTCTAATTTCCAGTCTACTATGATTTTCATCAGGGACTGGATGGATTTCAACCACCTGAAACTCAACCCTGATAAGACCGAGTTGGTGTTGACAGGTGGTTGCTCCAGTCCCTGGTCTTCACTTTTTTGGCCCCCTTCCCTTGGTCCCTCTCCGGTCCCCTCTACTTCGGTCAAAACCCTGGGTATCAAACTCAACTCTCACCTTACCCTTCACTCCCAGGTTAGTTCTGTGGTTTCTTCTTCTTTTCTGTCTCTTCGTACCATCCGCAAGGTCTCTCGATTTTTCACCTTTGAGGCCTTGAAGTTGATCGTCCTTGCGATGGTCATCTCCCGCCTGGATTATGGCAACGCCCTATATGCAGGTATACCTGCATATAGTCTCAGGCGGTTGCAGATGATCCAAAACCAGGCGGCGCGGCTGGTCTTTAACATTCCTAAATCCTCACATGTCACCCCCCTTCTGAAACTTTTACATTGGCTTCCGGTTCGGGAACGTATCCAATTCAAGCTTGCATCTATCACTTACCAGGCTCGATTGGGTACGGCCCCTGCATTTATTTCTTCGGAGATTATCCCCTACTTGCCAACTAGGGAGCTCCGATCTTCTTCTCAATCCCTCCTGATAGTTCCCCGGTTTCGCCGGAAAAAGTGGGGGGGCTCAAAATTTGCGACCCTTGCCCCAACCCTTTGGAACTCATTACCCCTTGATCTCAGATCTTTAACCCCATATTCCCAGTTTCGAAAGAAACTTAAAGCCTACTTCTTCAGCAAAATTTTCATTTAATCCTCTGTTACCCGACCTCCCTTCCTTGTCTATTGTGGAGATCTGCCAGTTACAGCGCCATGAAACCGCTGGTGTAAGAGCGCTATATAAGAATTTTTAAACTCAAACTCAAACTCATGGCTGAGTGATGACATATTTTCCCCTCAAGGTGTGACCAGTTTTAGTACATGCGACATTATTGGCATGTGTCACTATCTTCATTAATCGCGCATTGCAGTTTTTATCTGACAATGTTGTTGCATATATTTGCTGAGGTATTTTATTTTATTTTTTTACATTTTTAAAACCTTTATTTCGAAAGAGCACAGAGCTGTTCAGCCTAACATCCCGGAGGCAAAGCAGCATGGTAATAGGAGCATAATAGTGCAAAACAGGTACATCAGGACAATGCAGGTTGTTTTTAATATTTTATAACGAAGAGAAGAAGAAAAGAGAAGAAACGCCAAACGGCGCCAGAGAGTGGCAATGGGATAGAGAATGCAGCAACGTGTTGGTAGCAGGGAGGGGAGAGAGAGCAACGAATCAGTGATACAGAAGAGTGAAGGATAACAGGAGGGGATAGGAAAGACAGGATCAATCAGGTAACGTGCACAGTTGGTGTCACAGGCTACGGTGACAAACGTTCATCCAGAGAAGCAGGCTCGGGTGGCAGGCATACATCCCCCCGGTAAGAGTTCCAGGCACCCCACACTTTATTCCATTTGCGGGGTCTACCCCTGGCAACATATACCGTCTTCTCCCGGAACATACACCAATCCATGTTGGCTTTCCATTGTACCACAAGGGGAGCTGTAGTGGCACCCCACTTCTGAGCAATGTCCCGCTTGGCCACCATATTGCCTAAGGTCACCCACTGGGTCAGGGCCGTGTTATGATCAGACGGTTCCCAAATGTTGAGGAGACACCTCCGAGCCTCCGCCGTAGTCGCCACTCCAGTCACTTCACTCATAACACTGTGTATTCTTCTCCAGTAGGAGGCTATGACGGGGCATTCCCATAGGATGTGCAGGAAGGTAGCGAGGGCGCCACAGCCTCGACGACAAAGACCGTCGGGCGAGTAACCCATGTGTACAAGTCGGGGGCCAGTGACATATACCCTGTGCAAGATCTTAAATTGGACCAATCTAAGACGAGAAGAAATGGCAACCTCCTTAGGGGAGGACACTGCGCTCTGCCAATCTTCTTCGTCGATCTCCAGGCCATCTCTCACCCACTGATCACGCACTCCGAGGAGGAGGTCGGTGCAGACATTGATTAGTTTTTTGTAAGACAGCGAAATAGCACTGTCAGGCATATGGCCGTCCAACACTCTTTCCTCCAACGGAGAGCTCTCTGGAATCGCCCCCTCCGGTGGCATGGCAGAAAGCAATGCGTGCCTCAGCTGGGCATATCGGAAGAACTCCGAACCGCCCAACTGGTATTCAGTCTGCAACTGAGGGAAGGTCTTGACAACCCCTTTAGAGATCATGTCGTCCACCCTAGAGATGCCAATGAGGTCCCATTTGTCGGAGCCCTTGGTGTGCCATAACCTGCCCAAAATGTCGGAATCGTACAGAGGGGTGAATCTAGTCAGTCTGCCCTGCCATCCCTGCGCCTTGGTAATCGCCCTCCAAATGGAGACCGCCATCTTCGTTGGACCCGACATCCGCCGGTCCAGGGATCTAGAGTACAGGGCCCGGTAGTAGTTACCACCACCCAAGAGCCATCTATCCATGGCGTAGCCGGGGCTGTTCACCGGGCCATAAAACCTGTGATTGAGAGCTGCGAGCTGGGAGGCCCAGTAGTACCTACGTACATCCGGCAGAGCTTTGCCCCCCTCGTACCACGGAAGCGTGAGCTTCGTGACAGCGACACGGGGGCGACCATCCCAGAGCAAGGCTCGTTGGAGACCTTCAATCTCCCTGAAGTAGCGGGCCGGAACCGGGTCTTGGGTGTTCTGTAAGGCATAGAGAAACCTGGGCAAGGACATCATCTTGAACAGGGCCGCACGGCCGAGTAGGGAGAGCGGGAGCTTACGCCAGCTATCCACATCACGTCGGAGACGCTGGAGTGGAGGGAGCAAGTTCTGGTCGTACCGCGCCTTCGAGCTCCCAGAGATGTAGATCCCCAAGTACTTGAAACCCTGTACGGCCACCTGGATATTGCAGCCTCTGGGGAGGCGCGGTGTGTCCCCTTTCAGGACGTAAAGGGAGGACTTGGCCCAGTTGATAACCAGGCCAGAGTATCTCCCAAAAAGTCTGAGTATGTCACAAGCCACGATGAGGGACTTGAAAGGGGAAGTCAGGTAGAGCAGGATATCATCGGCATACAGGGAGATCCGGTCCTCAAAGCCAGGGGCCCAGGTGATGCCATGAAGGTCAGGGTGCGCGCGCAACATGGCCGCGAGCGGCTCGAGAGCCAGGGTAAAAAGGAGAGGCGACAGAGGACAGCCCTGTCTGGTGCCCCTGTGTAAGGCAAAGGACGACGACAGACGGCCGTTCACTAATACGTTAGCCAGTGGGCTGGCGTAGAGGAGTTTCACCCAGCTCACAAAGACCGGACCAAACCCGAGCTTAGCTAACACTGCCCAAAGGTAGTTCCACTCAAGGGAATCGAAGGCCATAGTGGCATCAAGAGAAGCTAGGACTGCCGGTTCCTCAAGGGTATGTGCCCTAGCTAGGGCACCGTGGAGTCTACGTAAGTTGAGGGCAGTGTTGCGGTGTGGAATAAAGCCCGACTGATCCATGTGCACTAAGTCGCCAATGACTCCAATCAGTCGACTGGCAAGCAGTTTGGCAAGAACCTTAGGCTCGACGTTCAGGAGAGAGATGGGGCGGTATGACCGACACACGTCCCTCGGCTTCCCTTCCTTGTGGATGACCACAATGGTGGCCAGCCTCTGGTCAAGGGGAAGAATGCCGGCGTCTCGCGCTTCCAGGAACATAGTACGCAGATACGGGGAGACTACGTCAGGTCGTATCTTGTATAGCTCGACCGGGATGCCGTTGGGACCGGGTGCCTTACCAGACCGCAACGAGCGGATCGCGAGAGCGATCTCATCGGCAGATATGTCTCTATCCAAATCGTCGCGGTCCTCCTCAGAGAGGCAGGGAAGGTCAACCGTCGAGAGAAGCTCTGTCGAGTCAGCCTCGGAGTAGTCTGATGTGGAGGTGTAGACACCCCGGAAATAGTCGGCGAAAGACTCGGCAATGGCACTGGGGTCAGTGACAGCAGTCCCATCGCCCCCCAGAATCTCCGGTACGACGCGGCTAGCCATCTCCTTCCTGTCCAACCAGGCCAGCAGCTTCCCAGCCTTGTCTCCAAGGTCATAGATACGGCCTTGTTGTTCCCTAGCCAAGGTCCGGGCGGCATTTGTGGCAAGATCTCGGTATTCCAACTGTTTGAGGGAAAGAGCATGGAGGAGGGCAGGGTCAGGTTCGGGCCCTAACTGGGAGTCAAGGTTCAGAACCTCGTCCTCGATGCGAAGTAGGTCAGCATCCCTGACCCTACCGGCCTCCGCTATCAAAGTGAAAGCCTCGCCTCTCAAAACGGTCTTAAATGCCTCCCACAGGGTCACGGCAGACCTAACCGAGCCTTCATTTTCAGAGAAATAAAGGTCGATGGCCTTGGCTAGAAGAGCGCGAGTTATAGGGTTGCGGAAATACCAGGGATTAACCGCCGCCGATCGGTCCGACAGGATGATGTCAAAGTCAAAGGAGACCCATAGCGGAGAATGGTCGGAGACGCCTCGCGCCAGAAATCGGGCCTCAGACATGGCAGACGCGTGCGCTGCCAAGGTGAGAACGTAGTCTATGCGGGAGAGACTGCCATGTGCACCGGAAAGGAAGGAGAACTGGCAAAGCGTGGGGTGCAAAAGACGCCAGCTGTCCACTAAGCCCATGGATTCTAGGAACGAGGGCAACCACAGTTGAGAGCTACGGAGATCTCTAGACGGATGTCGGTCCAGGGAGCCGGAGCAGACTGAGTTGAAGTCACCCCCCACAATCAACAAGCCATCAGGCAGAGCTAAAATGGCGCCACCAAGGTCTCAAAAAGTACTGGTCTGTAGGCCTGGGGGGACGTAAACCGAAAGTAGAGTGAGGGCACGCCCTTCCCATCGTCCAGCCACCGGGGCGTATCGCCCTCTATCATCAATCGTAGTGACGTCAATCTCAAACGGAAGGGACGTACGGACAAGGACGCCCGCCCCCCGAGAGCCTGAAGAGAACCCCGAGTGGGCCACCATCTTGTACCCCTTGCGATTGAGCGCTTTGCATGAGTTACCAAACAAGTGCGTTTCCTGTAGAAGAACAACATCAGGCATGTGGCGCTTAAGCAGTTGAAGCACAATCCCTCTCTTGATACGGTCACCCAGCCCATTAACATTCCAACTGACTACTTTTAATTTCCTACCCCCCATCATCGTGCCGCCCGCCCCGTCCAGCCCCAACAAGCCTCAGCAGACAGAAAAATGCAACAATATACACGACCCATTGCCTAAGAGAAGAAAGAAAGAAGGAACAAACAAACAAATGAATTTGTCCAAAAACACCCCCCACCCTGCACCCCTGCATCAGACTAAAAAGCCCCCCCAACCAGCAGTGTGCCTGTCGCCCCATTAACTAATCTACGAAAAGCCCCCAAAGGAGTGAGGAATCCCCACGGACACCTCCCGCCACCCTCCCTGAAGCAACAGGAGATCTGATAAATCAGCTCAGGAAAATAACGATAGTCACCAACCGCCAATGTTCTCGTAGCAGAGCCAAGTCTCACAAATCAGATCCACCAGCAGCGCCCCCTTCGTTGTCGTCTTGGCTGTCCCGGCGCTGTGGCAGAGTGTCCAGCCATTCGCTAACGTTTCCCGGGAAGTCAAAGAACAGGGCATGGCATCGTGTTCAATCCGAAGCTTGGCAGGGAACATCATCGAGTACTTTAGGCCCATGTCCCTCAATCGCCGTTTCACTCCCGCATAGCTCTGGTGCTGCCTCTGAACCGCCCTGGTAAAGTCAGGATAGAAATGCAACTCAGAGTTCTGGAACTGGAGCGGTCCCTGCCTTCTAGACGCTTGCAAGATAGCGTCCCGGTCTCGGAAGTTGAGGAGCCTGGCAATGATGGGTCTAGGCGCCACGCCCGACTTTGGCGGGCCGCCCGGTACCCGGTGTGCGCGCTCCACCGAGAAGAATTTTCTCAACCCGGGAGGAGCTAGATGAGTCTGTATCAGGTCCTCCACGAAGAGGTCCGCCGCCGCCTCTTCCGAACCTTCCGGAATTCCAATGATGCGAACATTCTGCCGCCTGGCACGACCCTCAAAATCTTCCAGCCTCCTGGAGAAATGGTCGGAAGTTAGTCGCAAAGTCCGGACCTCAGTTTGTAGGTCCGAGACGTCGGTGGTGAGGCTCGAGGTTTTGATGTCCAACGACTTCACCCGGTCATTAGTTTTACCCAGGTCGGCTCTGATAAGGGTGAGATCCACTGCCAAAGTGTCCACCTTGTGGGTTAAGACCTCATACTGTTTCTGTAGTTCGGTCCGTATGCCCGAGATGGCCCCCATAATGTCACTGAGGGTGGGCTCGGACCCTTCGGGTGAGCCCGAAGAAGGAAGGTCTTTAGTGGAGGCCCCCGCTGCACGTGAAGTGCGCGGCTGAACATATCTCTCAATTCTATTCAGTTGAGTTTGAGATTTGCCACGAACGCCTTTGTTCGACGTCTTGTCGGGCTCTCCCTTGCCCGCCATGTTGGGTCCGATGAGAGCGAAGGGGCACACCACACGAGTCCAAGCCAAAGATATCAAGAGCAGTGGTTAAGGCCAGATGTTCAGGTCAGGCCGGTGGTAGTAGACACCGCAGTCACAGGCACTTCGTCATTGGGGATCACCACCGAGTACTACGCATTCCAGTCTTGCGGAGTGGCGGAGACCGAGGAGACAATGGCGCATCCTTGGCACGGAGTCCCACTCGACGTAGCTCAGCGTAGGAATCACCAATTCAAAAGCGGGAGGCAGATCCCTCGTCAGTGACCCGTCAGCTAGTAGAATCCACCAACGTGGAACAGGATTTCGAGCAGGATTATTGCGGAGGGTCGGAGGGTCCGCGGAGCTCCGAGTTTACGCGGCCATCTTGTTTGCCCGCGAAGCTCCTCCCCCTGCTGCTGTATTTTTGACGCTGGGCAAAAGATGCGTGTTTACGCTTAGCATGGAAGTGTGTCAACATGAACAAACAATGTTAGCCTGCAAAAATTTGGTGTTTGTATATTCAGCTGAGTCAGACTATGACATATGTTGACCAAAGTCACTTTTGGGCCTTGTGTAACGTAACTTTTGTGCCTAGAGTCAGCGAAGCATGGGTCAGATTCAGACTTATGCAGACCTAACGTCTCCCATCTCCCTCCTCCCGTATTTCTCAACATTAATGGAGGACCATGTCACCCGATGTCTGTCACACTACATCGAATCCTCCTGTCACCTGGAGCCCAATCAAGGCGGCTTTAGACCTGCCCACTCAACAGAGGCAGTTATCTTGCCAGTCTTGTACACACTCAGGAGTAACGCGTACGCAGGGTCCCCCCAAGCTCTCTTACTCCTGGACCTGTCATCCGCGTTCGACACGGTGGACCATAACATCCTTCTCCACCTTGTCAAACATGCAGGCATCCAGGGCACCGCTCTTGAGTGGGTTAAGTCCTTCCTAACTGGAATAACTCAAGCGGTCCGCCTAGGACCCTATACTGCAACAAAAACCCCCACGTCCTGTGGAGTCCCACAGGGCTCCTCCCTTTCACCACTCCTGTCCAATCTATACCTCCGGCCGCTGATCCATTCTCTACAGAAATGGGACATTATTGTCTATTACTAGGCTGAAGACTTACAGATCATCCTCCCGCTCAATTAACCTCATGCCATCAACACGTTCCACGCTGTCATGATCCACATCCAATTATGGATGTACCAGAACCAATTGAAGCTTGACCCCGGGAAAACGGAGCTCCTCCTCCCTGGACTCAGTCATGGCTACTGGGGCCCTCAGTTCTAGCCCTCAGAGCTAGGTTCCCCCCCAGCCCCGGTAAAATCAGTAAAGGGTCTGAGAGTCATCATTGACGCTGAACTCTCCCTCAGGGCACAAGTGGGTGCGGTAGTTTCTTCCTGTATGTACCAGCTCCGGAAGATCGGTACAGTCAGTCACTTACTCCCTTCCACCGCACTCACCCAAGTCTTCATCTCACTCGTGCTCTCCCGCCTGGACTTCTCTAAGTCCATCTACTACAGTCTCCCACAATCCCTGCCACACCGCCTCCAAGTTGTCCAGATTCAAGCGGCCCGTCTAATTCACAAAACCCCCAGATGGCAATCAGCCAAACCTCTACTCCGCAGTCTTCACTGGCTCCCAATAGACCAGTGGCCATCTTTTAAGGTGACCTGTCTCACATTCAAAGCCCTCCACTGGTCCCGCCCCACGTTTGTCAAATATCTTATCTGCCCTCACCGCACAACACGAATCCTCCAATCAGCCCACCGTCATCTGGTAGTCACTCCCAATACTAAAACCAAGAAATTTGGCGGTCGCACAATTTCTCATCTGGCTCCTGGGCTTTGGGATCTCCTTCCTCTCTCCTTCAAATCCTCCCCTTCCCTTCTGAACTTCTGGAAATCCCTTCAAACACACCTTTTCCCTTCCCTGGGCTAAATCTCCGCCACTCACGCTTCCTTCCTCACTCACTCTGTCTTATGGCGCCAGGAAGCCTATGGTGTCAGTGCACTCTATAAATTTCACCTAAGAGAAAATAAGATCAGATCACGTCACTTTTCTGCTTCGAGTCAGGAATGCATGGGTCAGATTCTGACGTTGGCAGACCTATTGTCACTTTTGTGCGTGGAGTCAGGAATGCATGGGTCAGATTGTGACGTAGGCAGACCTAACGTCACTTTTGTGGGTTGAGTCAGGAATTCATGGGTCAGATACTGAGGTAGGCAGACCCAACGTCACTTTTGTGTGTAGAGTAATGAATGCATGGATAAGATTATGAAGTAGGATACACTAACTTCATTTATGTGCCTACCATATTTGTTGAATTATGCAAACTTGTGTGAGCACTGAAGGCTACTTTTTCATGGATGGTCATATTTTGATGCACATCCACTGTGTAACATGTTAATGATTGTAATGTTTGTCCTATTACTTATTTACTTTCAACATGACTTTGCAACATACAAGTACTTTGTTCTCATTTTTCCTGCTGTGTGATTTCATTATGTGGACTCATCTTCACCAGTGCTTTTTTTCAATTTCTGCACCACAAAATATGGATGGTAAATGTTGCTTTTTGACAATTGTGAATTTAGACCCTAATTTATGATGTTTTTGCGTAGCATATTACAGCATGCATTCCTGCGGCACTTCCCTACAGCAAGCAAATAGGGCGGGAAGGTGCTGTGTCTATGACATATGGGAGATTAATGTGCTTTTCATGTGCGCTGACGCACAATTGCCGGCCTGCCTACCTGCACTATGTATGCTGTGTTGCATGGAGGAATATTTTTGTACAGGAAGGGTCACCTTCATACACATGTGCATTCATACCCTGCACACAGAGACACATGCACTATGGTGCCAGGGTACCTGTGTTTGCCAGACACTGGTGAGTGTGGCCATTGCAGGTGAAATTGCAAGGCAGTACAATGTAAATGGATGTGTGGCCTGATGTATGTCTGATGTCAGCCTCCAGACATGAGAGTAAGTGTCATGTATTAACTCCACATATGAGATTGTCATGCAACTTGCAGTGTAACTTATTGTTAAATATTCATGCACAAGGTACAAAAGGTTGTATTATGTATATTTATTAGTGCAAACAAAAATCTAGATGCATAATGAGGATGTTATTTTTGACATTCTTAAAACAAAATACGCACTATCTCAGTACGTCTACAGATGCCTGCTGCTGTGCTTTGATTTACAGGAGCATGCGCATCGTCCTGGTCATCCTCGGGCATTTCTGGATTTAAATCAGGATCATCATCCCAGGGGACATGTGTGAGAACACAAATGTTGTGCAGTATTGCACAAGCCAAAATTATTTTGCACACTGTCTGTGGTGAATACAGGATGCGTCCACCAGACTTGTCAAGGCGCCGAAACCTGGCCTTGAGCAGACCAAATGTTCTTTCCATAATGTTCCTTGTCCTGCAATGTGCTTGGTTATACGCTACTTCCTGTGGTGTCTGTGGGTTTCCATATGGTGTCATCACCCACGGCTGTATGCCATATCCCTGGTCAGCTGTAATGGAATAAATGAGAAGGTACAATGAAAAGTTTGAAATGGTTGTGGTAAACTACAGGCCATATGTTGTGGGTAATATTTCATTTGGCAGTGTCCATTGGGCATGGATGTTGCAGAGAACACACCCAGAGACTCACATGCAAGACACCTTTGGCACATAGTTATGCTGGGCAATGGACACATATTTGGAAGGACATGCATTGACTCCCTATATGCCTCTACATGACCTTGGGCCTCATTTATGAGGGACTTGCGCCACTGGGGCGTGACCTTTTGACATTTTTGTATTTACGCACCGGCAGCGCATGACCGTAATTAATTAGGCCCCTTCTGTTGATGTCTATGTATATGCTAGTACAACATTATTACATCCATAGCCTCATTTATGCGTCATTGCAGCTATATTAGCAGTATGGTAGCATGGATGGTGCATTGTATCATACTCTTTTGCTTACCTACAAGTAGTCCATTGCCATACTGGCCATTCTTGAAGCGATCATTTATGATGCAGTTCCTGAATATGAAGGCATCATGTACACTGCCAGGGTATTTAGCCAGCACATTTGTAAATAGTCCACGGTGATCCACAATGGCCTGTACATTGATTGAATATGTATGTTTGTGATTTATGTACAAATGTGCAGTTGCTGCCGGAGTTACTAATTGCACATGCGTACAGTCCATGGCACCCAGCACATGGGGTAAGCCTGCTATGTCATAGAATCCTTGCTTGATCTCCATCTGCTGTTGTGGATTGTTGGGGAAACGGAGGTAGTGGGGTGTCAGATGGATGATGGCATCCAGGACAGTTGGTAGGAATGATGAGAAAGCTGGCTGGGATATTCCTGCCACTTTGGCAACTGTTTTCTGGAAGGAGCCCGATGCTAGCATATGCAACACAGCCAGGAGCTTTGCCTGTGGCGGTATGTTGGTAGGCCTGTTGGTTCCTACCTCTAGCCTTGGTCCAATGAGTCGCAGTAGATGTTCAATGGTCTGCTTCTTGAGGCGGAATAGACTTATGACCTCCTCATCCCTGAGGCCTCTCAGGACGCTCCTTTGACGGAATAACCGCTCCTTTCTCCGGCGTTACCTGGGGGGGGTGGATTTTGTGGGGCAGGGGGGTGTGGTGGGATTCCTGCAGCTAGTCGTCTCCGTCTTGGTATAAACAAACAGTGGTCCGAGACCTATTATTTCAAATACGTAAAAAATCACAATTTAATCAATTAAAAGGCGTATGTTATTTTGACAACCCTGATCAATCAATGAAGAAAGAGTAGAAAATAGGCAACAGCAACAAACTCAAAATATATATACAATATTTTAATCTATTGTCAAGTTTTTGAATCAAAAGCACAATTCACAGTATTAAGTACTTTTCTTTATATGCATTGTCCCGTATTCAGAACGTGCAGTCGAGCAAAAGGGGTGTCAAAAGAGAGTGAACGTGAAAAGGTGAAAGGAAAGGAGTCACACAGATTTACGAAATTATATTCCAAACACTTCAAAAGAAACACCAGCCAACGAAGGCCGGAAACATATATAACCTGGCCACTTCAATTAGTCAGCACAATTTCCCTAATTATGCCTAGGCATATGATGTAAAAAATGTCTGCACTATATCTTGGAGGGTGATATAGTTAGTGGTCCAGGTTAATTAATGAAATGTCGACGTTTCGACTCGTCTTGCGGCCTTGCGGTCGTTCTATTCCTGGGCCATGCGAGTCTTCTTCAGGACAGGTGGGACGGGACAATATAAGGATCTCATTGATGACCCTGAGAGAAATATAAAAACCCATTAGGGTTTGGGCTGTTGCCTAGTTGCTTAAAAATAAGGGCAGAATTCCAAGAATGCTTACCCTTCTAGGGAATTAATGGTCGTGATTCCCACTCCACATAGACTCAGTCCTTACTTTTCCAGGGAGGTTATCCAAGTTGTCTGGAAAATCAATAAGGAGCCCATTTGTAAAACCAAATATTAACCTAGTTTTTCACATCAGGCAGAAGATTTTTAAATAATTACCTCTGCGGTCTTGTTTAGTTTCCTATCCGATGGATATTCATGTGCCACTGTATATCTTAAAGATCTGTTCCCAATCGTAGGTATTGGAAAATTTCAATATAGTTAAAGGCGACTCCTCGCGAATTAATCAATTGGCCTGAGAAATGAAAAACCAAGGAGTGAGGGAAGCATCCCAAATTGTGGTACTATGAAGACAATCATGGGTACATAGGGTGCCAATTACCTGAATAGCTGAATTGTCTTGATTAAAGGAGGTCACTTAATCGATGCAGGCAAAGTCGGGCGTCTGAAAAGAGAAACCCCGTCATAAGTCTCGGCGTTCGATCAAGGTCTAAACTATGTAAATATAGCCTGTGGGAGAGGATCCCAAATGCGTGCTTACCGATAATTAGGCCAGAGATCTTTGGAGGAGACACGCGTCGGTCGGGAAACTCAAGGGAAATGATCGGCGAGTGAACAGGAGCGTTACCAGGCAACCCTCTTTTGTTTACTCCGGGTGCCTTACTGCTAGCGGAAAGCAAGGACGGACTACCCCGTTCCTTCCACAGGCTCCGTGTGTTTTAGTCAAAACAAGGTTAACGGGCCAGAGAACTCATTCCCTGCATCACGATGCGCATTGATGCATTTATCGGAGCTTGGGTTAATTATCGTGGTGTATTGGCATCATTATAAAGAAAAAATTATGGTGCACGATTTAAGCCTGAGTATTAATGGCTAATAAGCACAAACCACTTATGGCTAAGTAAATAACCAATTATATGTGTATGGCCCACCAGTCCCCACATTACTACCATGATTTAACCAGCATTAATAAAAACGCGGCGGCCATTTTTGTTTGGGAAGACAGATATCAAAACATTATCCCCATCAGTGTGTACATTATTTAAAAAGAAACCTTATTTACAAGAACATCTCAAACAATACTAATGTAGCAATGTTTTGCAGATTAGCTAATGTTACATAATATTTACAACATAGGACAGACAAACAAACAATTATTCAGTGTTTCATATAGTCTGTTATCCACAGTGGTTGAGGGAACCAAACATTAGAGAATTGCGACCTGTCTGTTAATCTCCTCTAACTCGTTGAGCCCCTTGTGTGCCGTGTCTATAAGATATATCCAACGACATTCTCTTCTGCTCAAAATGCTCTGTAGTTCACCCCCTCGTGGATTTACATGTACCTTTTCCACGACCCACCATCTAATACTGTCAGGTGGGTGTTGGAATGTCGTGAAGTGTTGTACGAGTGGAGCTCCCACTGTCTTACATCGTATCCGACTGACATGTTGGAGAATCCTGCACTTAACTCGCTGTATAGTTTGTCCCACATACATAAAGCCACAGGGGCACAGGATCGCATAAATTACCCCTGTGGTGTTGCAATTGCTATGTGCTTGCAGCGTGTGTGTCTGATCGTTATGCGAGAAGGTTGTGCATTCAATGGTGAGGGGACATGCTTTGCAGTTTCCGCATTTTTTATGTCCCAGTACTGGCGGTAAACCCCAAAGTGTAGTTTGGGAAGGGGCTGATGTTGTGGGGAGGAGTGATTTAATTAGGTGGTCCCTGATACTCTTCCCTTTTCTGAAGGCATGTAAGGGTGTTGGAAGTCCTCCCACTTCATTTTGTACTAGATGCCAATGTCGGTTTATGGCTTTCTTGATTTGGTTGCTTTTGGTATTAAACGTGGTGACACAGACTAATCTTTCTTCACTTTTGTCCTTGTCTTGTACCATAAGCAATTGATCCCTGTGGTTGTGCCAGGCTCGCTTACGTGCCTTCTTAAGTAGGCGTAAGGGGTAACCTCTCTCGCTTAGTCTGGCTATCAGGAGTGATGACTCGTCAAAGAAATCCTCCTTCTTGGTACAATTCCTACAGAGCCTCAGGAATTGCCCGAATGGGAGGTTTGTGCTTATTAGCCATTAATACTCAGGCTTAAATCGTGCACCATAATTTTTTCTTTATAATGATGCCAATACACCACGATAATTAACCCAAGCTCCGATAAATGCATCAATGCGCATCGTGATGCAGGGAATGAGTTCTCTGGCCCGTTAACCTTGTTTTGACTAAAACACACGGAGCCTGTGGAAGGAACGGGGTAGTCCGTCCTTGCTTTCCGCTAGCAGTAAGGCACCCGGAGTAAACAAAAGAGGGTTGCCTGGTAACGCTCCTGTTCACTCGCCGATCATTTCCCTTGAGTTTCCCGACAGACGCGTGTCTCCTCCAAAGATCTCTGGCCTAATTATCGGTAAGCACGCATTTGGGATCCTCTCCCACAGGCTATATTTACATAGTTTAGACCTTGATCGAACGCGGAGACTTATGACGGGGTTTCTCTTTTCAGACGCCCGACTTTGCCTGCATCGATTAAGTGACCTTCTTTAATCAAGACAATTCAGCTATTCAGGTAATTGGCACCCTATGTACCCATGATTGTCTTCATAGTACCATAATTTGGGATGCTTCCCTCACTCCTTGGTTTTTCATTTCTCAGGCCAATTGATTAATTCGCGAGGAGTCGCCTTTAACTATATTGAAATTTTCCAATACCTACGATTGGGAACAGATCTTTAAGATATAAAGTGGCACATGAATATCCATTGGATAGGAAACTAAACAAGACCGCAGAGGTAATTATTTAAAAATCTTCTGCCTGATGTGAAAAACTAGGTAAATATTTGGTTTTACAAATGGGCTCCTTATTGATTTTCCAGACTACTTGGATAACCTCCCTGGAAAAGTAAGGACTGAGTCTATGTGGAGTGGGAATCACGACCATTAATTCCCTAGAAGGGTAAGCATTCTTGGAATTCTGCCCTTATTTTTAAGCAACTAGGCAACAGCCCAAACCCTAATGGGTTTTTATATTTCTCTCAGGGTCATCAATGAGATCCCTATATTGTCCCGTCCCACCTGTCCTGAAGAAGACTCGCATGGCCCAGGAATAGAACGACCGCAAGGCCGCAAGACGAGTCGAAACGTCGACATTTCATTAATTAACCTGGACCACTAACTATATCACCCTCCAAGATATAGTGCAGACATTTTTTACATCATATGCCTAGGAATAATTAGGGAAATTGTGCTGACTAATTGAAGTGGCCAGGTTATATATGTTTCCGGCCTTCGTTGGCTGGTGTTTCTTTTGAAGTGTTTGGAATATAATTTCGTAAATCTGTGTGACTCCTTTCCTTTCACCTTATCACGTTCACTCTCTTTTGACACCCCTTTTGCTCGACTGCACGTTCTGAATACGGGACAATGCATATAAAGAAAAGTACTTAATACTGTGAATTGTGCTTTTGTTTCAAAAACTTGACAATAGATTAAAATATTGTATATATATTTTGAGTTTGTTGCTGTTGCCTATTTTCTACTCTTTCTTCATTGATTGATCAGGGTTGTCAAAATAACATACGCCTTTTAATTGATTAAATTGTGATTTTTTACGTATTTGAAATAATAGGTCTCGGACCACTGTTTGTTTATACCAATACGTTACCCAGGTCCAGTACCGTTTGGGTCACCCCATTTCTTTAATGAGTCGTCTCCGTCTGGCAGCTACTCGCAGCATTACGACCTCCATGGTGTGGGGATGGTTGCATCAATGTTCACTCTGGCCTCCTCTCCTCCTCTCCTCTTGCTATGTGCTGATGCGTCATTTCCTGCGCGTCCGTTTTGTAGGTGCACCAATTCTGACGCATCCGCAACGCTGCGCCATTTCCGCTAAGGATGCGTCAAAAGCGGGAAAGTTCATAAATATGGATGCGTCACTTTTGCGCATGTTTTTACGGGGTAACGCCCACCTTGCATACATTAATATTTGCGTGTCGCTGGGCATTTTGACGCAGTGGGTTTTATAGCGCAGTGGGCTGAAAGTGACGCATCGTCGGAGATGCGCTACTTCATTAATATGGCGCATGCGTTGCGCCGAAGATGCAGCATTATTTTTGACGCATTGTCGGCGCAAGCTCTTCATAAATAAGGGCCCCACTGTTTTAATGGATGGACGCCCCCTCGATGTATTGTATTCATCTTCGGTGGAGGCTGTCACTGGAAGCAGAGTCTTACTTTGAAAATAATATAAAAGGAGAAACGAAAAAGACTGTTGTTCTTTTGTGTACTGAAGTCTACCCATAGAACTCGGGCACGTATAATGCCGGAAAAAAACTCCAACAAATGTTACAGGCCGGAGAATCAGGAGGATAGATACTTAAAGTTACCACCAATTTTATGTACTGCGCTTGCTAGTGCTACTGTGCCACTGTGTTGAATTAATTTTGTGTTACTGATTTGCAAAGAGTTTCGGTTACAATTCTGTTTCTTTCTTTATAGATACTCCTTCCCAAAAACCATTCCGGAAGTAGTTGGCAGCCAGGGCCCGGCAAAGGAAACTGCAGAACATCGTGGAAGAATACCCCGGGCTGGTGGCTCAGGCCGAGGAGGAGAAGGAGGAGGCGGTGGCAGCAGCTGCTGCCTCTTCCAATGCCCCGGGACGCAGCCAGTCCCCGCCTGCAGGAATATGTTGCCATGGTCAGGCAGCCGCTCACCGCCTGCATTTCTCAACATCAGCCGCCCCCCCACATCATGGATACAAATGTAGGTGCTGTGCATTTTGGCAACAAATTCTCCTCTGGGTGACAAAGCTGGAGGATCAATTAGAGGAGCGTGTGGACAAACACCTCAAAGCCCTCCGATTTTAATGGACCCTAGTCATTTGCCCCTTTTTTAATACTTTTGTTGGTGGGTGGGAATTGGGTGTTGGGGTTTTTTCTGGGACATTCTTTGGACTTGGACATTGGTTGAGGTTAGGGAGAGGGGTAGATGAGGTGTGGGATAGGATATTTTTTATGACATGATTAAATGTTATGTATTTTAAATGTACACATATGATGTTAATGTTATGTGGTGGGGTTACTGTTTCACGAATTAATGTAAGTCACTAGGTTTACTTGCAGATGCAGGTCAGCGGCCAGTGTTTGATTTAAATAATTTATTAATTGGCCACATTTGTAACATGCAAACAGATAGATGCGGTACCCCTCACTGTGTTATATTTGTTCTATTAGTACTACCAGTCTCTCTTCCATTGTACCTCCCAGCAAACTTATCTTACCTGTGATTGATGATGATTAAGTTCGGCACCGCAAGGGCTGCATGGTTTTCCAAGACAATGGAGAAGATGCTGTGGTTGTGTGATGGTAGTAGTAGACACTGGCACTCGCATTTGCAAACAAAAACAAAGAGACAGTCATTTGCCTGAGAGACAATGTGGGAGTAGTAGAAAAGTACAGTACATAACAAGACTGACAAAAAACAATATTGCCACTGCTAAACTAAAAGAAAACAATGGTGTCAGGGACTGCCAAGTACAAGAAGATAAGAAAGAAGTTTAACTGTAGTTGTGTTGAAGGTGTCACTTAAACACAATCCTAATTTGTAAACTTTAATGCTGAAAATTAAATCCAAACAATGCCGGTAATTAATGAGATGTATTCAGTGGGTCCCTTTGGAAAATTAATTGGCTTGTACATACACAGAGCTTGGGTGGGCAAGCAGAAGAAGATCCTGGCCCTGCCTTGTTGATATTTAATTAGTGTTGCTTTCACCACATCTGCCCCAGCAAGCGTGTGATCAACTGTTGATGTAGATTTAATGTAGTCACATCACACCTCAATATAAAACCACACAGCCCGGGTGAAGAGGGTTAGGGTTTGATGTATGGATGGGAACGGGGGTTTGGAGAAAGGTTTGACAAAGAAAAACAGTACGCAAGAATACCAAAAAAGCAAAACAATGAAGAGGATGATTGATGATCCACTACCCAAAAAATCTAAAGCAAAGTTAGAAAAAGGAATGCATGCATGATGAAGATAAGTTAGAACTTGATGGTTAATAATAATGAGTGGTACTTAACTACTACTACACAATTCGACAGTACAAGGAAGTATTTCTTATATATGACATTTGCCTCGGCTGTATGCCCTAAGAGAAACCCTAATACCTGCTGTAGCGGGCTGAAAGCTAGCAAAGAAAATTAAGAAATAGTTCTAGGGAGCCATTACCAAACAAAGTCACACAAGCGTAAAATAAATGAAGAGGAAAAAGGAATCAAATAAAATACGAAAATGATACTAAAGTTACTGTATTATCCAGGTCCAAATGTGTAGTTGTATCTCGTCATTCATCTCGGTCCTCCCTTCCATGGACACTCTGAATATCATTCTTGGGTGCCACTGGCTGGATGATGAGGATTGGTAAGGTAAGTGTGAGTTGTTGCTTCAAGTATAATAGCACTGGGTAAAAGGCAGGCCTGTAAGTATTGATGGAAAAAGAAAAGGGGTATTACAAAATAACTGAATGAAAAAATAAAATTCAATTACGGTGTAGTGCAAAAAGACAAGACTCGTGAGCAAGAAGACTTTCAGACTGAGGCGGCTTGGATACATTGTGTCTAACTCTACTCAACTAATTGCACAGTATTAATCTAGCAGGATAACAAGATAGGAGCCAGCACAGAACAGGCCCACAACACCGGGCCATGAGTCTGTGACCCAAACTCCATTTACCTTAATTTTTCACAGACCCAGAAAAAAGGCATATACACCAACCTAGCATTTTCCAAATCAAGTTACTAAATCAATGCGCCATTGTCAGTCATCAATCATACCACTATTCTACTCCACCACTGCACACACATGTAGCCTAGGTCTGCTGTGGTTCTTGTTGATTGGTTTACCTTGTATTCCACTTCCTGAAACATATTCCATCAATCATCTCAGATCCAACTGACTGACAGCGTGCAAAGATAGTATGGAGGTCATCATCAGGTGTGACACTTGTACGTGTTGTCCAACAGACCAACAGCAACTCAGTCTGTAGTGAGTGACTACGATTAAGTAGGTCCAGACTGCACCTGCAGTAGTAGGAGTACAATTGGTTAATATTATTTAACAACATGGAAACATTGACTATCACTTGAGTCACAAGTACTTGGTTATTATTAAACTACTAGTATAGTTCTACTTCATACACATTTGCTCAGAGTCAGCAAGCATCCAATGCAATGCATGGCATCATTCATTTCATATACCTGTCTTGCTCTTCTCTTTGACTGTCAGATCACAGATGCTGCCGAGCCTTTTGAAAGTGATGACGAGCTTACTTTAGTTTTGGATGCCTGCTCAAGTTCTGACATTGAAGAGTTGTGTATGGCTGCAGACAGAGGTGGTAGCCTTAAGACAGTGATGAGTTTCAGATTGGAAACAAAACAGAAGATGGATATAGTCACGTACATTTCACTTGGTATGGAGGGACTGTCAGAGGCTACATTATTGTACTATTCTCCATCCAATGTATGGCAAGATGGAAATGTATTTAGGGGGAGTCAGGAAGATGGAGCAGGACTCTGAGGAGTGGAGTGGACAGTTAAATTCACAGACATGCAACTCCAATAGGTAAATAAAAATACGAGACGGTGGTGATGGATTTGTTGTGGTTTGATTTGAACCAGAAAGACAGATATACACACAAATAAAAGAAGGGAAAAAGTAACAATTTGAAAGCCTAGTTGTCAGGGAAGAGGAGCTAATCCTCAATCCTGTTGGTTCGGACAGAAGTAGGTCATGTAACCCACTAGTTATGTCTTCGGACTCGCTCTCCTCTTCCTGCTTTGATTCACGTATTTTGTGGTATGAAGTGCTGATTCATTTTGATCATGGTTAACCTCTCCACGCTTTTGGGCACGAGACTGGTCCTTTTCACAGTTACAATGGCACCAGCAGCACTGAAAACACGCTCAGAAGAGACACTTGTGACAGGGAAAGCCAGGTACTTTATTGCCAGCCTGCTGAGCATTGGCCATTGACTTACCAATACACCAATGGGCTTTGCTCCATGAACACCTCTGTTGTGTCATCCAGATAGGCCTGGACTATCTGCTCAATGTTCAGTGGTGCTCCCATTTGCTTGGCCTCTTTTGGCTTTGCGACAGCAACAAACTTACCCATCCCTTTCTGTAGAAACCAAGCAGCTATTTTTTTGGTTGTGTCTGATAAATCAGATCCTGTAGGTGCTGTTGTTGTTCTTGGTAGTGTTGGTGACTGCTGGGAAGCAAACGCACTGCTCTCATACTCTGAAGAAGAACTTGACACTGGAGGATGCCCTGTAGTACTTGCACTGTCCTCGGCTGAAACTGGCAGGCCTCTAATTGAGAGCTGTTTATTTTCTAAATCAGTGGCTTCCTCAGCTATTAAAGTTTTGTACTTGGCAACATCCCCTTCTGAAAAAGGAATTACTGCGTTACTGTTCAGAAATAATTTGTACCGTGGATCCAAAATTGTGGCAGTAATGTAATGTTGATGTGACACAGTCTTATTTTGAATCCTTGTATTGTCAGATAAGCGGACGGCTAAGGCGTTCGCCAAATAACATGCAACAAGTTTTTCTTAAAAACCTTCGTATGTTTCAAACACCTCCTTCAGCTCTTGCTCTAGCTTGTAAAACAATGGGATAGCTTGGCCCATAGTACAGTTCTCCCTGCTGACTGCATGTGTGAAGACCTCAAAAGGAAGTAGCATCTCTGTGAGGCATTTAATGAGGTTCCATTGCCACATCTCAATGGTCATGGTTTTAACAGTAGGATCCCCTAAACTTCTTGTCATGACATAAGCATTAAGTGGTATGTACTGCTCAAACAGATGATCAAGCATGTAATAAGTTGAGTTCCAACGTGTTGGGACCTCCTGGATGAGTGCTTTGACTGGCATTTTATGCTCACGTTGAATGACCCGTAGCTGCTTCCGGGCTTTTAAAGAATGGTTGACATACGTGCATATTCTTCTGCAGGTGGTCAGTAAGTTGCTGACTTTGCTTTCATTTTTCAGGAAGTCTTGAACAATAACGTTAATGCAGTGTGCAAAACATGGGACCCTGAAATAGCCATCATCTTTCATGGCCTTAACTACATTACTGCCATTGTCGGTGGCAACAAAACCAATGTTAAGGCCTCTTGGTCGCAGCCATTCAAAGACCTTGCCGTTAAACTAAGCCAAAATGTTTGCAGCAGTATGAGATTTCTCCATAGCAAACATGGCTACAGTTGCTTGTCTGCGAGTCTCATTAAAAACCTCAACAGTGTCAACGCCTGCAGATAGCTTCTCTCTAAAACCTGAAAAAGAGATCCGGTGTGCAGTGATGTACATGTAATCAGTGGCTTGGCAGCTGGTCCAAATGTCTGTTGTCAGGTGGATACTATGAACAGCACTCTGATGTAAGGCTTTTCCAAGCAATTCCAGCACGTCGTGGTGTAGTGCTGGAACAGCAACTCTGGCAAAATAGTAGTGGCTGGGAACCTCCCATTTTGGGCAGATGGTTGTCACAAATTCCTGAAAACCCACCCCTTCAACAAAAGAAAAAGGGAGAAGGTCCTGTGCTAACATTTTAGCAAGCTTAACATTGTACAAACGTGCTATTGGTTGGTTGCGCTCATACTTTCCCTCCCGCCTAAACATGCTAAAATTGATACGCTGCTTGGTATTTCTTTCGATTATGTTTTACGCAGCAGTACTCTTTGGTGTCTCCGGCTGACTCTTACTCTGGTGCCACTAAGATGTTGCTGATGTGGAGGATGTGGGCTGTACCACTGCAGTGCTGGGGACAGGGGTACTTTGTGTACCACTGCCAGATAGAATGGCTCCCTTTTTTTCTTCCTGTTCGACCGTGAGTGGACCTTGTACTACTTCCCCACCAAGATTAATGGTTCCTGCTTTTATGCTATGAAAGTGGTCCTCCCAATTGATTGCATGGTGTTTTTTCAATCGGGTCATTTGGCCTCCTGTACCATAGTTTGTACCAAACTTACCACGACTAACAGAAATGACAAATGGGGCATATAGCAATGTTGTCCTCATTTGCGCTAACCGTAAAGAAGTCCCACACTGAGGAGCTTAACTTTTGTCTCCTGCTAGAGGTGCCACTTCCAGTGCCGGATGAACTGGAGGGTGTATGTTGAATTTCACTATGTGGCTGCGCAGTAGTACCACTACCTACTTCTGCTGAGGTGGAGCTTGTGCTGGATGTAGGACGCTGCCGGCCCTCAGCTAATGTAAAAATGGAAGCTGGAGGTCTTTTTGGTGTTGCCTGTGTTGGAGGTATGCGTGCTACATCCCTACTAGTGGCAGCCATTCGGGATAGGGTCAAAATGTTTGTCTCCATGTCCTCGGGCCTGGAGTAATGCTTGTGATGACTGGGTCTGACTCATCATCATCATCTTTATCCTGCTGTTCTGCATCGACTTCCATAAGAGTAAGGCTGGCTGGAACCTTCCTTTTCCCTAGCCTGGTCTTGGGTTGTCTCTCCCTGTCATGCTCAGATTGTTGTGGATCCCAATTGAGATCTTGATCATCAGAAGGGATGCTTGGCGAAGAACTCGATGAACTAACCCTCTATTTCCTTGGTGGAGATTTGGAAGACAATATATCTCCTGCATGAGTGGCTTCCTCTTCTTCTTGCTCTGCATGAGGCTCAATTTCCTGAACTGCCCCGACTTCGGGAAGAACAACAACTATTATTGCGGGCGGTGGTTGTGGTTGTTGTTGTTGAAGATCTACTATTGCGGGCGGTGGTTTTTGTTCACCACTTTTCTGATGTGTTCCCTCTTGCATTGATTGTGTACTACTTTGAGATAGCGATAAGTTTAGGTCAGGCTCAGTATCACTGCTTTACACCATTAGGCTGGCTACCTCTTTCCCACTCATCTTCTTGGGCCTGGGCTGGTGGCTTGGCCTCACTGATGCGGAGGTGCTGGCCCCAGCTTGCACCCCGGAAACCGCCGCTGCAGGCGTACTTTTTTCCCCAAAAAAGCTTTTGGGGTCAACACCAGACTTAAGTGTCAGTTCCTTTTTCTGTTCTTCCTTCTTCTTCTCAACAACTTTCTTGGTCTTGGAGGACCTGGTACCTGCTTTCTTTAGGCCCATTTTCTCCAGATGTCAGCAGCAGCACTCAGTTGCACAAGTTGTAGAGAATTCTGGTCAGGTGAGTCACACCACACATGACGTAGAACAGAAGGACGTCAGTCTGGCAGTACAACGGGCGATGAATGATGACAGCCACCACCTCCTCCTCCTCAGTCTTTTGTGAACCTACAAGCAAAGAAGGCAGAAGAACATTAGTCAAATGTGGAATTTTTTTAACTTTAATTTGAATTACTAGTATTATTAGTACACTCAGTAAGAGTAAGAATAGCAAAGAACTAAAATACAAATGTAGTGGAAGTGGAACTTGTTTATCCTTAATTTGTGAATCATGTCGGATGGATGCAGCATCAGTGACCTGCAGCAGATAGCAATGGGGATGTAAACAACAGTAAACCAACAGGAACAATGGAAAGACACACAGGCCTACGTGTCAAAAATAAAACAGACACTACAAATACCACCACAACAACTCCAAGCCACATGGGCACTCATCACAGGCACATGGGTAAAGCCCAGAAAACAATAAACTCAAGCAGGCCTATATATCCCTATATGGCCAGAAAAAGGAGGATGCCTGTTACACATCAGAGCTTAATGCAAGAAAGAAAATCCCCATGGCTAAAAGGTTGGAAAGTTACACAACAACACATACAAAGGCATTTATTAACACACACCCAAAAAGTTAACTACATCCCAAACCCCACATTTGGAAATTCAATCCAATGCCACAAGTTTGGAGGCCTATGGCAAAAGCACGAAGGAAGGTCACACAAAATGGCCGCCACCACATGGACTGGCTACCCTCAACAACATGAAAAGAGAGAGAAGACAGACAATACATTCCTATGGCAAAAGGACAATGCTTGGCTTCACAAAATGGCCGCCCGGCACCCACATGGTCAGCCCACCCTCAAACAATAAAGTACATAGATTACAGAAACAGAAAGTGGTCCATGCTCCAAAAACTACAACCAAATGACAACCTAATGAGTTTTTTAAGCAAAATGAACAGAATCAACATTTTCGAGCAGGTTTTATGGAACTCAAGTCATATTGCTCGCGAGATTGCAAATTCGGCGTGTTTGGCAGCGCTAATTGTGCAAAACGTCGTTATCGCATGCCCGAGCACGCAGATTGAGCGCGCAAAGAAGACAAAAACTGTAAGGTCGCTTTGTCGCACTGTGCAAAGCTACCAAAACTACGCAAGCTGAATTCCTAGGGTTACCTACTGGCAGAAAGTGCCATATTATTCAACACGCACCCAAAACCTGCAATTCAACACCAAAAACACATTTTGAAAATTAATCCAAAGCCATCCATGCCATCCACGATGCTACAAATGAAAGATACACCACTAAAACAGTTGATTAACTTTCATGCACCCATGATGAATCCAGTAGTACCTCTGGGCTACTGCCAGAGTAGGCCACAAGCTTGGAGACCTATGGCAAAAGCACAGTGGCTGGAAATACAAAATGGCCACCATCACATGGCCAGGCCACCCACAGAAAGTAAATACAATGAACTCAAGCAAGCCTACACTAAATACATGAACTACTAGGGTTAGCTATTGGCTGAAAAAAGCCAAAATGTAATTACACACAAAAACTGAAATTCCACTACAACAGAGTTTGCAATTGAATCCAATGAAATCAATGATGTTTAAAAACGTGAAATTTAACAGACACCACAGAAACATGGTTGGGCCCATGGGTACCTCTAGGCCTACTGGATGAAATTTCAAAGAAATACAACTTGGCCCCTCATGAAAATACAGGCCTCCCTCAATAATATTGTTTAACAAGGATTGAAAAGCCCAGAAAATGTAGTTAAAAAAAAGCCTAAATCAAACAAACATGTACACCAATTCTCCAACTTACTTGTAAAAGAAAATCTCAAATCCCAAAGTCCTCAATAAATCCAATCAAATGCTATGAAGCAGCAGACATACACAAAAAGTGATCCTTCCAGCTCCAAATCCAAATGAAAGTGAACAGCTCATGGACAAAACAATGGGGGGAGCCTGGTAGACAGGAACAGGTAGTTGGAGACTCAGGGACACTTCCTTACTCTTGAAAAAAAGAGTAGAAACAAAAAGAGGACTCCTTGCACAACAAAATACAGCCAAATGACAATCTGAGGGGTTTTCCTGAACAAAATGATAATTTTTGAGAAGGTTTTATCATGCTCGAGAGATATTCTGTGCCAGATTGCAGTATCTGTGTGTTCGGAAACACGATCTTACCAACATGGCGTCAAAAGGAAGATCGCGCGTTCTAATGACGTGATCGCGCGCACGAATGACGTGATCGCGTTTGAACAGTCGCGTGGGATTGTGCGGCCGGATTCCAAACATCGGGGCGCACGTGACCTGGGGAGAAAACCAGAAAGGCGAACGCAGAACCACGGTAAGTCATTTCCGCGCACGCAAGAACGCTATTGAGCGCATGAGGAAGAAAAATTACTACGCTACGCTGCGAAGTAGGCGACAACTTTGCACTCACTGCACAGTGCGAAGTTGTCGCTACTTCGCAGACTCCACGGACGGAGCCTGATACAATGCCCAGGGTTAGTATATAGTAACAACAGTGTGTGCATGATTTATTAAACTCCATTTTATATGCTAATCATGTGATTGGAAGAGGTATCGAACATCCATATTGACCATAATGTGTATCTGCCAACAACATAATTGCACATCTGGTACCACTAGTGGAAAGGGTGTTAGAATAAATATTCTTAATCTTTGCCTTCAGAAATTAGCTCTGTATGAATTGATGGCTTGTAGAACTATCTAGTAAAATCATATACATCTAAAAAAGTGATGTTATTGACAATGTCATTAGTGTTGTCATATATGATCTTATAGGCAATGTCAACTATCATTTAAGATATCTTAAGCAATGACATTGATGATGCACTTGAGATGTTATCAGTGATGTCAAATGTGAGATCATGAACTGTGCATGGCTGATCATAACTGTTCAGTTTTAATGTATTTCAATGTATTTGGCTTTAGTGTATAATCATAATTTCACTTGTTTTAAGCCAAATGTCGACATTTATGTTTCATATACATTAAGGGGCTGATTATTTTGTCAGTCGGACCAACACCGTCTAGGACTCGAGACCGACTGACTTAAGGTTGCAGTTCCAACCGCATGATCACGATGCAACCAAACACTGTTTGGTCAGATTCACACTGTCCGCTATAGAGGCTTGTGTCATGGCCATGAACTGGCCATAATACAGGCTCCTAATGAGAAATGTGGGTGGGTGGTGTAAAATACTGCACCCTGTGGCGGGCACCCCAAGGTGCCTGCCCCACAGGGCTGTGTTTGACAAGGGAGTCAGAAAGGCTAGCACGAAAAGGCTGTCTGAAAATGACATCATAATCACGTCGTCGGAAATGCTGTCCATTGGGGGTTACAGTGCGGTACCTACCAGTGGGAAGACTCTGAGAGCAGAATGAGTGGCCAGTTTATGTTCCGATCGTCGACATTGTAATCGGGCAGTTGGACCGCACACCGACCAAGACAGCTGGAATGCCTCAGCCAGTCGGATGCTTACCGACCAACATCGTAATCGTGTTCTGAGCAGAGAAAAAGCACAAAGAGGCCTAGTCTCATTTTAGAGTACTGGAAGTATAACTCAAACAGTAGTACTTTATGAACTCAAATATGTATTTCCCAAATCTCTGGCTGGGTATGTCCTTCAAACAACAACAATAATTTAATTAGAGTCAAAGGGGATTTTATAGACCAAACTCTAATATGCCCCAAGCATACAATGAACGACAAGAAATATCAGAGGGTCTGAAACAACAGAGAAGTGAACGCCAGATATGAACTAACAGGGGACTATATCACCATGCCTTGTGTATAGTCTAAATAAGGTCACCCCTACACCAAACCCACACAGTGGTCAGGTAAGGATGCCCATCAGTCACCACACGGAACCGCCCTTCATCATTTGGGTTTCCTTTAAGACCACCATTAAGGGTGCCACTTGTCTTTCACGGGGAGGGCCCAGATTACAAGTAAACCCTCACCTGATCAGACAGATCTTCTGTGGTCTTACTTCTCAATTAAGAGTATGTTAGAATACCAAGGGGGGGACTGATGTCGCAGTGCAGAAAATAGTGTGTAAAAAAATAAGAAAATGTGCCTACTACCAGTACCAACTAACGGAGTAAGCCTTTTGTTCTTCCCTTTTTTTTAAAACCATGTGCTAAAATTTTCTGCATCCGATTTGAATTTTAAAAAAAAACCCTCTCTCTGAAAATCCCACGTACGAGCATTGTTCATTATCCAGCTGGTAACGTTTTTCGAGGGTTCTGATTGGCCGTCTATCCGACCAATCAGATACTGCGGTTGAAGAGCTCAGGGATCACGTGACCGGCAATCGGCGAAAGACGCGAAGCGTCATATACCACAGCCGGTGCCTGTACTTGCACCTCCCCGATCAGCTCGGACGCCGATTCAAGAAGTACCGACGGCCAGGTAGGGTGTTTGCCAAGAAAGCGCGGATGCTTTGAGATAACAAATCGCTAGGCATCAAGACAGAGGCTGCGCTTGTCTCCCACTGTTTGTAGACTTCTGCGCCTTTGGCGTGGTGGGCAGCTTGACTCGAGCGAATGCGAGTCCGAGCATTTGAGTCACCAGTCACCTTTTTTAAGTGAAGCAGTATTTGTTAACGAGTGGTGCTGATTAATTTTTGTTTAAACAAGCGATGAAGGTGCTGCATTTTCAGCTTGCTATGTCTCTGCCTCCTTCTTCTGTGGAGCGGTGCTTCCCCTTTTCTCCCTGAGCTGTGGCCAGGTGGGGTGAGGTCTGTGCATCTTCCAAGTCGGGTAAGATGTTCTCTCCTTTGGCATTTTTGACAAATCAATCCATTGTTGAGATACTAGCACGGAATAATACATTGCTATAGGTGTATTTGTTTGTTTAAACTGATTACTAGGATTGTCAAGTTCGAACCTGGTACACCATCATAAGTTTGTGAACGCGGTGTTTACTAGCAGGATATATTCTAATTCCCATGTTTTTGCTATTCCTAGAAATTTCTAATGACTTGGAAAGGAGAAAACGATGCGGACACCTAGTGGATTCAGGTGATCTCTGTATCAGTTTTACTTGATATGGTTTTGAGCACTATTTTTGTTTCACTATCACTTGGTTGCAGTAGCTATATGTATTGTTTTGGTCCTGATGAAAGCAATGACATAATGTGTCGTTAGATGCTGAAACATGTTGACCTTACAGTATATCTAGACAATCCAAGAATATTGTGATTGTCACTGACTACTTTTTAATATTGGTAGAGTGGGTAGCACCAGAATAAAAATCACTTTCAGTACCCCCTCATCCAATTTTAGCATACACTTTTTTTTATTTTTCACACACTATTTTCTGCACTGCGACATCAGTCCCCCCCTTGGTATTCTAACATCCTCTTAATTGAGAAGTAAGACCACAGAAGATTTGTCTGATCAGGTGAGGGTTTTCTTGTAATCTGGGCCCTCCCCGTGAAAGACAAATGGCACCCTTAATGGTGATCTTAAAGGAAACCCAAATGATGAAGGGCGGTTCCGTGTGGTGACTGATGGGCATCCTTACCTGACCACTGTGTGGGTTTGGTGTAGGGGTGACCTTATTCAGATTATACACGAGGCATGGTGATATAGTCCCCTGTTATTTCATATCTGGCGTTCACTTCTCTGTTGTTTCAGACACTCTAATATTTTTTGTCGTTCATCATGGGGATGTCCTTCAACACCTTGTAGTAAGACTTTTAGGTCCATTGCAAGCATCTATTTCGCAATACTTATTTGTGCCCCTTTTACGCATGAGAACTGTGTGCTTTGCAGGTTCTTTGCTGTGCTCTGAGGTTTAGTCTGCACATGATGTTCAAGGTTAAACAACAATGCGCCTTGGTATTCTGTTCTGATCTGTCCCTCGCACCTAGACATAACAGGCTTCACACGGCTGTACCTCTGGAAATTGTGTACTTTAATATTGCAAACACAAGCTGTTTTCCCACACACGGAGAGACGCCTTTCCAGAGAGAAGATCCATGTTTGTCCTGCGATGTGAACATTGCATCTAGGCCGTGAGGTATGGGGGTCTGCTGACAAAGCCCAGAAGTCTTCTGTTTTATAATAAACTATCTCTTACCACGGGGAGGGTGCTTAGGTCGTTCCGTCCTTTTCCATTGTTTTCTATGACATGACCTCCCCTTTTGTATTCTATGGAATTGTAATAATGCTGACTGCATTGTGTTTATGCATTCTGCTGCTAGTATTGGCTTGTGTACTGCACCATAGAGTGCGTTAGTTGAAATAAACATTTTAAACTATACTGCGTCTCTGATTACTCGCATTGTGGACAAGTATGAGTGGCTAAGCGAAAGTGTCTGGCTCCCGCGATTTCCAAGATAGGGTTACGTGTTATGGGTTGTGTAATTATTGGTAGCTTCGCTGTAGATTGAGAATAAATGAGACTCTATAGCTAGTCAGTAAGGGATTTTGGGTAAGGATGTGGTAGGTTGGTACACTACCTATTCACTGAGGTCCTGTTTTCCTGTGCCTAGGTCTGTTTATGCGCAGAATCCCCTCAACAACCTAGCCTATCACTTATGTATGGAGTTCTCCTCTATGAGTTTGGAGATATCTGCACACAGAGATTCGTCTTTTTATTATAAATGTGGGAAAGACAAGGTTGAGTTTTTGGCAAATGGAGAATACCTGTATATTGTCCTGCTATTTTATGGGATTTAGTATTCTTGTGCCACTCTAAACACCCTTCAAATTTCCCTTAACCCACACATGTGTTTAGAGTGGCACAATAATACTAAATCCCATGAAAGAGCAGAACAATAGCTCTTCACAAATGTATTTCCCACTCAACCCATTCCATCCAATCCTTGGAGTAAGTCAAGCAATGCACCTGTATTAATGTGACTGCAGGGTATATGTGGGTCAAATATGTGAGAATTTGGTTTGTTGCATCAAGTTTCCCTATTCATATCCATTTGGAGAGCTATGACTCTGTTGCAAAGATTTCAGCCACCGGGGCAGGAACTCCCCCAACAGACACTTGAAAGCAATTACATCGTAAATTTACTAGTATTAAATGTGTAGTTCTAACGTTTGCTGCAAGAAACTTTACTTCCTCATGTGAAGGGGTAGAGATTTTTAAATCCTACTATTACGTGTAGCGTTCCTACCAGAATTGTTGATCTTCATGTAAATGGGGGTCTCCACCTAGGCATAGACAGAAATCTATGTGTGCAAGTAATGCCACACATAGATTTATCTATCTATCTATCTATCTATCTATCTATCTATCTATCTATCTATCTATCTATCTATCTATCTATCTATCTATCTATCTATCTATCTATCTATCTATCTATCTATCTATCTATCTGTCTGTCTATCTATCTGTCTGTCTGTCTGTCTGTCTGTCTGTCTGTCTGTCTGTCTGTCTGTCTGTCTGTCTGTCTGTCTGTCTGTCTACCTATCTATCTATCTATCTATCTATCTATCTATCTATCTATCTATCTATCTATCTATCTATCTATCTATCTATCTATCTATCTATCTATCTATCTATCTATCTATCTATCTATCTATCTATCTATCTATCTATCTATCTATCTATCTATCTATCTATCTATCTATCTATCTATCTATCTATCTATCTATCTATCTATCTATCTATCTGTCTGTGTGTCTGTCTGTCTGTCTGTCTGTCTGTCTGTCTGTCTATCTATCTATCTATCTATCTATCTATCTATCTATCTATCTATCTATCTATCTATCTATTTGTTGGACAACATAAACATCAGAACTGTGTATGACTGACTCCATGCACACCATCCCGATATGTTGGCCTTAGTCCTGCTAGCTCACAGTGCACCATCTGTACCCCTAACCTGACAAAGTAGCAAATAGATTGTGTAACCTCAGAACATGAAAACCCTGATTCCACAAGGAAATCATGGTAACAGATCTAGAAACCTTTATGTTTGTTTACTAATGCACACACAAAGAGATGCACAAGAAATACATAACAAGCCATTTCAATATTTATTGAAGCATTGTGATTCTTGAGTAAAATGCGTGTGCTGTAATAATCAATAGAAGGAAAATAGAAAGAGATAGAATAATGTTACTAGCATGACGAGAATGGTCAAAGCGATAAACAGTTCAACAATTTTATCACAGAGAAGATATGCTCCCATATAGGTACTGTAAGATATTGTGCTTTTACTTGTGCTTCCTAAGTTATGGGCCTAAGGTGAGTGCATCAGCCAATTCCCTGCTGGGTGATCTAACTCCCTGGTAAGGAGGTCAGTCTTGGTGCAGAGCTGGGCATCATCCTTCGCATAAGGTAAACAGGACTCACCTGGGCTGGGATTCCTGAACGGGTTGACAACTTAGTGCCAGCAAAATGGTCCTTTGTCTAAACAAGGTAGCAATGTTGTTTATATCATTCTTGTTGCCATGCGGACTCCCAAGTCAGTCGTCTATTGTTTATTCTATTGTGATAGCTCTGTTACCGAATGAACAATAACAAATAACAATATTTTTCGTAGTGAACTTAGCTCTTGTACAGAATAGTCAAAGTATTTGAAAATGGGCCCATGCAAATGAATGTGTGTCAAATGTCATTGTGTTTAAGAAAAGAAGGCAACTTAAAAAGGTGAGCAGGTAAAATGTTGGTGCTTCTACCAGGGCCTGTAGTGTGATCACATAACACTTACATATAATAAAAGCAGTCCATTGACTTTGCTACACATGGTGAGGGCAAAGTCGAAATGGAGCAGTCTACACTGTTCATACAGTTTGGAATGGCAAGCTGACTGTCAGTAGTTTACTTGAGCCACTCAGGGTAGCACAGACCGTGCTGCAAGCCCTGGGATTCCTTTGATTACCTATGCCCTGGGTACCACTGGTACCATCAACTACAGACTTGTAAAGAGGCTAAGGTCCCTGTCAATTGTAGATGCCAATTTACACATAGCTGTTTTAGGGAGAGAACCCTGGCACTGAGGGCTGGTTAGCAGGATTCAGTGCCCTGCCAGAGTAAAAAATCAACATCTAGTAGTCCAATTGGGGCAAAAATTGGGGGGACATCAGCAAAAAGCCCTGGTTTCTTACATTCATGAACAGTGGACACATATGTAAAAATAATTGTTTAAGGGTAGTGGTGGTGGTAAGGGAAGTGGCGGTCCTAGTAGTAATACGGGTGTTACTAGTAGTTGTGATGATATTAATCCACCTGCTGCTGATATTGTTGGTAGTGAAAACAGTTGTAGCAAATTTGGTGGTGATAGCAATGTTTGTGTTGCAAGAGGTGGAGATGGTAGTAATAGAGCTGGTGGTAATGGACATGGATATATAGCGGTCTGAAAGTAGCAGTTATGGCGATGGTAATGTTGGTGGTATTGTGGTTGAAATGCTGGTGTTATTGGTGGTGGTAATGGTGGTGGTAATGGTTTTGGTAATGGTGATTTTAATGGTAGTTATTGTAATTGTAATGATCAATGTGTAGTAATGGGGCGTTTGCTGAGGTTCCACCCACCTTTGGGCACAACAGAGGGATAGAAGACATTAATGCACCCTGGAGGTTAACATTTAACCCCCCTCCTAAACCTTTTTTTAAAGCTCTCTGAAAGTTCATGAACATCAAAATAGATTTTTTTAATGAGTCAGGGTAATGATTGGTGAGGTGATTCTTTGTCCCCTCTAAATACCCCATTTCCTGATCCTATTTTTGTTTTTTTATTTTCCAAGTGTATTACAAAAATCATATAAAAGAGGTAAATAAGTGGCACAAAGAAAACCAAAACAAGGACTACTAACCATCCATGGCAAGTTTAACATCCTACTCTCTAAGAAATTTAAATATTATTTGTGGTGGGTAACAGCCCATCTCAGTGAACAATAAACCCTCTTGTCAAGATACACCCTCTTACTTACCAAATGAACCAGAATTCATCTCTCTGGTACCTATGGCACCGAACAGGCAGGCTTAACTTAGGACAATGGTAAAGGTTTTTATGTAGTACCAAAACAGTAACAATGTAAAAACATTAGGCAAAAAAATACTAAACTGAATGTAACACATAGAGTAAAATCCACTAAACAAAACAACAGCAAAATGACCAAATCCAGAATAAGGAAGATAGGATTTTTTTCAAATTAAAGGGAAAATAGCACCAAAAAGTGCAAATCACCAACTGCTGTCAATGGTCGATATAGACTGGGACATAGCCACAATTTAAGGATGACTTGAATTGGATACACCAAGTGTATTAGTACTGGTTAAAGTATGGAAGTCAAAACGTTCAACAAATGTCTAAGTCTCACTTCAGAGAATGACTTTGTTATTTTATTAAAGAAAACATTGACATTTTATCAAATTCCCAATAGAGAATGGGACTTTGTAATGTTTTTGAGAAGAAAATCCTCCCCACGTGACAACGCTGAAATTGTAGCCACTGAAGTGAAGGCCAAATACGTAATTTCTTGCTGAGTCAAAATGCTGAATGGGACTTGGGAAGATGGTCAAAGTCTTCAGCCACAATAAACATGGGCTCCGAGAGCTTGGGGTCTGGAGGAGAGTATACTATGGCAATTACTAGTGTCATCCCACATCTGGAACTAAAATCCAATTTGAAGCAAACCCTGGTCCCGCAACAAAAAACTAGACAGAGGTCTAGGAAGACATAGCAGGGTCCTTCAGCAACCAGACAGGGAATACAGAAGAATTGTGTTCTGGTCCTATGTTATCCCTTTCAACTGGACACAATGTTTATGTGTCTCAGACAGGCCTTCCAGGTAGGATATGTCATTAATGTGACAACAGGAGAGGCAGCACCACCCGCCGTGAATATCCAGCTGAGCTCAGAGGAGTAATTTCTGCATATTCAATTAGACTTGCCAATCAAGTACCCTTTTGTGTGGCTTCTGGATGGAATTTCACACCTCATTATAGGCTTAGTACAGGCCAGATAGCAATACTTACACTTTAATCTGTACTCTGGCTTCGTATATAGGCCCTGACCCAGTGAGAATATCTTTTAGGGCTTTGTCACTGTATGGAAAAGGTGATATTATGTTCTACATGTCCCACATGTAAATACCATACAGCCCACCTTATAGGTTATAAGACCTTGGCTCTAGGCAGAGGTGGCATAATATTTAAAAGTGTGGTCTTTGCCTGCCGAAAAGTGATATTTTAAAAGGTTGCACTGCAGGTTTTCAAACAGTTAGGCAACAGTTAGGCAACAATGGTAGTCCTGAAGCCAAGTTTTGTAGGCTCACTGTATATAGGACAATACATGTTGCAGTCTAAAGGTAGCATTTAAGTTTGAGGCTGTTGATGCATTTATACACCATGTACTATACAAGTTATAACCAAGATAAATTTGTCAATCAGGTGTTAGCTAATTTAATCATGATTCAAGGGGGAGCACCGGCTCTTTAAAGCCAGAAAAGCAGAGAGCATCATTGGGAGATCATCACACAAAATATGGTAATTTACCTCATCCTCTTTAATTGCTAACTGTCCAAACATTTTTGCATAATCTATCAACAATACAGATATGCTATCAACACACTGTTTACATAAGGTAGAAAAAACACTGTTTATATCAGGATTATTGTTCACAGGTGAGACAGAGTTCACTCAGTTCTTGACTTAGTTGTTGATGTCCTTGTCAAGGTTGTCTGTGAGCCTGAGGGCACCGAGACAGTCTGCATCTGTGATTTTGCTCCAGTTGGTGATTGAAGTGTTGAACCTGGTAGGGCTGTTGACTTGAGGGGTGTGGATTTGGAAGTGGATGATAGAGTAGTGGGTCCATGTGAGATGTGTTGTGTAGCTGGATTTGATGTTGTCTCTTGCGGTGAAGATGGGGTACAGGGTGTGTCCTGCTGTGCATTGTGAGTTGGTGCTTTGATGAGCTGATTAGAGCCGAATGTTGCTTAAGCTTTCGAGGACTACTGTGGAGCAGGGGTAATTTCAGTTTTCCAGGTAACAGTTGAGATCACTGACAAGAATGTAGGCTCTGGAGTTGAAGTTGAGTGGAGCAACAAAGACGGTGATGAGGGGTTGGTAAGGGTGGTTTGGGGTCTGGGTGGCCAGTACTGCTGGTGTTCCAAAAATATGGTAGCATTCTCTGTGGATGTTGTGCATTTGATGGATTCCTTGTAGATTATAGTGACTCCTCCTTTTGGCTTGTGAACGCGGTTCTGTTGACCCATCTTGTAGCCACTTGGATTGCTGTAGTGATGCTGAGAACTGATGAGTGGTTGAGCCAGGTTGCTGTGAAAAATAGGATGTCGGGTGAGCCGCAGCTCAGAAGGTCCCATATTTCGGTTGTGTGTTTGCTCAGCTAGCGTATGTTGAGAAGTGTGTATGCGGGTGGAGATTGAGGTGTAGGTACGCTACTGCATTTGGTGTAAGTTGGGAGTGTAGGCATTGTTTTTGCTTGTGTTGTGCCTGTGCTGGAGACAGCCCATTTACAGTACCGATGTGGGGTGTCTCAGTCTGCACCAGAGGCACCTACTTATAGATGTGCGTGAGTGATAATAAAATGACGGTCATTTTATTATCACTCACTCACTTTTTTCACTGCACTGCACTGTACCAGTACCGCCAGTGGCGTGGACACTTCCATCCTGTGAACCATAACAGCGTGATATCTAGCCAATTCATCTGGGCATGGATGCACCAACTTGGTTCTAGATGTCCTACATGACGAGGCTCCTCCAAAAGGGTGGGCTGATAGGATTTCTATTGTACACTTAGTGTCTATCGACCATTTGGGTCTGGTTCAGTGCAATATCAGTGCGTAGCTTTCATTGAGGACCGTGAGGACTTAGCTTCTTCTTCTTTCAGACCTTCTAGTTCTTTTTGTTCTTTGCATGTATGTGTGTCACATGTCACATGGCACAGGTGTACATGCACAGATGTGCAGGTACACTGGATTTTGTTATTTACCACAAAATATTATTTCATGGTAAATAGCGAATTCTTAAGGGCCTGTGGCACTGTTTTCAGTGCCACCTACATCTAGATTTACCGATTCGGTAAATTAACCAATTCGGTATTTTACCAAATCAGTAAATTTACAGAATCGGTAAATTTTAGCCCCCCTACATTTCAATAACCAAATACTGGTCGGTAATGGCCGAAATCGGCCGTTACCGACCGGTATTTGGTGCCCTACATCTGGCCCCTAGAGCGAAGGCCGCGGGGGCCCGATTTGGGGCTTAAGAGTGCTGCTTGTTCCGGGCCCGCTCTGGTGTTCATTGGCACTTGGCACTAGTTTCCTCCCACTGCCTTGCACAGTTGCAAGATCTCCCCCCATCGAGGCACGTGGTGTGCATTCTGCCACATCACTAGCTTGTAGCCCATGCTAAACGCTTAGTGATACACAGCTGATGCAGTGAATAAAGCAGTCAAAGACACGGAAAAGTACAAAAGAACACTGTGGTAGTGATGCTACCCTGTGTTGACCCCACATGGTCTAAGCCTCTCATTGCTATCTTGTGTTTCTACAACTACCATTTAAATGGGGAAGACAGACCTCAAACAGGTAAAACTTCAATTTGAAAATAAACGCCTCACCCAGACTAATAACGCAGGCCCTGAGATGGACTCCGACCAGAGTTCTAAAGAACACGTGGAGCGCCAGGAAGAAGACATCTGCACTATCTTGCTGGATGTGAGCTCCAGCATCAAAACAGTGGACAACAAGATAGACGCTTTGGCATTAAGTCTTTATATAGTCTAAAATGTGTAGACGCTCATGAGAGCGGACTTGACATTCTAGAAAACAGGTTTCATTTTTCTAAGACTCTAATGCAGAATCCTCAATATAGAAAAAGTAGTGACTGTGATAAAAGCTAAGAATGAAGACTTGGAGGCGCGCTCTCGGCGCAACAACCTACATAATATTGTGCTGCCGGAATCAACTGCCATCCCGAAAATGGAACCATACATTTAAGACCTACTGCATGATTTATTCGAGCGGTACTCTCACAAGTTATGATCATTGAGAGGGCATATCGCACCTTTAGTCCCCCGTCAGGACCAATGCTGCATCCAATAATTGCACACATTTTGAACTATAGGAACAGGGATGCCATTCTCAGACCAGCAAGGGACAAAACCCCCATAACTTATCAGGGAAACTCCCTTTCTTTTTTCTCTCACTACACACTTACTGTCTAAGTAGCATTGAGGGAGTTCATGCCAGCGAAAAGCATCCTACAAACTGCCTCATTTTATATGCTATGCTATATCCAACCAAGCTTAAAATCACATACGACAGAAAGTCGCAATTCTTTACAGACGCTAAATCAGCCCTTAAGTACGCCAAACACATAGGTGCAAGGAAATTTCCCTTGCATTCCTCACAACAAGCTTTTTCGGAACAAAACCTGAATCAATCAATCAATCAATCAAGAAATTTGTATAGCACGCTACTCACCCGGAGGGTCTCAAGGCGCTTAGGTGGGGGGGGAGGGGTCCGCTACTGCTTGAACAGCCAGGTCTTGAGTTGCTTCCTGAAGGAGAGGTGGTCTTGGGTAAGACGGAGGTGGATGGGGAGGGAGTTCCAGGTTTTGGCTGCCAAGTAGGAGAAGGATCTTCCTCCCATGGTGGCTCTTCGGATGCGTGGAACGGCGGCAAGGGCATGGCTGGTCGATCGAAGTTGGCGGGTGGGAGTGTAGAAGGTCAGGCGGTTGTTGAGGTACTTGGGGCCTAGGTCGTGGAGGACTTTGTGTGCGTGGGTGAGGAGGCGGAACGTGATTCATTTGCTGACGGGGAGCCAGAGCAGGTCTTTCAGGTGTCCGGAGATGTGGCTGTGGCGGGGGATGTCCAGGATGAGTTGTGCGGAGGCGTTCTGGATGCGTTGGAGTCTTTTCTGCAGTTTGGCTGTGGTTCCGGTGTAGAGGGTGTTTCCGTAGTCCAGTCGGCTGGTGACAAGTGCCTCGGTGACCATCTTCCTGGTTTTGGTGGGGATCCAACGGAAGATCTTTCGGAGCATGCGTAGGATGTTGAAACATGAAGACGAGACGGCGTTGACTTGTCTGGTCATCGACAGGGAGGAGTCCAGGATGAAGCCTAGGTTTCGTGCGTGGTCGTTGGTTTGGGTGCGCTGCCTAGAGCCGGGGGCCACCAGGAGTTGTCCCAGGCAGATGGTGATGGTCCAAGGATGAGGACTTCCATCTTGTCTGAGTTCAGTTTCAAACGGCTGTTCTTCATCCACTCGGCTACTTCTTTCATCCCTTCGTGCAGGTTGGTTCTGGCGGTGGCGGGGTCGTTGGTGAGGGAAAGGATCAGCTGGGCGTCATCGGCGTAGGAGATGATGTTGAGGTTGTGTTGGCGTGCGATGGCTGCGAGCGGGGTCATGTACACGTTGAAGAGGCTGGGGCTTAGTGATGATCCTTGTGGTACGCCGCAGATGACTTCGGTGGCCTATGATCTGAACGGGGGGAGGCGGACTCTCTGGGTCCTTCCGGTGAGGAACGAAATGATCCACTCCAGTGCCTTCTCTTGGATTCCGACGTAGCTGAGGCGTTGTACTAGGGTGCAGTGGCAGACAGTATCGAACGCTGCGGAGAGGTCCCGGAGGATGAGGGCCGCTGTTTCCCCGTTGTCGAGCAGGGTTCGGATATCATTGGTGGCTGCGATGAGGGCGGTCTCGGTGCTGTGATTGGCTCGGAAGCCGGACTGTGAGTGGTCGACGGATCCGTTCGTCTCGAGGAAGGCGGACAGCTGTCTGTTGACAGTCTTCTCGATGACTGTGGCAGGAAACGGAAGGAGCGAGATGGGGCGGTAGTTCTTGAGGTCGGTGGGGTCTGCTGATGGTTTCTTCAGGAGGGCGCTGAGTTTGGCGTGTTTCCAGCTCTCAGGGAAGGTGGCGGTGTTGAAGGAGCAGTGGATGGTGTCCCGGAGTTGAGGCGCGATGAATGAGGCGGCCTTGTTGAAGACATGGTGGGGGCATCGGTCGGTTGGCGATCCGGAGTGGATGGTGTTCATCATGCGGATGGTGTCTTCAGTGCTGGCCGGGGTCCAGTCGCGGAGGGTGGTGGTGGGGGGCGTCGGTTCTGTGGTGGGGTGCGCGGTCTGTTCGCCGAAGCTGTTGTGTATGTCTAGGATCTTGCTGTGGAAGAATGTGGCGAGTGAGTCGCAGAGGTCTTGTGAGGGAGTAATGTCGTTGTTTCCGGCACTTGGGTTGGAAAGCTCTTTGACGATGCTGAAGAGCTCCTTGCTGTTGTGTGAGTTGTTGTCTAGTCATTCCTTGAATGCTGTCTTCTTGGTGGTGTGGATCAGCTGGTGGTGTTTGCGGGTGGCGTGCTTGAGGACGGTCATGTTGTCTGTGGTCGGGTTCTTTCGCCAGGCATTCTCGAGGGTGAGGCAGTTCTTCTTGGAGTTCTTGAGGTCCTCGTTGAACCACGGGGCTTTCTTGCTTCTGGGCTTGCTGGGATGGGTTTTCAGCGGTGCGAGGTCGTCGGCGCAGTTGGTGATCCACTGTGCAAGGTTGAGGGCTGCTTGGTTGGGGTCCGTTGATCTGGCGGGAGGGTTCTGATTCAGTGATGTGGTGAGCTGGTCGGTGGTGATCTTGTTCCAGTTCTTGCGGGGAGCCTGTTGCGGGATGTGGTGAGTAGTGGTCTTTCTGAAGCTGAAGTGGACGCAGCTGTGGTCTGTCCAGTGGAGTCCGGTGGAATGGCTGAAGGAGATGTGCTTGCTGGGGGGCGAAGATTGGGTCAAGCGTGTGTCCGGTGTAGTGGGTGGGGGTGTTTACCAGTTTTGCTTGAGTCCGAGGTTGGCGAGGTTGTCCAGAAGGGTGGTGGTGTTGTTGTCGTTGTTGTTCTCCAGGTGGAAGTTGAGGTCCCCTAGGAGGATGTAGTCAGCGGAGGGGAGGGCGTGTGGGCTGATGATGTCTGCGATGTCTTTGCTAAATTGTGTGCGGGTCCTGGGGGTCGGTATATGAGGGTTCCTCTGAGAGTTGTCTTGGGGTCGGTGTGTATCTGGAAGTGGAGATGTTCGGCGGCTGTGTGGGTGTCTTCGAAGTTGGTCGTGATGCGGATGGTGTTCTTGTGGACAATGGCGATGCCTCCTCCAGTCTGGTTGACACAGTCTCTTCGGGTGATCTTGTATCCGTCCAGGATGGCGATGGCGATGTTGGGCGCTGAGGAGGCGTTCATCCAGTTCTCGTTGAGGAAGGCGATGTCCGGAGATGTGGTGTCGAGCAGGTTCCATAGTTCCACGGCGTGTCTGTGGACGGAGCGGGTGTTGAGCAGGATGCACTTCAGGTGGTTGCTGTTGGTGCTTGGCTTGGCGGGTGCGGGTGGGTTGCAGGTCCGGATGCAGGCGAACTTACAGGAGTGGCAGGTGAAGGGTCCATGGGTGCGTCTTGGGGTGGCTTGGTGGCACCCGGGGAGGCGTCCGGTGTTGAGTGCACTGAGGGTGGCGGCGTCGTATGTCTGATGGGTGGGATGGCATCTGCGAGGGCCAGGGGGTCTGGCGCTCGGCGCAGTCCAGGTGCGGTCGGGCGTAGACGGGCTTGCCATGGACGCTGCGCGCGCGAGCGGACTCTGCCATAAGTGGAGAGTGGAGGGGGCGGAGCGAGGGAGGAGCAGCTGGGAGGCAGGAGCGGGGTGGCGAGTGGGGAGGGGAGCGTGATGCTGGAGGGAGCGGGGGTGGGGCCGCGGCGGAGAAGCGGCAGGGAGCGGGGTAGGTCGGCGGTGGTGGCACAGGAGCAAGCAGGGGCACAGCAGAGGACAGATATGGCACAATAAAATCAGGGGCGCAGAGGACAGGCAAAACAGATACAGCACAATAATATCAGGGGCACAGATGACAGGCAAAACTGATACGCCACGATAATATCAGGGGCACAGAGGACAGGCAAAACAGATACGGCACTATAATATCAGCAGCACAGAGGACGATGCTAAACAACAATTACGGCACAATACTTATCAGGGGAACGGAGGACGAACTAGCAGCGGCAGTGGCGGCGGATACCGGGACCCTCGGGTGGGCCACGCGGCAGGAGGAGCGACCGGCTCTGACCAGGTCAGGTCAGGTCACAGCTCCCCGCCTCGCGGACACCACCTTTTGAGTCCAGTGGGAGGGAGAAGCAGCTGGGAGGCGGGAGCTGGGTGGCGAGTGGGGAAGGGAGCGGTGATGCTGGAGGGAGCGGGGGTGGGGCCACGGGGGAGCAGCAGCATGGAGCGGGGTGGGTCGGCGGTGGAGGCACAGGAGCAAGCAGGGGCACAGCAGAGGACAGATACGGCACAATGAAATCAGGGGCGCAGAGGACAGGCAAAACAGATACGGCACAATAATATCAGGAGCACAGAGGACAGGCAAAACAGATACGGCACGATAATATTAGGGGCAAAGAGGACAGGCAAAACAGATACGGCACAATAATATCAGGGCACAGAGGACGATGCTAAACAACAATTACGGCACAAAACTCATCAGGGGCACAGAGCACGAACTTGCAGCGGCAATGGCGGCGGATACCGGGACCCTCGGGGTGGGCCACGCGGCGGGAGGAGCGACCGGCTCTGACCAGGTCAGGTCAGTTATTAATATGCCAATAAGTAGCTCTGCATTGTATTACACAAGTTTGGTTATAATTGCATTAATCACTTCAATGCCATTAGTTATCTAGACTGTACCCAGAATGTTGTTTACCTCTCATGATTATATCTTGGTACATCTTCTCCTTTGGCAGATTACGTATCACATGCCAACGCCTGGTAACCCTGCCACATAGCAGGTTAAAGCCGATGTTCCAAGCCCTGAGGGTTCTTCGAGGGAGGGAGAGGGGGGACATAAGTCACAACCTGATTGGGAGGTTGATGTGGGTGGGGGGTGAGATGAGGGTAGCATAGTATACTCAGGTGCATGGTCCTTAACTACACAGCCTATACACAAAGTGAAAAGTCACTTGATTTCTCCTTAAGATTATTTAACTTCTATCTTTTCCTAAATGTAAAACGTGGAAATACAGTATATTTTTTAATTTATAATGTTCTATTGTGCTCTTATCCTACAGGTACACATATCATACACCTTATTTACTGAGAAATGACTGAGATCAAATTTCTTATTTGGAACATCCGTGGGCTTAATGATTTTAAGAAAGCACGGCTGATACACACATTTCTAAGTAGGCACACCATAGACGTATGTTTCCTCCAAGAAACTCATTTGAATTACGACTCTGACCCTAAACTAAAGAATAGATATTGGTGGGAAATACACTCATCCCCCTACTATAATTACGCCAGGGGAGTCTTGATATTGATCAGAGGTGGCCTTGGCTGGTTGACCACACATATACAGATAGGCCCTGAGGGAAGGTATATCATTTTAATGGGTCCCCTTATGACAACTAAATTCACCTTAATGGCAATATATGGCCCAAATGTGGACGACCCACAATTCTTTCTCACTATATGGACTAAGATAGCTGCACTGGTAGAAGACACGATCATTAGGGGAGGTGACTTTAATGTCACTCTTAACAATGACTGGGATAGAGATGGTGCCCCTCGCAACTCACATCTCAAAGGCAACCCTACAACTAAATAATATTATAATTGAGCATGGGTCTTACAGATATATGGCACAGTAGGAACCCTATCATGAGGGAGGGAACATGTATCACTTCTTACAATAATGCATGGTCAAGGATCGATGCCTTGTTGTGTCGTGGCTATGCAGCTTGATGGGAAATCGGAATGTGGTGCCCTCGTGTTCTTACCGTATTACAGTGCAATTGGACGGAGCGCAGAGCAAGCGAGCACGCCTAATAGGTTGAAATCAGAGAGTACGTTAAACAATGAATACAATGAGAAATGGAGTACAGAGGTGTGCATCTCACCACCATGTATGTGTTGTGGACCATAGACACACTACACCTTGCACGCACACTGTCTGACCATGCCCCGGTGGTGCTACGCTGGAAGATAAAGTAGTAGGCAGTCTGCGCACACCAATTCTTTAACAAGATAATCAAAGATAAATAAATTTCACAAGAGAATGCGTGCAACCCAGAAAAAAAGTAGCCAACCTAGTAACTAGTAAATTATTCTGGTGGAAAACCACCAGTATACTGGACGCAGAGCCAAAATTAATGTATTTAAACTTCATAGTATTATGGAACAAAGAATCACAAATTGTTATTATAATTTAAGCAAAACTTTTATCTAAAATATCATTTACAAGCATCAAATATGTTTTGTTGTACTAAACAAAGACTGTCTTCACATGCATCACAACATCAATTGTAGATAACAGAAATGTTATACATAATCATGAACATGAATATCGTTTAGACACTTAAAAACTGATATGTGGTTGCCCAGCCATGCCCGATGTATCAGTTTTTAAGTAACTCGTAACTCGTGGAACCAGTCAGGGATGCCCACTTTCGCCACTGCTGTTCGCAGTGACAATACAGCCCCTAGCAGCCAGAATTTTTCAGCCCCACACCGCATGGGGTCTGGGATTCACTGACAGGAGTCTTATCAAATCAATGTATGCAGACGATATACCATTATATATTCGCAAATCAGATGAAAACCTTAACCCTGTGCTGGGAGAAGTCCTCCGTTATGGAGGGATGTCAAGGCATACAGATTAAGTGGTCAAAATCCTCTAATTTGCCACTGACTGATGCCCCACCGGAAACCCACCTAGAATTCCCACGTAAATGGGCTGATTGTGCCGTTAAGTATCTAGGGGTGTGGTTTAGCTGAGACTTGCAGGAAATATGGCAAATGAAATTTGGCAAATTACTTGACTGTTTGCACCACAAGTCAAAACTTTGCCTTGCCCTGCCTCTGTCTCCGGCTGGCGGAATCGCTATCACCAAGATGATAGTTCGTCCTAAATTTATATACTTCTTCGTTAATATACCCACACCTTTAACTAGGATTTTTTTTTAATTCCCTGTGCTCAATCATAATTGCCTTAGTTTGGGCCAGTAAACAACCTTATGTGAGCTTGGACCTGCTAACACGCCCGCTACCCGGGTGGATGGATTGGGTGCACCTGACTTCGAACTCTACGCACTGTGTACGCAAGCCCAATTCCTTCACTTTTAGATACATCCATCCCATTCCAGCCGCTCGTGGGCATTGAAACAGATATGGCTGATCCCACACCTTTGCACATAGCTGTTTATAAACCATACCAGAGATAAGCAAAGGAAATAAATACAGTTGAGACCCTAAGTTGCTTATTACCTTCATTTTCCCTTCCTTAATGATAAGGGTTTCATAGCATGGGCACACAGCATGGGCATTTCTACATTAGGGGACCCTTACGCACGGGACACCTTTTTAGAGCAGCCACACCAACAGGGAGATACTCCAATACCACTCCTGAACTTATTCCTATGTTTCCAACTCCGAGCCACTTGCAAGACAATGCACTCAACTTTTCCAGCCACCAGATATAATGAAGCCACTAGAGCATCTATTAACCACACCATCACCTCGTAGATTAATTACCAGATTGTACAACCTCACAGCTGAGATGTTTATCCCCGAGCTATAATCATTTTAAATTCATACATAGGATGTATTGCCCCCACTTGCAGTTACGCAAACTGGGGTTATGTCCTGATTCGTGCTGCTGGAAATGCAGACGTGAAGCAGATGCCTTTCTACATGTTGCATGGAGTTGCCAACCCATTGCTAAATTTTGGGAAGAGGTGTATGATACTATTCAAGCTGTCACTGGAGTGTCGCTGGAATATACCCTGGTGGTAGCACTGCTGGATTATGTGGGGGAAATCCCATCTGAGAAACGCGGTTTGTTGGCCATGATGCTACTGCTTGCAAAGCGCACACTGGCCATTCACTGGGGTGCCCTAGAGCCTCCCTTATGGTCATGTGAGTGCGAGATATTGCTTACTGTCAAGAACAGCTGGCGACATTCTGGGACCTAATGCCGACAGCATCTTGCCCAAGGGATATATGGGAACCTTTCAATACCTGGTTCAAGGGACAAAATGCAGACCTCCCGGATGACTCTGGTCCAGTGCCAGTTATCTCCACGTCCAGATCGCCTCAATAGCCGCCTTTAAACTCGCCACTTTGTAGAAATGTCCTTTACACATATGGGTCCACCGAGCATGGACCACATGGTACACTCGCTCATAGCCATCCTTTCATTTCCAATTTACTGTGCCTAAAATCTTTCTTTATTTAGCCCACAGCTGACATTGTTGTTTCAGTCAACATAATTGTGAGAATTGTGATAATGTACTATACAGATGTACCTCTTTTTCTTCCAAAAGGACAAAACGCACCGGAGCAGCGAACCTAATTTTATTCAGTATTGGTATCTCAAATTATTATGATGATGTAATTCGAAATAATGCTGTGTAGTGTTTACATGTAAATTGACCTATGTTATATATGCCTGAAAAAAATTCAATAAAAATAATTAAAAAAGTATATATCTGTTTTATTTACATCAGTTGTACGTCTCAATAATACATATACTTGTATATTGCAAATAAAATTAATTATATGAATAATTTGGAGTACTAAATTCACATCTAATAAACATCTACAGAAGTACTTATCCTGTAATTTGTCAATGTTATCTCCTTTCCCTTCAACTTACAGCAACTACTTCTGATGCAATTCATCCTTTTGGCCACTAGTACACTAGCCATTCTTTTAAAAAGTTGTTAAGGTATCGGTGGGTTTTGGTGGTCTGCCAACACAGTGTTTTGAAGCTATCCTTCACTGACCCATTCTCTACTGGGCCTAATAAGCCATTGCACTCACCCATACGCTGAACTACTGCCAGACTCTTATCAACCACACACCCTTCCAGATAGGAACTCTTAAGGCAAAAGGAAAGAAAGGATGAAAACAGAAAGGAATAATTAGTTATTGAACAACCAGGACTTTTGCAGAGCTTCAAACCGTATACACGTTTGATTTTCACCAAAGATAACTATGCATGTGGAAAAAATGATTCTAGACTGAAGACTTGGGGGCAGCGCAGTTCAGACAACAAAGCTTGCAGGGCAAAGTGGGGAGATTTACAGCCTGATTCATGTAGCTAAATTGCACTCGCAAAGGGCCAGATTCTCAGAATCTGGCCCTTTGCAAGCGCAATTTTTGCATTTGGTATTCATGATACCAAATGCAAAAAACGCTATTTGAGAATTCGCATATTTGCGTGGAATGGCATTTAAGGAATCTCTAATAGAGATTCCTTAAATGCTATTCATGACACACAACAAAATAGCGATTTTGGACGTTTGGGGCCGCTATTTACCGACAGGTCAGACCTGTCGGTAAATAGCAAAAACTCCGAAAAATGCTTTTAAAAGCATTTTTCAAAGTTGCATGTAGCACACACACATGTCCTTTGGACATGTGTGTGCGCAACACCTGTCCAAAAGTGCATTTTAGGGGTGCTACAGGGCGTCCTTTGGACACCCCTGTCACCCTTAAAATCGCTATCTCAGTTGCGAGTAGCAAATTGCTACTCGCAAATCCCCATTCATTCCAATGGGCCTCTTGGCCCATAGGAATGAATGGGGAGTATTTGCGAGTAGCAAATTGCTACTCGCAAATAAAGAACATGTAGGAATCGCTATTTAAGTAGCAATTCCTACATGAATGCCGTTTTGCGTGTCCTCAATAGCGAATCGCTATGATTCGCTATTAGGGACACGCAAAACGGCCCGTACATGAATCAGGCTGTTAGAGACAGTTCAGGAAAAATAAGACCTGCTGTAAAGGAGCATGAATCTTCGGTTCCACAATCCTCATGGTGGGAGAGTGGAATGGAAGACAATGAAGACCTCATACAAATGTAAAAAGGTCATGGCTCTGACAGGTACTTCAAACTTTGAGGTTCATATTCGAAGACCAAAGCTGGAAATCATGCTTTTTATAAGTGTCAGCCAAAAGTACAACATCTATCGCGGGATCGAATGTTTAAGACTCTTGGAAAAAGAAGCGTTTTATCAAAGTTCAAAGGACAGTCGAGTAGATTCTGATGATAATATCACATCTGCTCATAAAACGATAAGGTTAAATTATTGATGACTAAGAGGGTCATCCGTTTTTACAAGGGTCGTTTTTACACTCAATAATGGTCATGAATCTGCTTTCATTTTTGCAAAACCAGTGGGTACTGTGTGTAAGAATGTTGATTATTTACTCGGGAACTGTCATGTTATCTAATGAAATCCACACATGTGACTAGCCTTTCCGTTGTCTCGACTCTTGGCTTGCCTCTTTACATTCCACCTTTTTCACACATGCTAGATTTTCCCAATTAAAGGGATTTGATACATTTCATTCACATTTTATATTTCTTTATCACTTTAATCTGGCATGTCAAATATGTTTATTTTATTGAGTATGTTTCGTACACCGAATAATTTTTGTTGTAGGTGAACTATATATTGAGGAAATTGTGGGGCATATTACCAACAACTAGCGATTATTTTTGTCTCTAACTTGTTTAGAGACAAAAATTATCGCCGCACATCGGCGATTTTTATCGCAGATAAACCTTGCTATTAACAAGGTTTATCGCAAATGCGATAAAAAACGGCCGAAATGCATGAATATCGCTGAAAAGTCAGCGATATTCATGCATTATCGAGCAAATGCTCTTAGCCATGTTATCCACCTCCCATTGGATAACATGGCTAAGAACTGCTCAGGGCATGTGTTAGCTTTTGGAGATATTCCTGCTTAGCGCGAATATCTCCAAAAGTTGGTAATAGGAGATAGCGATGTTAGCGACTGTTTTCAGTCTCTAACATCTTGGCACGCCCACTTTGCATCTCATTAGTGATAAATATCACTGACATGCAAAGTGGGGCCCAAGATGGTCGCTATCTCCTACTAGCTGTCGCTAACTGGTGTTAGCGACAGCTTGGTAATAGGGAGATAATTTTATCTCCGCTTTCTTGGCTTTTAAAGCCAAAAAAGCGGAGATAAACCCCCTTGATAATATGCCCCTGTGGCTTTTTACAAAACCTCTTGTTTCTACACTTGGCAAAGGTTGCACATTTCCACTTTTAAACTTCCCCTGTGCAAAAGACACGATCATAAATTGAATTTTAGAGCATTCAGTCCAGCACGCTAGTAGGCCTATTTACTTACTACAAAATACACATCACAAACCTATGGATGAAAATATCGACTTTCACCATCTTTTCTGTTTGGGAATCTATGCCATGGTGGTAGAACTATCTGCACACATAGACACTTTAGTAGTAAATGTAGGCACGACGTGAGGCAGTGGTGTGAAAATGTTGGGTAATGTATGCAAAATGGATGGGGGTCTAGGGAAAATTAAGGAAGGATTTAGGAAATGGATCTACTAGATCAAAACACACATCTACAATTGAGTAAAACCATTGCAATTCACAAAATAAACTTCTTAAAAATCAACAGCCCTAATAGTATAACACAGACTTAAATGTACTCTAGGCCAACCTGTAGGCCATCCATAGATTAAGTTAAGCACCACACATGGCCAGCCCCTGATAATGCAACACATTTCCCTTGTGGGAAGGAATTGAGTTAATATCATTTAGGAATTCATTTGAGCTTAACTACTTTAGTTCTACATTTTGATTACGTATATATTTAATTGTATCAGTGATAATACATTAGGTAAACATTTGATTTTTGAATAATTTTGTTTAAACCTTTTAATTTAATTAAAAAATATATATATTTTAATTAATGTAATGCAGATCATTTACCTAAGTTTACAACAAACTAAAAACAGTTGAAATATTAGTGAGGATAGGTCATTTTATTTTCGAATTATTATTTGAAACTGTAATTATAGAGTTTTTCCAAAGACAGTGGTCGCTAGACAGTAAAAGATTAAGTGTGAAAATAAATATAGACAAAATAGTTTTTATATTGTTTGACCAACCGGACAGGATTTAATATATGATACGTAATTTAGTAGTCAGTATATATACAGATTTAAGTGGGACACAACCTGTGTCCTACTTCCACATTTGAACAACATGACATACAAAGAGGGATTTGAGGCACAGGAAGAAGGTCTGCGAGCAATACATTTTTGCAGACTGATAAAACAAAAGTACACTATTACGACATTTTATACAGTGTGGTCGATGGCGTTTCGATCCCTATGTAGGGATGAAGGGATCATCCTCAGGACATTGTATTCATGCCTGTAAACATTGCATTATTACAACAGTTGCTACAGCGGAAAATAAAAGACCGTGGTAATTTAGATGAGGCATCTACCGGGATGGTTAGGCCGTTAACCACTTTCCTGGAAGTAATTTTATGTATGTGAGGAATAGCACTGTATGCTGGGGAGTGAGTTTTGGGTGCGCAAAATTCAGACCGCGTTGGTAATGTGCTTGAATTGGCGGCGAGTTCTAGGAGTTGTTGAGATCGGTGCGCTCTTGGATATAGCGGCAGCTTATTCCGACTGCCTACTAGGAGGGTAGAAGCCGTGGATGGGTTCCTTGCTCTAAGTGGAATCGATACTCAAGGTGGCCACCGACTATCAACTGGAAATGGGGCGGAGGGACAATGCAGGGACATTAAACAATGGGAAACTGGTTGAACCTTTGCTATAGTTAATTCTGGAATCCCTGCGGAGAATGTTAAATCCGATAATCGACATGCACAGTTGGCCTCAAAAAAACTCCAAGGGTCTATACGGAAGATAGGGAAAACCTGTACTGATATTTCAGAAATGCTACATATGGTTGGCACACGGACAGAAATACTTGAAAAAATGAAGTTGAAATGCTCAATGTTCAGGATACATTATCGGAGGGTACTATAAAAGATGTTATGTGGAAACTTCAGGATTATGAAAAAACCACCAGCTCCTTAACAATTTTAAGGCTGCTTGTGGTCCCTGAGAACTGTGAGGGTAGAGACATAAGCACATTTGTAATTAGAAGGGATCCCTCCCTAAACTATCCTCTTGGGATCGGGACAGTGAGGTCCAACATGTCCATTGATTCCCTTTGTCATTGTCAAGGCAGGCATCCAGGGAGCCGGCATGATCTGGTGCAATATTGGTCTAGTTTGGTAATTCTTTACTGCGTCAGGCAGTTTATGATTTAGCCAGACCTAATGTCACAAGATGTTTTGAGAGATTCCCATTCTTCTTCAGACCAGATTTTGCATGTGCCACTATGGAGAAGAGATGGAGGCTTAGACAGCTTAAAACTCCTCTTCAGTCAGCAGGAGCAGTAGTATTTTAACAAAATCATGGTCAGAATGTTAGTTTCACCTCTGAAATACAAGACCAGAAGCTCATGGATGATATTCTAGCAGGGGCCCTTGAGGGTTAAAAAGAAGTTTGAATATATGTAGGCCTCATCTTGACATTTTGCTTTCATGGGGTGATAGCATTTGTGACTGAGTATTTGAGGCAAAAAAAAATAAGAACATGGGGGGGGGAGAAATGTGAAGGGAGAGAAGGAGGGTCCAGAGGTCCTCATGCAGGCTCATGATTGAGCATGGTTGCCGATGTTGTGGTGGTCAGTGGGGGGAGAGGGTGGAGGAAGGGGATCCTAAGAAGGGTAACAAAGAGAAATGGCTTTTTTTTATAGGGGGTGTACTATGGAGGAATGGTTGTGTAGTTGTGTGGCTCCAGAGTCCGCTTAATAGGTAAGGGCAGACTTAGAGTGGTCACTATTAACATTTGTGGTCTCAACGACACTAAGAAAAGGCAGAGGGTTGCGGTGGGGCTACACTTGTTTGGTGCAACTATTATCTGTAAGCAGGAAACGCATATTGAAGGGTCACAATTGCATTCAATAAAATTATTAGGGTATAGGTTAATAAGTGCAAAAACGCAGAGGCTAGGGTAAGGGGTGTAGCCATTTTGGTCTAAGGAAGTGGTATTCAATTTGCATGTTCAAGTTCGGACAAGTGTGGCCGGTGGGTCATTACAGAGTGCCAATTAATTCGGCGCACGGGACGTCCGCCATTATGACGGACGGTCCCTTGCCACAACAGGATGGCGGACGGACAAAGTCTGTCCGCCATCCTAATTGGCCCCTAAGTTTGGGAGAGAAGCTGACACTATCCACTCCATATGGGAGTTATAGTGATGACCCCTGTGGGCTTGATACCATTTCTAATGAACTTCGCCATTGGCTACTCCCACTTATTTTATGTGGGGACTGTAATTTTAATTTACCTTGTGATTGGTCCATGGAGAAAGCGTGGGGGTATATGGGTAGGAAACCAAAGGCGTTTCAGACATTGAAGAATTTGTGCCAGTTCCATGATCTGATTAATTGCTAGCATATGCTAAAACCAAACAATTTAGGATTTACCTATTTTAATCTGCATACAAGCCACGCTACACTTGATTTATGTTTGTGTCTGCTACATTAAGCTCAAAATGTCATATAGAGAAGCTACCACAGGTTTTTTCAGACCATAACCTATGGGTCAATGACTTAGAGGTGGACCCTGGATCTCATAAGCCCCGCCGATATGACACCACCGCCCACCACTCACTCAATCCTGGAAGACACACCGACTGCAAAAGGTCCACACCGAACACCACCCACGGCCAGTTCTCCGGAAGACATGCCGAATATCATTCACCATCAACATCGCCCCCTCGATCGATGAAGGGCCACCAGATGCACGCACCACAGGAGCCCTGACTTGCATCCTCCTCAACGTGCGCTCCCTACACAGACATGCCATAGAGATCCGGGGCCTGATCGACACCCTTGCACCCGACATCTCCTTCTTCAAGGAAACCTGGTCCAACACCACCTCTGGCCCGACATCGCCACTGCCATCCCAGACGGTTACAAGATCCATAGGAAGGACCGCCCCCACCGCCAAGGAGAAGGACTCGCCATTCCACAAAACACCTTCCTCCGACTCTCCACCTCCAGCACGAACAACACAAACTCCAGCACAGAACACCTCCACTTCCAGATCCAGACCAACCCCAGGACCACGCTTTGCGGCAAACTCACCTACAGACCCCTGGGACCTCTCAACCTGGCCGCAACTACCATCACAAGCTCATCGCACCCCACACCGTCACCTCCACGGACTACATCCTACTCGGGGACCTAAACTTTAACTTCGACAACCGAAGGGACCCTGCCTCCACCACCCTCCTTGACAACCTCGCCAACCATGGACTGAAGCAGCTCATCAACACCCCCACGCACAGAGCAGGTCACACCCTCGACCCCATCTTCGCAGGATGGACCAACATCCACTTCAGCCACACCACCGAGCCCCTATGGATGGACCACCACTGCGTACACTTCACCTTCAACACCACCACCACACCTAAGCCCATCCCGTGCCCGCCATGAAGGAACTGGAGCAGGATTACAGAGGATCACCTCAACACCACCCTTCTCCTAGACCCCCCTGTGCCATGACCGATGCCTATTCCGCAGCCAAAGCACTTCACTGCTGGCTCTCCCACTGCCCGACAAGCTCGTACCCCTCCGCCAGCGTGCCAAAGAAAGCTCCTGAAGGCCACCTGGTTCACCACAGAACTACAAAAAGCCAGATGCTCCTGCAGACACCTCGAGATAGCCTGGCAAAACCGGAAAACCACGGAAGCCCTGAACAACCACAGGAGTGCCCGAAGGAATACCACCGGCGTTTAAGAGACACCAAATGGACCTTCATAAGGAACATCATCAACACCAATGCAACCAAAGCCAAAGAACTTTTCAACGTCAGACAGCATTTCACAAAACGCCCCCATGAAACCACAAATGTCACACAGTCCCAGGAAAATTGCAACAAGCTCAGCTCCTACTTACATCTGAAAATAAAGACCCTCTATGATAATTTCAGAGAACACACACCGAACACCACCACTCTCCTCACCAAAGTGAACAAGCCAACCGTCACTACCTTGAATCCTGCCACTGTCGAACACATCACCAAAACCATGGAAATTACTGAGTCAGGAGCCCCCATAGATCCCTGCTCACCGCACATCTACCACAGGGCCGCCACCCCCATTGCACATGAACTCGGACTGACCATCAATGCTTCCTTCAAGTCCGGTGCCTTCCCTGATGACTGGAAGAAGGCAGAGATTAACCCCCTCCTCAAGAAACCTGTGGCTGGCCCGACGGACCTTAAAAACTAACGGCCAATCTCTCTCCACTCCTTTGTGACCAAAGTCACAGAGAGAATTGGAAATGCCCAGCTGACCACCTTCATCTAAGAGAACTCCATCCTAGACCCCACCCAGTCTGGATTCCACAGCAACCACAGCACCGAGACTGCCCTCCTCGCGCCACTGATGACATCTGCATGCTGCTTGACCAGGGACACACTGTGGCCCTCATCCTGCTAGTCATCTCTGCAGACTTCAACACCATCTAACAACGCACTCTTGCAGCCAGACTTCCCAACACGGAAATACAAGGAACTGCCCTCAACTGGATCCTATCCTTTCTCTTCGACAGAACCCACAGGATCAGACTCCCCCCATCCTCTCCAAACCCACAGAGATCAACTGCGGCGTACCTCAAGGATCATTGCTCAGCCCCAGGCTTTGCAACATCTACTTGGCCCCTTTTGCCGCCATCATCGGACAGCATGGGCTCAGCATAGTATCCTACGCTGACAACACCCAACTCATCCTTTCCTTCACGAAGAACCCCGAAGACACCGACTCTGCTTCCAGGAAAGAATGAAAGACGTAACAGCCTGGATGAAAAATATCTGCCTAAAGCTCAACTCAGAGAAGACCAAGGTCCTCATCCTTGGACCCTCCACCTCTGCATGGAAAAGCACATAGTGGCCCTCCACCCTCGGAAGCCCACCCTCCCCTACAGACCACACACAAAAAAATGGCATCAACCTCGACTCCTCCCTCACCATGACCCGCCAGATCAACTCCGTCATCTCCACCAGTTTCAACTGCCTTTGCATCCTCCGCAAGACCTTCAAATGGATACTCCCCGAATGCAGGAAGACCGTCACCCATGAACTCATAACCAGCAGACTAAACTATGGCAATGCCCTCTACGTCAGAATTAACAGAACTCTTCTACACAAGCTCCAAACAATCCAGAAAGCAGCAGCCAGACTAGTCCTTGGGACTCCACGGCACGAACACATGAACCAACACCTACAAGACCTCCTCTGGCTCCCGGTCGAGAAGAGAGTCACCTTCAAATTCCTCATCCATGCCTACAAACCCTCCAAAACATCGGACCCAAACACCTCAATGACAAAGTCTCCTTCCACATACCCAAAAGTAACCTCCGCTCCACCGACCTTGCCCTGGCAGAGAACCCACACATCTGCAGAAACAGGGCAGAAGGAAGAGCCTTCTCCTACATCTCAGCCAAGACCTGGAAGGAGCTCCCGGTGAACATCAGACGCTCCCCTACTCAACACACGTTCAGGAAGAACCACAAGAATTTGCTTTTTGACTAAACCAGAGCTGCAACCCCCCTCCAAGCACCTTCAGAGTGAGACCCTCACGGGTGAGTAGAGTGCCTCACTTTATAAACCCCTGATTGATTTGTTGACGTATCCAACACTAATTCAAGACTGTGGACGTTCGAGAGAACACTGCTAGTAGACCAAGAGTATCGCACACATATAATGCAATAGATCGCTATGTTTCTGGGGGATAATCTGGGGAGTACATCAATTGAGACAGTGTGGGACACCTTCAAAGCGGGTATTGGGAGGAAACATTGAGATACTCCTTTAATTATAGTAATGCGCTAAGCAAACAATGAAGCATCTACAGGATGATTTGGTGATGGCTGAGGAGGGTTTAGTTAGGGCTGTTCATGGGGAAGTGATTCTGAGGTAGAACAACGACGGTTGGCAATTGCTAAAACTGCTATTGTCTATCTTGCTGCATAAGGCAATGAGCAAATGAACAACTCCAAAAGAAGCAACTTACGAGCTTAATGAACAGGCCGGTCATCATCTTGAAGTACAGACCAGGCAATAAATAATGTCTAACCTAATCTGAGAAATTAAAGACCCGGTTAAAGGACAGATTACTGATCAAGATCTGATCAGGACTGCATTTAGGAGGTATTAACAAACCCTATATAAGGCCTAAACTGGAATTCGATGGAGTGATATTGTGGAAAATCTCAACTCAATTCTCTAAAGAGGATCAGGAAAGTCTAGACAACTCTCCACAATCGATTGTGATTTTATTTTCCATAAATAGCTTTTTAAAGGTCGGTACACATGGCATCCCAACCAACTTCTCCCTCATTTTTTTTACCTCAGTTGAGAGGAATTATACCTGAATTATTCTTACATATTTTTAATGTTGAATTATCCCCTGGTTCAGGGTTCTCAGTTTAAATTGTGTTTTTGAAAAAAAGAATAAATCTTCTTTTAAATTGGGTTCCAACCGCCTGATAAATGGTGACTCGGAAATGTATTCAAAGATGTTGGCTATGCAACTAGCACCAATAATTTATTAAGACTATTTCGGTACGCCATTCGGTATGTCATCACAGGTTGGTTCTCAGGAGGTCTACAGTAGATCATATGCAGAGAGTTATATCACTTTTTGATTTTACCAATGTTGCAGGAGACCCTATGGCTCTTATCCATTGGATGCTGATAAAATACTTTGATAGGGTCTCCTGGCAATACCTCTGGATAGCAATGTCTAGAATCGGCACTGGGTATGGGTTTATCCAAGCAGTTAAAATGTTATATGTTGAACCCACGGTGGTAGTGATGGCGAATGGCATTCTTTCTGAAAATGTTTAATCTCTGGTGAAGCAAGGCAGGGCTGTCCTTGCTCTCCTCTTTTATTTACGGTTTATATCAATACATTTATCTGAAGATTAGAACGCAATCATCAAATTCCGGCAATATGGTCATAAAATTTGGCAACTAAGACACTGGCCTATGCAGATGACATTACTCTTGTGAGTTCAGATCCAAGATCCAAGTTCCATTATAACGGCGATCGAGGATGAGGCTAATCTTTTCGGGGCATTTCCAGTTATGCTCTGCTTAGAAATAAGACCATCAATCAATCAGTGACACTTATAAAGCGCGCTACATACCCGTAGGGTCTCAAGGCGCTGGGGGGGGGGGAGCCGCTACTGCTCGAACAGCCAGGTCTTCAGCTTCTTCCTGAAGGAGAGGTGGTCTTGGGTCAGGCGCAGGTCGGTCGGGAGGGAGTTCCAGGTCTTGGCGGCCAGGTAGGAGAAGGACCTTCCTCCTGTAGTCGCTCTTCGGATGCGGGGGACGGCGGCGAGGGCGTGGTTGGCTGATCGGAGGTGGCGTTTGGGAGCGTAGAAGTTGACTCGGCTGTTGAGGTAGCTCGGGCCTTGGTCGTGTAGGGCTTTGTGTGCGTGGGTGAGGAGGCGGAAGGTGATTCTTTTGTTGACGGGGAGCCAGTGAAGGTCTCACAGATGTCCGGAGATGTGGCTGGTTCGTGGGATGTCGAGGATGAGTCTGGCTGAGGCGTTCTGGATCCGCTGGAGTCTCTTCTGGAGCTTGGCGGTGGTACCGGCGTAGAGGGCGTTGCCCTAGTCCAGTCGGCTGGTGACGAGGGCCTGGGTGACGGTCTTCCTGGTCTCGGTGGGGATCCACCAGAAGATCTTCCGTAGCATGCGTAGGATGTTGAAGCATGCCGAGGAGACGTTGTTGACTTGCCTGGTCATGGAGAGGGAGGAGTCCAGGATGAAGCCCAGGTTGCGTGCATGGTCTGTCGGTTTGGGTGCGGTGCCCAGGGCGGGAGGCCACCAGGAGTCGTTCCAGGCGGAGGGAGAGGAGCCCAGGATGAGGACCTCCGTCTTGTCCGAGTTCAGTTTCAGGCGGCTGGTCGTCATCCACTCGGCTACCTCTTTCATCCCTTCGTGCAGGTTGGCTCTGGCGGCGGCGGGGTCGTTGGTCAGGGAGAGGATCAGCTGGGTGTCGTCGGCGTAGGAGATTATGCTGAGGTTGTGTTTGCGTACGATGGCCGCGAGGGGGCTCATGTAGACGTTGAAGAGGGTGGGGCTCAGAGATGATCCTTGGGGGACGCCGCAGATGACTTCGGTGGCCTCTGACTTGTACGATGGTAGGCGGACTCTCTGTGTTCTCCCGTCGAGGAAGGAGATGATCCATTCCAGCGCCTTGTCCTGGATTCCGACGTTGCTGAGGCGCCGTACTAGGGTGCGGTGGCAGACCGTGTCGAATGCCGCGGAGAGGTCTAGGAGGATGACAGAGATTCTTCTTAACGATAAGGTCAAAATGATAGAGAGCCAGGTAGTTGAAAAAGCCATATATCTTGATATTAGTTGGTCTTCAAAACTTGATAGTGTGGTTAGTGATAACATGGAGCCCCTTAAGGAAAAAATCTAAAAAGACCTAGCAAGGTTAAACAATTTACATCAATCCATAGGTTGCAGGTGTAATGTGATAAAGATGCTCTTTTTCCTGAAAGTTCTATATCGTTTCAGGGCCATATGCCTTGAATTCACACTCCAATGGGTCGAAATATTGGAACATTTATTTTCCCGGTTTATATGGGCTTAGTCTTGACCTCGACGAGACCGTAAGTTGCTCTCCCTATCGAGAGAGAGAGGGGGATTGGCTATCCTGAACTTGAAATTATACTATTGGGTTTCCACATTGCTCTATAGTCGCGAGTTGTTGAGGGTGAATCGTGTATTGTACGAACAGGCATGGTCCCATCTCTATTTTAACTTATGTTGGGGAGAGAGGCTGGAGAATGTCTGTGGCAATGATGACATGACAGCTATTATAAAGCAAGTCTGTTTCAAGACTCTCTTTAGTGTTGAGTTTGGAGGGCTATAAGTAGAATTCTTGGAATTGGTAGATTATCTTTTTATTGACCCATATCGAACAATCACAATTTACCTGAGATCTTCAGAAATTACCATATGGAAAAATGGGAGAAGTCAGGGATTATTCAGATTGTCTGCTTTTTCTCCCCATCAGGGTTTGCTCCTTTGATGAGAAGAAAAAGGAATACAATCTTGATTGGAGGGACCTATTTAAATTTCTTAAATTCTTGATTTTCTTTTACAGAAAGGAGGTGGACGGGCTAAGTTTGACAGAGTGGAAACCATTGAGAGAATAGAAAAAGATAAAGTAATTTCTATTGGAGAGATGTATGGTTATCTGAATTTAGTCATGCCCAACGATTTGGATAAATGCTCTAAAAAATGGCAGATGAAAGGGGGAGTTTCAGATAATAAACTTATGTAAGCGTATGAGCTGTCTCAATCTATTTTAATGTCTGCAAGGTTACAAGTACAGTTTTATAAGACTTCCTTATTTTATACTATACACCAGACAAGATAGCAAATTGGGGGGCTGGGAAGTGAACGTTCTGCCCAAGCTGTGCTCTTTATAATGCAGTTATTATTCACATTTTTGCATTGTGTAATGTTGTGCAAGAACTAATTAAGCATATCTCAATTTTTTTATCCGAATTTTAAAAAAGTTTTTAGAGTTTCTTTTTCTCAATGGCGGTTTTAAGGCAGAAGTGTATCACTTCTGCCTGGCTGGACTCTAGATCCCCAGCTTTTCAGCAATGGCTTTCCAGGTTTTAAACAATGTATAGCTTGGAAATAGCCATATGTAAGTGGAAAGGGAGCCACTCACGCAGTAAATGTATGAGAATATGGAATCCCCTGATGGAGTGGATTGAAGATCGGGGTGGAGTAAGAGAGATTTTACATCGGTATACCCTCATTGTTCCTGGGAGTAGTATGGCCTTTACATAGTATGGAAGAAGGCTGCACGTGTCAATTTAGGATTCTGATGGAGTCACACTGGATGTGTCTTGTTGGGTTGCATTGATACTTTGTTTGGGATATGTATTTATACAATGTATTTATACAATTATGAATTGATATAATATAATATTTTGGATTATTTATATTTAATGAATTGAAGTTTTTTCCTGTTTGAGGGGTGGGAGGCAAAAGTGGGGGTAATTCTTTATGGAATTAAAACTAATAAAGATTGTTTAAAAAGTGAAACTGTAATTGTAAATGAATTACATGTACTGAAATTATTTTAAAATGTAATTAACATTTTATTGGATGGGGAAATGTGTTGTAACTATTTGTTTTATTAGTTCCAGATTATTATCAATTATATTAAATTATGAAACAATTATATTATGCATTACATTTTTTAATTAACATTTTTAAAATACTTTTCACTGAATGTGACTATACTTTTCTGTAGGGGGTCCTTCTCCCTAGTGGTGGAGATCTCCAGCAATAGGGGCAAAGTTACTAATAGCGCTTTAAACTTGTAAATTAAATCATAGAAGGCCTCATGCCCTCACTGGAAGGGTTTGAGATATGGAAGACTGCATGCAGATGTAAATCTCCTCTCGGAAGTGGTTAACAGAAAAAAAATGGGGAACTAAACCTAGGTATAGGAGTAGATCTACACATGTAAATTTACCTTTTTGAATTGCAAACCCTGTTTTTTTTTAAATTGTAATTTGAAAGCATGGTGAAGTAATGTTCAGTCTACTGGAACCCCGTAAAACTGAAACGTAATTGAAGAAAATGTATCTAAAAGTTTTCCTCTTATTAAGCTATGAATAATGTCAAATGTTTGAATACTTTTCCCATGCAATTGTACCTTCTGCTGATTAATTTATGCACACAAACGCAGGAAACTATGACTGTGGCCCTCATTCTGAGTTAGCCCTAGTGGTTTCATAGGGATGGGGGATATGACCAGACACTTCCCTTGCAAATTACTGGGTAAGTGGTTGCAGGTAGACTCTGCACACTTATATTACCATCTTCACTTTCATGTCTAAAAGTAGTTAAGAATGTTCTGAATGAACAATTGGTTGTAGATAGTTGTACACTATCTTCATAGAGTATATAGAGGTACGGAAATAGAGATAGTAAAACTTGACTACATTTTTGAAGATTGGACGTATAGTGATAAGAATAGACTGGATGTCTGAATGTAGGCATAGATACCGTTTTTGTCAGGGGAGAATAAAAGGCCAGTTGGTAAATCAAAGGTTGTGCTTTTTGGGGTGCTAGTTAGTTAATTTTGGAATGTCCCCCAAGAAACTGTAGATTCTCAGGTAAATTGTTATCTGGATCATTCTTCAAATTCCTTTAAAATGTGCCAGAGTTAGGAAAACCAATAATCAAATCAGAATAATGGGTGACAGTAGAAAGAAACATACCACTGATCCAAACTATATATCTTCTCATCCATCTATGTTTCTGAGCTCTGTTCTTTTCTGAGAACCGATTCTTCTCCTACGTCTTCAAGTGCTTGGTCTTTGTCAGTGAAGATATTGCCAGCAGCCCTTTAATTTAACCCATTTAATTTGCCATTCACCTACTACACTTCTAGCGACTAGCCACTTTTTTCTTTACATGTTTCTACAATGTCTCCTACAGCAGCCTACCAAATTATGTTGTTATTACTTCCTGAGATTTTGTAATTGTTAGAGCTGACATCTTTGCAGTGGTTTTCTTCCAACGTTCTGCATTCCATCCTGCTATTTTTGCTGACTTCAATTTTATTGGCTGTAGGACTCAGCACAATTCACCACTGACAACCAGTGCTAAAGTTATTGTGCTCTCAACTTTAAATATATTAAAATTGGCTTATACCCAATTGGTACATTTAGTTTACATTTTGTAAGTCCCTGGTACATTGGTGCTATGCACCCAGGGCATGTTTAATAAATGCTAATAGTGGACATGTAGCACTCCTTGTGTCACCCACTTAAGAAGCCCTTTAAACATATTGAGGCCTGACAGTGCAGCCTGTGTGTGCAGCTTTAAACTGCCATCTCGACCTGGCAAGATAAATCTTTTGTCAGGCTCAAAGCTCCCTTTATAATATATATAGGTCACCCCTAGGGTAGACCCTTCACATTCCAGGGGGCAGGGTGAAGTGTATTTAAAAAGTTAGATGTCTCGGTAGAGAAAAACTCTTTAATGTATGTTTCACTACTAAAAATCTATCTTTAGCCTTAAAGAGGGCATTCAATTACAATTATTTAGACACCTTTCTTGTTCTGTCTACCAGCTTACAATTGGAGGGTATCACGTATTAAATGTAGTAGAGAAATCCAATGTTGTCCAATGGGAGCGGCATTTATTTTGACTGGTTCAAATGATAGTTTCGAAACTCACATACAGGCTACAAAGGCAGGCCTGATTCATATTTTACAAGGCTTACCAAGTAGGTGGAACAATCAGTATACAATGGATTTAGACCCAGATCTCTGTACTGGGGTGAATTGATGACATTGTACAGCGTTCTGTCCCTCAATTGTTCTTTTTGCATTTGTCACCCCAAGTGGAAATGGTATGCCGAGACATGGGTCCTGTGCTCTCCATGCCACTGGAGTCAAGCGAGACTGGTTGATGAGGGGTGAACCCCTGAAACCGGTCCTTGGATACTTATTTCTAGTCTAGGAGGACCTAGCTTGGCAGTTCAGGGTGGACTGTTCCCATGGGGATTCAGGGTGGACTGTTCCCATGGGGAACAGGGTCACAACAGATTTGCATATTGACGGGTCTAAACTGGAATGTCAAGAGCAGAAAAAAATGATGGGTTTAGGCCCAGGTCTCTATACTTGGGTGAATGTATGACATTGTTTATCATTCTGTCCATCAATTCTTCCTTTTGCATTTGTCACCCGAATTGGAAGGGTATGCCCAGATGTGGGTCCCGTGCTCTCCATGACATTAGCCTGGCTGATGAGGGGTGAAAACCCTAAACCAGTTCTAGGATGCTTATTTCCAGTCCAGGGAGGACCTGGTTTGGAGCTGGGGTTGGACTGTTCCCATGGGCAACAGGGTCAAGACTGATTTTGATATGGCTGGGTCTAAACTGGAATAGCATGGGGAGCAAATAAAACAATGGATTTAGGCCCAGATCTTGGTACTGGGATGAATGTATGAGTTGTTCAGTGTTCTGTCCATCGATTGATCTTTTTGCAATTGTCACCCGAGTTGGGCCTCTAGTAGCATTTCATTTACAGGCCCTGAGTACATGGGTACCACTTTAATAGGGGCTTATAAGTCATTTAAATGCGTTATTATGGGATGAGCCGAATAAACCATGTTTACGGGATAGAGCAATCGCTCTTTAGCACTTGTTAGCAGTCCAAAGTCCAACAAAAATATGAGATCAGAAAAAATAGGAAAGGGAAGGCAAAAACTTTGGGGATGACACTGCAAAAAAGGTTAAACCCCACAGAAATCTTGTGTGACCCTGGCCAATCTAGAGCCACGGCAGAGAGGCTGGAAATTCCAAGCATCTCTGTGGGTGGAAGCCTCTAGAAACAACCCATATTTTAAAGATGGCAGCAGATATAAATATAAGACCCTGAGATCCATCTCTTCAGTACACCTCTGGACCTTTAGATGCTCCAAAAGTAGTACTGCTGTGCTGCTATGCTGGGAGAAGGAGGGCTACCCTGCTGCCTGCTACTCCGGTGCTCTGCAGCCATGCCTGCTGAGAAGGAAGACTGGACCTGCACCCTTAGTCCCATGCTGAAATGACTCCAAGGTTCATCTGTTAGATGACTCTACAGGTTATGGGACTGACCTACTGTTCTGAGTTGCAATTAGATAATATGTACAAAGGTTCATGGCACCTGTCCAACTGAACTGCTGCCTGAATGTGCAACTGGACCTCCCTGAGTCCTGCTGGCCTCTACTGGAGTGAGTTCCCTGATCCCAGAGAGGCATCCTTCAGGTACTGTTCCCTTGGTGTGGCATCAGATGATCTCTTTCTCAAAGAAAAGGAGAAATCCTGAAATTAATGACTCTTCATGACCATGACCGTGAACAGACCTTTTCATGCCAAGATAGTGGGCCTGCTAATGGCAAGATATCGCCACCCATTTTGCCCGCCACTGTGCAGTTCTGGTGACCCATAGCAACCGGCAGCCATGACCAGCAATGCAAGATCTGTGTAGTGGCCCAGCAAACAAGTAGTGTGGCAGAAGCACAGTGTTGATGAACAGAATAAATGCTGAGCAGCTGGAGAGACAAGTTCTTCCTTATTTATTGTAATGAGCCCACAACAGTGTAATCATTTGAATGGGCCATTGAGCTGCTGGAGAAAGACAATTCAACAGCCCTCAGAACCCACCCAGTGTACCATGGAATACAGTTGACATAGATTGCACTATTAAAGGTATATATAAAATATGTGAAAGATATTATGCCCCACACTCCAAATTGCACTTCCCTCTACATCATCAACATCCCACAGTGACCACCAATTGAATCTCCAGCAACGACCATCTGCAACACCTAATATGATCTTTGCCACCCATGCCGTCCGCCAACACGAAATTCCAGTGACATCAACTCTGTGCACCACAGTGACTGCCAGCAACACCTGCCCACCAGCATTAATTGTCCTTGCCGCCATCAGGATCGTTGTGATCCAGTGATAGTGACAACTATTTGGGCTGCATCGACAACCATGTTTGAATCTCTTGCTGCTCCTTGCGGACAACTCCACTGCAAACTGAACTGTACACATTGGATGTTTGAAGGTATCTCTCTCAGCATATTTCCAGATCTACTGATTTGATTATTGTTGGGGTGTGGTCTCAAATAATCCATTACATGTTACTCTATTTTCTCAATTTCTCTTGTCTTTTAACTTTATTACTGGTTGAAGTGCTGCACAAATTTCTTATACATTAGCTCTAAGTTAAGCCTGACTGCTTTTGTGCCAAGCTATCCGAGGGTTGAGCACAAGTTAATTTGGGGTTTCCTCGTGTTTCACCCTGAAAGAGATTGTGATTACTTGTTGAGTAGGATTTCACCCCCCTCATCCAGTTACATAATTTCCTATGGTAATCACCCTAAACATATGTAATCCCGGGGCTTCAATGCATGTAAGTCCAAATGTTGTAAACCAGTCTGTGGCTCAGTCTTAAGGTCTTCCTGCAAGTGACAGCTTTAATCACATACCACCATGAAAGAGTGTTCTATTTTCAAAAATAAGCATTGTATATCAGACACTGTTAAGTGTACTATCCTAGAAGGAGCCAATGGACTCAAGACTAGGCCTGGGCGGTAAATTCCGTTCGGCTCACAGAATTTGCGGAATTTGGGTAATTTTGCGTTCCGCGGAGAACGCAAAATTTCCCAAAGTTCTGAGTTCAGCGACTTCGCGAACTTTTTGCTTGTTCGCATTCTCAAAATGCATGTTCACGAGATTTCCCCCCAATAGCATGTAAACAATGATTGCGAACAGTAAAAAAGCATCGCAAACAAGCAAACCCGCGTGTTCATGGAGATTTTTTCCGTTTCGTGGAGATTTGTGTAACCTGATTACGCAAATTCCGCCCACCCCTACTCAAGACAGGACCATTTGCATCATTCAATTTTTCTAAGAGTAATCCACAAGAGTGCTAATTCAGCTGTTTAGCTTGTTGCCATTTCTCCTAAAAAAGATTTTCACAAAACAACTTACATCAATAAATCACCAACAACAACACTCACCGCCGTGACGGGAACGGCTTGTCCAGCAGCCAGCTCCCTTCTACGCTCCAGCACGCCGTGAGGTAAACGGCCAGCGAAGACCACAACTCCTAGGTGCCCCAGTGGCAGAGGCGCACCTGGGACGTCATACACAGCGCCCGGAGGCGCCAACAAAGAGCGGAACGCCGAGCGCTCTGTGGGGGCAACAACAACACTCACCGCCGTGACGGGATTAGCTTGTCCAGCAGCCAGCTCCCTTCTACGCTCCAGCACGCCGTGAGGTAAACAGCCAGCGAAGACCACAACTCCCAGGTGCCCCAGTGGCAGAGGCACACCTGGGACGTCATACACAGCGCCCGGAGGCGCCAACAAAGAGTGGAACCCCTCCCGTCCCGCGGGAAGCTCGCGGGCGGCGCCGGGCTGAGCCCTGGCAGAGGGCGGGCCGTCTGTGGCCGTCAGGGGCCAGCAGAGGCCGGGCCGGGCCACCCCTCTTGGCTGCAGGATGGGGAAGCGCAAATTACACACCAAAGAAGGGGAAGGTAAGAAGGCCAAGGTGCCCCGAAAATCAGAAACCATTATTTCTTATCTAACCTCCGCTGTGGGGGCATTAAACGACCAAATTGCTATTGTTGAGAAGGAATTGGGACTTGACTCACGCATTGATACTATGCCGACTCAGAACACTGTGAAATCTCCAAGTAGGGCACCCCCCATCCCACTAGAACCAGACATTACTGTGGTCAACCCGCCTCAAGGTGCCCAGGACCAACAAACCTGTATAAACATTTCCCAGAGAGCAAGCCCAAGGGAGTCTAAAACACACAATGACACCATAAAAATTACCAGTAAAGGTACCAAAAGGAAGAAAACCGCCAATTTGACCAAAGGGAATGTGGCCAACATATCGAACCATGGGCTCCCAACAAATGTTTTCGAATTGATGGAGGAACTAATTGAATCCCACTTGGAGCCTATTCTTGTGAACATTGGCAAGGATATTGTGGACTCTTTGAATCTTTGCGTCGCAAATATAGTTAAGAAATGTGAAAATATTGATAAATTCCTAAAGGATGTAAGGTCCCACCTCACAGTTCTCACTGATGTCAAGGACATAGGAGTTAACCAAACCTGGATGTCTACTCAGGTTATGGATATTGAGCTTTCCCTGGGGGAGGTTATGCAGACTACTTCGGAGTTCCCAGTCATCAGGATAAGAGGCCAGTTTCCACATCGGAGGCACAACAACATTTGTCACCTGATGAGGGCATACATCCAAGCTCACTACATAAAAGTGGATATGTTACTAATCACTGTACCCCAAAATTATCTACACTACATCTCCCCCCACAAGCTGCCCTGCTAGTGGTAATCCGGACAGGAATTCCATCCCTTAAAAATGGAGCTATAGAAACTGATAACGATCTCCTGATCAGAACTAAAAGGTTGTGCTCACAGTTTAGTAGTGGGAGTGCTGATATTGTCTCAAGTATCATTTCGGCCAGAAGGGTTGAGTGGGTGGGGAAACGAAAAAAGACCATCCCAGGAGACTGTGTAGTTGTTAACTTCAACAGAGCAAATATTGTGGACACTTTGCACTGGGATGGCTCAGACCTAGATGGACAGGGTATTAGGCCACTTCCTCTGGGCTATTTCTATCCGCCACCCAATTTTCTACAACCTGTAGCACGTCGGCCCATAGTCCCTATGACTCATTGTCCTATTCTGAAAGTCAATAACACCATGCGTTACTCCTACCAATCTCAACAGGCATCACTGAGGGCAGTAAAAACAGTCACGAGTGATAGGAATGAAACAGGTTTTAATCCTGACTTAGTATTAACAAACAGATTTTCTGCCCTATCGAACCTGGACATAAATGATTGACAACTATTCACAGAAACTGACAACACGCCTAACATTATACTGGAAAATCAACTGCTTCCCCAATCCACGTACAAAATAATTAGTTGGAATGTGGCGGGGCTTGGTAAAAAAATAAAAGATGATAGATGGATATACTTTGTGGTACAACACGAGATTATCACTCTACAAGAGACCTGGGACACAAGTGATCTTTTTCATCTAGATGGTTACTGTAGTTTTCAAGTCAAGGCCACCCCAGGCCAGGGAGGTAGACCTAAAGGAGGTCTATGCATTCTAACCTCACTTAGACTTCCAGGCTCAATTAGAAACTTGGGGTTTTTTGTCAGCAAATCAACAAGGATTAGAATGGAGTCGTCCCAAATACCCTAAGATTTTAATTGTGAATTTTTACAATGCGCCAGAGAAGGTCAAACAAAATTTGCACCTAGATACACTGGCTTCTTACTTAGAACATTACAAGTCAACACAAACTGCTACATTCGATATAATCTTAATGGGAGATTTTAATATCCACCCCTGCGTTTGGAACTGTCTGGATAAACACAATATAGGCCCACCTGGCTCAATCTCCACACATTTCGAGCACTCGCCTCAAGGAGAATTGTTAGAAGATCTTCTTGCAAATACTAATCTTTATGAAGTCGATGGAAGTGGAGGGGAGGAAAGGGCCCCGACCTTTGTAGGTAGAGAAGCAGAAACTGTCATTGATTACATTTTCGTTTCCCCTGGTGTGGTACAGGTATGCTCCTCCATAGAGGTCACAATTTCGATCTTCAGTGACCATAATCCTCTAATTATGACCATACATAGGGGGGAGGACACAGACAACCAGAAGGCAAACAAGGACTGTAATCCTGATAAACTCATTCCCAAAGATCAGGGGAGGGGGCTCAATTGGCCTAAGTTGGTACCAGATACTTTTATTAAGGACCTAGAGCATAAAGTTAAGGAGGACATGGCAATATGCCTAGATAACTTGGCAGATGGGAAAAAGGTCATAAATTCTTTCAGCACTATTTGCACCCAAGTGAGACTTGACCTGAAATATAACAAGAAGAGGGATTGCCCAGATCAGCCAAGGTGGTTTGATGAGTCGTGCTCAAAAGTCCATAAAGAACTATTGTATGTTTTTAAACAAAAACCGAGAAACAAGGAAAAGGTGGCCGCACTTAGAAAAAATTATAAACTTGTTATGGCTAACCGTAAAAAATGTATAAAGGAGGAGGCTTGGGATAATCTCATGTCAACGGATGTGCTGAAAGATAGTTCTAAATTTTGGGCTGTAATAAACCACCCCTACTTTTCTGGTATAAATAACTCGGTGATGGACTCTGTGATCCCCGATGAGACATGGGTCGCCCACTTTAATAAAATGAATAACAGTGTTGAAGAGTTCAAATTAATGATGGACCCTATAGAAATTGGTGTAGAACCCCTTTTGCGATTCGAGGAAATGGAGGTACAAAAGGCCATTGTAGAGATGACAAAAAATAAGGCCCCGGGCCCAGACGGCGTGCCCGCAGACCTTTATAGGACTCCCCTGGAGTTTTGGACTAAGATACTCACGAATGTCTTCAACTCCACAATAACTTTGGGGTTTCCCCCATCTTGGGCAACATCATCCATAATACCCGTCTTCAAAAAAGGTTTAAGATCTGACCCTGCCTGTTACAGGCCTATCTCGTTGATTGACTCTGCTGTCAAAATCTTGGGCAGAGTCATTCTGCAGAGATTAGGCGAACACCTGGAAGAGAGGAAGGTCCTCTCCGAATTACAATATGGGTTCAGGGCCAAAAGGGGTACTCTTGATCAATGCCTTAACCTCCACATGTTAATTAGCAAATGCACCTCAGCTAAGGAGGGTCTGTTATATATGGCCTTTATGGACCTATCATCGGCCTTTGATCTAGTCAATCGTGGTAAACTTTGGGCAATTTTAATTAACATAGGGATTGATCCCCCATTGGTAAACTATCTAGCGGCTCTGCATCAAGATCTGCGGGCCACTATTAGAACCAATAGCGAGGGTAGAACTACGAGTTCTTTCAAATCAAAACGAGGGGTAAGGCAGGGGTGCATCTTGGCACCCCTCCTATTTACCCTATATATAAACTCCCTCGTACCAACCCTGAAGGGGTCCACTCCTAACGTCCCACGTGTGGGGAAGTACTTGGTGCCGGTACTCCTCTACGCGGACGACACGGTACTGCTTGCCCGTACTGGGGTAGGGCTGCAGAAACTCTTGGATGATTTTGGGGTATTTATGTCCTCCTTGCACATGCAGGTAAATAACAAAAAATCGCATGTCATGGTTGCAGGAAAACGTTCCAAAAATGTAAAGTTTGGAAAGTTTCTTTGCAATGTTGAAGAAATCTCCAGAGTCCCGGTTTTCACCTACCTGGGCGTCCTTTTTGACGAAAGGGGCACCTGGAGACCACAACTAAATGCTAAAGGCCTAGCTGTCACCAGAAGTAATTCTGCTCTATTGAGCTTTGCTAAACACTTGGGCTCACGTCCAATAGAAGCACTGTTGGCAGTTTACAAATCAAAAAGCCTATCAAAAGCTAGGTATGGTGCCTCCATATGGGGCTATCTGCCACAAGATAAAGTCCAGGTGGCAGAAAATAAGTTTCTTAGATCTCTTTTAGTGGTCCCCCAATCAACCCCAGTATTATCAGTCCATACCGACTACATCAGTGATCAACTACAGCTGGCACCTTTGACCTGCTGGGCCAAGACCTGGTTGAATCCCGACATCAGTCTAAACCATTCTATCCTCAAAGACTGTATGGCGCTGGATAAGGTCAATAAAATTCCATAGTTGGCCTACATTAAAAACGCCTTTCTTAAATTGGGGAGGCCAGAACTATATCTTGCCCCGAGCACCATCAAGAAGGGTGATGTATTGTGGATCAAGAATAATTTTATAGAACGTGTGATGATAGAACAGGAGGAATTAGAGGTCCAAAAATCGGGGTCAGGGCTAACTACATACTTCAGACCACCCCTAAACTGAAACCCTATTTGACCATTGTGACTCGACCTTACCATCGTAATCTCCTTGTGAGATTTATACTTAACATCATCCAGTATTCCTTGGGGAATTACCCAGTATTGGGTACAACTGATACATCTATCCCCTATAGCTGTGATAATTTCTCTGAACAGACACTGATGCACTTTATTATGTTTTGCGGCCATTATGATGAATGTAGGAGATTGTTTTTAATACCTATCTTGAGAGAAGCAGGGTTTACACAAGTTTGTCCCGCCCTACGCTACTTACAACTCCTGAGTAGCATCAGAGTAATATTTGGGGTCGCAAGTTTTTTGGTTGCTGCTATGCGTGTTAAGTCTAGAAAACTGAAATCAAACAGTCCCTGAAATGTTGTTAACAATTATCACTTGCTAGTCTCACTATGAAATGCTCTATTTTAATGTAAATACATGAATTGTTTTTATAAGAAATGTTTTTTAATACATGAACTGTTGATTTTATATGTGATGTAATTGCTTTTATGATTTTAACTAATTGAATAAAGCTTGTATTGACTTGACTTGACACCAAATACACCTATCTTTTAATTCAAGTACCAAATTCTGTCAAACTATAATGACACAATAATTTGGGAATTCTTTAGCCCAAGACACAACTTCACATGTGTGTGTTTCCAATAATGTCATTAACAGGTCTCACTGAATGGTTGGCTCTAAAGCTGGAAAAGTCAGATTATTGCCTATATTCTTTCTGTATTTATTTTCTAATTAGTTTACTGCATGTCAATATTTTGGCATCCATCCAATGTACACCAATTCTACAATCCGATTATTGTAATGAATTAAGTATTTCAGATATTATGCAACAAAAAATAAATATATTAACCATGTGTTAAATAGGAATATTACAAACTACATTTCAATAATTAGGAATTCCTGTTAAGAATCATGATGAAATCCACCATTTTTTTCTGCAGCAACTTCATATAAAGAAATGCTAATAAATCAGATTAACATGAAACAGGTATTCCGTCCGAAACAGCAAGGATTCCTGTATCAGTATCATTAAACACATACAATAAACATCATGGAATTTAGAGGCGGCATACCAAAGTACAAATTACAATGCGACCACCACCGAGGCCGTCGCTTTGCTCATATTTTGCCTTGTTGTGGCTCAGGCTGCCTGCGGCACCTGCCGCAATGCAAAAAAAGGGACAATTTACATATCCCTGCACTACCTTGCAGGCACAATTGCAGGCCACCATTGGTGTTTCCCAGGTACCGTGTCTGGGGGCAAGGGGGTAAGGAGGGCCCACTACAGCCCTCAATGTCCCTTTCCACCTGCCTGTTCATGGCAGGTTGACCACCAGGAACAGGCTGGTGGAAAGGGACATTTCTAATCCCTACGGCGGTGCCTGGTTGGCACTGCCACTATTGTAGGAATTACAAGCCCCTCTGCCCCACCCTGTGGGCTCAAGGAACACATCGGATGTGTGGCAGTTGGTCTTTTTGACCGCCACATGTCCGCCTGCCGTCATAATATAGCAGGCAGTAAAGTCAGTTACGATGGCAGGGAGACCGCAAATGACACCCTGTTGTTGGCGGTCTCGCCACCATCATAATTGGACCCTAAGTTTTGTGATCTACACAAGGTGACTTCAAAATTATGAAAGGATTGAAGGGGAGTAATGTTACCGCACTATTACAATTATATCACACTGTGCCTTGCCAAACGATGCTCTAGGACCAATTTGATGCACCCTTCTTTATTATGAACTGTGGGGCATATTTATGAAATCTGATGCAACACTGTATTGCAGCAGCATTGTGTCAGAAAATGTTGTTCTGTGTTGCAACAGTTCCTTGCAACATGGTTGCGTTGTATTTATAAAATCTTTAATCATAATGCAACTGCTACCTGCATGATGCTAAACTGATTTGCTTGTTGTAAAGTAACTTTATGTGTCACAAATCAGCTTTGCATCATGAAAGAGTGTGTTGCATGGCAGGAAGCATAAAAAATTGTTAATTTGAATGTATAACACTTCTGAACAAGAAGAACAGGAAACAATGGATGGCAAGAGTATCAATATGACCAGACAGCAGCGCAGTGGAAGAGGGAGGCCAATTTCAGTGAAGAGCAAAATCAAATATTAATATCTGAGGGTACAGACAATGAACACCTTCTCTGTGTAACCACCTAATTGCTGTTAGGGCAGAAGGAAGCCATAAGGCGGTCCATAGTTGATACAATCAACAGTGTAGGTAAAAGAAAAAGGACAGTGCTGTACTGCAAGAAGATTTGATATGACTACAAGTGCAAGACCAAAGGGAAACTGGCAAGAAGCATTAGGGCAGCCACAAGAACCGGAGGAGGGCCTGATGCCCAAGGTGAGTTGGACCTCTTGGAGGAGCAGGTGGTGTCACTCATTCGAATAGAATTGGTGGCACAAGTTCCCGGACAAAACAGTGCTGTGGTTGAAGACCAGGAAGAACTACAGGTTAAGTGAAAAAAAGGGACCAAATGGTTCAAACTGTCATGCAGCATAATGTAGCAAGATACTTTGCTGGACTGTGCTGTGTGCATGGAAAGGGCAGAAATATCTCACATATTAACTCATCCATCACACAACTGGGATCTAATTGCCCAGTCACAATTTTTCAACCCCAGCCCTGCCACATTTCACTGATCTATGTGTGATGTGTTGCCCCAGTCCAGGTTGTCCATTCAAACATGGGACTTGTAGTGCAATCTACATCAATGACCAGGATTGCAAGTGCCACAATACTAAAGAAAGAAAACTGGCCTTGGAACAACACATCATTCATGGACCTTTGCAGATATGTAAGTGTCAATGCAGGCCTCCTTGCACTATGAAGCAAGTGTGCTTCCCTTGGGTTAATGCAGCCATAAGTGGAATGTAATGTAAAGTAATGTGGTTTGCCAGACGGTTAACTTCTCACCTAAGTGTCCAGGTGTTGAGTATGTGCAAAATCTCCAAGTAGAATCATTTTTTTTCTTTTTTATTTGAGAATTGATTGACATTGTACAAAAACGTTAAATTCATTTTACAAGAGATAAATACATTGCATCCAACACTAAAAAGCATAAAATGCATAAAAAAACCTTGAAATCTTTGGAGCCTTAAGATGGAAAGACATCATATATAAATACTCGTACAAATAGACATAGAAATTATATATTGAGTGATGAGTATAAAATATGTAATACAAATTTTTATATAGTTCAGCACCATATGATTACTGCTACAGCCTAGTAGCCCTCCAAGCGGCCTCAGGTGCTCAGACCTTTAGACCCATTTCCCTTACTCTTTTGCACTGGAGCTCATAAAGGGCAGCCTCTAGATTATGTATACCTAGGAGTCTGGTCAGCCACATCTGGAAAGATGGTGACACAGTATCTTTCCAAGCGGCTGAGATAAGAATAGGAAGCACTGCTACTGAAATAAAAATCATCCCCTCCGTCTCAGCTTTTAGAGCAAGCTTACCTTCGTAGCCTAAAATCATCAGTGTTGGGGATAGGTTTATCTTGATATCTAGCAACCCCTCCCAGAATGCCTCAATCTCCTTTTTAATCATTTTGAGTTTTTCACACTGATAGAACATGTGTATGAGATCCGCCAGGCCCTCCAAACATCTGGGACATCTATTATCCTCCCTCTTCCCCATTCAAATAACTTAGAGGGTGTATAATATAGGTTAAAAAGCGTTTTAAAATGTTGCGCTTTTAGGTTAAAGGAGCGTAAGGATCTTTTATCCAGCTGCAGTGCTCTATACAGATCGACATCGGAGTCTTCCAGTTTTGAAGCTTATGAGGTCTCCGTTCTTTTCATATCATCCTGAATTTCCTCTGTTAATGTTCTATATATGCCTTTAATTCTATGACCTCCTCCCATCAAATAATCCAGTATACTGGACTGTTTGCATAGAGTGATACGGGGCCTCTTAGATTTGATTGTATGTGTAACTTGAGTATACTTAAAATCTTGATTACCAAGCAGGGGATATCTCTGTTGGAGATCTTCAAAGGGTCTAATCTCTTCCCTGTCCATAATATCCCCCAATTGTAAGAATGCCCTGTCGCTCCCAGTGTTTCCACATCCCATCGCTACATAGATTAGGGAACAGCCCTGAATTCCAGAGGGGGGTATGGTGATTAAATTTAGGAATTCCCAAACATTTCTGTACTGCCAGCCAGACCCCCCATATACTTTCTATTGTCTTATATCTCATTTTCTTATAATATCTTTTCTCTGTCCTTCTCAATAATACCCCATTTGCCTCCCTACCTAGTATCAATTCATAGATTGAAGGAGAGTTATCATTCCCACATGAAGTATTTGGTTCCTTAACCGCAGGATCAAAAAGAATAGCCATGTGGGTTAATAAACAGGACCAGTGATAATACCTTATGTTGGGTATCCCCAAACCTCCTCTTTCCTGCGGCAATAACATGAATTTTAAAGATCTCGTAACCTTTCCATATTGCCATAGGAAATTCATGAATATAGCTTCTATTGCTTTGATAATTTTTTTGTCAATTAGGAATGGAATAGCCCGGAACATATATAAGATCTTTGGGAACATAGTCACTTTAAGGAAGTTAGCACACCCTACTATTGACAGGTGTAATGTGTCCATCCTTTTCAGATCTACCTCCATTGATTTCATTATAGGGTAAAGTTATCTCTGATAATGTAATCTGGTTGAGCATTAATGGTTACCCCTAGGTACACCGCTGAGTCGACGAACCTCAAATCCGATTTGGCTATGGTCCGGGAGCAGAGTACTTGGGTCTTTTCTTCATTTAAACAATGTGAATGTGTGCCAAATGTCTTGGTGATATCAACCAAGACCCGCAGAGCCGCATCCGGTTCTACAGAGATAACTGCCAAATCATCGGCATATGGCAAGATTTTGGCTTCGAAGCCCTTTGTGATTACTGGTTTTATTAAAGGGTTGTCCATTATCCGCTGTATTAGGGGGTCTATATAAAGCGCAAACAAGATGGGTGAGCAGGGACACCCCTGCCATGTCCCTCTTGTTATATATATTTTATCTGAGCTTCACCCATCATTTGAATCTTGGCAACTGGATCTAAATACATTGCTTGGATAGCCTTCTGAATTCTTGGGCAAAAACCCCCTTGCCTCCATCACTCTCCACAAATAATCCCACCTAACACGATCGAAAGCTTTCTCCTCATCGAGGAGGATCATTGCCATCCCCCCTCCCCGGCAGCATGAATATCAAACAAAGTGATTGCTCGTCTTATATGATCCGTGGTGCCTCGGCCCAGAGTGAAACCTTGCTGCCAGGGAGAGACCAGACTCCCAATGATACTCCCCAACGGGAATGCCAAGATTTTTGCATAGATTTTATTATCCGTATTAATAAGGGACATAGGTCTATAGGAACCCGGGTTTTCTTAAGGCTTCCCCTTTACATGGAACACCACTATATTAGTATTACACCATGACTCCGGTATTTTGCCTGTATTAAAAATCCCGTTAAATAAATCAAAGAGCAATGGGGTTGTTTCCTCTGATGCCTTTTTATATACTTCCAGAGGTATGCCGTCGGGGCCCGCCGCCTTACCTAATGCTAGACCTTGTATGGCTCCCACTAGCTCATCCAGAGTGATCTCCTTTTCCAGGGTTTCCCTGCCCTCTTGATCCAATTTAACCCCTGACTCCCCCCACTCCCCTGTTGGTATCTCTGCGGTTAATTCCTTGTGATAAAGTGTTTGATAGTACCTTTTAAACATATTCAGAATTTCCAGAGGTTCGTCATAACCCTGGCCCTGTTCTACAATACGGGTTGCCACATTTTTGGAGGCAGTCTGTCTGATACGGAGTGAAAGCGCCCTACCAGCCTGTTCCCCTGTTTCGTAGAGCCTGCCTCTCTGCGCTTGATATTCGAAGGCTGCTTTCTTTGCCATTTGTTTATGGATCTCCGCTTTAATAGAGCTTACTCTTGCTTGACTCTCTGCCCCCTCTCTACCCTGCGATATATCTTTCCCATGTTGTTCCTCCGCTTCTATCAGTTTATTTACTAATTCCTCCCTCTCTAAGCGGGTCTTTTTCCAGGTTTGGGCAGCATAGCTAATGGTTTCACCCCTAAATGCTGCTTTATAGGTGTTCCAGATGGTATTTCTTGATGCACTAAACCTATTTGCATCGAAAAAAAACCCTGAGACCAGATATTAATATTCTGCTTATAGGCATTGTCTGCTATTAACTTTCTATCAAAAGTCCAGGGTCTACGCTTCTTAGCGGGCCTAGGGGAGTCCAGAAATAGGATCAGAGGGTTGTGATCTGAAAATATCTTTGGCAGTTTCCGAATCTTAACCCTGCTAAGCTCTGTAGATGAGATCATAAAGTATTCCAGTTTGGCATACTTCTGGAATCGACAACCCCTCCTCCCCCTCTGCCACTGAACCCCCTGAGCCCTGCACCCTCCTTCGTGAAGAGCTCAGTCTGACACGTGATGGTTTACAGTAACAGCAGTAAGGACTCCTTTAAAGAATACTTCAGAAACTTATTACCGCTTATGACATTCTATTTCCAGCTGCCAACAGAACTTTCACCCACCTTGCTATGCTTAAAATGTACTGATAGAGTGGACACAATAATTAACTAGCTACCCAAAGAGACCAGATATTCCTACACTTTTACTTCAGACGCGAGATATTGAGTCCTCCATTCATTAATTATCTTCAATTGTGCTGGGTTTATTAGGTAGGCCTGCATTTTCTTCTCCTAAAAAGGCTTAATCATTTGCCTCAGCCTCCAGCATCTCTTGACAGTCGTGTGACAATAGTCTGGGTGGACAAAGAATGACACCCCTTCGCTGGACCTCTTTGCGTCTGGTCTTGCTTTTTCTGCAATGGTCTGCCTCAGAACAAAGTTACCCAGGAAGATTGGACATGTGTTCTTCCCTCGTGTTTCGGTGTATTTTAAAGGGAGTATGGTGCGCCCTCTGGATTTCTCTAGGCCAGTTCCAAGTGGATAGCTCAGGAAATGCCAGCTCAAAGAGCTTGATAACATAAGCTCTAACATACGACCCTTCTGCCCCCTTGGGTATTCCCAGGACCCTAAGATTGTTCCTCCTGAGCCTATTCTCCATGTCCTCGAGCTTCCACCGGGAGCGACTGTATTTTCTGTGATATTTTGCCTTCTTCAGCCACCGCCCTGTCGTTCCCAGCCTTCTTTTTTAACATTGCTGCCTTTGCGCCTGTATTCATTTTCAGAGCCATAGCCCCCCTCGCCGTTTCACGTTCCGCCGGCACCATGAGCTTCGCGTGCTCTGCTTCTCGCCGCTCACTCTGAGCTCCGCTCTGAGCTCCGCTCCGCTCCCTTCCCAGCCTTCTCTGACCGCTCCGCTCTCCAGCCCTCGCGAAGAACCAGCGGCAGGGAGAGAGGACAGCCCAGGCCAGCGCCGCTACTTGCTTCAACTGTCTCACCGGTCCTCGCCAGAACACCCGACAGGTAAGGGCTGAAATCATCTGGGCTTAGCTAATCCATGCATATTTTCAATAGAAATGTCCAGCTGCATAGCAAGGTTTCTTTAGGGCTCAGGCCATACCCTCACTGCTCTGCTGTAAACAGCCACCACTACGCGGCTGCCATCTTGCTTCCAGCGGACCCCATCGAATCTCCAAGTAGAATCATGTGAAGAGACAGATGTACATCCACTAGCACTAAACTCTATTGCAGGCAGCTGTCATGATTCACTGAGTGAGCTTTTTATAGGTGTGGTCTGCCGTGTAAGAGACCACCCTACCTTCTGTCTTGCTCAAATGGGTTTTGGGGTGAGGGTTTATGCAAGTGATGCACAGCAGAGGTCCATGATTGTTTTTTGGAAGCATAGATGTTGTGTGAGCTAGTTGGGCCCCTAGATGGTTTTAGGGCCTTGTAGGTGTGGCTGAGCATATTGAACTAGCAATGTGTCTGAACGGGGAGCCATTATGTCTCAAGGGGGTGGCGCATGATGGGTGCGCAGCACAGTAATCTGAGTAATAGTCAGGCACTGCTGTGTTTCATAGTTTGCCACTTGTGTAGCAGATGTGCAGTGATGCCTTGGTAGAGGAAATTGGTGTAATGCAGTCTATGTGAGATGAGTGCCTGGGTGATTGTCCCCCAGGTGTCAGAAAAAAGCCATGAGAAGAAAAGTCTGACTATGCAAGATATGTGAAAGCAGGTGGAGGTGAAATAGTGAATTGTGTAGTGTCAGGGTAAGGTAGGTGTTCAGGATGATGGACAGGTTTCTGGGATGGTTGGACGGTGAGGTGTTTTGGCCTAGTCATGTGGGCAACCAGGGTAGGTACATGTTGCAGAAGATCCTCACTACTATATTGTGAGGGACAGTATGAGCCATCACTCTCACATACAGGTAGGCATGTTGGTCAATTGTACCATGTAAAAATTTAGATATTGTTGGTGTCTCCTGAGCGTCAATGTATGATCTGGGTGTCATCAATGTGTGAGATTAGGTAGACTCACTGGGTCTGAATGATGATTGCCAGAGGAGTCATGCACAAGTACAAGTGAGTGGGGATGAGTAAAGAGACGTTACTCTGCATTCGAGCATCTTGGGTACTGTGGACATGGAGTGAGCTAGAGTTGTTGCATATTTCCAAGTGTGATGGTGGCTATCCCCTTCAACAATGGTTCTCCGGAGCATATTTACACTCCCCTATTGCCATCACAACATCACTTTCACTGACCTGGGGGGAAGACTGCTAGCTAACCCTACCTTTTTGTCTTTTTGGGTGTTCAGACAAAATAACGAGATATGACAATATCGTCAAAAAAGAATTTCGTTATCATTTCATTTTTTAATTATTGTTATGCATTTTAGTACATATTTAAATGTCTATGGTGTAATACTTTTGAATATTTATTGTTTATGTTTTATGATATAGTTGTTAACTTTTTAGTAGTTATTAAATATAATGTAATTAATGTTTATGATTTTTAGTAGTACTGCAGGTTGTGAGTGTGCAAGCACTTCTTTTTTATTACATGTGAGGGTTCAGGGGTTTATAGAGTGCAGGATGGGAATCAATTTCATTTGTATTAATTAATAATTTGTTTTTAATTAATAATAATATTTAATTGATAATAATTACGTTAATAGTGTAAATAATTTTTTTCAATTTAAGCGATTGGTTTCAGGGTTTATCGAGGTTTGAGGTGGGAAGTAAATTAATTTTAAGTCATTAATATTTATTTTTTATTTATTAATAACTATTTAATTGATAATTAATTTTGCTAAATGTGTAATTACATTTTTTTGTTTTTTAATTAGGTGTTGGCTGTGGGTTTTGTAAGGGTATATGGTGGGAGGAACATTAATTTTAATTGGGTAACAATTCATTTTGTAATTGATATTTACTATTTCTCATTACATTTTTTAGGTGTGTAATTTTTTCTTGTACATTTTTAGAAGTGTGTTGTATGTTTTTAATTAATAATTATTTTTTTAATAATGATAATTTGTTTGCTGTTAAATATTTATGTTGATAGTGTGAATATTAAGTTTTAGGTGCAGGTTGTGAGTTTTGTAGGGGTACATGGTGGGAAGCAACTAAAGTAAAACTAAGTAAGAAATATTTTTCTGTTAAAATAAATAAAAATATTTATATACCCCAAAATATGTTTGTATTTTAATCATAATAATAGTAGTTATGTATTATATGCATTTAACATTATAATATGTATTTATTTTATTGAAATATATTTGTATTTTTTAACATATTTCTAGTTTTTATTTGTTGACAACAATTTTTACATTATTTTATTGTGTGGAAGGGTATTTCTTTGTTTCTAAGGCTCATCTGATTGCAGTGGGAATAGTAAATTGTACCCCTCCGCAATCCAAAACTTTCCCTACTGTTGACCTAACTATAGTGAGAATATTAAATTTGAAAATGTAGTAGTTTAGTTTATATTGTTGACATTTATATTAATATGCTTTTGTTTTTTGTTACTTAAAATTATATTATTAATACGTTTTTACTGGTTGTAATTTTTTAACTTTTACTAATTTGAATTTTTTTACGTGTTTCATTTTTTATTTGTAGTTAAAATGACGTGTTTAAAAAAAACTTATGTTACTGGATACATGTTTATATATTTATTTTTCAAATTACATTGGAAACAGTTTTACATTGCAATGTAACTTAAAGATAATATTTTAATAATATTAAATTAGATATATGTAATATATATATATTTGTTTTTTTAATTTCAGAAAATAATAATTGTATTTTTTTTTAATTACATAGGGCCAGATGTAGGAAGCCTAATACCGGTTGGTAAAGGCCGAAATTCCCGAATTTCGGCCGTTACTGCACGGTATTAGGCATTTGAGATGTAGGGGCCTAATTTAAGGATTCGGTAATTTACCGAAACGATAATTTAAGGAATCAGTAAATTACCGAAATCTTAAATACCGATTCAGTAAATTACCCAATCCTTTATGTAGGAAGCACTCAAGTGAGTGCTTTTCACTTGTAAGGATTCATTATTTACCACCAACTACAAGTTGGTGGTAAATAACAAAAACCGTTAAAAAAGAAATTTTGTGCTTTTTAACAGTGCCATGTGGCAGACATACATGCCCTTAGGGCATGTATGTGTGCCACATGTGCACTCATGCACTATTCAGGGGTGCAACAGGGTGTCAATGTGATACCCTGCCACCCTTGAATGTGTTTCCCATTTTACCAAACCGGTATTTACCGATTCGGTAATTCCCATTCATTCCTATGGGCCTAGAGGCCGATAGGGATGAATGGGAAATACCGATTCGGTAAAAAATACCGAAAGGATACTTACATCCCATTTACCGATTCTAAAATACCGAATCGGTAAAATTCGGTATTTTAGAATTGGTAAATCTAGATTACCTACCTCTGGCCCTAATTATTTTATTTTTATTAGTATTATTATCTAATTTAATTAATATTTACTATTTAAATTTATAAATTTAAAAATTGATATTTTAGACAACTATATTAACCGCATCCGTGCGGCGCGAATTCCCCGCCCATGCTGACTCCGCCTTGCGCGGGCGGAGTCATGACGGACCGGTTCCGTCATCAGCACAGCTCAGCCGATGCTGATGACGGAACCGTTCTGTCATCAGCATCGAAGGGTTTAATGAAAACTATGTTTTTTTTCTCAATATTATCGTTATTTACATTTTAAGTATAGGAAGTCGATATTTTTCACCTCAATATTTTTGACTCAATATTTTTGTATGTAGATATTTTGGTAGTTAATAGTTTTTCAGTGAACTATCTTCTTGGGGTCCCACTCTGCGTGAGAGGGTGCAAAATCCCAGGGGGAAGCTGGGGGAGGAACAGACCCTAGGCTGGGAGACCAGTTGCAGTATAGCTCCCCTGAACTAATAGGAGAACTGTTCAGTACACTTGCCACAGGTGTCCTGACATTTATTGACTCCGGGGGTACCTCTCCACAGTGGAGGGTGCTGAACACCAGTGGGGAGGACACGGTGTAAGACATCCCATCCACAGGATGTACCCCATCTAGCAGCACAATCCCACCTGTGGACTCCGAGGATCCCCAAGTTGATTTTCAGCGGTGATTGGTAGAAGTCCAGCAGCAAACAGCTGATGGGGTACGGACAGGGATGGAGACTTTAGCTAGCCATCTCCCTAGAAGGAGTCCGTAGGGAACAGAGCTCTAATAAGGATATGACAAATGCTATTACCTGGGACTGATTGGCCCATAACTGACAACCCTTGTGTCATGATGCAGAGGAAGCAACATCAGCCATCTACAGCTGACACGAGTGAAGATGCGATGCAGCTGGGGGCTATCCGTAACATCATGAAATCCATGGACCGCAAGTTGGACTCCTACATTACAACAATGGATACCCTCACTCGCAACATTGTTGCTATGTTGGCAACCCACCAAACTCTTGTCAGCAATTTGATGGCTGCTCTACTGGCACAGGCAAATGCTGGTGGGGACAGGCAGCCACAATGTCTACCTTTCGTGTGTGTGCCTCAGATGCCTCCCATACAAACACTACCAACTGTAGGTAAGGCACAACATCCATCAAATGAAGATGATGTGTTTTTTTTGTCAGTGAACTGCCAGATACAATTTGTCAGTGCCTCCTGGCCAGTTTCCTAGTTGTCCTGTGTTTAACATTATGCCACAAATATATATTTTTTAGATTTTTTTAATACACACATTTGAATCCCCACCCACTTGAAAAACTAACATTATAAACATAGACTTAAAAACTACTACCTACTAAATATGTATCATTTAACACTTACATTCACTATACCTATGCTAAACCCTAACTAATATTATAGTAAACAACTATATTAAATGAAACTACTAATAAAATGGGGAAACTCAATCGCAAGAGGGAGAGTTTCAGAGTTTCAGATTTAACCAGCAATCTGTTCCATGGACTCCTGGATAGTGAGAAAGATTTCCCTAATGCTGGCCAGCTCCCTTTGAATGCCCGCCTCCTCATTTGTCACACCATCTCATAATGCAATGTTGATGTTCTCCCGTGGCTGAGCATCCAGTAGAGTAGAGGTTCCCACTGTGGCCTGTGTGGTGGCAAGTGGCACTTGTGCCACACATGATGCCTGCTGGTGGATGGCACCTTCCACCTGGAGGCCTTTGTGACCTTCCTGACATGCCTGTATCTGTTGCATCTGGCTTCAAATGTTTTTGCCATGTCTGGTGTCATGTTATCTAAGGAGAAAAAGGAACACATATTGTAGGATCTTGTGTATTATAGAGTGTGGGACCGTTATGTTCCCTAACGGACTTATAAATCCTGTGATGTAGGTGTTTGGATGTGGTTAACAGTTACACTCTAGCGAATAAAGATGTGTAAAACCAAGCTCCATGTGTGGTATGATTCATTTACATGCCACAGGTCTGGGGAGGGCACTACACATATTACATCAAGTTGCAAATGTACATGATGTTACATAAGTGTAAGTCCAAACAAACACCAAACACTGAGATAAAGATATATACAACACACCATCAGTAGAAAAACATCACCTAATACAACATGTGAAACTGACTCCGTGTAGTTTAGGTCAGTGTAGGTATAAAATATTTAAAGTCAGTCACAATATGCTAACAATCATATCACTAATAACAGTGGCTGTCAATTCTGAATATGTGTTCTATAGGTAATTTTAGACATAGTCCAAATATGTACCCTTTTGAGTTTGGTTTAGCATCATTCAGGAGGGGGAAAAGTTTGGTCACAAACATATGTGACTAGTGATAAAGGAAGCAAGAACAGATAGCATGCTACTGCATTGCATTACCCATCTGGAGTTACACAAGGCAGCACACATTGCTGACTTGACTTACACTGCATCAGGGAGCCACTATATAGATCGAGGGTGGGTGGCTCCTTCCTGCAAGACTTCGATGTTAAACACTTTCTCAAGTTTGTCTCAAGCAGATATATAGAAATCTGACACAGAGCATCTGGCATACAGTTGAAAAAATACCATGATTACCTTTATGTATAAAATCAAGTATAGGAGAGGTGTTACCCTTAAAAACAAACTTTGTCCCATTTTTTCCTTTTCCTTTAGCTTCATCTTTGTTTATAATGTTTAAAAAAATCTGCATGTCTTGCAACTAGTATAACGTAGATGTAAATATGGAAAATATATATGTATTGTATCCTCTGTGTGTTACAATGAAATCTGAATCCTGAGAATTGATGATGAATTAAAAAATATTTTTAAAAAAAACTTCGTCCCAGCTATATTACCACTCAAATTAGATCGGAGACGTTGTTACCGGATAAGCCAAATGGATTTTATACTTGTTGTTCCTGTAATATCTGTAAATTTGGGGCTAATAAGGCCAAAAACTTCTGTCATAATGGATCACCATCATATCCAATTAGGCAATTCATTAACTGTAATCCATCTTATGTCGTGTATGTCATTGGATGCCCCTGTGATATGATATATGTCAGAAGAACAAAGAGGCAACTCAAACTCCGAATACAAGAACATAGGAGGGCCATATTAATTGGGGATAGTAAATACCCCTTGGCCGAAAACTTTGTTAAATTTCATCAAGATAACAGCAATTTTTGGCTCTATGGTATTGACCATGTGGTACTCAATAAAAGGTTGGAAAAAGAGAACTCTCCCTGAGACAGAATGAGGCAAGATGGATTTGCAATTTGAGGGCAATCACACATGGTCATAATACTGATGACGAGATGCATTTTCTCCTAAAGAATTAATATATCTCTCTCTTGGATTCTGTCTATCTGAATTGTAATTGAATGGATAGTATCTAAAGATGTTGTCTTGGTTAAAGTTTTTTTTTAAACGCTTGCTTAAACTGCTGATGCTTCTCTGAGTTGTCTTATTACATGTTATGAAAATAACTCTTGCTTTGATTGCTGATGCTTCTCTGAGGATCATGATAGCCGAGCTGTATTCTGATTATAGGCTATTCTTGTTTGGACTCCATTGGGCTTGGTGTGGCCAGAGATAGGGATTGACATCTCTCTGATATCCTTACAGACTGTGTGTCTGTTCTAGATTGTTGTGTGGATTTGATATAAATAATGCTGTGCAAGCATTATGCACCTTATAGGTTGGAGGAACAGAACTGACTGCCAGTATCTTGCTTTCAATATGTCATACAAATTATTCTCTAATAATTGTGGATAAATCTAATATGGACTTTGTTTTCAACACATTTGTTATTTGGTACTTTTTTGTTTCCTGTATTTATTTCTCCTTTTGGTTATTTTTTGCCATAATTTTGCTACAATTTTTGGGGTATTATCCCTGTTTACCAACGCTTTGCCCCTAATTTTATACCTTTTTTTTGTTTCAATGACTCGCTCTAGTGTTTATCCCGGCTTAATTGTGGAGACGTAACTGACAATTTTTAATACCGGAAGCCGGCATTTTATGGGGAGTGCGCATTTTAGCCTTTCCATACCTAAACGTGGTCACGTAATTGTGGTCATTTCCAATGATTAACCCTATTCATACACCTCTTTGGTTTTTGTGACTCACTTTAGCGATTTTCCGGCATAATTGTGGAGACGTAATTGACTATCTCCAATGCCGGAACCGGGTATTCTATGGAAAGGGTGCTTTCTAGCCTTTCCCGACATATACAAGGTCATTCATTCATGGTCATTTCCAATGTCTGAAGTTGTCACATTAGTTGATGGGCGTGTTGTACTTCTTAGCTTTATCCTCTCGGCTTCGTTCTTTCAGTCAAGCCCTTACCATAATCAAACACCTTTTGTGTCTTGCTGATTTGACTGGAGGTAGCTTCACTTTCCTAGCCACACCCATACACTAATTATACAATTTTTGGTTCGGTTGATTTGCTTGGGTTTTTAGCGCAACATGACTGTGGTTACGTTGTGTTGCCACGCCCATACCAGAAACCGACACGCTATTTGAAGGGCGACGCGGGAGAATAATTCCTTTGGCAAAATTGATACTATTCTGCGGTTCTTCAGGTGAGTGCGGGGAAGGTCTCCCCTTTGCGTTTCTTTCTTTATTTTCCTTTATTTTCATAACACGCTTGTCTAGCACTCTGTGTTCAGGACTTTGACTCCAGTATAGATGGCAATTTTATTTTAAAACAAGATTCTTAAGGCCTTTGTTACGGACATACGACGGGCCTGAAATTGTGGTTTTATTTAAGTTGCACTGTTTTACTGACTTCTTGACTAGAAGTGATTTAAATCGGGTATTCCCAATTTTGGGGTACTTTTCGGTTTTTTTTACTCTCCTGTCTTGGATATGCGACAGGACCTAACGTTATTTATTTATTAAGACGTAATTCTCAACTCAATTTTAAACAGTTTGCGGGTTGGGGAGGACTTTACTTACCTTTGCCTTCTTCCTCGTTCTAGGCTGGATCGTGGCCTTGGGTTAGTTCCCTCTTCTTACTTCAGTAGTACTGCCTGGAGTTTCTATGATGACAATTGGTTTTGCAACGACTTGCGCTGGAGGGCACTGGATAGTAAGACTTACTATTCCAACACCAGTCTACATACTGTAGCGAAGGTGTTGGAATAGTAAATCTTACTATTCCTTAGGTTATAGCACCATCCAGCGCAAGTCAATGTAACAATTGCGTTTTAACGGTTGCGTTGTAACTGCATTGCGGTGTTATCACCGCAAGGTAAAGGGTGTTTCCCGTTGCAGCACGGTGCACCAAGTGCACATGTGTGAAATCAATTGCTCCAAGAACATGGGAAAAGCCGGTTATGTTGCAGAATTCTTGCTTGGTGTCCAGTTGTTGTTGCGTAATTTTAGGGGAAAGAAGATACTGGGGTGTGAGTTTGATCATTGCATCCATAAAAGAGGAGAGGAATACCGACAATGCTCCCTGTGAAATTCCTGCCAATCTGGCTGTTGCGATTTGGAAGGAATATTATCAGATCTTGCAGTTGGTGGCTTGGGACTTGGCACCATATTTTCCAGAAATTCTCTGATGGACTCTCCCTTGAGTCTGTAGAACTTGATGACCTCCTCCTCCATGAGGTCAATGAGGAATAAGCACGGCCAGAAACAATCCCTCCTTCTTTGCTGCCTCACTAGTGGTGGTGGCGGTGGTATTAGTGGTGGGGGCATCTCCTAGCTCTCCGAGTTGCATTATGATGATCTCCATGGCGTAATTGAACTTGTATTTTTATCGTTCCTCTTCATATACCACAGCTACTGAGTCATTTCCTACGTATGGTTTGCTGTTGCGTGGCAATTTTGGTGCATTTCTACCTCTGAGTTGCGCTTCCACATGACGTGTGATGCAGTGCTACAGCCATACATACCACCGCATTACAGTTGCATCAGAGTTTACAGGGGAATACTTACATTTCATATATTAAATATTGTGTGACGCAGCTGCTTTCAGCGCAGCTTTTTCCCGATGCAACCCTTACAAAATGACAATTTTTTTCAAATGTGTCATTTTATAAATATAACTTACTGCTTGTGCTGCCATTGCATCATAATTCATGGTGCAACGCCGGTACAAGCCTCTCATAAATATGCACCTAACAGCATGTAAGGGGTGTCACCTTGTGAACAGAATCAAGGCATTCCCTACGAGTAATGCATGTATTTTAAACCTTGCCTAAGCGAAGTAAGCTACATTAAATCTAGCTGCTCTGAAAAATAAATATAGAAAGGGCACTTTTAACACACTAGCACTCATCCCACAAAACTCCTTGCTATTTGACCAGTAGTCTGAAAACCTTTACAACACTGTAAAAACACATGGCTTGCTTTCAGTTACTTCTGGGAAGCAAATTAATTTTTTAACGCAATTTCCCGTTTTGTGTGTGCTGGTAGGTAGAGTTCTGCGCCATCTGCAGCTAAATATCCTCAGATGGTTTCAGCACGCTTGTTTTCATGGTCTCTTCCTCTGTTGTCTTTAATTAATCTCTTAACTGAGAGCTAGCTTTATAGTGTGCATGTCTCCCAAAGGTACAATTACACCCAGACAAACACTGACTGACAATATTGTCAGAAGATTGATTAAGACATATTGCACTGTGGAAACATATTTCCCACTGCTCATTTCAAATCTGTTTGGCTGTCCCCAAGAAGCTATTTCGTTGTGCGAAATGTTTCAGGTCAACATCAAAATATCGTGCTTGCAAAAACGGAGGTAAACAATTTCTAAGAAGAATGCATGTGATGACAAGGCAGGCCAAAATGTTCATACGAATTTATTTTTGTTGCATGTAAAGTCTGACCTTTTATTAAAAAGTATTGCACAGTAGCATTTAGTGTACAGTTGTTTACTGTAATATTAGCACGGTGTATTCTAAATGCTAGGCATAACAAGGTGGCACTTCACCGCGCTGCGGTTTGTGAGCGCTTGAAATTTTAACTGCTATTTGCAGACGCATTTAGCGCGTCTTTGCTTCGTTTTTGTTTAATTTGTTTGTGGTGGCATTTTTAATTGTGCGCTGCTTGGGCTCTCCCCCCCCTCTTACTTGCACTTAATTTTGGAATCTCCACCACCGTTTTCGGTGGGTCCGGGTCCTGTGGGTGGGTTGGATCCTGATCGGCGACCAGCGCCATCTTTGTTTGGGACTAGGCTGTTTTTCGGCGGGCGCCATCTTGGAGCGTCCACGCGCTCCTCCCTCCATTTTCGGCGCCTACTTAAGGCATTCTTAGGCATCTGCCGGCCTGACAAGGTGGCACTTCACCGCGCTGCGGTTTGTGAGCGCTTGAAATTTTAACTGCTATTTGCAGACGCATTTAGCGCGTCTTTGCTTCGTTTTTGTTTAATTTGTTTGTGGTGGCATTTTTAATTGTGCGCTGCTTGGGCTCTCCCCCCCCTCTTACTTGCACTTAATTTTGGAATCTCCACCACCGTTTTCGGTGGGTCCGGGTCCTGTGGGTGGGTTGGATCCTGATCGGCGACCAGCGCCATCTTTGTTTGGGACTAGGCTGTTTTTCGGCGGGCGCCATCTTGGAGCGTCCACGCGCTCCTCCCTCCATTTTCGGCGCCTACTTAAAGTCGCTCTCTCCCGCGCAGCGGGAACGCGCAGCTGGGACGCCGTCGCATGCCGGAGTCGTGCCAGAGTCCTGCCCGTCTGCGCCCGTCCGCGACAGGACGCGCTGGACGTGGCTGGACCCTGGCCCCCTTCCTGGTCGGTCTATTCTGCACCATGCGGTGCTACACCAGAGATAGTCTGGTTGCCATTGAGAGGTCGCGACCACCCTGCCTTACACCTAGGGTGGATCCCTTAAGCGGCCCCTTATCGTGTGGCTGCGGATGCTTTGCGCTGTCTGCCCCTGTAAGCAGGAGCTGCAGGGAAACACTTCGAGTGCCTATAAGCCCGGTGCCAGGTATTAGCATCTGGAATCTTAATGCTAGGTCGCTTGTCAAGCACCATCTCGACATCAATGATCTGCTAGGCAGGGAGTTGCCTGACCTATTTTGTGTAACAGAGACCTGGCTGCAAGATGCTGATACGGCCATTGTCAATCTGGCCTTCCCGCCGGAATACTCGGTATTCACCTTGAACAGGACCTCAAGAGGCGGGGGTATTGCTCTTGCTGTCAAGTCCTGTTACCCTACCACATGGCATGGGCAAAAGATCTCGGGGTGCGAAAGCGCTCTGTTTAAGGTTGCCATCTCATCTAACTTCACCCTGTCGGGACTGGTAGTTTATCGGCCCCCAGGGAGTGAAGTAACATTCAGAGCAGCGTTACCCGAGGCTGTTAGCAATCTGGCTACGGGGTGCTCCAATTTCACCATCATTGGAGACCTAAATCTGCACTTTAACAACTCCAGCAGTCCCTCAGTTGCCAGCTTCCTGGCCGACCTTGAAGCGTTACAGCTTACTCAGTTGGTGACGCAGCCCACACATTCAGGGGGTCACACCCTTGACCCGTTTTTTACCAATCTGACGGAAGTATGTGTCACCAGCTACACACCTCTGGCGTGGACTGATCATTATTTGATACAGTTCCACTGCCCTATCGTGGCTAGTCCATCTAAGCCAATGGTGTGTTCTGTTCCAAAAAGACGCTGGAACAAACTTAAGCTAGATGAGTTCTTCCATCTCTTATCAGCTGACCCGCTTGACGTCTCAGGTCCTCCGGATCAGATGTACGACAGGTTCACCGACTGGGTCTCCAGGGCCTTGGACACCCTCATCCCCTTGGTGACCCGCAGAACTGGTTTAGGTAAGGCCAGCCCTTGGTACGATGACTCTCTGCGAGCCCTGAAGGTGTCTTGCAGGCGCGCAGAGCGGGCTTGGCGCAAAGCCTACTCCAGCTCTAAGAAAGTCGTATATCAGGCTACAGTGAAGGTGTACCATCGGGCGGTGTGTAGAACCCGTGCCGCTTTTTATGCGACACAATTCAGGAACAGTTCGAACCCAGCAAAGGCTATCTTTAAGGTAATGAAAGACCTCACTGCCAAAAAGGTTGTAGCATCACATCAGAGCTCTCTGGAGCACTGTGAAAAGTTGGCAGAGTTTTTTCTAGAAAAGGTGAATGCTATTTACCGGGGCTTCCCTGTGGTCGTTCCCTCGGTGATGACATCATCTAAGCCTCCACCATCTGAGGGGCTGTGTTCTTTACCTTTGGTAAATCCTGATAGCCTAGGCACTTTGGCTTGCAAAGTGAAATCTGGGTCCCCTGAGGATCCACTTTGCCCCGAAGTGTTCAAGGACCTGGCGGTACATGACATCTCTCCGCTTTGTTCCTTGGTCAATGCGTCTTTGACTTCTGGCGTCGTTCCACTTAAGTGGAAGCGAGCCATGGTTCGACCGATCCTGAAGAAACCTAGCCTGGATGGAAGCAAGCCGGAGAGCTATCGGCCTATTTCACTCTTGCCGTGGCCGGCCAAGGTGATGGAGGCACACGTAAATGCCGCGCTCTCAGAACATCTCTGTCGAGCTGACATACTCGACGCTACGCAGAATGGGTTTAGGGCAGGTCACAGCACGGAGACGGCTCTGCTGTATATGGTGGAGCACCTCCGCTCCGTGCTTGACGCGGGACAAACGGCAGCGCTGGTGCTATTAGATCTAAGCGCTGCCTTTGACACCGTCTCGCACCCTATCCTTCTGCAGCGTTTAGAGGATGCTGGTGTTTCCGGCATAGCACTCGACTGGTTCCGGTCGTTCTTATCAAACCGGGCCTTTAGCGTGACCGTCCCACCCTTTCAGTCTAAATTCCACCCGTTGAACCTGGGCGTCCCCCAAGGCTCCTCGCTGAGTCCTACGCTGTTCAACCTGTACGTAAGGCCGCTAGCTGAGGTTGTCAAACTATGGGGTATGACCATGGTATCATATGCCGATGACACCCAGCTAGCGGTCACGATCAGCGGGGATGCGGAGGTCGACGCTCCTAGGTTTCAACAAGGACTGAGGGCGGTCGCTAGGTGGATGACGCTTAATTGTCTCCAGCTAAACGCTAGTAAGACCGAGGTGATGGTATTTGGTAGGCGACCGGAACTGTGGGGAGAGAGATGGTGGCCGGAGGAGTTGGGTTCCGCTCCCATCCCAGTCGCCGAGCTTAAAAACCTCGGGGTCTGGTTGGACCCTTCCCTTACGTTTGCATGCCACACTAAACGCACGGCTGCTTGCTGCTTCGGCATCTTGCGTGGGCTCCGTCCGGTGCTAAAGTTCTTTGATGCCCCCACCCGGCAACTCATGATCCAAGCTACCGTCATATCTAGATTGGATTATGCTAGCTCTTTGTTGGCCGGACTGAATGTAGCTGAGATAGGGCGCCTGCAGCGGATCCAGAATGCTGCTGCGAGAGCGGTGGTGGGTCTTCCTAGATTCTGTCCCACCTCCAGCACCATTCGAGCATTGCACTGGCTCCCTGTGGCGCAGCGGATTCAGTTTAAGGTCCTCTGCGTCGCCCATAAGATCTTGAAGGGGTCCCCTGCAATGATCCTCACGACACTCATGGCCAATTACATTCCGGCACGACCCTTAAGATCGTCAGATCTCGATTTGGCTGTGGTCCCGCGCTTTAAGCGAAGCAGGGCCGGTGGTCGCTCATTCCGAGTGCGGGCCGCTGCTCTGTGGAACTCCTTGCCCCCGGCAATTCGCGCCATGAGCGATGTGCTCTCTTTTCGTCGCGCCTTAAAAACATTTTTATTTCCTTAGTTTGTGTGTTCTGTGCTGTTTTATTTAGTTGTGTTGTGTAGCTGCCTTGTCTGGCGCCAAGACGCTCCTTAGCTGGAGCATTTGCGCGCCTAATAAAAACCACATAACATAACATAACATAACTGCAGCTTATCTAAATGATTCCTCCACCCGGCTGTCTAGTTATATGTCGTGCTGACAGGGTAATTTGGGAACGTGAGTAGCAATATTGAGGGGCAATTTTCTCTATCCATGTGTGGTGCAAAATGTATCACATGAAAAAGAGGAAAAACAGTGGGGCATATTACCAAGCGATAGCGATAATTGTCGCTATTGCTTGGTTAGAGACAAGAATTTACCGCTGAGCTGAGGCGATTTTTATCGCAGATAAACCTTGATATTACCAAGGTTTATCGCAAATGCGATAAAAATCGGCCGCAATGCATGAATGTCGCTGAAAAGTCAGCGATATTCATGCATTACCGAGCTAATGCTCTTAGCCATGTTATCCACCTCCCATTGGATAACATGGCTAAGAACTGCTCAGGGCAGGTGTTAGCTTTTGGAGATATTCGCGCTTAGCGCGAATATCTCCAAAAGTTGGTAATAGGAGATAGCGATGTTAGCGACTGTTTCCAGTCGCTAACATCTTGGCACGCCCACTTTGCATGTTATTAGTGATAAATATCACTGACATGCAAAGTGGAGCCCAAGATGGTCGCTATCTCCTACTAGCTGTCGCTAACTGGTGTTAGCGACAGCTAGGTAATAAGGAGATAATTTCATCTCCGCTTTCTTGGATTTTAAAGCCAAAAAAGCGCAGATAAACCCACTTAATAATATGCCCCGAAGAGAAATAATGTTATAACTCCTCAATACGCCTCGACTGGGGACGCATACAATTTGACACATTTCCAGGTTTACCACTAACAGGCTACTGGGCAGTTTGGAATGCTGCTGAGCTGGGGGCTGATTTTGTTAATGGGGACATGCGTGAGCTAAAGGAAATTCGTTTTGCTTTCAGTATTTCGAAGCACACGCAGGTCTCCATGGAGGAAATCAGCCCTCACTGCAGTAGAATCAGGCAGCAGCTCGGCAGCATTCCAAACTGCCCGGTAGCCAGTCCGGCCCTGACCACTACTGGTAAATCTGGGAATGCATCTAAATCAATGGGTTGATGCGTGGGAACATTCATGCCTCACCCAGGTAATGCATCCCTGCCACAGAGGACCACAAGGCAATGATTTAAACTACTTTGCGCTCCATGCAGGCCCACGCAAGGTGGCTTTGCATGGCTTGATGAATCTTACTTTGCTTTTGCAAAACCTTCATAAATTCGACCCTGTGAGTTTGAATTCATGCAAAGCGAACCAATTATTCCATTCTTCTGAGATTGGTAAACTTAGTAACATACATTGGGTAATACCGACAATTGTTATTTTCAGTACGTAGAAAAGGTGGAATGGTATATATATGTTGGGCAATAGTGGCATTAAATTATTATTACTGATAATAGACATGCATCGGTAACTGTATTTCCATGACCCTGCCTAGTTAAAAAGGGCATGAAACCTATGCCTCTTAAAATGTATGTTTTAAGTTCTGTTAATTTACCCATTTAAACATATTTTCACCTTTACTATTGTAATAATTTATCTAGACCTTCCCCAGTCCAAGATATCACCGTCGGACCCTGTCACTTTTTTTGTTTTCAAAAATACGTATTACTGACAGTGTTAGTTGGGGCAGGCTTCACAAGATTAGAAACCTTAACCATGAAGTGCACCTGACCCTTTTAAAAAGTGGCAAAAAAGCTCTGAGAGGGATGAACCTGCATTTATTGATAGTTTTTAGATATCGATTGGGTGTGCCCTCCCCGAACAGGACTCAACTCCTTGTCCTGGTCTTCCAGACGTGGAAGAAATGACAAAGTCTCACTTGCTCTAACTGTTGGAAGTTCTTTCTGGTCACTGCCCTATGCAATAGCTAAGGATTAGAGAACTTTTCATGTGCTTTCTTTTACTTTCTCCCTCTGTGATAATATAGATTTGGAGCATTACCTCTTTGCTTCACTGTAGAAATTACAAGAAGCTCTACATTCAAAATCACTACTTTCTCCTATATGAAGGGCCCTGGCTCTCTTTAAACCTTTCCCTGTTTACATGAGATATCTTCTTTTTATGACTCAAGACCTGTTTCCCCCCCAACTGAGACTGGAGTCAGAAAGTGTAGTGGGCCCTGGGAAGGAAATTTAGGAGCACTTCCTCTGTACTTCACTATAAAAATTCCAAGACACCTGTTAGAATTGGGGGTCTCAAGTTGGCACAGTTAGGTACTTGTGACAAATAGGGGCCCCCTCCTCTAGTCAGGGTAAAATAACCGCTGCTCACCCCCTTGGTAGCTTGGCACGAGCAGAGAGGCTTATCTCAGAGGCAGTGTGTAAAGCATTTGTGAACACATACAGTAATCAAGTGACAACACCACAAATGGACACCACACCGGTTGTATATTTATAAAAATAAGTTTCTTTTATGTAGATTTACCACAAGACCATAAACAAGAAAAATAATCCACAATACTATTAGAAATCAAGAGTTCGTGTTAGAAATGCTTAAATCAAAGTTCTGTGTGAGTTGGTAGCCCTGCCCGGCATCAGGACAGAATCGGTGAGCTTAGAGCTTGCGTTGTTCGATGCAGACTAAATTTGATGCGGTACCTACAGGACACCGGGCCGGTTGTGAGAGTTGGTCACAGCTCCCTGCCTCTGTAGCCACTGAAACAGCATTTCCAGCAGCAATCCACAAAGGCTGGTGAAGTCTACTGGTCCTGAACCTTCGGTCAGGGAGCAAGCTCTTTTCCAAGCCCTTGGAGCTCCTTCACAAGTTGAATAAAGTGCAAACAAAGTCCTTTCTCCTGTCTTTGGCAGTCAAGCAACCACTGCAGGCCAATCCCCTAATCAGCACTTCAGCTTAGGGAGAGTCTCTCTTCAGTTTCTCCAGGTACCTCTCCTCTGCAAAGGTTTCTCCTTTTAGTCCAAAAGTGATCTAATTTCTTGGGATCAGGGTCCCAATATTTATACCCCAAAATCCTTTGTCCTCTGAAGGCAGATGGGCCTTTGCCCAGTCCAAACCTGTTCTGGAGCACTCTGTTTACATGACTCCTTCTCTCCTTTCACAGTGCAGGGCAGAGACATCAGACGCACCACAGGAGGTGGAGCCAGCATTGTGGAGAGAAGGCACAGCCCTATTCAGGTCCCAGATACAACTCCTCCTACCCATCTAGATGCAGATATCTCTATTCACCACTGTGCTGACTCATCCTGTCTCTTGGAATCCCCCAGCCCCTGTCACTCAAACTCCAGACAAGAAATACACAACCTAGCAGAGGCAGGCCTGGATAGTTAGACAAGAAAATACCTATTCTCTAAAAGTGGTATTTTCAAACACAGAATGTTAAAACCAACTTCACTAAAAGATGTATTTCATCACTTTGAGTTCAGGCATACTAAACTCAAATTTCTACCATGTTCCCTGAGTCAGTTAGGATTATAAGATGTAATAATCTAACTGCCCATTCTGGCCTATGGAGAACAGGTAGCCTTGCAATAGTGAAACACGAAAATGGCTGTAATTCACTATTAGGACATGCCAAACACACCATGGCTTGCCCAACCTTATACATACAACGCACCCTGCCCTTAGACCTACCATAGGGGTGTCTGACATGAAGAAAAGGGAAGGTTTAGGCACTGGCAAATGGGTGCACTTGCCCAGTCAGCATGGCAGTACCAGTCTGCACACAGGCACTGCAATGCAGGCCTTAGACACACATTGGAAGGCTGCTTCTGTGGGTGGCACAACAGGTGCTGCAAGCCCACTAGCAGCATTTGGATTACCAGCACTTGGCACCCCTGGTGCACGGTACTAGGGTCTGACAGGTAAACGAAACCAGCCAATCATGGAATCACTAATCCATACATCAGTTTGCAATAGCGAGAGCATATGCACTTTAGCACTGATCAGCAGTGGTAAAGTGCCCAGAGTCATAAAACCAACAAAAACAGGTCAGACAAAATACAGAAGGAAGGCAAAAAGTTCAGAGAGGACCCTGCAAAAAGGGCCTAGTCCAACCAAACCCTAAATCCAAAACCGCAAACTTCTTCTTACTTATTCTTCTATAAGAAGGGCCCTAGCTCTATCTTAATCTTTCCCTGTTTAGACAAGATCTCTTCCCTTTAGGAGATATTACCTGTTCCCTCCTGTGCTGAGACTGGGGTCAGAAAGTGTAGGGGTCACTGGGAATGAATGGTAACAGAACCTGTCAGCTTTATTGGACCTCTCCAAAAAAAAAGAAGTGTATAAATACTGTCATTTGTTCTTCTAACTGTTCCTTGGGGCAACAGGCCAGGCTATTGTCCTTAGCAGAGCAGGGCTAAAACTCAAGCAGGAATCGATTTTGGACCACAGGAGGTGACATGAGAAACAAACTGGTTCCAAGTCAGTTTTGGTTTAGAAAGTAAAGTTATTTTCTCAGTAAAGTTATACAAAATATGCCTTCTAACATTAAGAAATTAAACGGTAAAACTAAATAGGAAATTACTATGAATCATTTTTATAGCATTTTCACTTGCAAATATATACATTTCGAGTTTGAATTTAACCTAGTCGTATTTGAGTAGAGGCTAGCTTGACCTACACAATGAACACCTTTTTGGATATTTAGTCACTTTAAGGGCACACTATTTGAACTATGTAGTGTTCCACATTTTTACATATTAAATGCCGATCCTTCCGGGCCTACAAGGGGTATCTTTCTGTAACCTATAAAAATAGGTCTTCATTCATGGCAAGGCCACTTTCACTTTAAATATATGTAACTGGAATGCTTTAAACTGCAGATCAAAGAACACAATTGCTCCTGGCAGTGATGTATTTCTGTCATATATGTGGGTAGTGTAGATACACCCTGCAGCCCAAAGAAGACATTTAACTTGCAAGCGGCTTGCATTTCTATTCCATACGGTTAGCTTACATGAAAGTCTAATAGACCCAGTGCACATAAAACATGTCACAGATTTGCTGAGTCACACTGCACAGTATTCTCGTATTAGTAGAAATAGGGTTCAGAACATGAGAAAAATATGAAGTGCTGGTAGAGAAGAGAAAAATGATACATAAAGCTCACTTTTTAATACGTGTTTGTTCTAGTCTTCTTTTGTGCTATTTTCTTTTTTATTTTAAGGCCGGTGGGCAGATTCTAAAGGAAGTCTTCCAAAACATATTTATGATGTATTATTTTTTAGAGTCCTCCGTGTGTGAGTTGAATATGTAAATATAGACTCAGGGCCCAATACAAATCCTGTTCAGACATTGGTCTGGCCGACACGGATCTGGACTGACCTTCAACCTTCGTACACGCACTGTCCCAATGGCCTAGTACGATGCAATGCGTGTCGAATAAAATGACTCGCACGGAGTACAAAACGGATGACCGACTTGTACGGAAAACAATCTGTCTATGCGAGACGACCGTCAAAGAGCCAGACGTGACTGACTCATATGCAAACAATGCCACATAGCCTAGCATCAGTGTGACGCGACAGACTCGTACATGATCGATGCTACCTAGCCTAGTATCCGTGCGACACAACAGAGTCATACACAAAAGATGCTACATAGCATAACGTGAGTGTGACAGACTCGGACAAACCTGCAAACGGCATCCGTGGCTGTCAACTGAAAGTCTCCGTCATGCTCAATGGAAGCCAACAGAAACAGACAGAAACAGACTAAATAAGCATTGTCAAAGAAAGAAAAATCCCAAGTCATGTAAGACACACCCACAACTCCACCTACATAAAGGTCCAAAATCCTAACCATGACCCTTTGCAAATCCCACAGAAAAGCAAGCAGAGAACACTATCACACTTCAATGAGAGACACACTCACTACTCACCCACCACACAACCTTTAAACCACTAGGACCTCTCTAAAATCACACTTCCAAATACCCAGTTTCACTTACTCTCACTTACCCTCATTTTCACACTCACACACACATCCATCTCCACCACCACCCATCACCATGCCCCCAAAGAAGACTCAAAAGTTCACAGATAGTGAGTTGGAAGTCATTTGTAGATTACATTCTCAGAGTAGAGCCACAGTTATTTGGCACATTGGTCCAACAGACCCCCATGTCCCAGAAAACCAAGATCTGGGGAGGATTGTGAACAAGGTGAAACCCCAAGCACATTGCCTGCGCACAATGGACATCAGGAATAGGTAATATGATGTGCAAAGGAGGGTCAAGAAGCTGATTGGAAGAGACCATGCCCTGAGCCAGCAGACCGGTGATGGCCCTCCTGCAAAACCTATGCACTTCACTTCCTGGGAGGAGAAGGTGCGGGCAATCCTCCTACCGGAGGCCATCTATGGAATATCAGGAATACCAGAACCTGGTGAGTACATAAACACCTAGCCAAAAGTGTGAGGCAATACACACCCACAGACATCACTCTCAGGGGGTCACTGTTAGCAAAGCCATATCAACCCAAAGCTAAATATCCTATGATGTGTGTGCCAGTAGGATAAACACAATACCTGCAATCTCAGAGTAACATGTACAAACTTAGTAACAAATACAGCAAGGCTTTGGCTCAAACCACCAACAAACTCTGTCAACTATCTTGCCAGCACAGTTCCATTCACTCACAGGGAAGCAGAGTCACAGGAAGAAAGGTTGGGTTTGCTGGGAAGGTGGGCGTAGCCAAAAGCATGATGAGACTCATAGTCACAGTCAATAGTCCTCCTCCCACATGGCCCAGGAACACCTTAATGCATCATGCTCACCTCACAGGGAATGAAAAAGTACTGCCAAGATGGTTGACACTGGCCTCTGCTGTAGGCAGCACTAGGCCATGTTGGGAGAGTCGTGCTCAAACAAACACCAGAACACCACTGTCAGACATCATGCCAGCACTGCATCACTCACTCACTCACAGGAAGAAAAGTATGGTTTGCTCGGAAGGTGGATGTAGCCAAAAGCATGATGGGAGTCGTAGTCACAGTCAACAGTCCTCCTCCCACATGGCCCAGGAATACCACCAACCACCATGCTCACTTCACAGGGAGTAGAAAAGAACTTCCAAGAGGGCTGACATTGGCCTCAGGTATAGGCATCACAAGGACCTGTTGGGAGTAGTGTTCAAACACACTCCAGGCCCCAATGTCTGACACCTTGCCAGCACTGCATCATTCATTCACAGGGAAGCAGCGTCACAGGAAGGAAAGTATGGTTTGCTGTGAAGGTGAGTATAGCCAAAAGCATGATGGGAGTCATAGTCACAGTCAACAGTCCTCCTCCCATAAGGCCCAGGAACACCACCATGCACCATGCTCACCTCACAGGGAGTGGAAAAAACTGCCAACATTACTGACATTTGCCTCTGGTGTAGGCAGCACAAGGACCTGTTGGGAGTAGTGCTCAAACAAACTACAGGCCCCACTGTCTGACACCTTGCCAGCACTGCATCACTCACTCATTCACAAGGAAGCTGTGTCACGGGAAGGTAAGGATGGTCACATATAACTATTTCATAACATGTGCAAACTTAGTAACAAATACAGCAATGCTTTGGCTCAAAACACCAACAAACACTATCAGCCATCTTGCCAGCACGGTTCCACTCACTACCAGGGAAGCAGAGTCACAGGAAGGAAGGTTGGTTTGCTGGGGAAGGTTGGTGTAGCCAAATAAATGATGGGAGTCATAGTCACAGTCAACAGCCCTCCTCCCATAGGGCCCAGGAACACCACCATCCACAGGGAGTGGAAGAAAACTGCCAAGAATACTGACATTCAATCAATCAATCATTCAAAGACATTTGTAGAGCGCACTACTTACCCGGAGGGTCTCAAGGCGCTTGGGGGGGGTTGCTGCTACTGCTCAAACAGCCAGGTCTTGAGCTTCTTCCTGAAGGAGAGGTGGTCTTGGGTCAGGCGCAGGTCGGGAGGGAGGGAGTTCCAGGTCTTGGCGGCCAGGTAGGAGAAGGACCTTCCTCCTGTTGTCGCTCTTCTGACGCGAGAAACGGCGGCGAGGGCGTGACTGGCTGATCGGAGATGGCGTTTGGGAGCGTAGAAGTTGATGCGGTTGTTGAGGTAGCTCGGGCACTGATCGTGTAGGGCTTTGTGTGCGTGGGTGAGGAGACGGAAGGTGATTCTTTTGTTGACGGGGAGCCAATGGAGGTCTCTCAGATGTCCGGAGATGTGGCTGTGTCGTGGGATGTCAAGGATGAGTCTGGCTGAGGTGTTCTGGATCCGCTGGAGTCTCTTCTGGAGCTTGGCGGTGGTTCCGGCGTAGAGGGCGTTGCCCTGGTCCAGACGGCTGGTGACGGCCTGGGTGACCGTCTTCCTGGTCTCGGTGGGGATCCACCGGAAGATCTTCCGTAGCATGCGCAGGATGTTGAAGCACGATGAGGAGACGGCGTTGACTTGTCTGGTCATGGAGAGGGAGGAGTCCAGGATGAAGCCCAGGTTGCGTGCGTGGTCTGTCGGTTAGGGTGCGGTGCCCAGGGCGGGGGGCCACCAGGAGTCGTCCCAGGCGGACGGCGAGGAGCCCAGGATGAGGACTTCCGTCTTGTCTGAGTTCAGTTTCAGGCGGCTGGTCGTCATCCACTCGGCTACGTCTTTCATCCCTTCGTGAAGGTCGGCTCTGGCGGCGGCGGGGTCGTTGGTCAGGGAGAGGATCAGCTGGGTGTCGTCCGCGTAGGAGATGATGTTGAGGTTGTGCTGGCGTGCGATGGCCGCGAGGGGGCTCATGTAGACGTTGAAGAGGGTGGGGCTCAGCGAGGATCCTTGAGGGACGCCGCAGATGACTTCGGTGGCCTCTGACATGTACGGTGGTAGATGGACTCTCTGTGTTCTTCCGTCAAGGAAGGAGATGATCCATTCCAGTGCCTTCTCCTGTATTCCGACGTTGCTGAGGCGCTGCACTAGGGTGCGGTGGCAGACAGTGTCGAATGCCGCGGAGAGGTCTAGGAGGATGAGCGCCGCTGTTTCTCCGTTGTCCATCAGGGCTCGGATGTCATCGGTGGCAGCGATGAGGGCGGTCTCGGTGCTGTGGTTGGCTCGGAAGCCAGACTGTGAGCGGTCGAGGGATCCATTCGTCTCGAGGAAGGCAGCCAGCTGTTTGTTGACGGTCTTCTCGATGACTTTGGCTGGGAACGGGAGGAGCGAGATGGGGCGGTAATTCTTGAGTTCGGTGGGGTCCGCTGTAGGTTTCTTGAGTAGGGCGCTGAGTTCGGCGTGCTTCCAGCTCTCCGGGAAGGTGGCGGTGTCGAAGGAGGTGTTGGTGATGTCCCGCAGGTGGGGTGCGATGACAGTGTCGGCCTTGTTGAAGACGTGGTGAGGGCAGGGGTCAGTTGGAGATCCGGAGTGGATAGAGTTCATCATGTGGACGGTGTCTTCGGTGCTGATCGGAGTCCAGGCGCGGAGGGTGGTGGTGGGGGGCGGTGGTTCGGTCGTGGCGTTCGTCGGTTGGGTGCTGAAGCTGTTGTGTATGTCCGCGATCTTGTTGTGGAAGTAGGAGGCGAGGGAGTAGCAGAGGTCTTGCGATGGGGTGATGTCGTTGTTTCCGGCGTTGGTGTTGGAGAGCTCTTTCACGATGTTGAAGAGTTCCTTGCAGTTGTGTGCGTTGTTGTCCAGCCGGTCCTTGAATGCAGTTTTCTTAGTGGCGCGGATCAGTTGGTGGTGCTTCCGGGTGGCAAGCTTGAGGGTGGTCATGTTGTCCGGTGTTGGTTCTCTTCTCCAGGCTTTCTCGAGGGCTCGGCAGTTCTTCTTGGAGCTCTTGAGTTCGTCGGTGAACCATGGGGCCTTCTTGCTGCCGGGTCTGTTGGGCGGGGTCCTCAGTGGGGTGAGTTCGTCCGTGCAGTTGCTGATCCACTTCGTGAGGTTGTCGGCGGCCTGGCTGAGGTTCGCTGAGCTGGCGGGAGGGTGCTGGCTCAGGGACGCGGCGAGCTGGTCGGCTGTGATCTTGTTCCAGCTTCTTCGAGCAACCTGTTGCAGGTGGTGGTGGATCGTCGTTCTTTTGAAGGTGAATTGGACGCAGCTGTGGTCCGTCCATTGGAGTCCAGTGTCGTGGCTGAAGGCGATGTCTTTGCTGGATGAGAAGACAGCGTTGAGTGTGTGTCCGGCGAGGTGGGTGGGGGTGGACACCAGCTGCTTGAGGCCGAGGTTGGCTAGGTTGTCGAGCAGCGTGATGGTGTTGCGGTCGTTGTTGTTCTCCAGGTGGAAGTTGATGTCCCCAGGAGGATGTAGTCAGCGGAGGGGAGGGCATGCGGGCTGATGAAGTTGGTGATGTCCTTGCTGAATTGTGTGCGTGGTCCCGGGGGTCGGTAGATCAGGGTGCCTCTGAGGGTGGTTTTGGGGTCCGTGTGGATCTGGAAGTGCAGGTGTTCGGCGGTTGTCAGGGTGTCGTCGGTGTTGGTCTTGATGCAGGTGGTGTCCCTGTAGATGATGGCGATGCCTCCTCCAGTCTGGTTGTCGCGGTCTCTTTGGGTGATCTTGTAGCCCTCTGGGATGGCGATGGCGATGTCGGGCGCTGAGGAGTCGTTCATCCAGGTTTCCATGAGGAAGGCGACGTCAGGAGCTGTGGTGTCGAGGAGGTTCCAGAGTTCGATGGCGTGTCTGTGGACGGAGCGGGTGTTGAGGAGGATGCACTTCAGGTGGTTGCTGCTGCTGTTCGGCTTGGCGGGTGTGGGACAGGTCCGGATGCAGGTGAACTTGCAGGCGTGGCAGCTGAAGGGTCCGTGGGTCCGTCTCGGGGTGGCTCGGTAGCAACCCGGGATTCGCCCGGTGTTGAGTGCGTTGATGGTGGCGGCGTCGTAGGTCCGGCGGGAGGGCTGGGGTCTGCGAGGGCCAGGGGTCCTGGCACTGGGCCCGGTCCAGGCGCGGACGGGCGCAGACGGGCTTACCTTTGGCATGCCTTCGGCGCACAATCGGCGCGCCCGCTGCGCGTGCACGCTGCGCGTTGGCCACTCTGCCATAAGAGGAGAGTGGAGGGGGCGGAGCGAGGGAGGGGCAGCTGGGAGGCGGGAGCGGGGCGGCGAATGGGAAGGCTCCTGGTGGAGGGGGGCGGGGCCGCAAGGGATCAGCGGCGGGGAGCGGGACGTGGCGGGGGCACAGCGGGAATAAAAACGGCGGGAAAAATGGCGAAAAAGCGGCGGACTGGGCAAGAGACTGGCAGGAAGAAAAAAGCTGGGCAAAGCGGGGGAAAGCAGTCCCAACACAGGGGGGACAGACCAGAGTGCAGAGGCAGAGGCAGGAAAAAGAAAAGGTCACGCAGGCAGCAGAAGCGGCACTGCGCTTCAGAAGCAGAGACCACGCCTCGTGGTCAGGGGCACAGCTGCGAGCAGCGGCGGGAACGGGCAGCAAGGGCACACCCACGGGGAGTGTGCGCAGTGCGTGGAGGAGTGACCGGCCCAGAGGCACAGAGGTCACATTGGCCTCTGGTGTAGGCAACTCAAACAAACTCCAGCCCCACTGTCTGGCACCTTGCCAGCACTGCATCACTCACTCTCAGGGAAGCTGCGTCACAGGAAGAAAAGGATGGTTTGCTGTGAAGGTGGGTGTAGCCTAAGGCATGATGGGAGTCATAGTCACAGTCAACAGTTCTCCTTCCATATGGCCCAGGAATACCACCATGCACCATCCTCACCTCACAGGGAGTGGAAAAGTACTGTCAAGGTGGCTGACACTGGCCTCTGGTGTAGGGAGCACAAAGCCCTGTTTGGAGAGTCGTGATCAAAAACAGGACACCACTGTCAGACATCTTGCCAGCACTGCATCACTCAGACTCAGGGAAGCCATGTTACAGGAAGGAAAGTATGGTTTGCTGTAAAGGTGGGTGTGGCCAACAGCAAGATGGGAATCATAGTCAAAAGTAAAAGTCCTCCTCCCACATGGCCCAGGAATACCACCATGCACCATGCTCACCTCACAGGGAGTGGAAAATAACTGCCAAGATGGCTTACACTGGCCTCTGGTTTATGCAGCACAAGGCCTTGTTGGGAGTAGTGCTCAAACAAACTCCAGGCCCCACTGTCTGACATATTGCCAACACTGCATCACTCACTCACAGGGAAGCTGCGTCACAGGTAGGAAAGTATGGTTTGCTGGGAAGGTAAGTGTGGCCAAAAGCATGATGGGAGTCGCAGTCACAGTCAACAGTCCTCCTCCCACATGGTCCAGGAATACCACCATGCACCATGCTCACCTAACAGGGAGTGGAAAAGAACTGCCAAGATGGCTGACACTGGCCTCTGGTGTAGGCAGCACACGGCCTTGTTGGGAGTAGTGCTCAACAAACTCCAGGCCCCACTATCTGACTCCTTGCCAGCACAGCCTCACTCACTCACAGGGAAGCTGAGTCACAGGAAGGAAAGTATGGTTTGCTGGGACGGTGGATGTACCCAAAAGCATGATGGGAGTCGTAGTCACAGTCAACAGTCCTCCTCCCACATGGCCCGGGAATACCACCATGCACCATGCTCACCTCACAGGGAGTGGAAAAGAACTGCCAAGATTACTGACATTGGCTTCTGGTGTAGGCAGCACATGGCCCTGTTGGGAGTTGTGCATAAACAAACACCAGGACATTACTCTCAGGCACCTTGAACGTAAACTCTGACTCCCTGTAATGGAAGCATGGTTGAATGGGGATTATCTGGGTTCTGGGGAGGAGGAGGTTCTGCAATGACTCCAACTGCTAGCAAGGCCTGCTCTACCAATACCTTCTCAGCCAATACAAATTGCACTCTTGGGACCAGTCAGTTCATGGCAGGTAAAGTAAATGCCCTGGGGGTGATGTATGAATTGGCCATAAGTCACACCTAGGCACTGGCACTCTGACACATGTTCACACTCTCAGCCATCTTAACTATACATTTCAATTCATTGTCTGGGGATGCATTGTCCCAGGGGTGCACACTCGGCAGGCTGTGAAGGAGTGTGGAGTACAGGACAAGTGGATAGTTGTAGACATAGCACAGATCAATACACTCACAAAGCTACACATACATCATTGACAAGGGATACCTGACAGTGAAGGGAACGGCCACAGAAAGCTAGATGACACTGTTGCATGGTGTAATTTACACAAAGCACTGCAGTGAGCTGTTTTCAACTCCTACATTGTGCAGCATTCTCAACATCTATGCCAATACACTCCCCTCACTGTCATTTACACTTTCCACACAAGGAGTAATCTGGGCTGGTTTGGAGGAGGCGTACAACTTGCGGCACCATAACACAAAAACACACAAACCTCTAGACCTCATTGTAACCAGCATGGAAAAGCAAGAAAGCCTTGCCTGACTCCTCTTTCCATGGAGGACATGGACAAGATAAATGACACCATCACGTACAAACCTCAGCAGCAACCTCATTTGCAATGGTAACACAATCACATGAGTGCAATGCGATGACAACTAGGAACGCATACATCCAAAAAGTACCTCTCAATTCATCACATATATACCGGACCGTGACTATGATGTGTGACACACCAATGTGATGGAAAAATACATGCAAAAATGGCAGCACAAACATACAAATCTTGCCACAAGTTGTAAGAGGGAGTGCACGTATGTCATTGGGAAAGCATAAATATTGGGGAAAAAATGACACACCTGTGGAGTTTCAATGGCTATGTACAGTCAATGAATCAACACATAAGTCTCTCATGCACAAAGCTCTATGTGCTCATCAAAATGCTTCCCGTTGTAATTACAATGTCTTTAACAATTGCAGACATTGCAATGTACATACACTCATCATGAAGTACATTAGCAATTGTAATGTCTGTGATCCGTTGATGTATGCAAAACCACAACATACATTGTGTGATTCTCCTACCCACAGGGCCTGCTGGGGACGCTGCAGAAACAGAACAAGAATCCCAGTCCCATACTCTAGTTAATCATGAGCTCTCCTGTCTGGATGTTTCTCAGTCCTCTTTGGACGACGATGAACAACCTGGTCCCTCCGGTGTGGATCAGCATGCAGCACCAGCACCTTTAACTCCAGCTCCCCCTGTAATCACTCCTTCTACATCTGCCAACACCCAGATGACCTCTACCAATACGGACAGCCCAAGGCAAGAGAACACAGATAACACAGCTACACAGGGCACTCCGGAGTTGACAGACAACAACACCACTGTCAGGAGGCTCAGTGTTGTCTTAGCCTGCAACAACAGGCCCTGCTCATGTGGGTAGGGATGGTGTGAGGGTGGGCGGGGTGAGGTAATATCCTGAAGATGTTGATGCTGTGCAAGATGTCCCACAGTTAGGACGCATCATAAATGCATACCAAGAATGCACAGGAGACTTTGGCCCAGTCGTTGGGTTCCTCGGGCAAATACAAAATCAGTAGGCTGCCCATTATTCCAGAATGGGATCCCACATGTCCCGGGTGGAGACCCACATGTCCAGGATGGAGTTTAAAATAGACAAAATGGATGACCTCACTGCGGTGCACAGGGAAATACTCACATGCCTCTGCCAGATTGCTGACAACATGACCACACTGCTCTGTGTGCCTACTACATCTGTTGCAAAAACACCTGCACCTACCACATATAGGGATGAGGACCCTGGCACAGAGTCCACAGCACCGTGAAGTATTCCCTTCAAATGAGGATACAGGAAGTAGGATGCAGTAGTTATATAGGTTTATTAGGAGTCAAGAAATAAACCTCCTACAAGCTTGAGCCAACCGATTCATCTGGAACGCTGGAACAACTCTTCACTCCGAGTGTTCCAGGTTCCAGATAGGAATGAAGAATACAACACATCCCCCTTCCTAGGAAATGAAAAACACACACAAGGCTCTAAGTAAAAGGTGTAACAGCATTGAACTATATAAGGAAAAAAAAAAACAACATTACAAACATATGTCCAAACCATAATGATATACATGAAATGTAAGTCTACGGGAAAATCACAGTATAGAGATAGATGAAGAACATTGAACATTCCAAGCAAAATTAACAAATCACTTATACATACCAAAATCATTGTACCGTGAGGGTGCCTGTCTAGCTCTTTGTCTCACATATTCTCCGGCACTAACCGTACTAGAAGGATCTTGACTTTTCTTGCACCAATTGACGCCAAGAGATTGACCCAGACCTTTGCTAATTGAAAGAGGAGGAGACTGGGGGTCATTATCATTAGAAACTCTCACAACTTTTGAAAGGCTCCAAACATTCCCATCAATCAACTCCACAACCTGATTACCAACCCTGATCACCTGCATAGGGTTTGAAAAACGAGACTCTCCACAGCGAACAAACCTACCTTTTTTAACACATACCCAATCACCAACTTTAAAGAGTAGAGACAAAGAACTATCAGAGGTCTTACTAGTGGAGGCCTTACTAGAGCTGTAAGGTCTCCTAGGCATGGAGAAGTTGTCCACTTTATTTTTAGAACTAAGCAAATCCCTCATCCACTGCTGATTTAAATTGCAGCATCCTTTCCTTCCACGCATTTTCTCATAAGGTGATAAATCACCGTCACTCCGAGGGGTATTCCTATAATTCCACAAAAACTTGCTTACAGCATCATAACAGTTTTTACCATTACACAAGGCAAGTTGTAAACCTTCCTTTAGAACTCTAATCCAACGTTCCATTATACCATTACCTTGTGGGTAATAAACAGACGAACGTTTGTGAATAATACCATGATTGTCGAAAAATTCCTTCATTTCCAAAGAGGTGAACTGAACACCATTATCAGATCGAATTGAACAGGGAAGACCTTTCTTTTCAAAAATACCATTTAAAAATTGGATGATAATCTTGGAAGTCACATGCGGTACAAATTTTACCTCAGGCCACTGAGAAAATTGATCTATTAACACAATGGCATACACAGGACTATGCCTAAAACTGATGGGTTCAGCAATATCAACCGACACACATTCCCACACCGAAGAGGGTCTAGAAACAGGATCATGATGATAATTGATCATCTTCTGAGATTTGTCACTTACACTGCACTCTATACATGACCTTAACTTCCTCTCAATGCACCTATCTACGGCAGGCCACCAAAACTCACTCCTAATTCTTCTCTTCATGCTAGACATACTGGGATGTCCCTCGTGAGCCATATCCAAAACAACATTAATGAAGTTACAGGGAACTACCAGTTGCAAGCCTCTCAACAGAAAATCGTTATGAACAGTTAATTCATGAGAAATTTGAAAATAAGGCAAAAGGTCAGGAGATAGATCTGCTTTTTGTGGCCATTTGTTTTTGACAAAAGACACAACACTTTTATAATCAACATCTTCATCACAAGCAACTCTCCACTGTTCTTATTTTATACAACCATTAGATACTTCACAAATGGAAATAACTCTATCTTGAATATCATCTGCTGCAACAACATCATCACCATTAACAGGCAGCCTAGATAAACAGTCGGCTAAAACGTTTTTCACACCAGGAATGTATTCTACCTGGAAATGAAACTCTTGTAGTTTGTATTGCCATCTAGCTATTCTGGCAGTTGCCTTTCCGCACCCCTTGGTTGTAAATAAGTCTACCAATGGGCGATGATCAGTCCTGACTTTGAATACAGTGCCATAAACATATTTACGAAAATACTCAATTCCCCACCAACAGGCTAGAGTTTCCATCTCCAAAGTAGAATACTTATCTTCTGTGCCTCTCAGGGGTCTGGATGCAAAGGTAATGGTGACCAGACAACCCTTTTGCTTCTGCATAAGTACAGCACCTAAACCCACATTACTGGCATCTGACACAATAACAGATTCACAGGATGTGTCGAATGGAGACAAAGCAGGTGCGGAAGCTATACATTTTTTTAGATAAACAAATTGTTTTTTGCAATCAGAATCCCAATTGAAAATTTGATGATTTATCATTAAATTCCTTAAATGTTTTGTTTTATCAGCAAATGATGGAATGAATTTAGCATAGTATTCAGTTAATCCTATGAAAGTCCTAAGCTGGTCCTTGTTTTGGGGTTCAGGGGCATCCTCAATGGCTTTTACTAAACTTTGTTTGGGAGAAATACCATTTTTGCTAATTGAATGGCCTAGGTAATCAACAGAATCCATACCAAATTTGAATTTCTCTTTGGTCAATGTCAACCCATTGTCTTGTAAAATTGATAATACCTTATGTAAAATCTCTGAATGTTCTTTCACATCCTTGCCAAGCACTAAAATATCATCTTGAAAATACAGTACATTGGTTAACTCTTTAAATAACTTATGCATGACCCTTTGAAATACAGAGGAGGTGGACACCAATCCAAACGGCATTCTTTTGTATCTGAATGCCCCCTCAGTAGTTATAAAAGAAGTCAAATGTCTGCTGTCATCATGCAGTGCTATTTGATGGTATGCATTCGATTAATCTAATGTCGTGAAAATGGTTTTATCCTTAAGTTTAGCGAACATTTCCCCAATATTAGGGAGGGGATGTCTGTCGACACAAACACTAGAATTGAGATCTCTCATGTCCACACACAATCTCACTTTGCCATTAGGCTTATGAGCTACGACAACAGGAGAAAGCCATTAGGATGATTCAATTTCTTCTATAACGTCCAATTCACAAAGTCTTTCTATTTCTTTCTTTACAGAATCTCTTAATAGTAAAGGAATGTTCCTTACCTTGTAGACTTTAGGAATGGCATTGTGTTTTAAAATAATCTTGTGCACAAATTTTTTGAGTAACCCCAATTTAGGTGAAAATACCCTTGGAAATAACTTTTCTCAATCACTTGCAGAAATACAATTAATTTGGCTGATGATGTCTGAATATCCTAACACTTGTTGAGGGTGGTTAGGGTCAAGGACAATCATTAAATCACGCTGCTGTGGCCACCCTAACAAACAAGAACCCTCTTTAACTACATAAGATATCGTTTTACCTTTGAAAGAAAGGTCAGAAATAAAGTAACCTAGAACTTCAATAGGTTTCCTACCATACCTAAATAATTTGATATCTGGTGGGAGCAAAGTCACATCAGGAAATTCTTTTAACCATTCATCTCCAATAAGTGTATGTCTGGCACCAGAATCAGCCATGACGTTTATACATACGCTACCTACTTGCAACATACAAAATGGAGCATCTTTCTTGTCTTCATCAATTTCATAAACAGTTAATAAATTATCTGAGTCATCTATATCACTATCAATTTCTTTAACATTGTCAGATCTGGAATTCCTGACTTGAGTGGATTTGTTTGCAAACTTATTTCTGTTTCTGCACATTTTTGCAAAATGCCCTTTTGACCCACAATACCTTCAAATTTGACCAATAGCTGGACATCGTTTGTCAGTAACAACATGACCAGGAAATCCACACTTAAAGCAAATCACCTCTCTTTTGTTAACGTTGTTGTTGGAACTAGGAGAGTATTTATTGTAAGAGTTCTCTCCAGATTTCTTTCTGTCTACGTGAATGTCTGATGATACTGTAGTTGTCTTCTTCTCTGCTAGTTCCTTCATTCCCAATTTCATTTCCTCAAAGCGATGCGCAATATCAAGTGCTTTGGTAAGAGATAAATCCTTAGCGGCGAGTAACTTCTCTTGTAACTGTGCATCAGCAACGTTGTGCACTTATTGATCCCTCAGCATTTGATCATCAAAATTTTGATAGTTGCATTTTGCTGCCAAAATTCTTAAGTCTTTCACAAAAGTATCAATAGGTTCGTTAGGTAATTGTAACCTACTTAAAAATGTATGACGAGCTACAACTTCATTAACTTTTTTAATATATTGTCTGCCAAGTTGCATAATGGCATTCTCATGAACCTCACCTTCATCATCACTAGAATTATCTGTAATGGGGGGTAGATGACTAAGAAATTGTCTGGCTTCAGCTCCTAAAGAATGTCTCAAAATCGCCAATTTGCGTTTATCTGTATATTCATTACCACCTATAGCTTCTAAATATGCCTCAAAACCTTCTCTCCATTGCTTCCACTCTAAAGTTAGTTCACCAGGGGAAGCTAAAAATGGTGGTGGAGCACTGAAATTCTCCATTAGAGGTAATTGCTGAGCGTGGATGAATTTGTCAAGAGAAATGGTATTGTATTTACCTTCACAAATAGAAATAAATAGTTAGCAGTAATTAAAATGAATAATGCAGTGAAAAATAATGAGAAGGTAGGCAGTCGAAAGAAAACTCTTCAGAGAATTATAAGCATATTCATTGACTTGGCTGAGTGAATAATGATAAAGACGCCTTGAACAATTGAACAATGAACTTTCTTCTTCAGCACGTCACAATGCATCAATAGAAAAAAATGCCGAGTTCGATTTATTTCCTTGAAGAAATGAAAACGATGATGTCACAATGCAGCTGCAATCAGTGGAACGCACGCGTAATTTTGCTGGAACACATAGCGTTGACAGCGTGCAGCGTAATGCGTGCTGGGTCACTGACACGCATGGAAGTAGTCAACTAGACGGCAGACGTCACAGCGCAAGCAGATGTCACAGCGCATGCGTTAAATGAGTGGAGCGCGCTGGGCGATGATGGCCAAAAACTCAGAATATAGAAATAAATGACTAAAAGTCTCACTGCTAAGCATGGAAAAGCGGGACTTTCGGCAATCAGCAAAGAAACGTCACAATGAACTTCGGTGACACTGAGAAGAGAATCGCCAGTCAGAAATTGATAACAGTAGTCTTGATCTGCGCAAAAGCAGGGCTTCAAGCTTGTAAGTACTTTAATCGTTTCCCAAACGTCGCCAGTGAAGTATTCTCTTCAAATGAGGATACAGGAAGCAGGATGCAGTAGTTATATAGGTTTATTAAGAGACAAGAAATAAACCTCTTACAAGCTTGAGCCAACCGATTCATCTGGAACCCTGGAACAACTCTTCACTCCGAGTGTTCCAGGTTCCAGATAGGAATGGAGAATACCACACACCTCTGCAGCCTTCACCTGAGGGTCCCCCTGAAAAGAAGAAGAGGGGACGTCCGAAGAGGGGCAATTGAGAGACAGATGGCCATGCAAACCCCTCAGGAAGTGAACACCTGCACCTGATATCCTCCATTGTGTGCAAAGCGTTCACTTTGTTGACTGACACTGAACTCTCCACATTGGATGGAGGGTCTAAGTGGGAATAATGACTCAAATGAGTGTGGACTTGGCTCTGAAAATTTTGTCTACCAACTCCAATAACTCTTCTGTGAACTTTAGATTTATATCACACTATACAACACTATCAATTTTGTGTACTATTTCACACATGCATATAAATTAAATCATGTTCACAAAGTACTTGCCTTTGTGGTGAATAAAACTTAGTTTGTGACATAGAGAGGATGACCTGCTAAGCAAATACTGTTCAGGAAAACAACTACAGCAATTAAAACACAGTCTTGTGAGTCATTTAGCTGTGACACATCTGAGAGATACACACTGCAAGGTCAACACAACACAACATTTCCAGGCCACACATACTCATTGCCTCCACTATTGTGAACTGAAAAATGCACATACACTAAACTAATGCAGGTACAGTATGCCAAGGAATGTTTGATGTGTGTATATAGAAGAGGCACCCCCCAATGTGGAGTACAGGTGTATTAACAGCCAAGAGGGTCAGAAATGTCAGCACTGGGTTGGGTGGCACCGCAGCAGGTTTCAAAATAAAGTTGCACTCTGTAACAGCATTGTGTGTTCTGGAGGTCACATAACGCGAGACAACTACCAAAGGACCCTGTTAAGGACAGACAGAGAACAGTATTGAAGTATATAAATATCTGCAAATATCTCCAATACAAATTCCAAAAAAAAAGTCATATGATTGGTGACAACAACCTAGGACACATGGCAATACTGTAATGGAGAACATACTAACTCAATGGACGCATAAATGCATGGATCAGGTCAAGTAGCATGCAGCCACACGTACGCAGAGACATTGCACTACATACGCATGTCAGGCGAAGAAAAGAGCTGAATCAACTCATCACTGTATACTCACAATCATGAAAAAAATTTGTTGATGAGCTGGCTCCGAACATCACCCTCACCCTCATCATCACTGGCAACCTGACCGAGGCTGGATCCCCCCCCTGCTGGAGGCTGCTGGTCGTCATCATCTTGAATGAGAGGTAGCTCTTCCCTCACTGCAAGGTTGTGTAGCATGCAAAACACGATGATCTTACACATCTTTTCAGGTGCATTTTGAAAGGCCCCTCCTGTCCTGTCAAGGCAGCGGAATCTGCTTTTCAGTAGTCTAAATGTCCACTCTATTACCCATCTGCCTCATTATAATGTATCTCAGCAGGGGTAACAGGGTTCCTGAGTGGTGTCAGTAGCCACGGCATGTTGGGGTATCCAGAGTCACCTACATACAAACAAAGAAACATATCATGGTTCTGAGAAGATGGTTAAAACCATAGATACAAAAAGCACACAAGGTAAACAGACATTACACACCAACAAGCCAGGCACGCTGGTTTTGCAGCTGCGACATCATCTGTGGGATCTTACTATTCCTCAGGATGTATTCTTCGTGTGTGGATCAGTGGAAACGTGCACAGACATGTGAGATTGTCATGTCAGGCAGACATACCACCAGGTTATTGATGGAGTGAAAACGTTTACGATTTATGTATGTCTGTTCATTTGCTTGTGGTGGTACCAAAGCCACATGTGTCTCATCTATGGAGCCAATGACATTTGACATCCCTCCCAGAGCATAAAAGTCAATCTTGATATCAGTAAATTGTCGTGGAACTGGGAATTTGAGGTAACGGTTCAGCAAAATCAACATAGCCTCCAAACCATCACGTAGCAGACGGCTAAACATTGTCTGGGACATCCTGCCAGTAGTAGCCACAGTGTACTGGAAGGTTCCTGTGGCAAAGAATTGTAGGGTTGCCATCACCTTCACCTTGGGGGTCAGCCTTGATGGATATGGCCTCCCATGATGCTAAAGGGGTGCCAACTGCTCAGCCAAGTCCTCAATTAGTGGTCTGGTGAAGCGGTAACGTTGGATGCTGTCACGTTCAGCCATGGTTTCTAGGTCTGGGAAGGGTCTGTGGACAGCTAGTCTCCTGCGGTACATAGATGAGCAAAGAAAGATTAACATTTTGCTTTCATATGTGGCAACGAACATGCAATAATTCCCAATCTACATCATAGTAAGACTCAATGAAGTCAGGTATGTGCTGTTGAGCATGGACACATATGCTAGCTATGTGCCCCTTACAGAACATTTCCTTTCCTGATGGTGACACAACAAATGCGATGGTGTGCTGTGAACAATATATGGGGGTCTGTCAGAGTACAACTGAGCAAATGTCACATACCAAACACACACCTTAGTGACTATTGAGGATAGATGTTTTGTCAAAATGACAGGTGTTTGTAAGGTCCACACACAGGGATCTTGTAATGCCACATGGACACTGTCATTATTGTAGCGCCTGATGTACACGTACCATCACACCCATGAAACACACATGATGTGCTCCCAGAATACTTTGCATGTCAAACATGGATGTCTGTAACACACCAACCTAACAGCAACCCACATGCCATATTCTGATGGATGTTGAAAACGATCTACCACATACCAAAAGACACATGTGCATAGCACCATACGCAAATACTCTGGATTAGCCTCACAATGTTAGCTCAGGAACACTTTGTTACACACAGTTCATTTCAGCTGTAAGTCAGGGTGCATGTAACATGTGAACACACAATGGGCACCTGGAACTGTGTACAGGTCTTGGTTGGTGAGCTGCAAAGCTGTCACTCCCAGTGTGATGTGCATCACACACAATGGTTGTTATCCCCATGAAGCATGGCATAGTGAGGGAGTGTGTGCCACAATGTGCTCCCTACAATATGAAATGTGAAGCCATATACACACACGTCATTATACATGAAATGTGATTTCATATACTGTGTGACAGGCTATTTTTCTGTCATAAAGCACTTGAGTCTCTGCCAAAATATTGTGGGTGGAATCCTTTGGCAGTTTTCTGTAATGGTGACAGACACAGGTGAGTATTCTAAAAACATGTCGTACACTTAGGGACCAAGCCGCGCGCACACCTTGGCTATTGACTGTCAGGGAGACAGACATGGGTGAGTATTCTAAAGATGCGGCGTCCACTTAAGAACCAAGACAGGCACACGTCATGTCATGGACTGGCCAATTTTGGATGATGCGAACGTCTAGTACCTATCTCTTCGGACACATGGAACACATTCTGCCTCTTCCCCAGCGTTCACTGAGGAGGAGAACAAGGCCCTGCTGGACAGCCTCCTCCCACAGTACTGCAAGCTGTATGGGAAACCAGGGGAGCAGGTGAGTGTTGAGTACACTGCCCTTTGATTTGTACCAGTGCTTGATTTGTAAAATATTAAAATTGATCTAGCTGTGGCTTCCAGAAGGTGCCTTGCAGCTGATCTTCAGTCCTATATGACGTGAAAGGTCCAGACCGTCTCAGTTAGCTGGATGAAGTCAAGTGGGGTATTGCTCTCAGCTTTGCGGGTGGCATGCAGCTTGTAATTACAAGGAGGTACAGCTTTTACGCTGGTAGTGCTGGGTGCAACCATTTTTTTTTGCTGCCCCTCCATATCCTCATTCTCCAATAATTCCTTCATTACCACTCTCAATAGTGGTTCTCGTCTCTCCATAACCTCTATCTGACATGCATTACATTTTTTATAGTGCGACTCATAGTTCACTCATGCTCTGTTCTGTAATCTACATAGTACACGTTCTTTGCAGCAGGCACATTAATCATCCCCACTGCTTTATGATGAACAAAAACTGCCACTAAATAAAATTTGAATCTCTCACCGGGAGGAACATTAGTTAAATTGACATTTTCATTGTTGCCTGAAACTGCTTGATGAACAGGGAAGTTTATGAGTTTTAAAACACAAAGTCATGTTTGAATATAGTACCCCCACCAAAGTTAGAACCAGATGCGGCTGCCACGATCGCACCTCCCTAAAACTAGCCCTGAGTGCAAAAACAGGCACATCTCATAAGCTTCTTATTAATTCAAAGGGTTGATGTAATATTAGAAGTTGAGGCATCAGTAAAAATGTTTGTGGGATTATAAAATGTCATGTGAGAACTCGGAGTGAAAGATAATATTTGGGCCTTGTAGGCCGGTGTCCGTGGGAGGTCAAATATAGCATTGAAACAATTCACAGACATGTCCAGGCCTCACCCCAGCATGAGGTATGCAGGAAAATTGTTAGTATATTTTGCAAGCTGTCAAAAAGAGAGCACTTGGAAATTTTAACACCACTTAGAAACAAGATTAAAATTTAAACCTGTATATGGGGAGTCTCTCACCACCGAGGAGAGTGAACAATGTAAAGATTTTGTGAGGAGTCTCTCAGCAGCGAGGAGGGAGTGGTAAAGGAGAAAGTCTGTCAAGCTATGTCTTCCTGTACTGAGAAGAAGGCAGCAGGGTTGAAGGGTGCTGTGCTGTAACTGTGCATAAATACATGTCAAGACTCCACTAAGGAAATGTCTGGGTCCGGCATATCTCATTAAATGGCATCAAAAGAACACATTCATCTTAGGTAAGCACAGCACCGGGGGAGATGAAGTGATTTATCCAGATTCATTTGATGTGTTGAGCCTGCGCTGAGACTCGGGTTCCGTTTCCAAGGTCGGAAGATCATCATCTGGCCATTACACCACATGCTCTCATTCACTGATATGGCATGCTGCAAAGGACCCAAATTAGGAGGAGGCATGAGGTCAAGTCAAGAACTTAATTTGGCCAGGTCAAAGTGGTGCTGAGTTTCTGTTGATGTGGTTATTTCTATCTCCAATCAGCCCTCCCACCTTGTCAGAGACATCCTGCTGTGTCAGGCCTGGCAGAGGGGGTGGATTTCAGCTCAGGTGCACCAGTGACCCCCATGGGCTGAGGAGTGTTCTGAGGGGGCAACTACTACCGCCCCTCATTGTGGAATGTCTGAATGCACAGATGAGAAAAAATATCCCCCATTTGTGTTGGAAATCATGTAACTGCCAGGTAATCACAGAAAAGGGTAGTAGCGTTCCCTAGAAGAGAAAAAGTGCACATTAAAGTAAACAAATATTATGCAAACTAACAGTTAATGGCGTGAATAATAAATAAGTACAGCGGGTGCTTGGCTAGCTTGAGGCACCCACCACCCAAGGGTGCTATTAGCATGTCTAGAACAACACGCAACTTCACACCCAAAGATAAGCTAATACAGCACACCCATCCTGAGATAAAGTTAGTCCCAGAAAGAAACAATATTGTGGACATATGTTGCTCCAAATTCAGTGAGTCGGTCCAAGCAATCTTGAAATTATGAAAGGAAATCCAATAATGTAAAGGACATAATGGGTAGTCCACAAGACTTCTGTAGAAAGTGTTCCTTTTATTGATTTTCAGAATAATTTCAAGCGTATAAAACAGCCAAGACGTGTTTCGTCTGTACTAATAAGTATTCAGACTTTTGCAAGGCTAAAGATTGATTCTTAATAAAGTTGTCGTTAAACCAAGTTTGGTTGAAGATCCACACGTAGTAATGCCACTAATAATTAAGAACAGTAACAAAAAGTAGAAGACTGTGGTGAGCTTGAAATGCAGCCTAAGGATAAATCAAAAATAATGGCTGATTGAGCATGAGTCCAAAGAATGGAGTTCTTAATAACAAAGGGAATAGGTAAATCAAAAACAATGTATCTTGCTATGAGAATGACATTCTTCAGCTATGCCGCATTGAAAGAAATGTAAAACCGCAGAGGGATCAAGGCTGTAATGTATGAGTAGCCTAATAAGGTAATGCGGTTCCACTAAACTGCACACCAAGTGCGGTGTGCTAACAACAGAAGGGGTGGCCAGACAAAATTGCAACATAGGCCAACAGAAACCCTATTTAAGTGGTGAAATTCCATATAGCCACGAATTAAAGATGTAGAAAAACGGCCCCACCATGATGCGTCAAGTCCTCGCCTATCCACAAGTCACCACTGAACCCGCCGCGCGTGATACCGCTCGTAAATCTACACAAAGATGGAAGCTGTGTAGATAGCGGGAAAAAGGCAGCTGCTACACCTGCACAAACAACTCAGACCCCCGTGTCGCAGAAAACAGGCCAAGGGACAGATAAGGATAATGTGGTTCATGGGAAACCAATGCGTGAAGCTGCTCCCTTATATGTTCCCCCTAGGGGTGAAGGAACGGATGACAGTAAATTATCAGCTGATGGAAAGGAATATTTTATTTATAATTAAGTCTATACTCCTTGCAGTAGAGCAGATGTTATGGCTCCAAAAGCTGCTTTGCCTGATCCCCGGAAAAATCTGGCTGCTTTTTTATGAAGAAGTTGAAGGAGCTATTAGTTCTTGCACTATGACTTTTCCTGATATAGATCTGTTTTTTGGGCTTATGTTACCTCCTGATATGTGGAGATCTATCCCCCAGATAGATGATCACTTTTGGAGAAATCTGGAAGGAACTAGAGAGAATAGATGCAGAAAGAGAGTCTGCGCAGGAACCGCAACAAGAGATACTAGACTTACCAAGGGCTATAATAACTAAACTGAAAACTCTTATACCTCCCAAAAAGATAGACTGGACTATGTTAGCGTCTTGTAAGCAAAAGGTGGATGAGTCAGTTTCTGATTTCTTTACTCATTTCGAGGAGACATTCCATGACTTTAGTGGGCAATCATTGACATATGACACTGGTAAGCATCTGTTCGTCGACAAATTGGTAGCGAACATCTTGCCAGGAATTGCTAGTCGCCTGAAGGCCAGCAAGAGTCTATGGACTATGTCTTCCCCCTTTTCTCTTTTGACTATGGCTCAGTACTATGAACATCAGGAATTGGAAGAAAAAGGCAAGGAGGATAAAAAGACTAAGGATTTAAAAACAAAGGTTATGTTAGCTCAGGTATATGTTACTTTGTCTTCTGATCAATGTGCTTATTGTAAGAAGATTGAACATTGGTGTGTTGATTGTCCAGTGTTATGTGGTCAGAATTCTCAATGTGGTAGGGGACAAATGAGAAGTCACCCAGGGAACTCAGGAAATAGGCGAAATATGGATAATCATGCTAGGTTTGAAGCAGTGGAACATGCTCAGCATTCTTCTAATGCTTTTGATAGACGAAATCAGTATCAGATGTCTGTTTATTTTCCAGATGATTTGAAAGATTCTAATTATGTATAGGAATGCCTAGGATGTGATAAGGAATCAGTTGAAATTCCTGTAGATCAGAATGGTCCCCATGTTAATGCAAATGTTTGGGGTTCTACTGATTGGTTTTTGGTAGATACAGGAGCTACTCATGGCGCCCTGCCTAAACAATTGGTTCCTAGGGCTCCCCTGTCTGGCTCCACAATCACCTCAATTGGATTCGATGGGACAGCTTCCCTTAGCCCACTGTCATAACCACTTGCATTTCATGTTGATAAGTTTTCTGCTGCATGTCCATTTTTGCTTTCTCCTAACACACTGGATAATATTGTGGGTCTCGATAGGCTCAAACATTTTCGTGCTACGATACGCTGTTATCCAAAAGGTGTGCATGGTATTTTAAATGACCACTATCATATGGCGGAGAGGTCCTGTCTTCTTAAAGAAGACACTGCTTTAGCATCATTACCTGGTACTTTGTGGGTCAAATCAGACACTGATGTGGGGCAAAAGGTTACTCTCCCAGTTCATATTCAAGTGAAGGAGGACGCTTCATCGCCTCGACTTCCTCAATATAAAATATCTCGAGAAGGCGAGGTGGCACTAATACACATTGTTCAACATTTGATTGCAGTAGGAGTTGGAGTTGCGGAAGAAGTCCCTTACAATGTTTGTAATAGTCTTATCCTTCCTATCTTGAAGAAAGATACTACTACTAGAATATCCAGGACTATCATTGATTTGCGAGAGGTTAATAAGATCGTAGTGCCGCAATATCCAGTAGTCTCTGACATCAGGACACTTCTTACAATGGTTCCGCCCACTGCCACTACATTTAGTGTAAATAACTTGAAAAATGCTTTCTTTTTGATACACATTCATCCTGACAGCCGTTATTTGTTCAGCTTCACTTTGAATAATTGATCCCCCAGATTTTGTAGAGGTCCTCATGGGTATACAGAGAGTCCTAGCATTTATAGTCAGGCATTGAAAAGACAACTTGATTCTTTTCCTGTACCAAAAGGGGTAGCTCTCATACAATTTGTCGATGACATCTTGCTGGCAGCAAGTGTGAAGAAGGAACATTGTCTTTGCTTCCTTTTCTTGCATCTCACAATCACAAGGTCTCTTGGAAGAAATTAAATATTGTAGACAGCAGGTTACATATTTAGGTCACCTACTGTCTAAGGAGGAACGTGCACTTACACCAGATTGCATACACGCTATTTTAGATACACCTGTGCCCTGCACTCAGAAGGAGGTTTGAGCGTTGATTGGTCTAACCTTTTTCTATAGGCAGTGGATTTCTAGTTGTTTACATATTGTTAAACTCCTGTTGTCTCTTTTGACTAAAGACACTCCAATGCCCCTTCCAGGCCCTACTGAATGCCAGAATGCATTCCAACAGTTACGTCAAGCGTTATGTTCAAGATTACACTAAGGCCTTCACACTCTATGTACACGAAAGGGATGGTTGTGCTCTCCCATTTTTAGTACGGACACACAGTGATAAGCAATGTCCTTGCGCATATTTTTCAGCTGTCCTTGATCAAGTTGCTCATGCATTGCCTGGGTGTTTTCATTCTGTGGCAGCGGCAGCTGTGTCCATACGTCAGAGTGAGGGTATTGTTTTGTCACATAGATTGCTGGTGTTAGTACCCGAAGCAGTTGAAACAAACAAAAATGCAGCATTTAACTAGTGCCCGCATGACGGGAAATAAATTGATTCTACTGGCCCCTCATATCACCTTGAAAAGGTATTCAACTCTTAATCCAACTATCTTTTTGCCATTCCCAGCTACTAAGTCTCAGTCACAGGAACCTAATGATTGTATATTCCTTACTGAGGAACAGACAAAAGGCTGCATCGACCTGCAAGATACTCCCCTCTTGAGTGTAGATGGGGAATTATGGGTTGATGGGTCCTGTTTGAAGTTACCAGATGGCACAACATCAGCTGCATATGCAATTACGACACTTCAGACGGTAGTTGAGACAGCTCTCATCCCAAAGAGATCAGCTTATGCAGCTGAGTTAATAGCATTGTCATATGGATACTTCGTTACATATATTGCGTTAAGTTAGCATGAGTGTATTACATGTTTAAACAGCCGTTTTTCCTTCGGCTTCAGTTTTGCACACGACACCTACTTGTTGTTGTCGCTTTCACCCTAGAAGCGGTGAGGTGGTTTATTTGAGAATAATATGTTATTTCTATGCTATCAGCTTTGCCTGGTACACTTGGTACAACTGTCTGCACACTGAGAGCTGAACAGTCTAAGATTAACCTAACACAAGGTTGCTGGAAGGCCTGATCCTCGCACCACATTAGACATAACACAAATAATGTTGATGCCAACATTTTGGGCTCTACGCGGGTTTAAGATAGAGTTACACGGAATGAACGAAGACACTTGGTGCTGCTGATGTGATCTACTCCTACTGACATTTAGAGGTATGGGGCCGCCCTGCTAAAGCCCGAATGAGACCTTCTTATATATAAAATAATATGCTAAATAGGGTGCGCGAAATATAGGTGATATAGATTTCTATAGATTTTGCATTATAACATGCTATCACCATTTGCTTACTATGGATTAGTGACTATGCTGCTGACTCTGATTTTTATAATCTGCATTTTGGTATTATACAAGATACTGCGTTTGAGAACTTTGCATTGAATAATAAATATTTCAAACTTGCACTTGTGTTCTTTGACTCTCAGTTTTGGTTTGAAATGATTATATAACGAAAGAGTGTTCATGTGTTCCACGATTCCTGAGGTATTCTAAAGTTCATGTTCTGGTTTGTCTAAGACATGGATCATTCCATAATGAGCCATGAGACACTGTAGCTAGCTAGGTAAGGGGATTTCTGATACTGAGATGAGTTTTGGATCATCCTAACCCACTGAGGTTCTAGATCTCTATGCACAGTTCTGTGAGAGAACGGAAACCCTGCTACATGGCGCCCGTACGTTGTTGGCCTTATATCATGACACTCGAGTAGTATATCATTCAAACCTTGACACCTTCATTCCCGTTTCCGGTAAACGGTGGTGTCGGAAAAACCTACCTATTTTTTAATGGGTCCTTTCAAGCTTGAATTCTTCTAAAAACGGTTTCTTTGAATTACTACCCAGTTGTGCTACAAAGTGTTCTTTGTCCTTTTTTTCTCTTCCTGTGCTACCATGGCCGTGGACATACCGCAGCATAGCCGCGTCGCGGTTCGCGACCACTTACGGGCATATACTGTCCCTGTGGAAGGCTTGGCTGTGGTTCTAGTGGTGAGTGCGGAACATGCGTACCCGTACGAATTGTTTTATTCCTGGGTGACATTTCCGGCAGTGGACGCTAATTCGGGTGTCTTCCATTCATACACTGCCTCGGCTGTACCGGCGGCTTATGCTCCGTACAGGGCACTGGAAGTACCTATCGATGCTTGGCAGCACGGAGTTTGGTTTGGTGGCGCCCTACCCCATTCTTTAACGGCTCCGAGGTTAGGTCCTTTGTCCATTCCGGGCACAAATTGGCCCGCTTTGGGTGGATTTACTCCTCATCCTAATCGCGCCACTTGTAATGTGGGTGACCTGCGGCGTCTTCATGATGTCGCGGTTGGAGTGATTAGAGCGCTTGTTCATTACATTGGTCGTAATATTCATGGCGCGGCCCCCGCAGGTGCGCAGCTTCGGGCAGAACAGGCTGGTTTGAAAATCAGTCCTGTCTTGGTGAATTCCGTTATGGGCAGAAAGCCAGAAAATAAGGATGATTTTCCGTACTGGCTTGCCGAGAAATTCGACCAGCTGGAAGCTGTGTTTCCTAATACGACTCCGGGTGAAAAACACCGGATTCTTACGCTTAGTTTACCGAAGGATTTGGCCCCGGAACTTGCTGACTGTGAAACATGGGGTAAGACTTTTGCGGCGGTTTACTCGAGGTGCTTTGGCACCCCGTCAGTGTCGAACCTTTCTGCGGTCCTAAAACGTGTTCAGGATGATCACGGACCGGAGTCGGCGGTTGAATTGGGTATGCGCCTGAGCGGCTCGTTTGAGACAGTTTGCGGTCTTGTCCTTGCAAATGTCAAGGGAGATGCAGTGAACTTTCAGGTGGCCAATGCTCTGGCGTTAATTCCCGATGCCGAGAAACCCCGTCAGCTGGCAAGAATTATTGTGGCGGCTTATAAAACGGTTGGCCGCAATTCTAAGGGTGTAAAGGCTTTTTCTGAAAAAGAGAAGAAGCAGCCCCAGGGGCAGTCTTCGGAAACGGGTGGACAGCCCAAGTCCAAAAAACAAAATTGGCCTAAAAAACAGAATCAGGATAAGCAACAACAACAGCAGACACAGGTTTCTAGTCCTACGCCTTCGCAGCCTGCGCAGTCAGATCGAGTTTATGATTTGCGCGATCGCGCGACCATTAAATCGCCTGAGAGATTTCAGGCTTCTGACCAACGCTCTCCTCGTTCCTTTCAGGACTCATCAGCTCCGTCAACCGGTGGTGGAGGGGGCGGCAGGGGCAGGGGTGGCCAGCAAGGACGTGGCCAGCCCCGCACGCGAAGTGAAGGGGATCAGCGGGACGACTCTACGCCAAAGAGACCGCAGTTTGCCAAGAAGAAAGTCGCAGCCTTAACGGCGCATCGATATGCCCCAGATAGTGAGAACGCGGCTTCGGAATCTGACGTCGGCTCTGACCTTGCTGGACAGCGCGGCGGAGATTACCATAGTGAGAGAGGCCCTCCGTCCACTGTTGAAGGTGACAGCGACTGAAACTTTTATTGTGATTGAAACGGCTGATACACATGTTGCTCCCCCTGAAAGACTTTTTGAAATTGTCCTGTTAATTGAATGTGACATGCAGCGAACTGTAAAAGGGGTATTTTGGGAAAATCTTTCGGATACGTATGACATTTTGCTTTCAGAGGCTGACTGGCCCCCACCTTTTGTTCTCGCAGCTCCGCGAGGGGAGGAGGTGATCCTCCCCAGTTTCGCGCACACTGTATCGAGAGTGGAAGCGCTGCATTTTGCAGAAGAGTGGGCTCTGGCGCTTGCGCCGGCTGTGTACCGAAATCAGTGTGGCTGGGATAAATTGTCCCCTAGCCATGAGATTCCTTTACGGTCACAGCCGCAGCCACAACCCCAGTATCCCATACGGCGTGAAGCTAAAGCTTCGGTCGCGGCTATCCTTGAACAATTGGAATATCAAGGTGTAATTGAAACGTGTGTGTCACCAATGAATAATCCCCTTTTTACTGTTAACAAGCCGGACGGCTCATATCGTCTGGTTTTGGATTACCGGCATTTGAACTCGCATTGCCGTAACTGTGCAGTACAGAATACTCACGGCTCTGCCCTAGTGAATAGTCTTGAGCGTAAACGGTTCAAAACCACGCTTGACATTTCCAATGGTTTTTATGCACATAGATTAGATGGTCTAAGTTCCCAATGGACCAGTTTTACGTGCGGCGGCGTACAAAAAATGTTTAAACGACTCCCAATGGGATATAAAAATAGTCCTGGAGTGTTTTCCGCCCGCATAGTCTCTCTTTTGGAGAGCTTCGATCCAGTTGCTTGTTCGTATGTGGATGACATTTATCTCACAGACGACGAACTTTGGGTGCATCTGTGTCGAGTAAACAGCATAATTTGTAACTTTGCAGACATGGGTTACAAGTTTAACTTTGCAAAATCACACATTGCGGAGAACACAGTGTTGTTTCTGGGTTATGAACTTAACCACGAAGGAAAGGGGTTGGCTCCTCACTTCCTGGAGAAATGCGCGCAGTTGCGCTCTCCGACAACGCTGAAAAAATTACAGTCTTTACTGGGTTTTTTAAATTTCGGGAGGACATACATTCCGGAATATGCCCAGCGTATCAAGCCTTTATATGCCTTGGTACAACCATCTTTTTCCAAATCATGCTGGCTGCCTAAGCATTCAGCCATTCTGCAGTCTTTGCAGGCTGATTTGCTCGCTTCTGACTACTTACAGACTCGTGATAACCAGACCAACCTGGTGATAAGAATTATCCCTGGGACGGTGGGTTTCACGTACCTGACTTTTAATGAAGGGGATACTGTACCTATTGCTTACAAGTCACACTTGTACACTTCGGCTGAACTGCGTTTTTCCACTGTGGAGAAAGTTTTAACGGCTGTGCAGATGGCAATTCTTAAGGAACGTGCCCTGTCGCAGGGGAAGCGCATGTTGGTTGTCACCCCGTGTCCAGCCTTGGAGGCGGTCACGAAAGCCAGTGTACCGAATTCTAAGGCTTTGCACCCTAGGTGGATTCAGTGGGCTACATCCTTGACATCCCAGGATGTCACGTTTATTTTTGACGCCGCTTTACGGTCGCAGGAGTATTTACAGTATGAATTTGTTCATCCTGCTCCTTTAGCGATGCGGCCGTTGGAGGATTTCCATTGTATCATTTACACTGATGGTTCGGCGCAGGTTGCGCATGGCTCTAAACATGCCTACGTTTCCGCTTGCGCCATTGTAGTCGGTGCCATTGTGAACGATGAGTTCAAGTCCAGTGTTGTGCACACGCAAACACTAGGGGACTGCACCGCACAATTAGCAGAGCTTCGTGCTCTTATGCTCGCATTGGAGTACGCTGATCCTTGTGTGACGACTTTAATCGTAAGTGATTCTTACTACTGTGTCCAGTCTTACAATGAGAACTTGTTCTTTTGGATTCAGAATGATTTTCGTGATTCCAAAGGTAGCACAATAAAACATAAAATGATCTGGGTCCGAGTGGCGGAACTTAAAGAGAAACTGCCGCTCGTGTTTGTGATAAATACTCTCAGCCACCAGCGCGTGGGGGTCCACGCTGTTGGTAATTCGCTTGCTGATGAGGCAGCGAAGTCTGCGGTATCGAAATACTTGGTTGCAGCAGTCACGAGGTCCAAAAGCAATTTAGATGATGACATCTTGGCGGCTGTTGCTGCCACAGAGAAGGGAGGTAAATATCCTGCGGGGTTCCCTTCGAAGTACACATACCACTTAAGTCCCGATAAGGTTCCTTATGTGAAAATTCCTGAAGTTGGAGAGCGTCTAGTTCCCAACTCGGATCGCAGAGCTTCTCTGATTACAGCAGCTCATGAAGGTGTGGCGTCTGTGCATGCGGGCGTCTCAGCCACTGTAACTCAGCTACAACAAAGGTTCTGGTGGCGGGGACTGTACAAACAGACGCACGATTATGTCCTTATGTGTGACATTTGCCAGCAGATTAAGCCTTCTACTGCTGCGCGTCCGCCTCAGACGCAGTTGTACATCTCTAATAAACCGCTTGGTTGCGTTTATTTGGATCACTGCGGTCCTTTTTCTTCTGATACTGCGTATAAATACATCTTAGTAGCAGTTGACTCATGCACACGCTTTGTGTGGGTATGGCCGCATCGAAGCGCTGATTCGCGAACTGTCATTAAGGATTTGCGTGTCTTTGTGGGAATCTTTGCTTGTGGTACTTTCCATTCGGACCGGGGTCCGGCTTTCACCTCTAAGGCGTATAAGGATGCTATGGTTTCGTTGGGAGTACAGGTGAAGTTTTCAAGTCCCTACAGGCCTGAGGGCAATTCTGTAGTAGAACGAATGAACCGTGACTTAAAGCAATCTTTGACAGCCCGAGTTATAGGCACTGGTAGAAACTGGCTGACCCACCTCTATGGCGTGCAGCGTGCGCTTAATAATCTCCCTAGAAGGTCTCTGGGTGGGCGGACCCCGTACGAAATGCTCTTTGGTATCAAGATGTACGTCCTGACCTCGATGGTGCAGACTGCCAGGCCCAGGCCGCGGCCTTTGACGTAGATGAACATTGCAGTGTTTTACAGGATCTACAAAAGACCAGAGACAGTCTTGCAAAGGAACACTTGCCCTCCAAGTCGGATGATGCGTTGCAGATCCCGGTAGTTGGCTGGCTACCCCAAGTTGGAGAACTGGTTCGAGAGAAGATCGATAACAAGAAGGAGTTTGGTCCCTCATATCGTGCACCAGTTCGGGTTCTTGGAGTGAAGGGCACAAGAACAGTCATTTTAACACCACTTCCAGGTCGTAAAGAAAACAGATTTATTTCTATTGACAATGTCAAGACACACAGGGTGGCCGATTCTTCATAGCATGACACCGGCTGTATCCTGTCCTTCCATGGTGAGGCACTCTGTGCTGGCTATTACATCTGGTGCAGATCAGGAGGTGTCCCTCGAGATGCCTGCTATATCCAGTCCTTTATTAAATACTATTCCTGTTACTAACATTGATGAGCTGACCTATGCAGATCCTGCTGATTTATCTATGTCCGATTTACAAGCTCGTTTGGCTAACCAGTCCAGATTCTCTTTTGACTCTGATTCGGAACTTTCAAAGAAACCATCGACTATTGCAAAATATGCCACGTTGTTTAAAAAACATTTTCTGATTCCACCTTGGACATACATTTGGCTGATACTATTTTCATTTTATCTTTTTATGTCAATTGGTTTTGTGTTTTATTTTTTTCGCCTGATCGATGGCCATTATGTGAAAGAAAGAACAGGAATTCGGTACCTTAATGGAACATTGGCCCCTCTTTCCTCCTCACATTCAGCACACAGACTAAAAAGAGACTTAGTCCTGATGGGATTGTGTGGGATGCGGTTAGGTTTCAGATACATGGCCCCACAGAAGTTATTAATGTTCATAATGTGCTTAGAGTAAACATGGGAGATGTGATTAAGCAAAATATTCGTTCTGATGATTGGGATCTTCAGGCCGTAGAAGCATTGTTCTCTGATTTGAAATATTATGCGGCCTTTGATGCTGAGGATTTGTACTTGGATTCTGTTAATTATGGTGATTTGTTTTGCTATCAACATTATGGAAATCATTTCTTACACAAAACGAGTTCCGGGAGGATTCTGGTGAACTACACACAGTGGGAACATTGTCCTGCGCCTTTTCAAGGGAGCTCGAGTACATTTCTGGGAAAATACTTATATTTTACAGATTTTAATCAATCAAATCCTGAGTCGTTTTATTTTAAAGTGAAACAGAAATTCATGTCCAAAGTCAGACTTACCGATACAAAATTGCTGTATTCAAAGTCCTTTCTTGACAGGTTAGCTGTAGATGGCTATGAGTTATGGAAGGAAGCTATTGACCCTAAATCGGTTTGGGGTACCAAAGATTGGCAGGTACAAGGCACTGAGGCTTTGCATCGTGCATGTCTCATCCCGAATCACATGTTGTTTTTAAATTCTACTATTTCCCAGACAACATGTTTTGGATTGGCTACATCTAAAAAATTAAATGCACCAACCATCCCTGATTTGGAAGAATATTCAGGTTGGAATAATTTCACTACATTGTCCATAAGTGAGATGCGAGACCTATTGCACAATTCCTCCTTTAATATTTCCAGTTTTGATCCAGAGGGGTGGCTTTTGTGGCAAAGAAGCTCTGATTCTTGCCAACGTCGTTTTTTGGGTTTGTCTGAAGGTTTTAAACACATCAGGCCGGATCCCCGTTTTGAAACAGATCACACGGTTACTACTTATTCAGTAGGCAAATTGTGTCAGAACTGGTTACAACATTCCACTTTGGCTGCAGTAAAACTGCATCTGTCACGTTTGAATGAGAATATAGAACTGAATGATTTTATAAAAGGCCCGGCTAGGGGTAGATCTAAACGCTTTCTTTCTGCTGTATACAATGAAATTTGGAAATTTTCACAAGTTGAGGCAGCTAAACGCCTGAGGGCTATTGATCAAGCAAATTTGGAAAAAGTGCTTGCAGTGGTCGATAACAGTATTAACATGCTTTCTTCCAGGATTTACACATTGGATAATATTGTTTCTTCTGTTGTTGATATTGTACATGATGAAGTGTCCACGTTATACCATGGTCAAAATCAATTGCGTTCTGTAATGCAGTTTGCCTGGACCCTACAGACACTTAAGGCTGGTCGAGTTCCCTGGACCTCATTGAACGTTTCATCCCTTTTCGCCCCTTTTAATCTGACTGAAAAACAGCGCATGCTTTCAATGCGTGATGCTTCATTTTCTATGTTACATATTGAGAAGCTAGAATCCTTACCTTTCTCTGTTGCTGAAACCACTACTGCCACGTGGCTTATTCATGGATTAATTACATTACCATTTCCCTTATATAAATTTACTAACTGTATGCGGTATATTGCTATAGGACGATATGAACCACTAGGCAATGCATTCCTACATGAGGCATGGTCATTACCATACACATACAGATGTCTGAAGGATGGAAAAGAAGTGAATCTTAATGGTGAGGAATGCACACAGTCACCTGACCATTCATTAATATGCAGACACATTCAGTTACACTTGTTCTTGTAATCAGGACCGCCCAAATTTAGCATGTGTTTTAAAAGGCACGCCAGTTCCAGCAGGGGTTCCCACATTTACATTATTGGCTAATGGTAGTTATTTGCTTTTAAACAACGAGTTATGTTGTGGGTTATTAATTGGTGTGGCTTATGTGGTAACTGTATCAGAGCGTGTGGTGTGTTGCAAGAATGTTCTATACCCACCCACAAATGGGTCTTCAGATGTCTCCATCTGGCCACGGATTCCAACCTTGGAAGCGAAGTTCAATGGTTTAAGCAGAATAAGGGCCCTTTTGTCTCAAAAACAAGTGACCCTGAGTTCGGCCCTGGAAACTTATGTCCTTCACATAGCTAACACCCGCACAGAGGTGCAGGCGCTTTTAAATACTGATTTGCCGTTTCATTTCTGTGAGCTGGTGCACCAGATTTTTAATGCTTCTTCCACGACTGGGCTTGCACATTTTTTTAAATTGGTAAGCAGTGGCCTCGTGACTACGTTTGAAAAAGTTTTTGGTATCATTCCCACGTTTTTCCACTCTATTTTTTCGAGTTTGTTTGGTGGACTACCTGTGTTGCTGGCTGTAGCCGCTGGCATTTTATTGGTGTTTTTCTTCATAAAACATGGATGCCCATCCTGCGCAAGAAGCCGTTCAACGCCTCCTGACACTGTGCCGTAATCGGATGCTCAATTACTATGGAACTTTGCCGCTTGCAGCATTAAGCACGGCCTATAGATTGTCATTTCGGTTCACCGACTTCACGTGTGTCCAACCTGTGTTTCACTGCCTGAGCTGCGAGTTCGATTGGGCCATTGATTTGTGCCTATGCTTAAGGACTGCTCCTGACGTCGATTTTGATCAGCTAATGCGTCCCGTGGTGGCTCACGAGCTGATTTGTTCTGGCGAAAGAGTTATGGCCTTGGCAGCGATGAATGGAATATTGGGCCAATGGGAGATCTCTGCAGCGGCAAATGCCTTTCTGACACACAGCGTTCTGGTGAACCCACCGAATTGTCCTCTGACGTTACAGGAGGATCCAATGCTGGAAGAGCACGTATGTTCTTTCCCATTGCTGAATTGGATTGCTGAACTATTTTCGGAGGAGGGCAGTGATTTCTTGCTGGAGGCTGTTGCAACTTACTTTGCATATACTGTCCAATCGTGAGAGGCCTGGGAGGATTGTTTTGTTATGGAATATGACTTTCCCCTTGCTGGATTGGAGGAGTGAACTGTACTCAAATGATGGAGAGTTCAATCACGTGATGTCGCTGAAGATAGCGTCGATATGGCACATGACTTTGGATATCGGATAAGTGCCTTGTTCTTTTCTCATACAGACATTTGAATTAATGAACCCTGGTCCTACATTCTATGATTTTGAGACCTAGCGGATGACTTTTTTTGGTTCGAAAGTTTTATTTTTAATTTTAGATTTGAGGCCACTGTAGGCATTCATACATATTCATTCATACATATTTTTTTAGCTTATTTTAGCTCAAAATTATTGAACTTTGCTTTCATTTTGTGTGTCTTGTTTATGATTGCCTTTTCCCTTATGTTTGACGGTGCTCGGATCAATGGGGGGGTGTCATATGGATACTTCGTTACATATATTGCGTTAAGTTAGCATGAGTGTATTACATGTTTAAACAGCCGTTTTTCCTTCGGCTTCAGTTTTGCACACGACACCTACTTGTTGTTGTCGCTTTCACCCTAGAAGCGGTGAGGTGGTTTATTTGAGAATAATATGTTATTTCTATGCTATCAGCTTTGCCTGGTACACTTGGTACAACTGTCTGCACACTGAGAGCTGAACAGTCTAAGATTAACCTAACACAAGGTTGCTGGAAGGCCTGATCCTCGCACCACATTAGACATAACACAAATAATGTTGATGCCAACATTTTGGGCTCTACGCGGGTTTAAGATAGAGTTACACGGAATGAACGAAGACACTTGGTGCTGCGCATGAAGAGAGCTGGTAGCTGTTGATGTGATCTACTCCTACTGACATTTAGAGGTATGGGGCCGCCCTGCTAAAGCCCGAATGAGACCTTCTTATATATAAAATAATATGCTAAATAGGGTGCGCGAAATATAGGTGATATAGATTTCTATAGATTTTGCATTATAACATGCTATCACCATTTGCTTACTATGGATTAGTGACTATGCTGCTGACTCTGATTTTTATAATCTGCATTTTGGTATTATACAAGATACTGCGTTTGAGAACTTTGCATTGAATAATAAATATTTCAAACTTGCACTTGTGTTCTTTGACTCTCAGTTTTGGTTTGAAATGATTATATAACGAAAGAGTGTTCATGTGTTCCACGATTCCTGAGGTATTCTAAAGTTCATGTTCTGGTTTGTCTAAGACATGGATCATTCCATAATGAGCCATGAGACACTGTAGCTAGCTAGGTAAGGGGATTTCTGATACTGAGATGAGTTTTGGATCATCCTAACTCACTGAGGTTCTAGATCTCTATGCACAGTTCTGTGAGAGAACGGAAACCCTGCTACAGCATTAACCAGGGCATGTGAGCTTAGTACTGACTTAAATCACTTGGGACGCAGATAATGCATGGAGAATTAGTGCATAATCTCCATACTGCCTTGACATACCCCAAGAAAATAGCAATTATTAAATGTAGCGCGCACAAGAAAGTGACTGATAAGATAGGACAAGGCAATGCCTTTGGAGATTACACTGCTCGTGAAACAGAAATGCAGCGAAGCACTACATCCATGTATGTGGTGAAGTCACAGGCTGAGCGTTGGCATGATATTAGACAAGAAGTGCTGGACATCCAGCGTTCTGCTTCTGCAGAATGCTGGATGTCTAGAACAATGGGCTAAGGAGGGAATATTAGACGATGAGGGCTGCTGGAGTAAAAAGGCCATGCCCACGTGGAGACTGTCCGCAGCCTATTTACAACCTTTAATTCATATGGCACATGGGCCGGCTTATGTTGGAGCATCCTCAATAGTGAAGCTACTTAATATAGTTTGGGATAATCCTGAAATTGCCGGCACAGCTAAAAAGAAAGTCCATTCCTGTCTGATTTGCCTCCAATATAATCCTGGAAAGGGACCACGAGCTCCAACAGGAGGGTTTGCTGCACCAACTGCACCATTTGATGTTCTGTAAATGGACTACATCCAGCAAGAATGCTGTAATAACTTAACCCCTTGCATGCTGCCGCGATTCTGCGCCGGTGCGGCAAAATCGCGAGTGGGCGGGTTTGTAATGGCTCTCAGCCGTCATCAGCACACGAGCGCCGTATTTCATGACGGATGGGGGCCGTCATCAGCATGCAAGGGGTTCAAGTATGTCCTAGTAGTGGTATGTGCCTTCAGTAAATGGATGGAGGTGTATCCAACAAAAGATAATGCAGCTCTTACTACAGCCAAGGTGCTTCTGAAGGAATTCTTTCCTTGATATGGTGTTTGCAGATTTTTGTGGAGTGACAATTGACCCCATTTTATTGGGCAAGTTGTTGAGTATGTTTTGAAGGGATTAGGGATTAAGCAGATGTTCATGCTGCTTTCCATCCACAATCAGCAGGACTAGTGGAGCGATACAATTCTACTCTCAAACGGAAGTTATCGAAGAGTCAGGCATCCACATTTCTGAAATTGCCTGATGCATTACCTTCAGTGTTGCTCTCCATTAGATAAGTACCACATGCACGATCTGGCCTCGCACCATATGAGGTGGTGTTTGGAAGGCCCATGAATATTTGGGGGACACCTAAGCCACGTTCTATACATGATGTACCTTGTGTCTTGATGAGTAACTATCTGTCTCAGTTGATTGACAGCTTGCTTTCTATTCATCAACAGGTTCGAGAAGCTCTTCCTGACAGGTTTCAGGGTGATGGCAATGACCTATGACCTGGTGACCAGGTCATGGTGAAGAACTTTCAGAGGTCAAATAGCCTGGAGCCGAGGCCCAGAAACAGTCCTCCTTGTGACAAGAACTGCAGTCACCAATAAAAAGGCCTGGGTGCATTCCACCCATTGCAAGAAGGTGCCGTCTGCCTTGGTGGAGCCCGCTGGACTCACCGACCATCGAGACCTCTGAGATAAAGAGAAAGGCCAAGCTATAACACCTGAAAGACCTGAGGTAGTCTTCCCGGACCACACAATCCCTGGTACATCCCGATATCAGTTGCGACCCGGAGAGAAACTTTGTTGTTGAAAAAGACTGGTTGAGCAACCGTCCTGGGTTAGTGAAAAGCTGAACTGGTGAGCGGGGATTGTTTACTTGGTGACACCAGTCTTGACCCTCAGGAAGAAATCAACAGCTGCCCAAAACTTTAGAGCTCCATTTACTTTTGTTGCTTCAATGTCGAGATAAACATGCTTTCGGAGAAAATATAAACCACTGCGAGAATCTGCGACAAGAAAACTATATTCATCGCTAGGTTCACTTTCATCATGATCATCGTGGCAGTATTAGCTTTGGTTGTAGAGGAACCGGCTCCTGTTCCACAAATGCTGAATGCCACTACTCCAGCCCCCTTTGAGCACCATTATTTCTCTCTTCCCTATCATGAGCGGCAGCATAGAATGTCCTAGAAAGCAAAGTCACCGATGACCAGCTAACCACCACCCTCGCCCATAGCCCACCTACTGACCCCACCGACCACGACACTGCCGCCCACAAATTCAGAGAATGGATCCACAACTGTGCCAACACCCTCGCCCCGTTCAAGAAACCCTCCAACAGTTACACCAGCAAGAAAGCCAGCTGGTTCACCGAAAACCTCCAGGCCTCCAAATGAACATGCCGAAAACTGGGGAAGAACTGGCTCTGCGAAAGAACACCAGACAGCTACGCAGCCCACAAATACGCTACCCGCAGACACCACCACCTTATCAGAGCCCCCAAAAGGGCCTCATTCAAAGACTGCCCAGACCACAATGCACACAACAGCAAAGAGCTCTTCAACATTGTGAAGGAAATCTCCAACCCCAGCTCCAATTACATCCCACCCTCGCAAGACCAGTGCGACTCACTGTCCACCTTCTTCCACCGCAAGATCGCCGACATCCTCGACAGCTTCAATGCCATGACCACCTCTAGAACCACTCAGACCTCCACCCCCGCAACAAACACCAGCACTGACAGCCTGCTCTCCTGAACCAACATCAACGACAAAAAACCCTGCAGGATCATGAACTCCATCCACTCCGGGTCACCGTCAGACCCATGCCCACATCACATCTTCAACAAAGCTTGCACAATCATCGCACCCCATCTCCGGAAAGTTATCAACATCTCCTTCGACACAGCAACCTTCCCGGAAAGCTCGAAGCACACTGAGATCAACGCCCTACTCAAGAAACCCAAGGCGGACCCCAAGAACCTCAAGAACGTCCGATCCATCTACCTGCTCCAGTTCCTAGCTAAGGTCATCGAGAAAACCATCAACAAACAGCTGACCCGCTACCTTGATGAGAACAGCATCCTGGACCCGACCCAGTCCAAGTTCTGCAGCAATCACAGCACCGAAACCGCCCTCATCGCCGCCACTGACAACATCAGGTCCCTGCTGGATAATGGAGAAACAGCGGCCCTCATCCTCCTGGATCTGTCAGCCGCCTTTGACATGGTCTGCCACCGCACACTAGGGAACACGCCTCCATGACGCCGAGATCTAAGAGAAGGCCCTGGACTGGACCACCTCCTTCCTCTCCAGCAGAACACAGAGCGTCCCCCCTTCCAATCCGAGGCCACCGAGATCATATACGGCGTAGCCCAGGGCTCATCCCTCAGCCCAATGCTGTTCATCATCTACATGGCTCCTCTTGCCCACGTCGCCCGACAGCACAACCTCAACATTGTCTCCTACGCGATGACACACCACTGAACCTCTCACTCACAAAGACCCCCACACCTCCAAAACCAACCTACCTGAAGGAATGAAGTCCGTCGCCGAATGGATGGGGAACAGCAGGTTGAAGCTGAACTCGGACAAGACGGAGGTCCTCATCCTCGGATCAACTCCCTCGGCTTGGAACAACTCCTGGTGGCCGGCTGTACTAGGAACAGCTCCAACACCCACCGACCACGCACGCAACCTAGGGATCATCCTCCACTCCATCCTCTCCATGACCAAACAGGTCAACGCCATCTCCTCCACATGCTTCACAGGATCTACAAGTGGATCCCCACCGCAACAAGAAGAACAGTCATCCAGGCCCTCATCAGCACCAGGTTGGACTATGAAAACGCACTCTACGCAGGAGCCTTGGCCAAACTCCTCAGACGACAGCAACGCATCCAGAACGTCTGATGCTTGACATCCCCCGCCGCAGCCACATCACACCCCACCTGAGACACCTGCACTGGCTCCCCATCACCAAGAGGATAACCTTCAACCTTCACACCCATGCAGAAAAAGCACTCACCAACACTGGACCAGTGTACCTCAACGGATGACTCAGCTTCTACACCCCCACCTGCTAGCTCCGCTCTACCGGCCTTCCCCTCGCCACTGTCCCCCGCATTCAAAGAGCGAGCTCCGGTGGCAGATCCTTCCCCCACCTCACTGCCAAGACCTGGAACACCCTTCCCACCCTCCTAAGGCAGACCCAAGACCTGCTGGCCTTCAGAAGACTCCTCAAGTCCAGGCACTTCAAGCAGTAACAGCACCCCCTATCCCCAGCGCCTTGAGAGTGAGACCCTCACTCGTAAGTAGCATGCTTTACAAATACTATGATTGATTGACCTCAAAAATACGTTTATCAAGAAGTTGCACCACACCCACAATGCTACAAATAACACCAGCTGTTGGGTTTGTGGAATGATGCCAGTTCATCAGAAAAAGGGAGGGACGCCTTTCATTTCTGTCCCATTCTCTCACAATGGTTCTTGTCAAGCCTGGTTTGCACTCTTGTGGGCTTCTGAGGTGGCTAATATTACTGATGTTGGTGTAGGGTGACTGAATTATTATCTTAATTAAGTATGCTATCCCGATGAGGAAGGAGATCCACAGGCTAAAGAGACTGTATGAGAAATGGAGGAGTACCAACAAGGATACTCTTCTATGCATTATGTTTTCCCAAACACTCAGACACCTAAGGGTAATGGACATCCTGTTATACCTGTTACTAGAGCCTGAGCAGATTTATCTGTAAACAGTATTGGAAGAATTCCTCTGGGGAAGAGTGACTGAACCCTGGTTCTGAGCATTACTAGGGTCAACAAACAGTAGTGTTATGTCCTCACACAATACTTACTTCATCTGCGGGAATAAAGGATACTACTACCTACCCATTGGATGGTCTGGAATTTGCTATGTGTCCTTTTTGTTGCCACCTGTGTTCTTGGCTCCTGCCTTTTATCACATAGACTATAAATTGTTTATTGACATTTCTAAGAACCTATATAAAAGGACACTAAATCATGATGAGGTGGATCAAACTGACACTGCACTGCAGCAATATGTTGACATTAATTTGGGATTGTTCTTCTTTGTTGGTGCCGGTTTGAACAGTAGGACAAATCCTATGCTTGACACGTGTTGTAGAAGCTGTAACCAACCAGACAGCTATGGCACTTGGAAACATCACAGAGGAACTACAAATAGCGAGGATTGTGGTGCTTCAAAATTGAATGGTCCTTGATGTTCCTGATCGAGGTGGTGCATGTCACATCATCGGCAGCAGTTGCTGTGCCTAAATCCCTGACCATGCCCCATCTGTTTTTTTTTATATTTTTATTAAACTTTTCCAAGATAATTTTTCCACATATTCCTGTATATGTTACAGCACATAACAGTTTTACAAGTGATTGTATACATTACAACATTATTCTGATACATTGTGACGTAAAAGATTCACCAAACCTATATGTGATATATACTACCTATTCCAATTCAACAAAACAGAGATAAAGCGTTTATAAAATATTATGACAGCCTTCCATTCACTATCCTAGGTTTAACCTGCTATTTTTCCACCTAGTGATAGGTTGCCATATTCTGTTACCTAGTAACTTAGCTCTCCTACCTTTCCTCTCATAGATTGCTTTTTCCAGATTGTACATAGAAAGAAGGCTTGCAATCCAAGCTTGAAACGAGGGGGGAGCCTTGTCCAACCAATTTCTTGCTATACATATACGATAAACTGCAAGTGAAACAAAAATAAACTCTACTGACATAGCATCTGCCGTGTCCCCCACCCCCAATATAATTAATTCATCTGTAAGTTTAATCTTAATCCTCAGTGATTTATCAAAGAACTCTTCAATAGCCATTTTCAAGGTAAACAATTGAGGACACTGCGAGAACATATGCACAATATCTGCTTCAGTTGAATCGCATCGGGGGCATGTTATTCCATTTGTGCCGCTCCACTGGGCGATTCTGGCCGGGGTGTGATATAGTGAAAATACTGTCTTAAAGTGTTGTGACTGAAGGGTAGCAGAGCATAACACCGTTCTGCCCAGATCCAATGATAGCTGAAAGGTTTCTAGCCCTGACCCCAGTTTTTCTGTCCATTTTTGTGTATATTTCGCCCTTTCATCAGTTTTACTGTCTTTCAACTCCACGTATAACTGTCTTATCGTACACTTATTAGCTGTTTCTATGTATTCCATGACTTTACATTGTCTCAGCCCTGCCAGACCGCCTTGTTTTTGCATTAAGAAACTTCTGGTTTGAAGATATTTGTAAAAATGATTATGTTCTATCCCGAATATTGTTTGTAACGCCCCAAACTGTAGCATATTCCCCTGGCTGTCAAGCAAATTCCCTATTTTCACTATGCCCTTGTTATACCAGTCCCTCATGGTAGTGTACCTGAAAATGTCCCTCGGTAGTGAGCAATTTGTGTACAATCGTGTGTAATTATTGAACCTACCTAGTCCACATTTTTTTGTCAATCCTTTCCAAACCCTATAGGCCGCCTTTAAAGTCTTAAACCGTGTGTGTTTAAAATAAGTGAAGTCGGTTGTGTTTAAAAACCCATTCTCTGCCCCCTCTCCCAGTAGTGTAGTATATACGTTAGTAAACCCTGTCCTGGTTTCCGTTGTGTGATCTGCACCTCCCCCGCCTATTAACCCCTGGCAATACTGCAATATGGCAGCCCAATAATAGAGCCTAAAATCCGGTGCCCCCAAGCCACCTTTTTCTCTGGATACTGTTAGATGTCTATAGGCTCTCCTTGTCTTCCCTTTAACCCAGATAAATTTGTTCAAGATCGCTTCCAGCTTGTTGAACCACATGTTGTCAAAAAATAATGGGATAGACCTAAACAAATACAGAACTTTTGGGAATGTTACCATTTTTATTACGTTGATTCGACCCATCAAGGTCAAATGCAAAGTATTAATTCTTTCCGTATTTGCTTATATTTTTGCCAACAGTGGACTCATATTAATTTCAACTAATCTATCTAAGTCAGCTGTAATCTTAACACCTAAATACGTAACTTCGGGAGCTACCCTTATGTCCTGAAAGTTCACCCAGTTATTTTGTGAGTAGCCCGACCCTGTCCCAAAAGCTACAGCCTCTTGTTCAATTTCTAGGATAGCCGACCCTGGTTCTGGGGTAACCACCGCCACATCATCTGCGTAAGCGAGCATTTTATATTCATAAGAATGTAACTTTATCGGGAGAATGTTAGGGTTCCTTTCCAGTCTACGCAGAAGAGGGTCAAGGTATAAAGCAAATAACAGTGGCGAAGCCGGGCAGCCTTGCCGTGTACCGCGTCTTATACATATTCCCACAGTATACCCTCTGTTTATCCTTACCTTAGCCGTAGGTTCTAAATACAGTGCCTGTATAGCCTTTATATAGCCTGCTCCTATCCCAAACCACTCCAAAGTCTTCCACAGATACCCCCAGGAGACCCTGTCAAAGGCCTTCTCTGCATCCAAGAAGATTGCCGAGGCAGGGTCTCCTGTGGCACCTGCAGCATCCAGTATAGTAATCATCTGCCTTGTGTGTTGTGTAGTCCCCTTGCCGGGTATGAATCCATGTTGTGTTGTACATACCAAACCCTCAATTACCCTACTTAATCTTTGTGAGAGCGCCTTGGAGTAGATTTTTGCATCAGCATTCATGAGTGTTATTGGCCTGTATGAACCGGGATCCAAGTGTGTTTTTTTTTTTTCAAAATTACAATGATGTTTGCTCCGGCCCATGATTGTGGTACATTTTCCCCCCTCTGTGCTTGACTTAAGATTTCCAGCATATCAATCCCCAGGGTGTCCCAAAATTTTTTATAGAATTCCGCCGGAATTTGGTCGGGCCCCGCTGCTTTTCCTGAGGGGAGTTTAGTTACTGCATTATGGACTTCTCCCGGTGACAATGGTAGCTCCAATGCCTCTTTATTCTCGTCACTCAGTTCCTCATGAGCAATTCCTGTTAAGTATCCCTCTATCTCAGTTTCAACATTTCCCAGATCTTGGTCGTATAGATCAGAATAGAACTCCCTAAACACCTCCCTCACATCTTCTACCTTAGTCACAACCTGTCCCCCTTTATCCTTAATTTCTTTAATTTCTCCCGCTGCCAAATTTTGTCTGATGCGGACTGCTAGCATATGACCTACCCTCTCATTAAATTCATAGCATTTTTCCCTTTTCATTAAATAGTTACTTGCCGCTTTATTTGCCAGTTTTTCGCTGGCTTCTGCTCTTTTCAGTTCTATCTCTAATAAAATCTCCTCGATAGGTTCTTAATTAATTACCGCTTGAATAAGCTGTTGTTCTAGTTCCATTAAATCATGTAACCTATTAGTTAGCTCAAGTTTTTCGTTTTTGCTCCTGCGGAGGGTATAAGCCAGTGTTTCCCCTCTTATCCCTGCTTTAAAGGTATCCCAGACCACTCCCGCAGATGCTGTACCTTTATTTACTTCCCAAAATTGTCTAATCCATACCTTCATTCTATTTACATAATCTTCTTCCTTAAGTAACCCTCTCTCAAATGTCCAGTTGTATTCTTTAAAGATAGGACTGAGGTTCTGAGGGACAGTTAATATTAGAGGGTTATGGTCTGAGAAGACCAGAGGAAGCCTTTCTATTTTTAAGTCTGATGCTAAGGAGCTAGTGACTAAAAAATAATCCAATCTAGCAATAACCTTGTGGGGAGTAGAATAAAAGGTGCCGCCTGTTCCAATGGGATTATATGCTGACCAAACATCAACCAGTGCATTATTAGACATTAGATTAGCAATAGACCTTCGTGTTCTCGTTTTGTGGTCTCCCTGCATCCCCCCACCCAACAGACCCAACCCTGATAATCCATTAATGTTGAAGTCCCCGCAAAAGATTATCGGTTCTGTCCACAATGCTAACTCAACATCTAACAAGTCAAATAGTTCGGGTTCGTCTTCATTAGAACCGTATGCAGATACAATTGTATATCGACCCCCAGCAGTCTCCCCTTCTACCATAACCCATCTCCCTCCATCATCTTCCTTCTTTTTCTTTACCTGCATAATTCCTTTTTTTGCCAAAATAGCCACACCTTTTGTTTTTGAATCTTGCTGTGTACATGCTAAGACTTCATAACCTAGCTGATCCATAAGATATTTATCCTTTCCCCTCACATGCGTCTCCTGAAGGCATATGACATCCAATTTCAATAATCTACACATAGCCGCGACTTTCTGTCTTTCCCCACCATCATTTAGACCGCAGATATTAATGGTAGCGAACCTTAACGCCATCTAAACTTTAAAATTAAGCCATCAAACGTCAACCTCTTAAAATTTACTGCCACTTGTTTACTCTTACACATCTGCTTACCTTGTGCTGAACATGACCTTAATTCTTCTCCACCCCCACCCCACCCCCCTCCCTCCCCCACCTCCCAGTCAACCCCCCTCCCCTTACTTACCCCCCCCTGCTACAGGCAAATAGGTCAATCTTGACCTATGTGTGACTGCTCACTGCTGTAGTGTCGCCTCCTTCTCCCACCCAACCTACCCAAGTATTACCACATTCAGTACTTCCTTGGTACTGTAATATGGATCTTATGCTGGTTCAGTATCTCTACTCTTCTTACCCCTTTGATTCTCCGTAATTTCTGCAAGATACTCGCCTGCCTTTATTTCTGAGTAAAACATTCTGATACGGCCCCCTGTAATAACTTTCAGCTTCGATGGGTACATCAGGTATGCTTCGGAGCCCTGGCGCTGAAATGGAGTAATTAGCTGCCTAAGTTTCCATCTCCTTTCTACGGTTGTATGGCAGAAATCTGGCCTAGCAAAGAATGTTACCCCTTCAAATGACTTCTTTTTATCTGGTCTGGCAGTCTCCATAACTTCCTGCCTGGCCAAAAAGTTGCCAAAGAAAACTAGCATTGCCCTTGGTAAAGCATTTTGACTGCAGCCTCTTGTTTTCTTCTGCGTCATTGGGAATCTGTGTGCTCTCTGAACTTCTAGTTCCCATTGCCATTGAGCCTCTGGATATGCACCTTTCAGTAATTTGATCACAAACCCCCTTGGGTCCTTCCCTTCCACTCCTTCCTCCAAACCCAAAAGTCTCAGGTTATTCCGCCGCTGGCGATTCTCGAAATCCTCCAGTTTCCACTGTAGGTCCTCGATCACCTTTCCTTGTTCCATTCTAGAAGCCTGCCAGTCTGTAACTTCATCCTCCAGTCTGCCAGTTCTCTCTTCGACCTGCACCACTCTTTCTTCGACCTCTTCGTATTTTTTATTCATTTTCCTAATACTCGCTTGTATTTTTTTAGTGTCTTGTCTGGCTCTCCTGCTTTCTAATCTGGCCTCTATATGCATTTGCTTTAACATGGCAAACATTCCATCTAGAGTTGCTTGAGGTGGTGATTCGGCGGTATCTTGAGAGGCATTGTCTGGGTGGTTATCAAGTGCTTCACCTAGGTCATGTTCCTGATATATTTTAGAAGTGTTACCGTAGTCCCAGAGCAGTTTCCTGTTGGTACTTGATGCTGATCTATCTATGTCTCTATCTCGTCTTATCATAGTTCTCCTTTTCTTCCTCTGTGTTTCTTTGCTTTTGGGTTCGCTAGAGTGAGACCCCTCTGATTCTGTCCCTGACGAAAGATCTGTAGTAGTGCCCTCCTCCTCTGAGCCCAGTAAGGAGGAATCAGACCCTTCTGTCACAGAGTAAAATGTTTCCACTTCAGGGGAGCGTACTCTCCTTCCTTTGTCCCCTTTATGTCCCCTTGACTTGTGACTTTCGATACTTCTCATGCTCCCCCAGTTAGATTGGATTAAAGTATTACTGTCCCCAGGGGTGGTAGCGAGATTTACCTGCATCAAAGCCTCCAGCATTTGGGTATTATTGAAGTTTACCGGGTCTTCTGTCCCCTCCAGCTGTCCGCTGTTCGATTTGCCGGTTCCGCTCTCTGTAGCTGTGGCTGCGTCTGTGTCTTTGCCTGCCTTCTCGGCGTTCTCCCCTCTCAGCTCGGCTCCCGCGTGAGGCGTGGATGATTGGAGCTCCTGTTGCTTAGCGACCGCCGTGCTTGCGTCCTCGCGGTCGGTGAGAGCAGCATCCGCGTTTGTCTCCGCGTTTGTGTCTGCAGTGGCTTCGGAAATCAAAATCACCGGCTGAACTTTGCCCGCAAAAGCCTCCGTGACAGTGGATTGCCTTAGATCTTTGGTGGGTACAGATACAGTGATCGCGTGTTTCAATGTTCCGCTGTCTGACTGTGGGCGCCTCTGTTGTAGCTGTCCTTTCGTTCCAGGGGTACCCGCTTGCGCCGTTACCTTAGTTTCCATTTTTTCTTTTTCTTTGGTAGCTTTGTCTGACTTCTCAGTTTTCTTGAGCTGACACTTTTGGGCGTCAGTATTCGCCGCAGCGGTTCGTTTACTCATAGTTGTGGCTGTGAGTTTCGGGATCGCTCCAGTGTGCTGTGTCATCCCTCTGATTGTGCTGATACCTTGGAAATACACTTTCCTCCAGTGCTCTCCAAAGTACAAAAATAAAGCTGCCAGGGTCTTCTGAATCACCCCAGTGCTTCCCGCATTACTTGTCTTGGATGCTCCTTGAAGAATCAGCATATCTTAAACGTGCTTTCCAGCTGCATGTCCCATGGGTCAGGAGAAGGAGTAGATGCGACTGCTCTCTACAGCAGCATAGCGGCCATCTTGCCTCATCCATGCCCCATCTGTTTTCAACGCAATTTCTAAACTGCATAAAATTGCTGCTGAGATCCACCCTGACACTGGAACATGGACTTTATCCGGTTGGCTATGGACGTTATTTGTAATTTGGGGCTGGATGCACTTGACAGTGTTTTGTATATTTTGTACAGTTCTACTAATATGTTGCTTATGACTGCAATGTGGTCCAATGCTTTGCTCCCTGCGTATTACTGCTTGTATGCCTACTAACCTCAACATTAAACCTGTAAATGCTCAGTATGTACTTGATCAGGAAATTTATAACATAATGCTCATTGATGTACAAGATGTATACCTCATTCCTTCTAACTCATAAATGTCTTTGGCTGATGCTAAAGGGGTTGTCTGTGGGAGTTGACACTGTTAGGATGAGCTGATGCCATTTTGCTTGTGGCAGCCATTTTAGTTAGCCATGTGCTCACCCCATGCTTTTCCGTCTTCACTGTTGTCTTCCCTTGTATTCTGCTGGAGTCATCAAGTATAGTTAACTGTTTCAGCGCTGAGCTAGAGCCTTGCGCATGCTCAGAAAGACTTGTAGTTGTTGGAATACACCTGTTATAATCGTAACTGTCAGAATATTTTAGCTAATGTCAGCAGTTGTGTAGCTTCTCACACCTTGTTGACCAAGCAATTCTCAATGTGTCCATGTATGTACAAACAACTATTTATGAGAACATATGTACCGCCTCTTTTTGTTCTTCCATGCTTACTCTGCAAATATTATGGTATAAAGGCACAACGGTTTCTGTACTCCGGGTGCTGCCTCTTACATTGCCTGAGGGTTGTGGCTAGACCCAGTTCTACCTCATGAGGTCTAATAAACTTCTTGCTTGATATTACAGCCTCCGTGCCAATTTCTTCTTTGTCAGTCTAAGGACTAGTGCGATAAGAAGGGCAAAACCCCTGCACCAGTGGGCTTACTAAGGCATATCTCACACATGTGGGGCAGGAATTGATGCTGACTGTCCTCCATGCCCACACCAGTCTTTTAACAATATTGTTGTCTTACATGGAGGGCATGTCATTACACATGTCTCCCCTACAGCGGACCACTCAGTCCATGGCCTCCTTACTGAGAGCAGCAGTGTCCCTCCTCCAACAGTCCCTCTCCCCTCTTACCTCTACCCCATCCACACTCCCCACTACCCTACCTGCCCAAGCCACACTCACAGAGGCACATACACGCACTACTACAGAAACATCAGCACACAGCAACATCAGTCAAAGCCAAAACTAACAAGCACGGACACTAAGGGAATGATTAGAAAAACAACACACCTGCCTATGCTGAGCAGTTATTTTCTAAACAATAATTATTGAAATGTGCATGAAAAATAAGCATGAACACTTGCTTTAGGAATTGCAACGTTTCTTTTGATTCTTATCAGACTATTTTGCTTTTTAGTCTTTCTTTGTTTTTTAAGGCATGAGAATACAAAAATTGTGAAGAAAAATATTATATATTTACATACAAACAGGAAAAAACAAGCTTTGGTATGTACATAATTCACTCAAACTCACATTCAACACATTCTTGGCCATCCAGTCATACAAAAACACATTCATACTGGTCTCATTGTCATAACACAGTTGTAAAAAATGCAAGGAAAATAACATTTGCTGATTTCAAACGTTAGTCAAGCTTTTTTTCAGTTCTTTTTAGAAAAAATGATCTTTCAATTGAATGACATATCCATATGGAAAATAATGACACAGGACCGGGTCAGGTCGACGCGTTTCGAACCCTATCCTTCCAAGGGTTCTCTTCAGGACCACAGTATTACTATAAGGGAAGAGGAGAGCAATAGTCACTAAACCAAAACCTGCGAGATCAACGTCTCAACCAAAACACCGCTAAACTCAGCCTACCTCGATAAGTGGGTCAGGGCTCCTCAAGTGGTATAGGGAGACAGATGTATTCCCAGCAAAGGGGGAGCGAAGAAGTGCTGTGAAAGAGAACAAGTATACTCAATCATACAAAGTCTCATATGTCTCACTGTGTCTAGGCTGGAGAAATCAAAAAATGGGTCAGCGCGCTCACCTTAAATGCAGCGCGTGTCTGCTAAATAGATGCTTGCCAAATAGGTGACGCTCGGTCCGCGTAGTGTGTGGATCCGGCGTCCCTGATATTGGAAAGTATACGTGAGAATCCGAAATGCGAGGGAAGGCGCATGGTCAGCGGCTAAAAAACCGCGCTTCCTCATGCCTGTGTCTGCTTACCGTGAAAACGAATTCCAACAATCCAAACGGTAGTTCAAAAAGTCCTCGCTCCTCACCCTGCAGTCACTAGCAGGTTACTGAAGCCTCCCTGCAGTTTAGCTCAAGAGAACGGTCGCGCCCCAAGGGGTGTAGGGAGTTGTAGTTTCATGTAATGTGTACCAAGGAGAATTCTGGGAGATGAAGTCCTGTGGGCAGTGTCAAGGATAAGTTTTATAAATTTCAGAAATTTCGTTCAATCCATTGACCGCTGTGTCATATTTCATGATCAATAAGGCCTCTCTTTGGTTCAATCTTATTTCCAAATCCCCTCCTCTTGGGTCTTTTTCGATTTTGGACAGGACAGTCCACTTGAGATTATTTTTGTCATGTTTCTTCGTCACCCAATGGTGTACCAAGGGCGCATTCTCAACTTCTCTGCGCAGTCTGGATTTATGCTGCGTGATGTGTTGTCTGACCTCTTGGGTTGTTTTCCCAATGTATAACTTTGGGCAGGGGCACAGAATCGCATAAACCACATTCCTTGTTTTGCAGTTTGTGAAAGCTTCGTGCTTCCAATGAATGTTGTTAAAGGAGAACACTGTTTCTTCCATGGTGTCATGACAACAAATGCAAGTGCCACATTTGTGATGTCCTTTAGTCTGGGGAAAGCCGAATAAGCTTCTTAGAGTTGGTAGTTGTTTGCTGGGTAATGCTGCCCTCACAATGTGGTTAGCCACGCTCTTTTCCTTTTTAAAAGCAAATAAAGGTGGATTCCTGAAGTCCTCATGCAAGTCTTTCACTAAATGCCAATTAAGATTTATCAGCCTTTTGAGTTGATTTGCAGCAGGGCAAAAGGTTGATACACACACCACTCGATTTTGCTCAACCTTAGCTCAAGTGGACTGTCCTGTCCAAAATCGAAAAAGACCCAAGAGGAGGGGATTTGGAAATAAGATTGAACCAAAGAGAGGCCTTATTGATCATGAAATATGACACAGCGGTCAATGGATTGAACGAAATTTCTGAAATTTATAAAACTTATCCTTGACACTGCCCACAGGACTTCATCTCCCAGAATTCTTCTTGGTACACATTACATGAAACTACAACTCCCTACACCCCTTGGGGCGCGACCGTTCTCTTGAGCTAAACTGCAGGGAGGCTTCAGTAACCTGCTAGTGACTGCAGGGTGAGGAGCGAGGACTTTTTGAACTACCGTTTGGATTGTTGGAATTCGTTTTCACGGTAAGCAGACACAGGCATGAGGAAGCGCGGTTTTTTAGCCGCTGACCATGCGCCTTCCCTCGCATTTCGGATTCTCACGTATACTTTCCAATTTCAGGGACGCCGGATCCACACACTACGCGGACCGAGCGTCACCTATTTGGCAAGCATCTATTTAGCAGACACGCGCTGCATTTAAGGTGAGCGCGCTGACCCATTTTTTGATTTCTCCAGCCTAGACACAGTGAGACATATGAGACTTTGTATGATTGAGTATACTTGTTCTCTTTCACAGCACTTCTTCGCTCCCCCTTTGCTGGGAATACATCTGTCTCCCTATACCACTTGAGGAGCCCTGACCCACTTATCGAGGTAGGCTGAGTTTAGCGGTGTTTTGGTTGAGACGTTGATCTCGCAGGTTTCGGTTTAGTGACTATTGCTCTCCTCTTCCCTTATAGTAATACTGTGGTCCTGAAGAGAACCCTTGGAAGGATAGGGTTCGAAACGCGTCGACCTGACCCGGTCCCGTGTCATTATTTTCCATATGGACATGTCATTCAATTGAAAGATCATTTTTTCTAAAAAGAACTGAAAAAAAGCTTGACTAACGTTTGAAATCAGCAAATGTTATTTTCCTTGCATTTTTTACAACTGTGTTATGACAATGGGACCAGTATGAATGTGTTTTTGTATGACTGGATGGCCAAGAATGTGTTGAATGTGAGTTTGAGTGAATTATGTACATACCAAAGCTTGTTTTTTCCTGTTTGTATGTAAATATATAATATTTTTCTTCACAATTTTTGTATTCTCATGCCTTAAAAAACAAAGAAAGACTAAAAAGCAAAATAGTCTGATAAGAATCAAAAGAAACGTTGCAATTCCTAAAGCAAGTGTTCATGCTTATTTTTCATGCACATTTCAATAATTATTGTTTAGAAAATAACTGCTCAACATAGGCAGGTGTGTTGTTTTTCTAGTTATTATTGGCTCAGCCTTGCTGAGTTTCGAGTCAAGACCCTCTTCTGTTATTTAAACTGTTTAGCGGGCGCATGCTCGCGAGGTTCTGGTGGGCAGAGAAGGAGCTGCCACAGGACTAATCCTGTTGTTATACTATTACATTCAGTGTTCGTGGTGTGGGGTGTAGTTTCTCGTGAACTTCTCTTTCTCTTCTTCTTGCACCATAACTATTGTGCACATACTTCTTCTAATTTTCTTTTTGCACGTGTGTTCAGTGTGGGTATGGCTGAACAGGACACGGTAGCTTACACAGAGGAACATATTCAAAACCTGATCAGAGATCCGCCTCCCTTTGCATCTGCAACCCTCAGCGTTGCGGCTAATACTGTCAACGAATCTGAAAAACTCATACGTTTACGTAAAAAACAAATCAGGACGGATCTCCATGGACATTTTTTACTCCAGCATTTAAAATCAGGCACGATCCCCGCAGGACTTCAAATTTGCAACATCCCGGTCGTGTTCACTGACGACCCTGAATACAAAAAAGGATTCAGTGGGGTTGAAACAAAGTGCAGTAGGGACCTGATGGTCCTTACTATTGAGACCGCACACAGAATTTCAGTTAAAGAACTTGAAGAAATTGCAGCACTCGAGAAAGAAATTCAAGACAATCAACTCATAACTGACTCTAAAGGACTCCTGGAAAAGGTGGAAAAAGAAATCGGCGAATTTAAGGATTTCACGGTTGCCCAAAAAAACAATAAGTTTGAGCTGGACAAGAAAAATTTCTCTCTGGAATCCGTATACCCCTACTTGAGAAAAGACTTTTATTCCAACCCTGATTCACGGAGGTTTCTCCAAGATAACCAAGGTCGATCACGACGTAAATTCGTTTCATTTTCAGATGCATCTTCTTCGGGAAGCGATTCAAACAATACTAATAGATCCTATCAAAATAGGCAAGGCAACCCACAAGATCAGGGACAACGTCAACAACAAAACCAGGCACCTTTTTTAGGACAGGGCCCCCAGAAGCCCAGAGGTCGGTCACGTCCCGTCCAGCCATGGGAAATGAGGACACGGTCCCGGTTCTACAAGAGTTAGATCTCCCATCTATCTTTAACTTATCTGACAGGACTCTAAATGAAGCTGAAACATCGATCTTGACGAAGGGCCTTGGATTTTCCCGTCGAGACCCACAGACTTCATTAAGATGAAGTTAGAAACTTTGGAATTCTGTCGCAAAATAAGATTAAAAACATTCTTTTCTGATATATGCGAGGAACATCAACCCGAAGTAACGGGACTAAGGAAGAAATCCACCTTTTGCCCAGCCGGCTCAAAGGTTCCTAAAGAGATTCTCACGTTCGAACGAACAGTTCTATCAGGAATATCAGCACTAGAAAAAAAGAGGAACTTCGTTAAATTCAATCTTGCCAAAGCTGAGAAAGAGGCTTTAACCACTTTGAAAAATGACAAAACTATAGTAGTCAAACAAGCAGACAAGGGGGGAGCAGTGGTCATTTGGGACATTAATAAATATAAAACGGAAGCACTTCGTCAACTGGATGACAACTCATGCTACAGACGCATCACAAAAAATCCTACACTTGAAATTCAGAGTGAACTATTCGCAGCGATCCAGAAAGGATTTGAGCTAGGGTTTGTCGGACCCAAGAAACTGACTTTTCTACAGAATAAGAATCCACGAACTCCAGTTTTTTATTTATTACCTAAGATCCACAAGGATGAAGTAAACCCGCCAGGACGCCCCATAGTCTCTGGGTGTGAGTCCTTATTAGAACCAGTGGCGAAGTATATTGAATTTTTCCTTAAACCCTTCATTGAAGAGATTCCAGCACATCTTCAAGATACCACGTCCTTCCTCCAAAGAATCAGCACAATATCTTTTGAACAAAGTTCCCAGCTTCTAGTGACGCTAGACGTCGTGTCGTTGTACACGCAGATTCCTCAAGATCAGGCCCTTGAGACACTTTCATGTTTCTTGGACACACGTACCAGACCTTGTCAGGTTCCTTCTGATTTCATTTTACAGCTGGCATCCTTCGCTTTAAAAAAGAATTTTTTTACTTTTGACTCCGACTACTTCCTTCAGGTTAAGGGAGTAGCCATGGGGTGTCCATTTGCCCCGGAACTAGCGATCATGTTCATGGGCCTCTACGAGAAGAAATTCATTTACAATGATAATCCCTTCAGTCATCGGATTTCGCATTACATGCGTTACATAGATGACGTTTTCTTCATCTGGACTGGGACCCTAGAAACCCTTAATGGGTTTGTTGAATGGCTTAATGGGCGCACAAGTGACATAAAATTTAACTGTACATCGTCCAACCAATCCATCACATTTTTGGACGTTAAAGTTGTCCCCCGTAATGGAAGCCTGGAAACAACTTTATTCAGAAAATCCACCGATAGGAACAAGGCATTGTTGTTTACCAGTAACCACCCTCGAAGTTTGAGACAGAATTTACCATTTGGACAATTCCTGAGGATCCGAAGGAATTGTTCAGGTAAAGAGGATTATTTCGACCATGCGAATTCACTCATGGAGAGGCTTCTCCAAAGAGGATATCCGAGAAAACTTTTAAAGCTGTCCCTTAAGCGAGCATGGTGGACGCCTCGCGAAACACTAATGCATAAGAAAGCTAAGGTTGAGCAAAATCGAGTGGTGTGTGTATCAACCTTTTGCCCTGCTGCAAATCAACTCAAAAGGCTGATAAATCTTAATTGGCATTTAGTGAAAGACTTGCATGAGGACTTCAGGAATCCACCTTTATTTGCTTTTAAAAAGGAAAAGAGCGTGGCTAACCACATTGTGAGGGCAGCATTACCCAGCAAACAACTACCAACTCTAAGAAGCTTATTCGGCTTTCCCCAGACTAAAGGACATCACAAATGTGGCACTTGCATTTGTTGTCATGACACCATGGAAGAAACAGTGTTCTCCTTTAACAACATTCATTGGAAGCACGAAGCTTTCACAAACTGCAAAACAAGGAATGTGGTTTATGCGATTCTGTGCCCCTGCCCAAAGTTATACATTGGGAAAACAACCCAAGAGGTCAGACAACGCATCACGCAGCATAAATCCAGACTGCGCAGAGAAGTTGAGAATGCGCCCTTGGTACACCATTGGGTGACGAAGAAACATGACAAAAATAATCTCAAGTGGACTGTCCTGTCCAAAATCGAAAAAGACCCAAGAGGAGGGGATTTGGAAATAAGATTGAACCAAAGAGAGGCCTTATTGATCATGAAATATGACACAGCGGTCAATGGATTGAACGAAATTTCTGAAATTTATAAAACTTATCCTTGACACTGCCCACAGGACTTCATCTCCCAGAATTCTCCTTGGTACACATTACATGAAACTACAACTCCCTACACCCCTTGGGGCGCGACCGTTCTCTTGAGCTAAACTGCAGGGAGGCTTCAGTAACCTGCTAGTGACTGCAGGGTGAGGAGCGAGGACTTTTTGAACTACCGTTTGGATTGTTGGAATTCGTTTTCACGGTAAGCAGACACAGGCATGAGGAAGCGCAGTTTTTTAGCCGCTGACCATGCGCCTTCCCTCGCATTTCGGATTCTCACGTATACTTTCCAATTTCAGGGACGCCGGATCCACACACTACGCGGACCGAGCGTCACCTATTTGGCAAGCATCTATTTAGCAGACACGCGCTGCATTTAAGGTGAGCGCGCTGACCCATTTTTTGATTTCTCCAGCCTAGACACAGTGAGACATATGAGACTTTGTATGATTGAGTATACTTGTTCTCTTTCACAGCACTTCTTCGCTCCCCCTTTGCTGGGAACACATCTGTCTCCCTATACCACTTGAGGAGCCCTGACCCACTTATCGAGGTAGGCTGAGTTTAGCGGTGTTTTGGTTGAGACGTTGATCTCGCAGGTTTCGGTTTAGTGACTATTGCTCTCCTCTTCCCTTATAGTAATACTGTGGTCCTGAAGAGAACCCTTGGAAGGATAGGGTTCGAAACGCGTCGACCTGACCCGGTCCCGTGTCATTATTTTCCATATGGATATGTCATTCAATTGAAAGATCATTTTTTCTAAAAAGAACTGAAAAAAAGCTTGACTAACGTTTGAAATCAGCAAATGTTATTTTCCTTGCATTTTTTACAACTGTGTTATGACAATGGGACCAGTATGATTGTGTTTTTGTATGACTGGATGGCCAAGAATGTGTTGAATGTGAGTTTGAGTGAATTATGTACATACCAAAGCTTGTTTTTTCCTGTTTGTATGTAAATATATAATATTTTTCTTCACAATTTTTGTATTCTCATGCCTTAAAAAACAAAGAAAGACTAAAAAGCAAAATAGTCTGATAAGAATCAAAAGAAACGTTGCAATTCCTAAAGCAAGTGTTCATGCTTATTTTTCATGCACATTTCAATAATTATTGTTTAGAAAATAACTGCTCAGCATAGGCAGGTGTGTTGTTTTTCTAGTTATTATTGGCTCAGCCTTGCTGAGTTTCGAGTCAAGACCCTCTTCTGTTATTTAAACTAAGGGAATGATGGCATAGACAGGGACTAGGGTACAAAAGCACACACAGTTATCAACACACACTTTGCATTCCTCGGATAGCTCTCCCTCCAAAATCCCTTCCCTTGACTCACCTGCAACCCCCTTTACAGAAGCTATTCCTTTGTGACCTAGGCCCCACTCACAAGGGGAAGAGGAGGTCACCACACACAGTGAGGAGAGCCCCTACCACACGCACACCGTCCCCCAGGAGCAGGAACACTGAGGCCCCCCACCCAAAAATCACCCAGGACCAGCAAAAGCAAAACCCCAGCACAATCCCGCACTCCCACCACACAGTTTCTGTCCTCCAACACCTAGACCACCACTCCAGAAGTCCCACTGCCACACCCTGTCCCAGGTTCCCCCACACACCGTTACACCATCCCCAAGATGATTAGGTCCTCCCACCTACCACAAGCACTGCCACTCACACAACATAACACCCTCAGTCAGTTCTTGCAACTGCAGTGGAGACCGTGTCCCCGAATCCGACCTGCCTACTGCATTTGAGCCCCCACCCACTCTTTCAGACATTGGTCCTGCAGTGGAGATCCCGCCCAATCCATCGGACATGGCCACTGCAGTGGAGAGCCCGCCCACTCAGTCCGACAGGTCCAGTGCAGTTGCCACAGAGACTCCAGTTCCCACCACCCCTCCCCTGCCCCTTACTGATATCCCCTAATCTTGTCCCTGCTGTGCCTAGCCTGCCCTTATGGGTGCCCCTCCAAGGGGAGATTTCCCCTAGTCATGTTAGTGCAGGCAAGCAATGTGTGACAACTTGTCAGGTATCAACCATGAAGGACTGTTGACATTGGTTGTACAAAACACTGCTGCACGCCTTGTCCTTAATGTCCCTGCACGTACTCCATCTAAACCTCTGTTAACTAAGCTTCACTGGCTCTCAGTGAAACAGAGAGTACTGTTTAAGACATGTTGTGTCATCCATAAGTGCCTTACAGGGAAAGGCCCTGAATACCTGACAAAAATATTTAATGCCTACGTTCCCTCCCGATCTCTTAGATCAGGAGATCAAGAACTCCTATGTGTTCCTAGGATTAAGAAGGCAAGGCAAGGGGGTAGGGCCTTGTCAGTGGCTGGCCCGAGGCTGTGGAACATTCTCCCCAGAGAGATCAGACAATGTAGGGATCATCTTCCTTTTAGGAAGAAACTAAAAACTTTTTTCTTCCAATATTAGTTTTATACCTCATTGTAATATTGTAATATCCATACTTTGCAGGACCTGCTCTGTTCAAAGATGACGCCAGAGGCGCGGAGATACTCCTTCGGGAGTCGATTCCCAGCGTGGTACAAATCTGTAATTAAATTAAATTGGCCTTTTGATTAATCAGGATCTCTCAATTTCTTTTTTGTCCGGCTGAATAAAGCTTATTTTTGTTATTTTGTAAATTTCCATTTAATGTACATGATATTGCTGATGAGTGTCTTGAAGTTGCTGTTGTAATAGTGTTTGTTGACAATAATTGACATGGTGATGTGATGGACTACATGTGGTCCATGGTATATGTGTCCCATTATAGTATATATCCATGTCATCATTGCCTGTAATTTGAGGTTGTCATGCTCCCAATCATTTGGCACAAGGAGTTTGACATTATTTTCACCACTTCACATCTTTGGCATACACTGTTGCACATTTGTTGACATCTGTGCACGTTGTACATGTTTCTGACTGTAGGCTCGTCTCCACTGGGCATGCAGATTGGCACATTGATGGTGAACTAGTCATCTTTGACATCAGTGCAACTTGCTAAACATGTGTATTGGGTGTGTTCAGATGGCTTGAGAGACACTCCTGTACACAGGATGATGTGACCAGAGGTTTCTGTGTGTTGTGATTATTGGTTCTATGTCGGAGTAGTATTCTGACATGACAGAGCCGTGCAAAGCCAACATCTGACACAGCTGACATTCCACATCAGTGAAGTCAACTCATGGCAGTGTTATTAATTGACATTGCCTGAGCCCATGGTGTGGGTTCTGTGAGCATGACTGTGTGTTCCCATCCCTTTTTCTACACAGCCTGTAGTCCCTTCAGATATACCTGTTTGTCATGTGCTTTGTCAACATCTTTGAATTTGGATTTCTGGGCTGTAGATGCATGTAACACTGCTAGTCATTAAAGTGTCATCCCTGGGTGTGGTTAATGTAAGGGCCTGCACTGTGTGCAAACACACTTTTGACATATTCATGATTCCCCAAGTCACATTTGTGTTTCCGACCTCAGCTTGTTTTCACTATGTGCTCTTTTTCTCTGACTTTATCGATTGTATGTGTGTGACTGCTCATACTCATCAGATTTTACGCTTTAAGGTTGTATGATGGCAACATGTGTACTTTGTGTGTCTCCTTTGGTTTTTTATTGGTCTGGGACTGTGATGAATATCCCAATGTGTCTGATACATTTCACGTCATGCTTCTATACCTCATAATATACAGTGTGCAAGACATTCACAATGTTTTATGACTGGCCATGTGTAATGTGTTTGTACACCTCAGATGCCACCACCGCCCCTGGGATTGTCATGGGTGCATGTGCAATGTCAACTGTCAATGTGGACGTAGCTGATGCACATTGGTGCTGATCAAAGTGTGTGACATTTAAACTGGCCAAATGTGAGCGGAGTCATGGCTAAGCCCCTTCCTACATTGTGGCCTTATATTACAGGCCATGCCCAGTGAGTTGTGTTTGGGTATGTGTGATGGAAGTTGATCTGTCAAGAAACATGACACAGTTTGCCGACCTACCTACTGCATTTGAGCCCCCAACCACTCTTTCGGACATTGTTCCTGCAGTGGAGATCCTGCCCACTCCATCGGACATGGCCACTGCAGTGGAGAGCCTGCCCATTCAATCTGACAGGTCCAGTGCAGTTGCCACAGAGACTCCAGTTCCCACCACCCCTCCCCTGCCCCTATTTTGAGCCCCACCCTCACCTTTTGGTCACTGCAGTGAGGGGTGGTTAGACCCCATTTCCCCATTCTGTCTCACAATGCTGATATTTTGAACTCCACACTCACTTTTTGGTCACAGCAGTGAGAGGGGTGTTAAATCCCATTTCCCCATTCTGCCTCACAATGTTGGTATTTTGGACCCCACACTCACCGTTTGGTCACAACTATGATGGGGCTTTCAGTGGTTTTTCCCTTTATGTGTCACTATTGCAAGCAGTGTGGACACATGACACAATCTTGGCATGATAGTGGGGGGGGGGGTTCACCCTCCATACTCTATGGAGTAGACAAGGCTGGGAATGATAGCCATCCAAGCCCCTATGGGTAGGGGCTGCTGCCTGGGAATGATAGCCATCCAAGCCCCTATGTGTAAAGAGTGCTGGGAATTATACCCATCCATCCCACTATGGGTGGAGACCGCTGGAAGTGATAGCCATCCACCACCCTCTGGGCTGGACAATGCTGGAAGTGATAGCCATCCGTCCTCCTATGGGTAGAGACTGATGGAAGTGATAGTCATCCACCCCCCTATGGGTGGAGACTGCTGGGAGTGATAGCCATCCATCCTCCTCTGGGATGGACAATGCTAGGAGTGATAGCCATCCATGCCCCTATGGGTAGAGACTGCTAGGAGTGATTGCCATCCACCCCTCTGTGGGCTGGACAATGTTGGGAGTGATAGCCACCCATACCACTATGGGCAGAGACTGCTGGGAGTGATAGCCATCCATCCATTTGTGGGCTTGACATTGCTGGGAGTGATAGCCGTCCACCCCCCTGTGGGCTGGACAAAATGCTGGGAGGGATAGCTATCCATCCCCCGATGGGTTGAGACTGCTGCAAGTGATAGCCATCTATCCACCTTGTCATATAGCTAATTCTTTTCTATATACTGTGTTAAGTTAGCATGAGTGTATTAAATGTTTAAACGCCATTTTTCCTTTTGCTTCATTTTGCACACGACACATAATTGTTGTTTTAGCTTTCAACCCAGAAGAGCTTTGTGATTTACTTGAAAAATAATATGTTATTGCTCTGATATCAGTTTTGCTTGGTACACTGTCTGCACAGTGAGTGCTGAAGGCTACAAGGATAACTCGACACAGTGTTGTTCTGAGGTCTGATCTTCGCACCTCCATAGACATAATACACATGCTGCTGCCAAAATCTGGCTCTAAGCGGGTTTTATATTGTTGTGCTGAACACACACGTAACACACTTGATGGTGCTTCGCATGCAGAGAGCTGGTGGAAGATGATGTGATCCTCTGCCACTGAGATTTTGAGATATGTCCCCGCCCTGCTAAAACCCAAATGAGACCTTCATAGATATAAAATACTATGCTAAATAGGGAGGGTGAGAATTAGGTGTTGTTAATTCCTATTCATTTCAGCATCTTAGTATGTTGTCACCATTCACCTTTTATGGACTAGTAACTATGCTAATAACTTTGTTGCTTATAATATGTTTGCTAGTATTGTATAAGATACTGCGTTTGAGAACCCTGCATTAGTAAATAAATATTTCAAATATGCACATGTCCTCATTTACTCCACATTCTGGTTTGAAATGATTACATAGCGAAAGAGTGTTCATGTGTTCCACGATACCTGAGGTAATCTAAGTTCATGTTCTGGTTTGTCTAAGCATTGGGAGTTTGTTATGACCAATGAGACACTGTAGCTAGCTCGGTAAGGGGATTTTGGGTACTGAGGTGAGTTTTGGGCCATCCTAATTCACTGAGTTTCCAGGTCTCTACGCACAGTTCTGTAGGAGAACGGAATTCCCGCTACAACCTTTGGGCTGGACAATGCTGGGAATGATAGCTAACCATCCCCCTATGATAGAGACTGCTGAGAGTGATAGCCATCCACCTCCCATGGCTAGGGACTGCTGGGAGTGATAGCCATTCATTCTCCTGTTGGGCTGGACAATTCTGGGAGTGATATCCATCCATGCCCCTATGTGTAGAGAATGCTGGGAGTGATAGCCATCCACCTCCCTATGGGTGGAGAGTGCTGGGAGTGATAGCCATCCATCCCCCTATGGGTGGAGACTGTTGGGAGCGATAGTCATCCATCCCCCTGTGGGCCGGAGAATGCTGGGAGTGATAGCCATCCACCCCCTATGGGTAGAGATTGCTGGGAGTGACGGCCATCCACCCCCTCATGGGTGGACAATGCTATTGGAGATAGATAGCAACCCCTTATGTGTGTGTCACTTTTCACGGGTTTGTGATGTTTTTGTGTGTGGTAGGCGTCTGACTTACCGTCTGCGACATACTCGTCGGTTCAGGTTGTTGATTCGGTCATAGACATACAGTACAGGGATGACATTCACGATGGGATACATGGTTGGTTTGTCTCATAGGCGTAGATCGTTGGTTCATCTCGTAGGCGTAGATCGTGTTGTGGCGCAATTCGGACCTGATGTACTGCTCTTCCGGATGCTGTGACATGCTGGAGGTGGCGACCTGTTCGGCATGTAGAAAGTACGCATCATACTAGGCCGGCTGGAACTGCTGTGTAAATGCTTCCGGACTACCCCATTCAGCATTTAAGGTGCTGGCTTGTATGGTGAATGTGGCTGGATTCGGAGCGTACGTGTTGTTTGAGATCTGGACACAGTTGCGCATCGTACTACATCGTTCGGACGGACCGGCTCCTGGAACGAGTCAGTTGGCAGGTAACGCTACAGACAGTTCTGGGAGAGCTGTCTGAGCGAGATCAGAATCGGTCCCTCAGTGTTTCAATTCACTCATCTTTATGTCTTATCCAAATGTTAATTCACAAATGCTGAATGGCTCCTTTTCTGGACGATCTCCCACTTAGAAGTCATAATTCTCGGCGCAGTCATTATCAATATTGGAACAAGTAGGAGTATGAAGAAGAAGAAAATACACATAAAAGTGGGGAGTATTAAAAAAAGGATGGGGTAGAAGGGAACTGGAAATGAAAATATCAGCAGAAAGATGAAAAGGGGGTATAAAGACACAACCCCTGGGACAGCAATGTTTAAAAAAAGTGTTCTAGGATAAAGTGACAGGATGAGGGAAAAGAAATGAATGAGAAAGTATTAAGGCACACCTTCCTCGAAAGAATCAATAGAAAGCAAATCTTTTTAATATTAATTGCATTTGCACCTCGAATAACATTTGTAATGCAATTTAAAAATCATGTTCAATGATTTTTTTTCTACGAAAAGGTAAACGCTAGTCGTTTTAAAACTTTGGAGTAAACTGTTCATATGAAATGTATCAGAAATTAAATGTGTGTCCTTTCATTTGTTTTTTATTAAACTAACCCTTAACAGTATTACTTTTGTTCTGAGTCACTCATTACCAGTGCCCTTCAAGAAAGAAACACAACATACATATAATCCAGCTGTGTAGCACAACATCCCCTCCTTTTGTACCCCTCCGTACATGCAATACAGTGCCTATAAATGTTTTATATTTTTATGTTGGTATCAATAGATCAAACATTGATAGGTATTTTTTAACTTCTTTAGTCATCTCTGAGCAAATCTTCTCAGTATTCTTAATTCTAAATGTAAGCCTTCTTTCCATGTTATCATTTAATTGACATTTTTTAAAGTGTCTAGTAGCTAGATCAATCGAAAGACTTCTTTACAGAGGTATGGACCAATAAATAGTGAAAATTAGCCCAGTTATCTACAAATTATAAAGGACCTGTTTTATGCAATCTAATGGAATAAAAACATTTGCTTGAAAGACCCCAAAACACTTAGTGCTAGACCTGACATCCTTGGCATGTTATAGCCCCCAAACGTTTTCCTCACCCTTCCTGTTTGCTGAATCTTGACTTTAGGACCCTGTGCACTTTACCACTACTAAACAGAGCGTAAGTGCTTGTGAACGCACCCTTATAAAATACGTGGTAATATTAGCTTGCACCTAGTTGGCACATTTAATTTACTTGTAAGTCCCTACTACACGGTACCACATGTACCAAGTCGCAGTAAAATAGTCCATACTAGAGGGCCTGCAGCCTTCAACACAAGACCTGCTCTTTGCGCTACAGCAATGACTTCCCATGATGACAGCCATCACAAAGCTACAACAACAACTGCCCACCACACTTGATCAGTACATTGGTTTACATTGACAATTGTCCGCAATGCCCAACCCGCACTTTGTGGTACAACGACAACAGTTTGTGATGCTCCATCTCTTTCTTGCGGCCTCCTCCAACGCAAATGAAACTCTTTGTGCTAGACTTGTAAAAGTAAATTTTCGGCAGGGCTTACCTGGCCCCTGTATTAGGACTGCCTGACTTGTGACTTTCCCCCACTCTAGTATGAATACATGGCCATGAGTGGCACTGTGTGTTTCTAGGGATTATTATCACTCTGGTCAGTTAATGCAAATTACCTGAGAGTTTTGGGCGCTCCTCGTTTTCTGTATCTAAATTATTATTCAACCCAAAACTGAGAGGCGTATGTGTGGTCAGTGAGTTGAATGGGTTTAAGTGAGTGAGGGAATGAATGAAGGGATGTTTTGAATGATTGTGGGTGTCTTGGTGTTTAGTGATTTTCACTAAGTATGTTTTTTGATGTTTTTTTGTAAATATAAATTTTGTATAGAGTGGTTTTGTTAAGCAATTAAAAAGCTTGCTGCCAAATAAAATGAATAATGGCACTTTAAACAGTATGGACCTGTTGATTCAGTTTCAGAGGTCTAAACATTAAATTATTTAGCTAATAGTACTCAGTACTGACACTTGTTTCGTTTTGTTGCATACATTATTTACACATTGCCTCTAAGTTAAGCTGACAGTTTATTTGCAGAGTAATCAGACGGTTAGGCATAGGTTAATTTAATGACTATAATGTTTCCCCCAACAAGGATTGTGGTTATTGCTTGTTTGAAATTTCCACCTCCCTTAACCAATAACACAATTCTTACATTTAGCAAGTTATTGAAAAAGATCCAAAGGAATATTCACAGCAAAAGAATTTCAAAGTGGGACATTTTACTGCTTCCTTGCTGTAAAAAAAACTATTTGAATCTTCATGTTTCTCCATTGTGTATCCTTTTGACAGTTCTTGTGGCATCTTACTAAATGAGTTTTCTACCTCACCTAAGACAATGGATGCCTCATCAGGTTACTCAGAAACCTGTCATTTGTTTACTGGCAGAGATGATCAGACGTGGAACACATTAAACATGGTGATTAGAGAAAACTGAATAGAGCAGTGTAGCATGTTGTACATTTACGTTTCAGATAACATGCTCCTGAAAGTTGTTAAGCCATGATTATCACTTGTCTAGAACTGCAGACCTGAGTTCAGAAGGTTTGCATATACTAGTTTAACATAAGGCCATTGCTCAAATGCGTAATTGTCAGGGTTATTGAGACACAATGCACGTTTTGTCCAAACACGTAGTACATACAAAATGCATTACAGCCATGTAGTAAATGCCTCTATTGAAAAAAGGTATACATTGTGCAAATTAAACAAAACAAAGGCCAGCTTGCGTGGCTTTCTCGTTCAAATTTGATCATGCCCCAGGAAGCCTTGGTATTATCCCCATGATAGCTACCAATGATCGGATCGTCCGAAGAATTTCTGAAACAAAAAGAGAATGTTCTCTGCCACAATTAGTTGATTAATCTGCACTTTGTGGTCCACGAATTGATCAGTAGCACTCACGGAAAATTGGTAATTAGACGATATATAAAATGTCATCTTCAATGTTTTATCTCATAACTTGATTTTACTTACAACAATGGTCTAGATAAGCATGGCATCAATTTCGAAAAAACGTAATATAATACTGGGTTAAGATTAATTGGAAGGTATGCTAATGGCAGAATTAAAGATTGTATTTCATAAGAAGTACAAGTTGTGCTCAATTTCACTTGAGATGCACATCAACATTTTGAGCGAAATTGTTTGAAGCAACTTTCTGTCTGTATTAGAAGGCTGGTTACGCACAGCATGTTGTTCTTAATCACCGCACAACTGCATACTCAATTTTTTAACAAAGAAACTTAACTATGAATTAACCCGACACACGTATAACTCTAATGAAAGACTTATTGATATCCGTTTCCAATCAGTATTTAGACAAATTACTTTAACATTTCCTCTCAAGCATTCAAGTTAGAAGGGCATGCTCAATTAGTCCATGAGGTGAAGTCGAGCCTTATCTAAAGTCAACGTTTGCACAAAACATCCTGGATTCGAAGTAATATTTAAGTTGCATCATGTTATGCTACTTCAGAGGGTTCATTGTTTTCTTTGTACAGTGCTTTATTAGGACGGCAGGCGTGACTAAATGTGCAGGATGGCTATTTCTGTGTTTACTCAAATGATCTGGTATTTAATCTACTTTACAAAACCAGCGGGCAAAGCTTTCATAACCGTGCAGATAATGATGTTATCCAATTTGCATCTATAGTAGTATTATTACATTTCAATTAAATATGTGTTTATTAAGGTGGGTCTCAAGTTTATAAAAACTTAAAAAACGGAATTGATACTAATGTCATTGCACATGAAATTAATATAAACATCAGAACAGGAATAAATATTTATTAAAAAAGAATGTGTTGCTATGAAAGTGCTTGGGACGTGACGATTAGTCATCTGTGATTCTATATTCATTCTGTGATAAAATACATAACACCTACTGTACAATTGCACATCTCATATAAAGGTTCTTTCGAGAAAGAATGTAATGACTGCAATCATACCCTATTGCTTCACTTCGGCCCTAGTTCCAGATGAGAGTTGTGTGCTACAGGGAGAAAGCTACAGCTCTACATCTGCACTTCATGAATTTTAGAATGACATATTTGAACGTTGTGGTTACTGCAGGAAAGGCAAGTGCACAGCATGAGGGTGATTAATGAGGTGGTGTGTGTGTTTTCAGATGCGCCATTCCTTTGGTCCCTGGCAGCGCCCTTAATCTCACAAGTGGTGATTTGTAAAATAAATTAGAGTATACGCTCTAGTCAGGAGGCAGCTTGCACCAGGCCATTTCTCCTGTTTGCATCACCTAAAACAGAGCCAACTGTTAAGCATGAAAGTGAGGAAAGGATGAGGCAAAATGTCCAGAACTGCCAACTTCGGAGCTAGGGAACCAGGTGTGAGTCTCCGCCTCGGCTCAACATCCTGTGATTCTGGGCGAATCACTTAGGGCCGTATGTATCAAAGGGCTTTGCCCATTCTGTGTCTATGGAAAATGTGTTACTACATATGGCCCTTTAGCCTCCCGTGCCTATCAGAGATTAATGTGTCCTTAAATAGTGCCCATGAAAAGCGTAGGTGTGGATGATAAGGCAGCGTTATGGTGGGGACTCCTTTCCTGGTTGTTGAGGGGTCTCCCTTCCTGCACTGTTCTAATATTGTCTGAGATCTTAAAATGAACAGCTTCTGTTAAGAACCGAGTAATAGAACAAAAACACTTTTGAGGAATTCAACATTATAGGCCTGAGTCACTAAGGTAAACTTACACTCTTGTGCAAGTATACAATATTTTGATGCTCACAAAAAAAGTTTTGAGTTGTATATTTACGATAGTGGAGTCTTAGCACTTGTGGCTAAAACTTCACACGTAAAAAGATGGACAGTCCTATCTTTTTAGACCAGAATTCTCAGTGAGGCTCATAGGTGTGTCTAGTATAGGGCAAATGCTGAAGCACTAATGAGTGCAGCCACAATTTGTTGTAAAATTGGTTTGAGTCATTTACCACACTGAGTGGGCACGTGTGCTTCTAATCACTTGCAATCGATTGCCTCTAATATGGGTTTGAATTAACAGCTATAAAAAATGAGAGCCAATGAAAGGAATATGCTGTATGTACTCTAGAATAATTCACATCCTCTTTAAAGTCAGTTTTATACTGCAGTTTATTACACGCCGTCTGTACTAGAGAAGTAGCCAACAAATTAAAATGCCTTCACTTTGAACCATACCTCTAAGCTTTTAAGTGATTGAAATGAACCAGTGCATTTATCCTTTCCTAGACGTTTTAAGGAGTGGTTCTTGGCACTAGAGTGATGTTCTGTTCCAAGGGATAATTATATATATTTTTTAAAGTGATACATTTTTCAACACAGTTTTGTGAAGTGTTACTGAAATGTTTTTGAGGTGATTTTGAAAGAGCCATTATGAATTCATCCCACATTTATTTTCTGTTAAGGTTCAGGGGGTTAATTGCCCCAGAGCATGTGGAGGCTTCCTTTATTCCTTCCTGTCTTTCTTCCTTTCCTCCTTTCTATCTTTCCATTTTTCTTTCTTCCTACTTTTTTTGCCACATTTATTTTTCGTTCACTCTACTTTTTCTCAGTTTTCATTAGTTTTTTCCCCTCTCTTTAATGGTGCATTTAGCTCCTGTCTGCTTTTGCACCAACAAATTACCCAAGCGCCTATTGTCAGACCATGGCCATGTGAATCCCAACGGACAAGGACCCAAGACATATAAAGAAAACCGACACAAGTCCAAACAATGAGATTTATTCAAATCTATGATTCATTACAGAAACCAAAAAAGGTAGTTAATTAGTCTTTATGAATCAGCATCAATACAGCTCCTAACAAGCAAGAGGTTTAACATTAGGCTGACCTTTGAATAAATCTATAGCTAAAATTCTGATTTGACTGTTCCCGCCGAATTTAAATTTCACTACCTGGCCTGCGATAAACACTCTGGGATTGTATGAAGCACCATCATCATGGATTATACAAAGCCATTTAGAAGTTTTATATTTTCCAAAAACAAACTCCCAAAGCAGGAGTTTGTTGTTGGACAAGAGAAACCTAATGAGTGCCTGGCCGGGCCCAGGGGCCAGGACCCCTGACCCCCGCTGTATATACGCCAGGCAGGAGCTCTTATCTTTAAGTTATGGTGGGCCTCTGCTGGATAACTCACTTGCAAACATAATCAGGAGGGAAGGGCTGTTGAAACCACAAGCAAGCGCCACAAGTATAAACTACCCCACACATCCCCCTCGGCCAGCAAGGCCGGCGAGTGCGCAAGGGTGTAGCTTCGCCTTGCTTAACACCCGCTCATTGCAGAAGCACAGCCTCAAGCTCTTTATGCTCCTGCAAGAGGACAACCTGGACATCCTAGGTATCACGTAAATGTGGTTGGAAGAGTTCTCAACCCCGGACCTAGTAGCCGCGCTCCCACCAAATCTCACAGCTATCCACCTTAACAGATCTAATAGCTCAAAAGGGGGGGGTTGCCATTCTGCACAACTGTTCACTCAAGGCAGAAACCCTCTATGCAGACAGCATTGAGGGTGCTGACGTACTGGTGGTTAAGATGTGTTCCTCAACGGACTATTTTATAATGCTAATTGTCTATCGTCCGCCACGCACGCCGTCTCGGTTCATGGAACCCTTCCTGGAATTTGTCCACGATCTTCGTTCCCGCAATCAAGGTGTGGTGGTAATGGGGGATTTTAATTTCCACTGGGAAAACTCCCCAAAAGACAGCCAGGCAAAGCAGCTGGAAGAGGTCCTCACCTCTCTAAAACTGCACCAAATGGTGGTGGGTCCAACGCATGAGAGGGTCCACACTCTTGATCTGGTCTGGTCATCTCACCCATTGTCCAGCCCCATTGCCATCTCCCCTTGCTCCTGGTCAGACCATTTTCTAATCCAGGGCAGACTTTCCCCTCCGAAAAGAGCCGCTAACACTCGGCCGGAGTGGAAAGTACTGCGGAGCTGGAACAAGAATAATGCATGCAGATGAGTTAATAGCCTCCCTACTCCACCCTGGCACACCTCCATCACGGAAGGGAAACTTAGATGTAGACAGTGCCAACCTTTCACAAAGGATCAAGGATGCCATAGATGTTGTGTCACCAACTTGCAGGGTCAGAATCGTGAATAAAGGGAAAGGGGCACCATGGTTAAATGAGGCACTCAGGGAGCTAAAACAAGCACTTCGCCAGTATGAAAGAGCCTGGCGCAAAGCTTACGAACCTAGCACCCAGTCAGCCTATGTATTGATGTTCGCCTCCTATAAGAAGGTCATTACATTATGGAAGGCTGAATTCTACGAGGTTAAGGTCACTGCAGCAGTCAATCCCCAGAAAGAAACCTTCAGGGTCCTGAATGAATTAAGGAAGGATAAGGGGCAGAATCCCTCCTTTAGCCAGGAAGACTGTCATAAATTCCAGTCCTTCTTCTCGGGGAAAATAAATGACCTCCTGACAGAAATCCACCGCACTCCTATGCTCTCTTGTCCTCCAGGCCTGACCATTCCAACCCGATGTTCTCTAAACCCCTGACGGCCTTGTCATTACTCACCAAGGAGTCTTTGACTACGCTCATGGGACGGGTAAAATCAGCCTCCCCAGCGGACTCCTGTCCACCAAAGATTTTCAAAATGACCTTTCAAGGGAATTGAGGATGAGGTGCTTTCTCTCTTTAACCAATTCCAAGAATCAGGGCTTGTCCCGGTTAGCTTTAAGGAGGCCAGGGCCATCCCGCTACTGAGGAAATAGGGCGCAGACACCACGAATCTGAAAAATTTTAGGCTAATCTCTCAGCTTCTTTTCTGGCCAAAATACTTGAACAGCACGTTCTACAGTCTCTATCTCACCACCTTGAAGATACCCATCTCCTAGAATCGAACCAGGCCGGCTTCAGGGCCCATCACAGCACGGAATTAGTCATGCTTTCCGTGCTGGATACCTGAGACTTAGAGCTAATAATAAAATGCCATGTGCCCTGGTATTGTTAGACCTATCTGCGGCATTTGACACGGTCAATCACCCCCAACTACTGTCGGGGATTACGGATCTGGGAATCCAGGGCTCAGCGCTTGCCTGGCTCACTTCCTTTTTTTATTTATTGCAGTACAATAAATACATTAGGACAAAAAAAAAACATCCATTTAAAAAAGATTACCTTAGGGCAAAACATTACATTTCCATAAATTGTCAACTAACTCATAAATTACCTAAAGCACTAAAACATCAGGGAGAAATACATCGAAATCAATAGCCCCTCACAAACTTTAATCAAAATATGTGGCCCAAATGTTTTTAAACTTCCTAAGAGCCCCTACCCGAAGTGCGTATGTGCGTTGACTTCTTCTAACCGCTTTCATCTTATGGACCCACTCTAGGACCGAGGGAATCGAATCTGTACGCCACCTTTGTAATAAAAGTGATCTAGCTACTGCCATTGCAATGTATAAAAATTTCAACAATTAGTCACAGAAAAGAAGATCTGGGTCAAAACCAAAAATAAATAACAAATCGTTCACTACTAATTGAATACAGCATTCAGATTCCAAGTAGTAAAAGATGTCCTCCAAGAACTTCTGAATCTTAGAGCATTGCAACATAATATGCAACCAATTGGCTAATTAATGAGGTACCAACCTAACCCCTCAAAATCTTCAAAAAGCTGGAAAACTTTAGCCTGGGCCTCTATCTCTGGCTAAATAATTAGTATAATGTAATCGGCATATAGTCTCAGCTTCGCCATAGACGGAATTGGGGGACGGATATCAGCGCAGTTTCTTATTGCTATCGCCAACGGTTCGATAAAAAAAGCGAATAGAACCGGCGATAAAGGGCACCCTTGCTTTGTGCCTCATTTTACTTTTTTAAGTTCAAATAATTTTTATTAGGGTAAACAGAATGGTCATTACAAAAAGTAATATGCAATACAACATTAGCGACAGGAATAATAAGCTAGGATAACATTATTAAGTTACATCAAAATAAAAAGTGCCTCATTTTACTTTAACCCTCCCGATCACTGACGTATTAATAATAACATTAGCTTCAGCATTATTATATAGATTATTCATCGATGTCGTAATCTTGGGGGGAATACCAAAATGACCTAAAATTCTAAACAATGTCTTCCAAACAACAAGGTCGAAAACCTTCTCTGCATCTAATAAAAGAACTAACGCGGGTATCCTCTGTGTATCAAAGTAGTCCAGTGCCTCAGTTAAATAATGTGTATTAGTGGCAAGCTGGCGAACTGCTATAAAACCCTTCAGATCAGAATGGATCAATTGCGCTGCATATCAATTAAACCGGAGTGACAGCAATTTGGTGACAATTTTATAATCTGAGTTTAATAATGTTATTGGACGATATGAGTTTGGATCCTCGCTGTTCTTATATTTTTTCAATAAGCTAACTATATTACCTTGTCTAAAGGTCTCTGGTATTTCCCCCCCCTCCAACAAAGAATTAACTAGTTGGAGGAAAAACTCTGCAATTGGGCGAAAAAAAACTTTTAAATATTCAGGTGGATACCCATCTGGGCCGCAGACCTTGCCATTCGGTAGCTTCTTAATGACCCCCTCCAACTCTTCCATAGTAAAGGGGCTCACCATGGATGATTTTTCTAGGCTCGAGAGTGTTGTAATCCATTATTTCGCAGAAAAATTTCTAACAAAGTCCTGTCCAACTTCTGTTGTCGGCCATAAATGGATTCATAATGCTGTAGCATTACTTCCCACATTTTGGCTGGATCATCTGTACGCAAGGTGGTTAGAGGGCATTTTAATGCAATGATTTGATTTATGGCAGCTTGCTCCCTGGCCTGCCAAGCTAAAAATCTACTGGTGAAATTACTCTCCTCCTATGTTTTTTGGCAAAGTTTTGGGAAGGAGGCTTTACTCTGTGTGTAGTAATTGGTGCTGAGCTCCCGCTTAGCCTGACCAAGCTGGCATTGGTTAAACATGGAGGGGTTTTTAACAAATGCAGAATAAGACACTTGGACCTTCTGTTCCAAGATTCTCTTGTCTTCCCTAGCTTTTTTTACAATTTCTGAATTTTTACCAATAATTAACCCCCGGATTAAATCCTTAAGTGTATCCCACACCACGCTCAAAGGTGCAGACTCAGTATTTCGTAATAAAAATTACTTAATCTCAATCCCAATAAAGCCTACTCAATCCTCTTCATTAAGATACTGTCTGTTCAACAACCAACGTTTAGAGGACCTAACACAATTTCCTAGCTACACCTCAAGCACCTACATAGCATTGTCAGAGAATCCGTTATGTAGAAATCTCTGCTGGCTAAAACACAGCCTCCAGGAAACCAAAAGAAAATCAATCCGGGAAGAGGTACGAAAGCTACCTGACCAGCAAGAGTACGCTATTTTAGATGGAAAGGCTGCACGCCAGGGATCCTGTAGATCAAAAGTTACTCCAAAATTTTGTATGGATCTGAAGGATTTAGGTTTTAACTGCCTTTTGGCATGTACTGAAGAGTCTATTTTAGGATTCATTAGAACATTGAAGTTGCCCCCAGGATCAACTCACCAGGTACCTGCAATAGGGACTGAAACAGATCCTCATAGACCTTAAAGTTGTCCTCAACTGGGGCGTATATACTAACAAAAGTTATTGGTCTCTGGCAGGTAACCCAACACCAGCGACCCTGCTGATCTTTCTCAAAATTAAGCACCTCCGCCTTTTTTACTTAAAAATATTGCTGTCCCTCTATGGGAAGCGGTAGACAAGGAGAACCCCATATAAGCTGCCCAAGAACTAAACATCGAGAGATCTGGCAGTTTTACTTCAGGAATATGGGTTTCTTGTAAAAATACCACCGCCGGGTTTTCTGTTTTGATCCATGATTCAAATGCCCACATTTCTTTTTATTATTGAGACCATTAACATTAAAAGAAACCACTCTCAGCACTTCTTACTAGCCATAGTAAAAACCTAGTGGGAACCTAAGCCCCCTAAACATCTTACCCAGAATCAAATTAACCAATAAATATATAGGAAATAATTCTACAAAACAGACTCCCATTATTTAACACCTTGGCTGCTAGGGGGTTTTCCCCTCCTGTGCTGCAGATCCATGATCCCCATTTTTCATGACAAGGTCAACTCGTCATAAGCATAGCGCAAACGTGCCTCATGACAAGCTGACCTTGTCATGAGCATGGAAGGGGTTAACAGCCTACCCAGAGTCAAGCTAAAGTATTGATGTATAAAAACATAAATGCATTTACAAAGTAAAGGACTTCATTTTTCCCTCCTTATGGTCCCATCCAACCCCACTTGAACCATCCCCCCAAAATGCGGAAAATCCCCCCACCAACCACGCTAACCACATTTCACCCCCCCCTCCAAGCTGGATGTCATGTAATTACACCCGAGTGACCTTACCCCCACCCCCCCAGCGAATCGCAGTTTTATCAGAAATATTAAGACATGCAAGCAAACGTATAATCTAAGTGATACAACCTCAATTATGGACAATCATGGAAAAAAAAAATGACAGTGACTAATATATTGCCTCGAGCAAATCCTACTAGACCCTAGAGCCCTGTGAGATCTCTTTTAGTAAATCCTGGGCTTCGTCCAAATCAGAGAACATAAAAACTTTGCCCTTAACCAAAACTCTCAATTTGGATTGCTGGGCAATAGAGGCCTGTGCCCCGTTGGCTTTGAACAAGTGGAGGATCTTTACAAATTTCTTTCTCCTGCGTGCCACTACGGCCGTCATGTCGGAGAAAATACCACATTTTACAGTTTCATTCACAGCAAACTGTCTCTGCTGAATTGCTTTAGTCAATATTCTCTCTTTTATGCGATAATCAGCAAAATTTAACAATATTGTTCGTGGCCATGTGGAGTTAGGAAATGGGCGAGCTGGAACACAGTGCGCTCTTGTGATGGTAAGGTCACCCTCGAACTCTGGAATAACCCTCTGTTTGATGAATGAGCTGACCCACTGTAAGGTTTGGGAACCCTCAATGCCCTCGGGAATATCGACTATGCGGTGGTTGGATCTCCTGGAGTGGTTTTCGAAATCCTTCTGTTTGCTCTCAAGAAGATTTTTACTTTTAGCTGCCGCTTTAGCTTCTCCTATTACGACTGTCAGCTGATCCTCCACAACCGAAATCCTTGCTTCATCCTCTTGGAGTCTAACTGGAAAGTTTGACATTGTCTCTTCAATTTTCTCTAGTCGATGATGAAGAGAAGCAACTTCATCCAAAATCAGATTCAACATAGCTTTGATATTCAGCTGGAGTTCGCCTGCTGGCTCTATATAGGGGCTAAACAGCGTATGAGGAGGATTCACAGCCGGAGAGAGACCCCCAGACACAATCTCCTCAGGCGGCCTCGGGTGAATTAGGGGAGCCACTTCTTGGGGGGGAACCTGAAGGTGTGTTGGGGTCTCAGCTTGAGCCTGGGGGGTCAACAGCATAATGGGGGTACCGGTGGTAACAGCCGTCTGTCCTAACAATTCTGATGTTCCAGAGAAATCTAGATGCCCCACTTGTCTGCCGACCTGAGCAATCGCTGAATTTAAGGAAGTCAACTCTTCCAGATTGGGAGTCTGTGCCACTGCTCTCTCCATGATTGCATGAGGATCGGATCTAAAATTAACTTGCAACTTATCTGGAATTGCAGAGACCGAATCTGCCGGCGCCCAGGTTGATGATGTTAAGGTAGCTGGATTTTCCTTTAGGAGATTAGAGGCTGAGCTAGGTCTCAAAGAGGGTGATTGTAACGTAGGTTTTTTCAAAAATAGCACAAATTGTTTGACTTCTTTAGTCACTTTAGCTTTTTTAAGACCTTATGATCCTGCATTGTCCTTTAGAGGTGTTGCAGGGATGGCTTTCGCAATACTTTGATCTGCCATGGCCCCAGTGTCCACCTGCTCTAAAAGTGTGACAGAGGATAATTCCTCTTCTTCTGAGCTCTTGAGTGTAGAGTCAAGATATGGCGGACTAGGGGTTCTCTCCTTACGAGACATCCGGGCTACCTCCTTTGCTTCTTTAGCAAGAGCTCAGTGGGTTTTAACCTTAAGGCGAGCATTAAGTAATTTTCCCATATGGCTGAGATACCCGCCACCCCCTCTCAACACAATCCCCAAGGATGGGAAACCGGAAACGGTTCTGAACTTTTGGAAGGCGGGAGGGAGTGACCCTCCCGGCCGTATTTATTAAAATATGAAACAAAATCAAAACATTAAAATAACAGTTTCATATCATGTACAATTTTATTTCCACATTACGATGTTTGGCTAACCTTAACAGATCTCTAATACAAAGGTTCTCCTAGCCGAACTAACATCCTACAAAACATTTGACTTGAAATTGTACATGCTAACGTTAAGGGCCAACGGCAAGGTCGTAACCGGTGTCAGATCCCTAAACCAGAAATCTCCCCCTCACTTGTGAGGGGAGCGACCACACAGAGGCGTACCTCAAGTGCATCTACCAATTTCCCTTGGACTTGACGGGGGCCCCAATGAACTCGACGCCATTTAACGGTCGTCCGAGGACTCGTGTGAGGTGTCTAAAAGGTAGCGTAAACCCCCTCCCGAACCCCACACAACTTACCCCATCTGCCGTCGCAGATGTCCTGGCCCCGGGAAATTCCCCAGGAGGGCCCGTAGCCCCTCCTATCCAGGAAGGGGCCTTGACCACCTTTCCTTTCCTTCCGGCGGCCTATCCTTAGAAGGGACCGCCTCCCCGTTGAGGGACCAATGGCCACCTCCCCCGAGCGCTCCCATCCGTAATGGGTGACGCCCCCCCATAGGGATCTTCCAATTACTGCTCACCGATCATGACCTTACCGCCCGACCAAAAATAAATACGACAATTTACCTAACTTGCTAATTTATAAAACAACCATAACTATTACAAGCATGATTACTGATCAACACTAGTGCAGAATTACTTTATTTGAAAAACTACTGAAAATGACCATTCTTTATTGCATACTCAAAATATCACGATAATCATCACAACCTGCAAGAAATAGAGTTACCACATCAAAACTTTAGTCAAAACAACTAGCTGTCCTCAGGGGCTGGTGGGTGGGTCAAAATTGGCTCTTCGTTCCGTCTCGGGCTCACGTGCAGCGGGGAGGTGCAGCTTCAGAGCACAGGAACAAGAGGATGCTTTCTTGGCTTGTTGCTCCTTTTATCCGTCTTCGGGCGGGCGTAAACCCGCCCCCGCCTGCCTCCGAGGGCGTGGCCGGCCGCGTCAGTGTCTAGGACAACCCACTCCAGGGCGGGAAAAGGCGCGCCCCGGCTACGCCGCTTCGGGCATACCAGCCGAGACTCGCCTCCCGCCCAAGATGGCTTCCCGGGGGGATCGTGGTACTCCACCATACGTTCGGGGGGACCGAATGGTCGCCCCTTTCCATATGGCTGAGATACCCGCCACCCCCTCTCAACACAATCCCCAAGGATGGGAAACCGGAAACGGTTCTGAACTTTTGGAAGGCGGGAGGGAGTGACCCTCCCGGCCGTATTTATTAAAATATGAAACAAAATCAAAACATTAAAATAACAGTTTCATATCATGTACAATTTCATTTCCACATTACGATGTTTGGCTAACCTTAACAGATCTCTAATACAAAGGTTCTCCTAGCCGAACTAACATCCTACAAAACATTTGACTTGAAATTGTACATGCTAACGCTAAGGGCCAACGGCAAGGTCGTAACCGGTGTCAGATCCCTAAACCAGAAATCTCCCCCTCACTTGTGAGGGGAGCGACCGCACAGAGGCGTACCTCAAGTTCATCTACCAATTTCCCTTGGACTTGACGGGGGCCCCAATGAACTCGACGCCATTTAACGGTCGTCCGAGGACTCGTGTGAGGTGTCTAAAAGGTAGCGTAAACCCCCTCCCGAACCCCACACAACTTACCCCATCTGCCGTCGCAGATGTCCTGGCCCCGGGAAATTCCCCAGGAGGGCCCGTAGCCCCTCCTATCCAGGAAGGGGCCTTGACCACCTTTCCTTTCCTTCCGGCGGCCTATCCTTAGAAGGGACCGCCTCCCCGTTGAGGGGCCAATGGCCACCTCCCCCGAGCGCTCCCATCCGTAATGGGTGACGCCCCCCCATAGGGATCTTCCAATTACTGCTCACCGATCATGACCTTACCGCCACAGGCCGGATAGTTGACCGGCTATCCGGACCCCCCACAACAACTCCTGCCTAAAGGTCATGCTTTAAACTCTTTAGCCAAGCTATGAGGTCTCCTATGAGTAACTCATTCCCCACCCGGGACAAATGAACTCTGTCCCCCAAATACATACTGTCCCCTTTGATACAACCATGCGAAACAGAATGCAGTGTATTTGAACGAAACAATCTACTCAACTTGTTATTTATTTTCTTTACTGAATGATTCAGAGCAGAAACCGAAATAGCCCCCCGCCACACTTTCCGTGGGATCATATGGGACCATGCAATTGTGCACCCTGGAACTCTTCTTGCCAACCAACTTACTGTGGAAAGCATTGCCTCAAGAAGAAGTCGTCTACCAGTGGCCACCAAATCGTTGCCCCCAAGATGGACTATGATTATAGACGGCGGTGACCTTGTCCGCCCTAACAAACCCTCGAAAAAGGATTGAAATTGGTCAATACAGAGCCCGCCCCTTCCGTAGAAGGACACCCTGTACCCGTATTCCCCAGCCACGTGAATCATGTCACCTGCTTGAATACGTCTGCGGCACGCCTCACGTATGAGTGGCCCACGACCCACACCTCCTTTCTCGCAGCCGGTGATGTCTGACCGCTGTTCCCCAGGTGTCGGGTCAACTGCACAGTCTGCCCCGCCTCGTAAGCTTGCGCAACTGAAAACCAAACAAAAACAAGAAGCGTGAGTACATTATTACAGCTTCACAACATGTGCAACCGCACATACCTTTTATAACAGTTCGAGGACCAACGCCCCAAACGTTTTACTTCTTCTACACTCCGACCCCTGGCTGTAGCCTCAGTAGCAGCCCCTATCCGAAAGGAATGGGTCCCGAACTCGCCGGGGTTCAAGCCCGCGGCCGAAATCGACATCGCAAGCACCCGCTGGAACTGAAACCTCGTCAGTGGGGTGGCGTCAGCGTGTCTCAACAAGGTCCCCCCCCATGATGCCACCCTCTGCGCTAAATATTCCTCCACGCACACCACAGGGCACATGGAAGACCCGGGGATCCTCTGAATGATTATGCAGTCCCCGATTGCACCCTGATCGGTTTTGGACCTAACAAAGGAGACCGTCATCGTCTCCTCCCTGACCTGAATGTGCTCCCGGCACAGTCCCCCCATCGTATCCTGCTTGTTCTTCGCCACTAATTCGCTTACCCGCATAGCCCCATGGAATGCTAGCGCAAATGCAGCTCGGAATAACCCTGCTTCGTACTGGGATGAACACGTTGCCGGGAGTACGGACAATAACAGGGTCAACCTATCCAGACCTATCGGGTGCCTCTCATCTACTCTGCGACCCTCAAGGCGTTGCCACCCACGTAGCGCTTTCTGCACCACAAAAGACGCTGTCGGGTCCTGGATCCCATGAGCCCTTGCCATAAAGGAAATGGCGGCCCGATGCCTCTGGGCCGTAGCTACTGATTTGCCTGCCTGATGTAAAGACAGCAGAAATTTTACGACAAGCTCTTCCTGTCCCCAAAGCCTCCCCCCAGCAGAACCCAAAAAGGACAAATAGGAACGGAACGCCCCTTCATATGCCTTCCTTGTCCTGGGTGCTAAACTCTCTCCCACGAGGTTTTGTAGTTCGGGGGCACCGAGAGACCAGAGAGCTTCGGGAAAGGGTGCAGCCACCAGGTCCGCTGTGGGCAGGAAACCCCAGAAGGCCTGCATACGGAAACGAGAAAGCGCATCAGCCGCTTGGTTCAGTACCCCCGGGACATGTCTTGCCCTAAAGAGCACATTCAACTGCATACACAATAACACAATTTCTTTGAGCAGTCTCAGAATCCATTTGCAACGTGCTGCCTGACTATTGATACACTCAACCACAGTCATGTTATCAGACCAGAACACCACAGAATGATCCCGAAACCCCTCCGGCCATGTCTTCAAGGCCACCAAAATCGGGAAGAGTTCAAGGAAAGCAATGTTACTCGTCAGGCCGCACTCGTGCCACCATAACGGCCATTTTTGAGCCGACCATTGTGTACCAAATATGGCACCAAAACCTATACTCCCCGCCGAATCTGTCCAAAGCCCCAGCTCCTCGGAGGACACCGCCGGTTTGTTCCAGACAACTCGACCATTGAAATCCGCCAAAAATGCCAACCAAATGCGCATGTCCTGGCGAACCTCTGCCGAGAGCCTCGTGCGGTGATGTCCTTCCTTCAGGCCGACCATGGCTTGTGCAATCGAGCGGGAAAAGGGGCGTGCCATTGGCATCACTCTCAGGGCAAAATTCAACGGACCCACCACCTGTTGCAATTGATGCAGGTTTACTTTCGTTGCACAAATACATGTTTCAAGGGATATCCTGAATTTTAACACTTTTTCCCTGGGTAATCTAAAACAACCTTCTTCCGAGTCGAGCTCGATCCCCAGAAACTCGAGCAAAGTCGAGGGACCCACAGTCTTACCTGGCGCCAATGGCACACCGAATTGATTCATTAAGACACAAAATTCATGTAAAGCCTGTCCACACTCAGGATCCCCGGCTGCCCCCAAAAACAGAAAGTCATCGAGATAATGCATAACATGCTGAAAACCCGTCTTCCTTGTGAATACCCATTGCAGAAAACAACTGAACTTTTCAAAATAGGCACAGGATATCGAGCACCCCATTGGCATACATTTATCCATGTAATAGCGACCCTGAAACATGAAACCAAGGAGACGCTGATCGTCTGGGTGCACCGGGAGCAACCGGAACGCTGACTCGATGTCTGATTTTGCCATCAGCGCCCCGGGCCCCAGGTGATTCAACATGGCAACGGCCTCATCGAAAGATGCGTACCGCACCGAACACCCTTCCGGGTCTATCGCTTCATTCACGGAAAGACCACGTGGGGCTGACAAGTTATGTATCAGCCGAAACTCACCCGGGTCCTTCTTGGGGACCACCCCTAGAGGGGAACAAACAAAGTTAGCAACCGGTGGCAAATCAAATGGACCGGCGACACGACCTCGAGTCACCTCCTTCCCAATCTTTCCCTGTACCACCGCCGTATGCTGCAAGACCGACAGTTGATTCTTACAGTTTGCTACACCCTGAAAATCCCCCACTGGGATGCGGAAACCATATGAAAACCCGTTTCGCAACACCCCAGCGGAAGCATGATCCGGGTATTCGTTGAGCCAAGGAATCATTGCCATGGTATCAATCGGAGTAGGTAAAGGCGCCCCTCGGACTATTTCAGACCTGTTTGGCGCTTCCCCTACCACCGTTATCACCCGTTTTGGCTCTGCACATGGACTCAGGATGGGATGGCTGCCCACACCCCCCACATTCATGTCTGAACTTGCATGACCCCTGGGGCCTCGTGCATTTTCCCCTGTTAAAATTCCAACAAATCCCCCTTTTACCTGCGTTGCCACTCGACTTCGAGTGGTGTTCGTTACCTGCACCTGTCCGAAAGGGTGTCCCAGAGGATTGGCGGGTAAATTCACCCCGTTACTCCCTAACAATGGCACTTTCAACATTCCTGAACTCTCCATTTTTTGCCATGAAACGGAGTCGAAACAATCCCAAGTCAGATCTGGGTCGTGCTCCTTAGCTTTTCTAAATATATTGTCATAACAGAACCACTGATTGCCCCCGTACGATACGGAATACTCCATGATACGTGACTGATAAATAGGCAACTCGGTCAGCAACTCGGGCCTGCGCTCGCCCATGATGGAGGTGAAAATGCCCCACGCTCTGCCCCAAGTACCTATGTTTTCATCAACCTTAAAGGCGGCCATTTTCGCGCGCCAAACACTCGGATGCATGAGCTCCTTCTGGCTCTTAACATGCTCCATCTCGTAATGGTCGGTAAGCAAAGAAAAAATGTTCACATACTTATTCGCCCAAATCTTTTCCTTAATTTCCAGTGGAACATGCTGAGCCACCTTCTCCCTTCGCGAAGGTACAGACCCCTCCCCCGCAATCGGCAATGGCCGCTTACCTGGACCAGATGCTGTATTTGCCGCCGAACTTGGGCCTGTTGCATTTTCCGCCGCCGGCACTGGCGGGGTAACAGAAGATGCCTTCGCAGCCTCTCTGGATTCCCGCAGCTGTCTCATTACTGCCCGGGCGTCGTCAGCCGTGGTGCCCTCACTATCTTTTCCCAACCACGCTGCTAATTGCGCCGCTAACTCGGGAGGCATATCTTCCCCGGTCACGGGGGTGACCACCACGGGGATCGGATGCCCCTCCTTCGGAACCGGGGTTGGCTCCTCAAGTGGGGTATCGGGAGCCGGGGTTTCCCCCCCAGGTGCCCCCCTTTTGGGCCTCTTGCCTCTCCCACCAGGGACTACTCCTGGCAAAGCTGGTCCGATGACTCGCTTCGGTCCTCCCTCAACGTTCTTAGCCGCCATCTGCTTCTTCAAATCGGCTACCTCCTTTATGAGCATGCGGAGCATCTGATCGGTACCGACCCACTTTCCGACCTTCTTGCCTGGCATTCTCAACGAAGATATCTGCAAAACAAAAGGAAAGATTACAACGCTCAAAATTGGCTCTTCGTTCCGTCTCGGGCTCACGTGCAGCGGGGAGGTGCAGCTTCAGAGCACAGGAACAAGAGGATGCTTTCTTGGCTTGTTGCTCCTTTTATCCGTCTTCGGGCGGGCGTAAACCCGCCCCCGCCTGCCTCCGAGGGCGTGGCCGGCCGCGTCAGTGTCTAGGACAACCAACTCCAGGGCGGGAAAAGGCGCGCCCCGGCTACGCCGCTTCGGGCATACCAGCCGAGACTCGCCTCCCGCCCAAGATGGCTTCCCGGGGGGATCGTGGTACTCCACCATACGTTCGGGGGGACCGAATGGTCGCCCCTTTCCATTCTTAGCACTGCACTCACGGCTTAACTCCCAAAACACAGTCCTCTGGCATTTACTACTTCATTCCATGCCAATAATATGCTCAGCACCAGCTTTTTACAGTAGCATCAAAAGAGGAAAAACAAAAAAAACATATACGATCTCTGCTATTCAAATCAGCGCTCTATAAAATCTGATGCATTCAATAAAGCGCAAAAATGATATAAGGAAAACACTCAATCAGAAGGCATGAAGGAGACACTTTTACGAAGACTTGCAGACTTAAGAGATTGATTTTCTCACCCCTTAACTGCTCAAATGGCCACCAAGATGCTCAGAACAAAACCACCCATCAACAGTTGGGGACCTCAACATTGCAGGAGGGTTTCACAAAGTCTAAAAAGTGCCTCTAGAATTATAGAAGACTCCCAGACCGCCGAAGCATAAGAGCAATCCTCCGTCTCAGAAGCTGCCTAATGTGCACAAAAACCACGAGATCCCTCAGCTCACCAGTTGCTGCAAATGTGGCTTTAATCCAAGTATGCGTTCACGATCACATCATCACGGTCACAGTACAGCCGCCAGCCGCCAGCCGCCAGCCGCCAGCCGCCAGTGGTAACCGCAGCTTGCTTTTTTTATATTTCCGCTCAGTCTCTTCTCTCTGTTCTCCCCCTCTTGCCTGCCGTGGGCTCCGACCTCTGACCCTCCAAGGCAGCACAGACAAGCGCAGACGCCGCAATCAGGAATGCTCCCACATCTGAGCGAAAGCTGCAGCGGCATAGAAAACACCAAGGATGCCAGAACCCACTTCACTCCACCCCAAAATCAGCACATCGCCCCAAGCTGAGAACGCCAGCAAACCTGCACGCCGGCAACAATTCTCCATCGCTGGGGGTGGGGCACAGATAACAGTTAACTTTGCAGAGGCGTGGTACTCCACCATCACCCTCACTTCCTTTCTTAAAGACCGTTCCCAGAGAGTCCAGCTAGCCGATCTGGTGTCCGATCCAGCTACTCTCTCATGTGGAGTACCTCAGGGCTCAGCACTCTCGCCCCTTCTTTTTAACGCTTATTTACAGCCTCTGATCTCCTCACTAATGATGGAGTGTCGAATTTACAACTACGCCGTCGACACCCAAATTATTGTTAAGATCGACCGTTCACCATCAGCTCACCTAAAGATGCAAAATATTCTAAAATTTACTGTCATCTGGATGGCGGCAAACTCCCTCAAGATAAATCCTGATAAAACAGAGGTATTGGCGGTCACCACAGCCTCCAGCCCTTGGAACGATCTTTTTTGGCCTAAGGAACTTGGGCCTTTTCCAGAACCAGCTATGACCGTAAAAAGCCTGGGCATCAACATTGATGCCAAGCTATCCATGGCACAACAGGTGTTTGCAGTCGTAGGAACTTGTGTTGGACTGCTGACACAGCTGCGAAAACTGTCCCCGCTCCTCACCTTTGCCACCCTTAGACGGGCAGTATCGGCCTTGATCCTGTTGCGCCTGTACTATGACAACTCTCTGTACTCTGGCATCCCACAACATCTACTGGCCAGACTATAGGTTGTCATGAATGACACAGCCAGATTGATCTTTAGGAAACCTAGACGGGCACATGCCATGCCTCTACTACTGCTCCCGGTCAGACAGAGATTCAAGTTTAAAGGGCTCTGCATTACTCATAAAACCCTGTATGGCCAAGCCCCAAGGTACATCAAGGACTACCTAACCAACTATGTTCCAGGGAGGACGCTTCGGTCAGCAGAAGCTAACCTGCTGGTATGCCCTTGCTTCAACTTGCCCTCTATGGGTGGGAGAGTGTTCTCGACATCTATTCCCCAAGCGTGGAATAGTCTCCCGGCAATCCTTCGCAAGGAAGCTAAGCTTCCATTTAGGAAGAAGCTGAAGACGCTGCTCTTCTTGGAGGCGTGGGGCAATATTTAAGCAGCCTTCCGCCTACCCCTCCTGGCTCAGGTGCACCCTCTATACAGCGCTTAGAGACCTCTGGGTGATAATGTGCTCTATAAATGAAATTACAATTAAAATTACAACAATGATCCCCACACTATGCAAGTATTTTTACGTTCCCTCTCCTGACATTACGAGACAGAAAATCCATCTGTCAGCCCATTCTCCCCTGGGCCATATGAGGAAGGTTTTCAGTGACAAGGTACATTTTACTGCCTGATTAAAAACTAGCCAGCCAGAGCAGACGTTTTGAGGATGGGGCACTCCGTTGCTGTTGTGATGAAGCACCGTGTCTGCCAGGATGAGGCCCCTAATGCTTGTGTATGGTATGGAGTGAGATCGGAGTATATTTAGGTTTTAAGAGTTTGGTTTCAAGGTATATCTGTGAACCAAAATAGAAAAAGTAGATCCAAGACAGGTGAAATGTTGTTGAAGGCCAATACTACTTTTTAATAAAAAAAACACATAGGTTTCAGTAAAATGAAGGTCTCATAAAAAGGATAGCAAAAATGGATGTTTACATTAAAATTGTCTCTGAAATGTGTTAGGGTGAAATCATGCAGCTACAATGAAAACTAAATAAAAATTAAATACGGAGTCATTTATACCTCCTTAAGTGGTCCGTGAGCCTGCCAAGGGACTGGAGACCAACCCTCTCTCAGCTTGGGATTCAAGCGCCTACCTTATATATGAAACCTTGGCTGAGTGTTTGAGCACGTTGACTAACTGCAGTCCTTCCGACATACAAGAAGTACAGTCTGAGGAAAAAATCACTGTTTAGCTGGCCGCCATGTCATGGCACCCTGCTGAGCAATGCATTTTTTTTCAGAAACAAACTCTCTGAGTGAGTGTTTTTTTATTACTGAGACCAAACAATAAATGGCCCTGAAACAAAGATTTTTATCAGCCTTGACTACACACTGTACCAATGGCCCTGTGACTGATGGGCCGCTGGACATAGTTTCTGATCTCAGAACCAGCTAATGCTCCACCATAAGAAATTCCTAAGATTTCCTATACCTAAACGAGGCAGAGAATCATCAGATTTTTTGTGGCAGTAGCTAAGCCAGTTTATAGAGGAACTCCAATTTTAAATGAAACAACATGGTCTAGCTTACTGTATTACCATCCAAATACATCATATCTGTAGCCTAAAATGATGAAAGAGTTTTTCTAATAAATAATTATATTCTTCTACCACAGTGTCTCTCTTGCTTGTAGTCGCAGTCATGTTGTGAAATTGAGTCACAAAATAATGGTATTATGCATAATCACATGCATACAATATCCCATTTTAAAACTGCTACAGCAATATTCCATAAAAACGTTCTAAAACATAAGTAATACATATAAAATGTTACAGTTATATAAATTGTCTATGTTCTAGGTGAAAAAGGGAGTTTGATAAAGCATCAGTAGACTAAAGACGACGTGGCCTCTCAAATATACAATTATTTTGCCTCAAGTTTAAGAAAGGTTTTGTAAAATGGCAGTTCAAGGTGATATCCATGGTCTTAAAAAATGCAATTACAGCCTGCCTTCCACGTTGGTTAAAAGGTGCTCTTAACAGTGCCATCCTCTCGTTCATAATATCGGGGCACACACAGGTTATATGAAAAAAAAAATCCTCCCCAGTTTTACTCAGTCTGCAGCAAACCATTGTTGTACGCTGGAGCCTAGGTACAGTGTGAGCGAGGCCTGGAAGATGAGTAAAGCTGTATTTAATGAATTGCTCTTTTAGATGTCTGCACCAACTGGTCTCTAGACAAGGCTGGGGTTAAAAGTCTTGTAGTCATTTAAAATCAACCAGGCATGAGATCTGGTTGAAAGGGACTCTTTGTTCTTAATCACAAATACTTTTTACATCTCACCATTATACACTTCTTTGAATGGCTTAGAGACAAGGGGGCATATTCACAAGGAGCTATCGCCGAATTAACGGCACTTTATGATAAATTCACATCCCCATTCACAAGCTGGTGTTAACAGCACTAGTTCACCCGTGATAGCAGCCGTCAAAAACATGACCACAGAGGACCCCCGCAACTATCGCTAATGAAATGCAGAGTAGGTGCTCCTGTGTAAAAAGCAGCGACAACAGCACACCTCAACATTCTCAACGACAAGGGGGGCGCTAGGTGGTGTGCGACTAAGATGGCCGCACACCAATGAAGCTCTCGCCAGCCGGGCAAATAGAAATGCTTCAAACCCATCCTGATTCGCATTTAGCTCTTTAAAACGAGCTGCAATGCTGCTGGAGTACCTGACGATCCCATCAATGAAGCGTGGCCCGAATCAGAGCCGTTAGCAGAACAGATGGCGGACGGACGTCCCCATGCCTGATACCACGCTTGGAGCCTGGAGCTGAGGGGCGGTGCCACGACATAGGCCGGACCGCGGACCTGCGCAGGAACGTAGGCCCGGGTGCAGAAGCCACAGCAGTGTGGTGGGCAGCTGGCGGTGACACTCCAATATCGGAGAGCGGCAGTGACCTGCAACTGCTACACTAAGGTGAGGTGCCACAATGGGGAGGAAAGACACGCTGCAGTGGTGCCCATCTCATCGGGAAGCCGCCCCTGACTAACCGCGCCAGGTCTGCTCTGAAGGACAGGGCTATTTGGAGCCAAAGCTGCGCAGAACCCTGCCACGAACCTCGCCCCCTGCTAGGGATAAGAGTGTAGGGAAGAGGCGTCAGCGCTAACGGCCTTAACTGAGAAACCGATGCCATAATTGAGACCACATTGAGGCCTGAGACCAAACCCACCGTGAGCACCTTGCCCTGCCAGTTACGGGGCTCAGAGAGGAACAGATACACACGATAGCTACCACACCCTAGAGGTGCCATTTTCTCGTCTCTCAGAAGCCAGTTATTGCCACTCATAGACACTGGGCCGAGACCGATGCTGAGGGAGGGTGCAGGCTCCAACATCTCTCCCTGCATGGCCTGGAAACCTAGCTCAACTGTACGAAGACCACACCCTAGAACAGTTACTAATCACAAGCGCTGCACCCTTCCCTGCAGCCAAGATGGAAATGTGAAGCATGGACCAGTGGTGGATACACCGCAACACGTTTCTGGCGCCCAGGCGGTCCTGAATCCATAGGGTCTGAACAACATTATATACCAGCCAGAGGAATCCATTGCACCCCAGAGAACACAATGGGCAGAACTGACACAAAGCAAACAAAAATACCTTTTGAATCGCACAAGGCATCCAAACATGGTTCTGCGGACCATGTTGACTCAGACACAGAGGAAAACCAGGAAGAAGATTGGAAGGCCTCCTACTAAGCATGAAAAACAGTCTAACATCCATTGACATGAAAATGGACACCATGAATGCGCAACTGGATTCAGTGGTGCAAAAACTGGACCAACACAACCAAAGGCTTAAGGAGGCAGAAACCAGAATCTCTGACGTGGAGGATGGGGCCACGGAGGGCAGGGAGTGGGTCTCACAAATGGACAAACAACTCAAGATCATCAATGACAAAAATGAAGATTTGGAGGCCTGCTCCAGACGGAACAAATTCTGCATCCTAGGGCTTGAGGAGACCACTAATACGGGCCGCATGGAGGACCTTTTTGAGCAGCTCCTGGTCGATTTGTTTGAGAAGGACTATTTTTTCAGCCCAACTGATGGTAGAAAGGGTCCATAGATCCCTGAAAGCACGCCCACCTCCAGGGGCTCCTCCGTGCCAGAGATAGTCCGATTCCTCAACTTTTGGGATCGTGACACATTACTTCGCCGAGCCCGAGAAAAGAAGCAAGTACACTACGAAAACATTACCCTTGCCTTCTATCCAGACTTCACACAAAACATGCAGGATGCGAGCCGAAAATATGCTGCCGTCAAAAAGAAGCTACAAGCCCAAGACATCCCATAAGCAATGCTGTACCCAGCAAAACTTTGCATCCCTCACAGAGGAAAATAGCATTTCTTCTTCTTGGGTGAGATAAAGGAGGGGAGTGGGCAAGTAGTGGGCCCATAGTATTTTCTCTGTGTGGGTGATTCTCCATTTCATTTTTGTCTTGAGTTCTATTTATCGTTACTCTGATTAGTGTTTGAGCTGGGGGGTATTACCCAACAAGTTGGGTATGTCGGTGTGGGAGGGGGAGGGATAGGTCATGCCCAGTACTCTCTGATCTAAATATGCAGCCCAGCCGTCCCGGCACAAGAGAAATGCTAATTTCTTTAAAGTGGGGAAATGACGGACACTCCAGCCCTAATGCAGGAAACCCACCTTGACCGTGCAACCACGCCTCAGTTTGCTGCCCGATGGGCCTCCCACCGCTGCTTTTCTACCTACTCCACGTATTCCAGGGGGGTTACTATGCTTATCAAACGTAATGTGGCTTTTGTGCTGGGAGGAACAGAGGTTCACCCTCAGGGTAGATATGGCTTGATCTGGGGGCGACTTCACAAGACATTACTGTAGCTAATTATTGTGGACCCAACACAGATGATCTCCAGAACCTAAACTTACTATGGAGTAAGATCCAGATGCTCGGCTCGACTTACCTGTCATAGGGGTGACTTTAACACGACAATGTGCCCAGTGATGGACAAATCCCAAACTACAGCATCACACTAAACAGCCACTTATAAACTGCTGGCCGAATTGGTGACTACCAACTACCTTATTGATACATGCTGTTATACACAACCTACACAAAAGTAAGGTACACACTACTCAGCAGTTGACTCGACATGGTCCCGATTGGACTACCTATTCACCTCAGTGGGTATGGCACATTGGGTAGATGCAATCACCCACCTAGCATGAACATTATTGGACCACTCGCCTGTCAAATTGGTGTTAAAACCCTCAATGGATCAGACCCCATATGTCCGATGGCACCTCAACCAACGCACCTCTTAGATATGGTCTTTAGGACTGAACTCAAACAGGAAATCCAAGACTTCTTTGTACGCCAAGTAGAATCTGTACCCAGCCTCACAACGGTTTGGGAAGCTTTCAAGGTTACAGTCAGGGGTTGGTGCATTTCAATGGGTGAGGGTATACTGAAGGGCATCTGGAGGAAAATTGAGTGACTGGAAAGTGACATTAAAACACATGAGAGGAACCTGGCTTCTATGGGGAAGGGGGAGGAGATATATGCCAAGATGCGAGACAATATGACTGAATATGTAGCTGCAGCGGAACGAGAATATAAATTCAGAGGGAAACATCATGTAGCGAGAATGTATCGGGAGGGAGACTGCCTGGGGAAGCTTCTAGGAAACTTAATTCACCCACCCAAGTTCTCCAACAATATAGCGGAGATCCAGGACTCGGATGGGGAGATCCATAGGAATCTCCTGGATCAATTACACACATTTGCGCCGTTCTACAAAACATTATTCACATCACCGAGAGGACAGCCACTTGACCTCCCACAATATTTAGTGGATACAGCTTTAGCATAGCTAGGCAACACCCAAAGAGAGTTCTTGAGTGCCGAACTAAGAGTAGATGAAATGACCATAGCCATAATGCAAATGAAGTCAGGGCGCACACCAGGGTCGGATGGCTTCCCAATAGAATTTTTTAAGACCTGCTCGACACAATTGAACCCATATCGAAAGAGGTTTTCTATGAAGCTAGAGAGGAAGGTTGTCTCCCGCGAACCATGAGTGAAGCCCAGATAGTCTCATTACTTAAACCAGACAAACCCCCACGCCACAGCGAATCCTATTGGCCCCTTTCACTACTCAATTGTGATACAAAAATACTTGTGAAGGTACTCTCTAATCACCTCAGCCTCCTGATGGAGCGACTGGTTCTACCGGATCAATCAGTGTTTATCCCTAATCGTGCAACATCACATAATCTTAGAATGGTCCTAGCAGTCCTACAGGACATAGACCCCAATATGGTGGTGTTCCTTGATGCCACCAAAACATTTGATTCAGTGGAGTGGGATTACCTTGCTGGCACCCTGTGGTACATGGGAATACCCCCTTCCTTTCTAGGCTGGGTGGAACTATTGTATAGACAACCAATTGCTACTGTGCTTCTGAATGGGGCCAGATCCATCAGTTTTGCTATCTCAAGAGGAACAAGACAGGGCTGCCCCCTTTCACCCATTTTGTTTGTCCTAGCAATAGAACCCCTGGTTGCGAAAATCAGACAGCATCACAAACAAAGGGCACTTGTAAACCCCTCCAGGCAACTTCTAGTCTCGCTATACGCAGACAATATCACCTTGTACGTCAAAAGCCCCAAAACAACCTTAATCCAGTCTTGGGAGAAATTACGAAATTCAGAGTCATCTCAGGTACACACATTAACTGGGCCAAGTCTGCGGTATTCCCGTTAACAGCCTCGACCAAGCCGCACCAATTATACTACCCATAGTATGGAAATGTGATGAGGTAAAATACTTGGGTAACCCCCACTATGTAAGCAACCAGACCTACAATGTAGCCGTAAAGAATAGATTTGAATCGTTGTAGTATTTAGAGGATGTGGATTGACATGATGGCCACAACTCTGAAAAGGATAGCTGCGAGTTTAAAAGGAATATGGATAACAATCTGAGTAAAGAAATTGACCAACAAGTTTGTCAGAGTCGGGCTCTTGTCTTCATTTTATTGAAGTTGGTACCCTCCAAGAACCAGGCACAGAAAAGTTACCAAGAAACTCACAAGAAAAATGATCCTTTGTTTACTGTTAATTTAGCTATAATCCCGGATGAACCAACCATTAATGGAACAGGGGTTCCCCTGAACCGGTCTACCATAGATAGAACATTTATTGATTGCCCCATTTGAGTGGAAACAACGCAGGAATATGCAGGTAAAGAATATGACAAGGTCACTCGCTCTACACCTAATTTTGGGTCTGTCAAAATTCTATCCTGGAATATTTGTGGCCTTGAGTCAAAAGTTGCAAATATTGTTTGGGCTGATTTTGTCCAAAATTATGACATTCTTTGTCTACAAGAGACATGGTTAATATCCGAGCAACATCTGGCCGGTTATAAAACATTCCATGTCCCTGCAATACGGTCATTTCACGGGAGAAATAAGGGGGGTATATGAGTTTATATATCAAACATGCTGATAGTCCAGAATATTAAAATGACTAAAAGTACTCCCTATTATCAAATGGTCTCCATTCTTCTGCCATCACACATGAAGTTGTTAATTGTACATTTTTATAATAATATCAGCAAAGATAAGTATGCGGATGTGTTAAAAAGCCTCAGTGAGGACCTAACCGATCAAGTAATCGCTAAGGGAAAGTAGGTAATTCTGATATGGGGAGGGGACTTTAACATAAGCATTTGTAATTTAAATGTGTGTGGGATAGGCAAAAATAACAAATATGAAAATGGATTCACCAAGCATTTTGTTCATTTGGGTCCATAAGCATGTTCTAGTGGTAGGGGCAAGATGGCCACTGAAGCGCTGTAGGAGTAAGTCGCATTCAGACCCCTCTCCGACCCATGCATAATTCCAGGCTTCAGATGGAACTATGAAAGCAGTATGCAACCTATATTTTGGAGTCAGCAAGTAGGCAATAATAGACTGAGATCAAATTACGGCGGTGGATTTGTTACCATTATACGCATTTTTGAGAAGGCAAAATTATTGTTCATCACACTCTTCAAAGCGTTTCTGACAGAGATGGCGACTCGAGGGAAAGACAAACAGCAGCTGCAACAGCCTATACCTAGCGGTGTAACCAAAGAAGTATCCCAGAAAGAAGCAGGAAGAACGGGCACTATTCTGAAAACGAAAATGCCATCTGCTGCCAAACGATCAACCCCTACAGTTTCCACAGCAACTAAAGTCCAACAGCGCAAGCTGGAGAAAGCCAGCGAGAAAGAGAAAGTGATCAGCCAAGGCAAAGATACACGTAGCGGCAACAGCAGCCAAGCGGCACGGGACATGTCGGAAAAGAAAAAGAATGATCCTGTTTACCGGCAGCCGTCGGTGTCAGAAGTTTTCAGCGCCAAGGCATCACTGGAGGCATCAGGATCCGCTACGGCAATCCCGCTAAGCACGGCAATCATGCCGCCCGTCGGATCACGCCGGAACCTCCTCGAGGACGCAAGCGGAGGTGTTGCCGAGCAACCGGGATCCACTGAGCTCACGCTTCCTGCGGAGCCCCTGGCAGCGAGTCAGGCAGAAGACGCTGAACGAGAGCTGAAGCAGGGGAGCCAGGACGAACACTGCGATACAATAAAAGAGGTGAGAGAGGCTGATGGTAGGGCAGAGGTGTTGAATACAGGACAAATGCTAGAAGCCCTCATAGAGGTGGAGGCAGAAATGCGTGAGGAACAGGCTCAAGCCCAAAAAAAAGATAGCGCTACAATGAGAGAGGACACTGCAAGTCCTAGACTACAGAACAATTTGACAGAGGCTGATTTTACAGAAGGAGCTGAGGGGGACAGGTTCTTCTCAGTTCCTGAAGAATCAGAATCAACGATGGCAAGCAGTGATGAGGAAAGAGACTCTTCAGACTCATGCTTGAGTTCTGGCGATAGTGGCAGCTCCAGGGGGAGAGGTACACAAAAAAGGCGCAAGATGACATCTAAAAAGGCAGGCTCCCCCCTGAGTTCATATAAGGGTACGCATAAGAAACTACTATGGGACTACTCTGCTACCTCTAATATGTATAAAGAAGATGGGCAAGAGATTCAAAATGATGGAGGGAAACTAGATATAATGTTTGCTACATTAAAACAGATGCAAATGGAGGCTAGAGCGGAAAGCCAGAGAGCCAGGCACGACACTAAAAAAATCCAAGCGTCAATCAGGAAAATAAATAAAAAGTTTGAGGAAGTGGAGGAGAGAGTCATTGGAGTCGAAGAGCAAACTGGTAGATTGGAGGATGAAGTAACAGACTGGCAAGCATCTAGAGAAGAACAGACTAAGATTGTGGAGGATCTACAATGGAAGGTGGAGGACTTGGAAAATCGCCAGAGGCGCAATAATGCCAGGCTTCTTGGAATTGAGGAAGGGGTGGAGGGGCAAGACCCCAGAGGCTTCGTTATCAAGCTGCTAAAGGGAGCCTTTCCGGAGGTGCCATGGAACTGGGAACAAGAAGTACAGAGAGCCCATAGATTCCCGCTCACAGCAAAGAAAAAAACGTGAAGAGGGTTCAGGGGCACTCCCAAGGGCCATGCTAGTATTTTTTGGCAACTTCCTAGCAAGACAAGAACTAATGGAGAAAGCTAGACCTGATTCTAGAAAGACGGTTGAAGGAATAACATTCTTTGCTAGACCAGACTTTTGCCATGTAACAGTGGAAAGGTGATGGAGACTCAGGCAATTGATTACTGCATTTCAGACCCAAGGAGCAGAGGCTTACCTAATGTTCCCAGCAAAGCTAAAAGTTATCTCTGCAGGTCGAACAAGAATGTTTTTCTCCGAGATAAAAGCAGGAGAGTTTCTGGCAGAGCTAACAGAGCAAGGGGGAGCTAGAAGGAAATAGGAAGCAAAAAAGAAAAGAAACTATATAATGAAAGTGTAAATGGGAAAAGATGGTTAACTTAATGAGCCTGACAGTTAGGAATATCAATAGGCGAGATATGCTGAGGGGAGGAGAGGGGAGCGACGCTGCAACGCTCAGTGGACACGCATAGGTCAGGAGTGACCTATTTGCCTGTCACAGGGGGGGTGGGTCAGCAGCTTGGGAGGGGGGGATAAATGGGGGGGTGGCGCTTGGGACAGAGGTACTGGTGAAGGTTGGTGTTGCAATACAGTACAGAATTGTAAAATATATAAGGAAGAAGAAAGAAAATGTACAGATAAAGTCAAGAGAGTAGTTGAAGAGATGGTAAGAGTAAAACTGGAGTCATGGCAGTTAGGATAATTACGATTAATATTTGTGGTTTAAATAATGGGGAGAAAAGACAGAAGCTTTCTGCATTGTTACGATTTTGGAGAATTGATATAATTTGCTTACAGGAAACACATGTAGCAGTTAAAGACAAGTTTATGTTGGATCAAATGGGATTTGAGGTTCTTGCTTACACGGGACAGGAAGGGAGAAACAAGGGGGTGGCAGTTTTGGCTAGAAAAGGTACTGTAAAAATTAAAAAGAAAAAGGAGGATCACGATGGGAGATGGGTAATGCTAGATATAGAAACTGCCGCAGGAAGATGTACACTGACCTCGCTGTATGGCCCAAATGAGGATGAACCTGAACTAATTGAACTCATTGATGATGAATTAGCATTGTGGCCAGAACCTGTGATATGTTGTGGGGACTTCAACATCAATGGCTTGGACGGCCTAATAGACAATAAGGGGGGCAGATACCAAGGGAGGAAAAAAAAGATATTTAAAGCTGTACAAAATCGTGTTCAACATAATGCGTTGGTGGATATGTGGGCGGAACTGAATCCGTTAGGTACAGGAAGCACTTTCTACTCAGCTCCACATAAAACAATAGCCAGATTGGATTATTTCTTTATATCTAGTTCACTTGTAAGTAGAGCCAGAATAGAGTGTCTCCCCAGAATAATGTCAGACCACAATCCACTGGTCTTAAGTTTATCAGTGCCCCAAAAGATGGAAAGGATAAGATCGACATGGACATTTGAGCGAGGGTTACTGAAAGAGGAGGAGTACATTACAAGAATGCAAGAATGGATAACTCAATTTTGGGACATGAATAGGTACTCAGCCTCAGCAGATATGGTGTGGGATAGTTTTAAAGCAGGAGTGAGGGGAGAAACACTAAGTTACACTCTGGTAAGAAGTAAAAAGGAAAAGGAGAAGGTGGAAGAGGAGATCAGAACTCTGGTGGGATTAGAAGAGATGTTAGTGGATGCAGTAGGTAGACAAGAACCCATTGAACAGATCCTAGTGGCTATGGAAGTACAGAAGGCAGAAACTGGTGTTACACTGGCGCAGAAAACAGCAAGGAATTATTTAGCAAAAAAAGAGAAATGCTACGAATTTAATGAGAGGGTTGGTCACTTGCTCGCAGTCAGGACCAGACAAACTCTAGCAGCAGGAGAGATAAAAGAAATCAAGGATAGTACTGGGGCAATTGTTAACAAGGTGGAGGAGGTACAGGAGGTGTTTAGAAGGTTCTACGAGGTTCTATATGAACAAGATATAAATAACGGAAATATAGAGGCAGAAAGTATGGAATATCTCCTACAAGGGCCACAGGGAGGGTTGAGTACAGAAGAGAGGGACAAGCTAGATGGGCAATTAACAGTACAGGAGATAAGAGATGCAGTATTTAGTCTACCATCTGGCAAAGCAACAGGACAAGACCAGATACCTGTTGAATTCTATAAAACCTTTTGGGATGTGTTAGCTAAGGACATTTGGGCAATTTGTTGTTTAGCACAGGGGGGCAGAATAGTCCCACAATCGTGGGCAGGTGCGGATATAATAGTGATCTTGAAAAAAGATAAACCTCCAACAGAACCAGGCTCCTATAGGCCGATTACATTGTTAAATGCCAACGCAAAGATATTCTCCAAATCGCTGGCTAATAGACTGAGTAAGGTAATAGAAAGGGTGGTTTCTCCAGCACAACATGGCTTTATACCTGGCAAAGGGACTACCCAACATACTAGACAGCTGATCACCATTTTAGATGCAGCAGAGGTTTCAGGAGATCCTGTCGCTGCTATTTTTCTGGATGCCGAGAAGGCTTTTGACAGGGTCTCCTGGGCATACTTATGGAAGGCCATGGAGTGGGCAGGTATAGGTAGGGGATATATAACTGCAATTCAGGCACTTTATAAACACCCCACTGCTAGGATAAGAATTAATAAATCTTATTCAAATGCGGTACAGATCAGACGAGGGACTAGGCAGGGATGTCCAGCCTCACCTCTATTGTTTGCAATATACTTGGATCCATTTTTAAGAAGACTTACAAAAAATATCAAGATTCCTCCAGTCAAACTGCACGAGAAGGACTACAAATTATTCGCTTATGCAGACGATGTGGCCATTATAACACCGACACCAGAGGGATCACTGATTGAAATAGAACAGGAGGCAAGGAATTTCGGCGTGGTGTCAGGGTACCTAATAAACAGAGGAAAGACACAAGTAATACGGAATAGATATACAACATTTGTAGACACAAGAGTAGTCCCAGAAACAAGGTATTTGGGAGTCAGGGTGACTGCGGATTTAGAGAAACTAGTGGAGATTAATATGGAACCACTGTTAGGAAAGGTCAAAAGAAACATGGGGAGGGTTAACAATTTGCATTTGACACTTATGGGCCGTATTAATTTTATCAAAATGGTCACTTTCCCAAAATTTTTATATTTGTTTAGAGCAATTCCCCTATACTTTGAAGGCACATGGTTCAACAGAATAGAATCAACAGTGAATAAATTAATTTGGGCACAGGGGAAGACACGTAGGGCATACCGCTTTTTGACATTACCAAGAGAGAGGGGAGGATGGGGGGCACCGCATTTTAAAACTTACTATTGGGCGACAGCTCTACAATATTCTAAAGGGCTATTAGGAGGAAGCGATCAGCAGGATGAGAGCACATGCCCAGCGAACGTCTATGAAGCACTCTTGGGAAAGGCGGCAGAGAATGCCCTAGTTACAACTGTGGACTATGTCTATTTTAAACACACAAGGTTTAAGACACTGAGCGCAATTTACAAAATTTGGAGGGCAATTAAGAAAAAATTAGGACTGGGTAGATATAATAGATATCTGAGGCTGTACATGAATGACGATCTCCCAGCAGAGATTTTTAGGGATGCAGCCATGAAAGAGTGGGACGGAAGCAGGATTAAGAAACTAGGAGACTTATTGGATACAAAAGGAGGGTTCTTACTGTTCCAAGATATACAATATAGATTTAAAATAGCTGGGAATAATTTCTTTAAATACTTACAAGTGAGGAGTTACTTTCATACAAAACAGGGGGGAGTAGGAGGAATGACAAGCTGTAGGATAATGGATTATCTGGGGAGTAGTCTACTGTGCTCAATTAGGCAGTTGTATGCAGAGTTACAGGTATACAAAACAGATGACAGAGAGAGATATGGCAACAAATTGGTGGAACAAGTGAGAGCTCATCCTGAAGCCCTGCAAGCCTCACTAGACTTTGGCCAAACCATCCTGTGCTCAGCCACACTACAAACCCAACATTACAAAACAGTCTATTCGTTATATCATACACCGGCTAGAATTGCCCAATGGGGGGGGGGCACTGGAATAACTTGTCCACGCTGCAATTCAACAGGTGCTAACATTACTCACATGTTTTCACAATGCCCGCAACTGTATACTTTAAAATTGGCAATAGAGGAGTTCTTGGAAAAATCGTTGGGGTTAAAAACTAAACTAACTGATGAATTGATAATATTAGGTACAAGTGTAGGAGACAATAACATGCATCCAGAATTTTTGTTTATGGCTACAGCAGTGTTTAGGATAATTGTTGCAAAAGCCTGGAAGGAGATATCTGCACCGACGTTTCAGACCTGGATAGCAAGGCTGCTTTCCACATACAACTTAGAGAAAGCCATATATGATAGAAAAGGTAGAAGGGCAAGGGCCTTGGGGGGTAGGATTTGGCTTCTCATTGAACAATGGAAGAGCAGAAAGAATTAAAAATACGCTCCTCTGTTTTCTTTTATTTGTGGCTTTGTATGGGCAATATCAGTGTTTGACTTGTTCTATCTTCTTTATTTTTGTTCTACTTTTTCTTTGTCATATGTATAACTCTGTAAAAACAAATCTGTACTGGGAAAAAACTGTACTGGAAAAAATTGTAATGGAAAAAAGTGTAATGGATTCACAGAAAAATTGTGGGGGGGAGAAAAACTGAATAAAAATATAAAAAAAAAAAAGCATTTTGTTCATTTGGATAGAGGGGAGAAATTTAACGAAATGATGGCAATGTTTGATCTTGGGTTTGTCAATACAATGTGTTCTCTAACTGCCAATTTTGGCCCTACTGATAATGGACGGGGTTATAGAACTGTGATTGATTTTATCATCATCCCAATACGTTATGCCAATTTGGTGGAAAAATTTGGGACTCACCCAACTGGATTAAGTGATCACCTGCCCCTTTGTGTTGATATATTACTACCTGCCAATAACACTAGTTCTACTATAGAGCGTTTGGTATGGGCTCAAGATCTAGTGTTGTCCGGACAAAATGGCTTTTCGATAAGATGGGGGTCAAAAGATCCTACGTTGACAAATAAAAATATAGTAACTAAGGCTCTGACACCAATTTTGACATGCCTACACAAGGACACTTCTTATGCCGATGTAGTAAAAGCTTTCATGCAGATTACACAAACTATCTAAAAGATCATGACTACCCCTAATAATAAGAAATAAATAAAGGGGAATGGATGGTTTCACAGCCGGTGTACAAAAACTCACACACTTCTTAAGGCTGCACTTAGTACACCAATTAGGAATGGTGAGGAAATTAGAGCCTATAGGAAGGCCTACAATCTAGCAAGAAAAAATCGAAAAATAAAAAAAAAAGAACAGGTGTGGGCTAATTTGTATCAGGCCTCCCAGTGTAGAGATTCTTGTTCATTTTGGCAGGCGATGAATGCCCCTTTTTTATAAATAGGAAAAGTGCAAGGCTGGAAATTGCTATTGATGAAAATAATTGGATCCAATTCTTTTCCAAGGTCTATAGCAAAGAGAAAAATGGTGTTGTAAGCCATTCTGGGAATTGGGAGGCAGAAGCATGTAAACTGGCACCATCACCAATCGCAATAGAGATCACCCATGAGGTAGTATTATTGGCAATCAATCAAAGTAAAGGAAATAAGGCTCCAGGTCCCAATGGGATTCCAATTGATTTATTTAAGATGACCACTGATCTTTGGCCCCCACTTCTGAGATGAGCTTTGGAGGCTTGTTGTTCAGAAGGGTTCATAAAATATTGGTCCGAATCAGTGATCATACCCATCTACAAAAAAGGGGAATGTGAAAACCCTTCTAGTTACAGGCCAATATCGCTTTTGGATTCTCTAATGAAAGTGGCAGGAAGGGTGGTATTAAATAAACTCCAAATTTGAGCTGAAGAAAATGAAATTTTAAGCCCCGTTCAATATGGGTTTAGGGAAGGGATGGGCACGGTAGAGCAGGTTTTAAACTTAACACTATTCCAAAGGAAGTACACCCAAGCAAAGACAGGGCGCCTGTATGTAATATTCACAGACCTTACGACCGCCTTTGATTGTGTTGAGCACAACAAGCTATGGAGCACTCTTGAGGACATACGGGTTGAGCCAGCTATTGTGCAATTTTTAAGACAATTGTACTCAGGAGCTTCAGCCAAAGTCAGATATGGCCTCAAGGGAGAATGCACCAAATCATTCAGCGTGGAGAGGGGAGTTAGACAAGGCTGCGTTTTGGCCCCTTTCCTCTTTTCCATATATAATAAAGCTTAGGAGGAGGAATTGAGGGCCAATGTAATAGACTCTCCTAGACATAACAACAAGCAGGTCTCCCTTCTCTACGCGGATGACGCGGTTCTAATGGTCAGAACTAAGATTGGCATCCGGAGAGCACTTTCCACTTATATTATGTTTATGGCCAGTAGGGGCCTAAAACTCAACGCTAAAAATACATTTGTGATGATGTCCGGGAAAGAACAAAATAAGGCCAGGAACCTAGCAGTGGGTGATGTTAATATTGAATATACTAAAACCTTTTCATATCTAAGTGTACTCCTGGAGGGAGCAGGCTCCTGGGGTCCAGCAGTTAGAAGCAGGATCCTCTTATTCAGAAGATCAACAGCGGCACTGATGAACTTTGCACAAAAATTAGGAAAAAGACCACCTGAGATCCTAATAAAAATATATATAGCAAAGTGCAGGAGGATATCAATGTACGGGGCGGATATCTGGGGTTTTTGTAATGTCGCATCCATTCAAATTGTTGAAAACATCTTTTTAAGATATATTCTTGCGGTCCCACAGAGTACATCTGTTTTCAATTGCCATGCAGAACAGGGCATTAAGTTCATTACATATCTCATTAAATTGCAACCAATTTTACTATGGCATAGAGTCTGGTCTACACCAACATTGGGATGAAATAGAGAAATTATTAGGGATGTAATGGTCCTGGATCAGGCAGGACACATTCCAGGGCTATCCTATGTTAGAAAGCTGTTTTATGATTTAAATAGACCGGAGTACTATGACAATCCTGAGGAGGTATGTGCAATATACCTGATGACATTGATGAGCAAGTATATGCTGAAGCTGTAGCTGCGTGATTGAATGCAAATTACACCGCTTTACTTTTAGAAATACTTGATCTCAGCCGAGCAGCGCTGAAAAACGATTGCATGTTTTGAGCGCGCAAAACACCTCACTTTTAAAACTTCACCGCGTCGATTGATTTTAAAAATTGCACTGTGTGATGAAAATTGTGAATTACCTCGGTAAGATCCTCTTTTTAAAATACCTGTGACCCCTGTAGCCCCGGTCCACCGCAAGCGCTAGGCTTGTTTGTGTGGAGGGTGCAGGGCGGTACCTTCTTCCGGCTTCCAGGCTGGGGCAGGCACTGATTGGGCAAACGAATGTGTAGAGGCGGAGCTGAAGACTAGCCCGTCCTCTACATAAGCCCTTTACTATTTTGCACTCTTCTTGATGACATTGATGAGCGAAGTAAATGCTGAAGCTGTAGCTGCGTGATTGAATGCAAATTACGCCGCTTTACTTTTAGAAATACTTGATCTCAGCCGAGCAGCACTGAAAAACGATTGCATGTTTTGAGCGCGAAAAACACCTCACTTTTAAAACTTCACCGCGTCGATTGATTTAAAAAAATTGCACTGTGTGATGAAAATTGTGAATTACCTCGGTAAGATCCTCTTTTTAAAATACTTGTGACCCCTGTAGCCCCGGTCCACCGCAAGTGCTAGGCTTGTTTGTGTGGAGGGTGCAGGGCGGTACCTTCTTCCGGCTTCCAGGCTGGGGCAGGCACTGATTGGGCAAACAAATGTGTAGAGGCGGAGCTGAAGACTAGCCCGTCCTCTACATAAACCAGACGCTCCCTATAACGCGCAGCGATTACGCGCAGCGTCCGCGCCACAGCCACTCCAAAGGCAAGCCTAAGATCAGCTTGTCTGGGCCCGTCCGGGACAGTACGGGGCATGGGGCAGGGAACTATACTCCACCAGTACGTCCTATCTCAGGTATGAGTTCCGACCAATTAAGAGCCTTACGGCCTGCAATGCACTGTAACTGCACCGTGCTAACGCCATCTGATGGAACACACTGTGCGAATTGCAATTTCTCCATTACTAATATCCAACCACATCCTGATCCTGGAACTTATACGCAAACACCATCCCAACGCTCAAAGCATGCTCCTTTTATAGCGTTAACTGCAGATCCTTGCCGCAGCACAAATTCGACATCCTCACCTTCTTGCTAGACGAAGTACCTAGTGTCCTGTTCCTAATGGAAACATGGCTACACGAAAGTTCCGGGCCAGATATAGCAACCGCCCTCCCCTCTAACTACGCCATCGTAAGAAGAGATAGACAGGGCCAAGTAGGTGGAGGTATTGCGATTATTTTTCGCAAAGATTTTACCTGCAACTTGGAGCCAGTCAATATTCCCGACTGTGAAGCCGCATCTTTTAAAATCACCCTAAACCCCAACTTCACACCCTCAGGTCTCCTAATATACAGGCCCCCCAGAAATGCCAACACATGGGCAGCTAACCTAGCAAACTATATCACCCCTTTTCATCTAGACTACAAAAACTTCACACTCCTTGGTGACTTAAATTTGCACCTTGGGGACTCAACAAACGTGGCATGTTGTAACCTAATTGACGACCTAGCTGCACTCAATTTGACACTACTCAACTCAGGACCTACGCATAAGGCAGGACACCTATTGGACCCCATTTTGTCCAATATTCCAGGACTAAAATGGATTCAAACCAGCCCCATATGTTGGTCAGACTCTCATCTCCTTCGCTTCTGCCTCACTCTACCCAATGCCCCCCCAACAAACATGGCCTGGCCAGCTAATTCCATGAGAAATTGGAAACTTTTTGATATCAAAAAACTGAACCAAACCCTCACAAATAGACCGCCTACTCATGGCCAGAATATGGAAAGTATAGCCGAAGCAACCAATTTATGGCTGGAAAACGCAGACGACAAATGTCTTTCTCAAACTCAGGCAAAAAGAAACACCCATCGCCCCCCAGCCCCCTGGTTCAATGAACTCCTTAAATCAAAAAAATCAAAATGCAAAGCCCTTGAAAGGCAGTGGCGAAAAGACTACAACCAAGAAAAAAAGATGATACATAATAGGGCCAGAAACGCGTACCACTCTTCCTGCATTAAGGCCCATGCCCTATATGTTGCTAACACTATAAACACCGCCGCAAACAAAGCAAAAATACTATTTAACACAGTAAAGAACCTGGCAGGTGCTTAAACAATTGCTACGACTCGTCCTTTAAATAAAAAACAATGCCAGGACCTGGCCTCCTTTTTCAATGAAAAAATAGAAAAAATCATTCTTAACATCAATTCCATCTCCGATGGAAATGGCCCACAGGAAGATGTCCCCGTGATATTGGACAAAATGAACATCTTAGAGCATTGGCCTCCTATAACCGTGGACTCCCTAAAATCCTCCATCAAGTCCATATCATCAGGTTCTCCTCATGATCCAGTACCCGTTAGCGTCCTAAAACAGCTTGACACCACCTCCCTGATTATTATAGCAGACACGCTAAATTCCTCTCTCCAACTCTCCACAGTTCAATCACACTGGAAACACACAATGGTAAACCCACTCCTGAAAAAACCCTCAGCTGACCCCGCTATCCTGACAAATTACCGGCCAATATCTCTGCATCCAGCCTTCTCCAAACTCATGGAAAGGCACATACATTCTGCACTCGCCCTCTTCACCGAGGAAAACGACTTCCTCCATCCCACACAATCGGGCTTCAGAGCAGGATACTCCACGGAGACCGCTCTGCTGGGTGTTACGGAAAACATCAGGAAACTCCTGGATGAAGGGCAAATGGTCGCAATCATTCTATTAGATCTGAGTGCGGCGTTTGACACCATCTCCCATAGTAAACTCCAGGCCACACTCGAGAGGAACGGTATCTGCGGTGATGCACTGAAATGGATCAAGTCCTTCCTAACAGATAGGACTTTCCAGATCAAATCTACCCTTGCCTGCTCAGACACCTTCCACGCCCCACATGGAGTACTGCAGGGCTCCATCTTGAGCCCGCTGTTTTTCAACCTGTATCTCAGACCCTTAGCTGACCTAGCTGACAGCGTAGGACTCACCCTCATGACCTACGCGGATGACTCCCAAATTATTTTTTCATTGTCAGATTCAAAACTCTCAGCTCCTTCCCTCTTTAAACATGGGCTCCATAAAATTTTCAGCTGGATGACCACCAACCAGCTGAAACTAAACGGTGATAAAACCGAGATCCTCCTGTTAGGAAAAAATAAAGAACTATGGAACTCCTCTCATTGGCCCCCGAATTGGGAAATCTTCCCACTCCAGCAACCCAGGTAAGAAACTTAGGGGTTATCATTGATAATGCCCTGTCAATGAAACAGCAGGCAAATAAAGTTGCAGGCCTATGCTTCACCATAATAAAGTGGCTGAAAAAAATTATATGGATGCTACCCCCCCGCCACCCAAAAGACCGTAGTCAACGCACTAATTACATCGCGTCTTGACTACGGCAACATCCTCTACCTGAGCTCAAATCAGGCAGTCATCAAACGGCTTCAGCTGATTCAAAATTCAGCCGCGAGACTCCTGTGTAGAATACCTAAAACCGCTAGAGTGTCAAAACATCTAAATGATCTACATTGGCTCAGGGTAGAAAACCGTATCAGCTTTAAAACCCTGAGTTACATGTTCAAGATCAAATCCAAAACGGCACCGAACTATCTGCAAGCACTAGCCACTCCCTACTTACCAGCGAGAAATCTGCGTTCTCAAACTGCAGCAAATTTCGCTGTTCCTAGGTTCAGATTGACAAGAATGGGTGGAAGATCTTTCTCGGTCAGAGGGCCTATTCTGTGGAACACACTTCCCCTACACATCCGTAAAGAAGAAAACTACGCCAGTTTCCAAAAGAATATTAAAACTTGGCTTTTCCAGAAACAACTATGCTAAAATCATGCTCATCATATACCTTTGTTCATCCATATGCCACAGGCGCCGGGAAACCCTTTTTGGGTAGCTGTGCGCCATATAAATGTAAAAAATAAATAAATAAATAAATATCCAAAAAGACATTGAAACAATTGTGCATGAACTGTTAAGATTAAATGTGGAAATTAATAAAAAATTTGTCATCCAACATCAGATAACCCTGACATGTTATAGGATTCAACACTATTTGTGTTATTGCCAGAGGGGTTTTGATATCCTAGCAAGGTTTATATTTGAATCTTTTCATCACCTAGTGACGTTTCCAAATAAAAATGACTGGTCTAGGGATTTGGCACTCTGCCCTTGTGATAATGTCTCCCAGCAAACGACAATCCACATGGTAATACTTTGTAAGTACTACATTCTAGAACGTATAAGATGGATTAAGCCATACTTGAAACAGGGTGCATGGCGGAAATATCGCCCAGCTTATTTATCTTTGCAACAATTTGATAATGAATATTGCACTGTAATTATGACTGGTATTTTAGAAGCAGAATGTAATAACTTGTTAGCCAAAGCATGGAAAGAAATAAGTGCCATTTTGTAAGGCATATTCTTTTATATATTGCAGATATACAGTTTTTATTTATTGTTTGTATAGAATGATGTATTGTTAAGGAGGACTCTGCATGGATTTCATTATTATTTAACTGCTGCTTTTATGATTTTGTATTTCTGCTAAAATCGAATAAAGCAACATTTGACTTGACTTGAAATACTTGGGAATCCGCATTACTAGGGACAAAGAGGAGCTGATGCACAATAATTATGGTGCCACAATAGACAAAGTGACGGATAGTGACAGATACCATCACCCAGTGGCTGTCCCTGCCCCTCTCCATGGCTGGGAGAATTTTGCTAGTTAAAATGGTTCTCTTACCTAAATTTCTCTATCTTTTTACTAATATTCTGTACAATCCTGGACACATTTTTTTAAAAACACTAAAAACGCAAGTCGCACAACTAATCTTGGGGGGAAGACAGGCGCGGCTTAGTCTAACTACGCTGATGCTGCCCTATGCATTAGGAGGGTATGATGTCCCCAATTTTGAATACTATTACTACTGTTATGAGGCACACTTTGCAGTATACTGGTTCCACCCACCCCACTTTATGTCGCATTTGGTGGTTGAAGATTATCATAAGGCCCCTGTTCCGCCATCAGGCTACTTGTTCAACTAAACTGGAGGTCCCAATGATGTATTCCCCTAGAATGCCTTTGGTTTATCACCCATCACTACAGGTTACCTACGAGGGAATATGCACAGAATGTTAGAAAAACTTGAATACGCTTCATGGGGAGATCTATGCATAGGAGGCATATTCCGAACAAGAGAACAATTTTTTGGCACAGATGCCCCTTCCACCATGAACCACACACTTTGCTGCCACTGCACACGATTTTGCAACCAGGACCCCATGACATATAACCTCACTCTTGTACAAACACACACAAAAGGCCCCGTTACCCTACAACCCTATTGCCCAAGCTGAATGGGACAAAGACCTCGAGACACCTCTAACAGATGAGCAGTGGGAATTCAGCTGCAAGCAGACAGAAGCACATACCACCAGCAGCCCGCTAAGACTCGTCCATTATAACTTTCTGCACAGACTTTACTACACCTCTGTCAAACTTCACAATTTAAGCTACAAGCGGTGGACTAACCCTGGGTGGATAGCTACGCTACGCATGCATAGTTTGCGAAATTTGTGCTACTTGCACTACCCGAATTGCACGTAGCACAGTGCGAACACGTGTAGTGTAGTGTTGCAGTAATTTTTTGCTTGCTCGCGGTCCTCAACGTCAAGTTGGAGACCACAAGCGAGCAAAATGACACCTCAGAGAGACTTTTTCCTCATTCGCAATCAGCAACATCAAGTTGCCGATCGCAAGCGTGGAAAATGAACCTCCCAGCGAGATTCTCTATGCGGTGAGGTCAGGTTTCTCATTGCGAGTTGTCGATTATGCTTGTGACTGCTCACTATGAGAAACTACCAGTCTGTGTTGAGAAAGCTGCTGCTCGAGTAAAAATCTACTAGAGTGGCAGAAAACTACAGCTCGCACTGTGCAATCATCACAAACAGTGCTCTACGCAGTTCGCATAGCGCTACGCATAGCTCGCATAGTGTGAAGTGCACTTTGCATAGCTACATGTAGCGCTACTTCGCAAACTACGCCCAGGTTTAAGGTGGACAGATGTGTGCGTTGTGGAGGTAGGGGGCGGATTTTTATTACCTAGCATGGCAGTGTCAGCAGATAAATGACTACTGGATACAGGTGTTTGACGGCATGTTACGTATGCTAGAAATACCACTACAACTGCCCCCTAAATTTATGGACTGGATACAGGACTTGACCACCTGGCAGGAACAATGGTGTCCACGGGACCCATTACATAAATTGCTAAGTAGCACCCTCTGACTGGCATCTCACAAGATGAGCATCATTGACGCAAGGGAAATCACTGTCCCTACATTCATCCACACATACATACATGTTGGACTTGGCCCTTCTGGCAGGTTCACCCCTAAACTTTTTGCTTTTTGAATGTGAATTGGTGATAGTGATTTTTGGTTTCTGCGCACTTTCACTGTGTCCCAGTGGAAAGTGCGTGCGCACTCTGAGTGCGTGGACTAAGGTTGGCCTGCCTTCCCATAGGAATGCATGCAGAATGTCTCTGTCCCTAGTAGTTCCTGATGCTTGAGATGTGCAGACTTGAGTTTGGTATGTACGCACTCGTGTGATTGAATGCTGCACAATGATGTATGCAGAATGTTTGTGTCTAATATGGAAGTGCCACTTCTAGAAGTGTGCCTGTCTGTGCAGTAAATGTGCTGGCGTGTGATTGGCTGGAGCTGGCTGGGGTGCCAGGCTCCATGAGTCATGATGTTTCTGCCCAGTGGTGAGTGTGGAGATTAGCATGCTGATGGCTGGGGAGGGGTGCCCCTGGGTCCTGAATAAGGCTGGGCTTTCCCCACACAATGCTGGCTCCACCCCCTAATGTCCCTAGCCCTGCCAGTGAATAGAGTGAGGGGCTGAGCACATCAAGAGTGCTCACAAACCAGCTGCAACTGGTTTTTCCCCTCACCCTAAGAAAATAAAAAGGAATACTGTGTATAAAAAGGGGCTGTGTCCCCTTACAAACTGTTCTCTTCTTGGATCCTGTTGCTGAGGAGGGCTGCTGCTGGGCGCCAGGAGGACCGCCACTGAAGATTGCCTCCCTGCCTAGCAGAACCCTGTGAGCTGGCTCTGGGCCCAGCCTTGCCCCCCACCCCCTGAAAGACTTTTTGCTTGTCTTTAGGGACTGTGGGCCTGAACTTGGCCCTATAGCGCCAGGAAGAGCGTGATTTCTCCCTGCAGCACCTGGGAGTGCTGGATTGGGTCTTGGAGGCTTGCTGCAGCGTTCGCTGCTGGGGAGGGAGAGAGATCCCCCCCTCGTTCGTTAATTCAGCGCAGGTGCCCACCTTGCATTTTGCTGCTTTCTCGCGGCTGCCCACGCCGCACTCGTGCCGATTTTTTGTTGTTTATTATGGGTGCGACCCCGTGATTTGGTCCCAATTGTCGTACCCCTGGCGAGTGCCCACCCCGCCTGGGACCTTATTGTGAAGAGGGTGCCTACCCCGCATTTTGGCCGAGCTGCGAGGGAGATTGCCTCCGGCCGCTGCCTAGCGCGACCCGGAAGTGGAAGCGAGAAACAGGAAGTGGACAGGAGCCCACCCCGCGCTCCTGTAGCTGGAAGGAGATCGAGTTGCAGAGTCAGGCGGAGGGGGCCCGAGGCGCATTGTCGGCACCTGCCTCCACCCCGAGACACTTGCTGCTGCCTTTGAGCCCTGTGATGCCCCGCAAGGGAGAAGGAGAAGAGTTGCAGGGTCCGCGGGAGAGCCGAAGACAGGGAGAGCCCCAGCAGGTACAGTGCGGACCAACGCCAGCCCCCCTCCACACTCGAGGGAGGCTGAGAGGAGAAGTGGAGTCCCCAGAGCAGGCCGGTGAGCAGGAAGGGCTGGGGGAGGACCGTGAGTCTCGGGGGCATTTTGGCATTTCGTACTCTGAGTCCCCAGAGGCGGGACTCCACGATCCAGGGGGCTTTGGTTGTTTGAGCCCTGAGAGGCTCCAAAGGAGGCATATTTCTTTTATCTAGAGCCCACGAGGCTCGAAGGGACAGTTCTGGTGCTAAGCTCCCGAGGGCCCCGGGCCTCCATTTAGCAAAGTCCCTTGCTGCTATTCACAGGTAGAGAGATGGGGCGTTGGGGCACATTGGCGGTGCCCGCCCCCCCCCCGCCGTGTCCCCTGGCGGCCCCACGTTGCAGCGGGCCGTCCCTACATCCCTGGGCATTTGTTTCCTTAGAGCCCAGAGAGGCTATGGGGCATAGCTTTGTGTTTAAGCACTGAGAGGCTCCAAGCGGCACCTTTATTTAGCGAGCCCTGAGATGCTCTTGGTTGCACATTTGTTCTTGAGTCCCCCGAGGAGGGACTCCAACGTGTGGGGCATATTTGCTTTAGAGCCCACGAGGCTCCATCACTTCGGGGGCATATTTCTATTCAGAGCCTGGGAGGCTCAGGGAGACATTTTATTTGTTGAAGGCCACGAGGCTCCAGCGTTGGCCCCATTGTCTCCCCAGCTGCCCAGCACTTTAGTGGGCAGTTGCTCCGTTTAGGCCCCTGACTTTGGGACACAGGGTGTCCTAGCCCCAACAAGGCCAGTTGGCCTGGGTAAAGTCACAGGTGGTGACTAATGTGATTTTTGCGCCATTGTGTTTTCCTGCAGCTCTGAATGTTTTTATGCATCATGTGTTTTCCTTCCCCTTCACCTCTGAATGTTGTGATGCATCATGTGTAATATGTTCATGCTTATAGCCCTAGTGTATGGTGATACTCAGGTGGTTGTTTTTCTCCTAGTACAGGTGTTGCTAGTGAGGTCCTGGTTCCCTGCGTGACCTTTTCCTAAGGTGGTTAGGGTTGCGTAGGTGGTACTTACCTGTTACCAGTAATTACTGGTTGGGTGTTACAGTTGCTATTTTGTGCTACAGTAATTTTATATTCTATGTTACAAGTGCTATTTCCAAACCTAAAAGTGCATATTCTGGAAAGTGGTCCAGGTGGCTCTGTCTTGTACATATCCCCTGTAAATTCTGCCCGTGCCTGTTGGCACATTGTAAAGTGTGTGTTTTTATCTAATATGTTTTGGTATAATACAAAGGCTATTTTTATATATAACCTTGTGTGGAGTTTCTTTTGTGGTGGGCCTGGGGTGTTGTTGCTGGGTGCGCGTGCAAACACTTAACCTACATAGCCTCCAAGTTTAGCCTTGCTGCTCGTGTCACGTTACCAAGGGGGTGAGCAGGGGTTATCTTGGCGTGTAACTCCCTTGCTCTGACTTGGAGTGGTGGTCTCTGACTGCCTTTGGCGCAAGCCTTGGCCAGCCAGAGATCCCATTTCTAACAATACATGAATGATGAAAGACATGACACAGCAGTGCGTCACTGGATGTTTATTGCACATCCAGTGCAGTTCTGCAGCTGGACAGTAAAGCGCAATGCTGAGCACACTACACAATATGGGCCAGTGGAGGGCCTGCCAGAGTCCATCATGGAATAACAAGTACTGTGGAAGGGGAAGGATAGAGTCCACAATCTGGTCGCCGTATTATTGGTCATCAAACAGGATGAGGCAGTCCATGTCATTGTCCAAGGTGAGTGCATCTGAGTGAATCGGGGGTCAGTGCAAGGTTATGAGGCCAAGTGCGGGACCAAGCAGAAACAGGCGAGGTTGCGGAAATGAATGCCACTGAGTCTTTCTGATCACAGGCCCATCCACGTCCTTATCCCTAGTTGAGTGCTGTGCCTCACAAGTGTTGCTGTCCCGGTTTCGGCACTGTGTGCCACTGACACATCAGGGACCAGAGGTGGATAGTCGGCTACACTGTGTTCCACTGACACATCAGGTGCCGGAGTGGTTAGGCCTGCCGCACTGGGAGGCAGAGACACACCAGGGGCCGGAGATGTGGATGGTGTGGGAGCAGCAGCATTCATCATCGCCATGCCTTGTGGCAGCAATGCCATGTTGAGGATCTGCAGGGCATGGTAGATCCCAGCTACATTCCGCTGATGTGCGGCAGCTGCTGCCATCCTTTTCACATCCATCTTCACCATGTCTTCCATGAGCCTCCACAGGTGTGCCAGCTCACAACTGGTATCGCTGGAGCCACTCTTAGCGGACAGGTGTTCTTCTCTTCACGTCATGGCTCCAGGGATGTCAGTCAGGGCTCATTGGAGTCCATGGAGCGGGCCCACACCCAAGGATGGCGTCAAGTTTGGTTGCCATGATGTCAAAGCCCAACCGCACCTGCTCTGCCGTCTCCCTCTGGCACTCCAGTACATGGCATTGGAAGGCCATGTGTTGTTCCTGGGGGTCTTGTAAGAATGCCGGGGCTGTGGGTGCCTCCCGCTGGGTGCTTTGGGTAGTGGGTGGGGTCTCCTCAATGTAGCTAGGCTGCCCTTATCCTGGAGATGAGTGTCGGATGAGGTCAATGATGTCTTGGGTGGTTTGGGTGTTGATCCTGATGTTGTCCTCCTCGTCATCAGTGAAGAGTGGCTGGGACTGCTGTGCAGAAGGTGTTTACGGGGCCCCTGCGATGTGAAAGGGAGATGATGTATTACAATGTGTTCACATGTATGTAGCCACATGGTACATGTTGACATTCAGACAGCAAGGCATTGTACATTGTGACTGTCTGCAGATCTGGGTGAGGACCCATAGTCATTGTGGGTGTGCACTGGACTCTGCTTGATTGTGCATGTGTGCCATTGTGCCCATCTCCACCCATCCCCCAGTACCTGGTGGTCGCGGTTGTGTGCGTCCTGTCGAGCAGTGTCCGATCCCCTGACTCCGGCCACAGTCTACACACTGATGACTGTCGACACAAGCTCCTCCATGTCATCCAGGTCGAGCTGTGGTGCTGGGCCCCCACCTCCAGTCTGCGTTGCTGCCTTCTAGTTGGCAGAGACTTAATCCTTGGTCTTCTGCTCGATGTCATTCCATTGCCTCTTGACCTCGTCCATTGTCCTCTTGTGCTTTCCGACGACATTCACCTTGTCCACGATGTCCCACCATAATCCATATTTGGTGCCCAGTTACACGTTGGCGGTGACGAACAGTTGTTAATGGTGTTCCATCACCTCCGTGACAAAGATCCTGTTCATCCGTGGACTGAACTTCGTCTTCCTCTTCTTCTTGTGCTTGCCCTTCCCTGTCCCTGAGGTACGGGCTGGTCGTCCGGGGGTTCATGGGATTGTGCTCGTCCTCTGCGTCTGCTCTGGCTGCCTCCTTGGTGCTTGGGTGTTGGTCAGTTTGTGTTTGGGTGTTTTTCTACTTTTATGGTGATTGTTCCCACCTTCCAGGTATTTTTTTTATTCAGAGTTCACAGGAATTTCAGACATACAGCTCTGTCAAATATAAACACATGCTCCAGAATATTACAGAGTAAAAGCAGGACAATCATATGAGGCAGTAAAAAATCACATTGAAATAAAGTGCTAAAGTGCAAAGTGCTAAATATCACCTAATAGACACACATATTCTCTATTGATCTACACTGTCAAGCAGATACAATATGGATGGAAGTACATAAGTAAGACAGTTAAAGATCACAATAAAATAATGTACATCGTGCAAAATGCTAAATCTATAAGGGATACGCAAAATAGCAATGATTTCTCTACCTGCCTAATACTGTATAAATCTGTAGCATCTCTGTAAATCAGTTGAGAATAGCAATAGAAGAAAGTGCAAAGTGCATAGTAATAAAGATTTAGCAGATAAACAGAACCCAGCATTCTATCAATAATCAAGATTCCACATATTACCATCTAGTCTTCCCCTTAATATTAGTGAATAAGCAATAGGTCCAGATTTCTATCCTATATCTCAAATAGACTCCAATATTTCTCATACTTTTTTATTGAGCCTGATCTTGTTGCATATTTTTTTTCTAGTTCTTGAATTTTATGCAATTTCGCTCTCCATGCTTGGAAGGTGGGTGCCTTCTCAGTTCTCCAAGATTGTGAGATTAAGGATCTTGTTATCAATGCTGCGATGTATAGGCATTCTTCTTGTGTAGAGGTAGCAGGGGAGCAACCCAGAACTGCAATAGATGCATCAATCAAAACGGAGGGGTCCAATATGGATCTAAGATAGATCTCAATTTCCACCCACAAGCTGCTGATTTTTGGACATTCCCAAACAATATGTGCCACCACCCTCCTTTGCACAATGGAAGCATCTGTCTTCTATTTGTGGGTATATCTTATAAAGAAAGGAGGGTGTCCTATAAATCAACCATTTCGAATAACATTGCATGTGCTTGAAATTTGCACCTCTAAATATATCTGCATTAAATGTATTTATTCTATTCCAGGTTGATTTAGAGACAAGCAAATCTTCCCTTATCCTCCATCTATCCTTGGCTTTTTCATATAACAAAAGAGGCTTGTTTTCGTCAAAGATTTTAACCCAAGCACTGATCTTCCACTGCCCAGGGGAATTCAAAGCTTCACTTATACTTACTCTAAGGGTCATATTTTTTAAATCAAGTTTTTCCAACATAGGTTTTAATCTAATGAATGACCATTTCAGAATTGTATTAGAGTGAAGAAGCCCCATAGCAATCTCTAACCAAGGTTTCCAGCAGTTGCCTGTGATCATTTTTAAATACTGGACTCTAAAACGCATCTTTCTCCGTGTATATATATGGGATGGTCTAGTTGAATTGTTAAATCATGGATGCTGTAAGATGCTAGAAGTTGCGATTTTTGCTTAAATAGCCATTGAAGGATCTTATAACGTATTTTTTTTAGGGTACTTAGTTATTCTTGTGGGATCAGTAATATTACATTCCCTTAAAATCTTTTTCATGAACAAATCATCTGCCTCTTGAGAGTACGAGAAGAAAAATCTAAAACTATAATGTGTAAATGTCGCATAATAATGATTCCTAATATTTGGAAGAGACAATCCTCCTTCTGCAACAGGATAACTTAAACTGTTAAGTGCCAGTCTCGGTATCTTTTTTGACCATACAAAGGAAAAAAACATACTATCTATCTCTTTAAAAAACGCTGTCTGTAATGCACATGGAGCTGCGCTAAAAACAAAATTGAATAGTGGGAGGGTAGAAATGCAAATTAGTGCAACTTGACCTATTATTGAGAGTGTGAGCTGGTCCCATAGTGCTAACAGATGTTTCACTTTTTCCAGCAACGGGGTCTAATTTAGGTGGAATAGATCTTCTACTTTCTCAGTCACATAACTTCCTAAATATCTCTTTGGGCAAGTGTTATATAACTGTCTAAATTCTGTTAATAGGGAATTAGCACAGCAATTACATAGTATAAATTCTGTTTTGGACTTATTAATTTTAGAACCTTCTATCTTTTGAAAAACTGAAAATATCCTCATGATTGCCGCCTGGGTGTCCATTTTCGAATGTAAAAAAAGAACTATGTTGTCGGTGTAGAGTTTCATATTTGTCATGCTTTGGACAGGGACCGTATGTGCTTTTTTGTCTAATTGCAATTGCTAATGGCTCTATAAATAACGCAAATAAAATCTGGAAAAGAGAACATCCTTGTCTGATGCCTCTATTTATTTATCTTGTTATCAATTCTGCGATGTATAGGCATTCTTCTTGTGTAGAGGTAGCAGGGGAGCAACCCAGAACTGCAATAGATGCATCAATCAAAACGGAGGGGTCCAATATGGATCTAAGATAGATCTCAATTTCCACCCACAAGCTGCTGATTTTTGGACATTCCCAAACAATATGTGCCACCACCCTCCTTTGCACAATGGAAGCATCTGTCTTCTATTTGTGGGTATATCTTATAAAGAAAGGAGGGTGTCCTATAAATCAACCATTTCGAATAACATTGCATGTGCTTGAAATTTGCACCTCTAAATATATCTGCATTAAATGTATTTATTCTATTCCAGGTTGATTTAGAGACAAGCGAATCTTCCCTTATCCTTCATCTATCCTTGGCTTTTTCATATAACAAAAGAGGCTTGTTTTCGTCAAAGATTTTAACCCAAGCACTGATCTTCCACTGCCCAGGGGAATTCAAAGCTTCACTTATACTTACTCTAAGGGTCATATTTTTTTAAATCAAGTTTTTCCAACATAGGTTTTAATCTAATGAATGACCATTTCAGAATTGTATTAGAGTGAAGAAGCCCCATAGCAATCTCTAACCAAGGTTTCCAGCAGTTGCCTGTGATAATTTTTAAATACTGGACTCTAAAACGCATCTTTCTCCGTGTATATATATGGGATAGTCTAGTTGAATTGTTAAATCATGGATGCTGTAAGATGCTAGAAGTTGCGATTTTTGCTTAAATACCCATTGAAGGATCTTATAACGTATTTTTTTAGGGTACTTAGTTATTCTTGTGGGATCAGTAATATTACATTCCCTTAAAATCTTTTTCATGAACAAATCATCTGCCTCTTGAGAGTACGAGAAGAAAAATCTAAAACTATAATGTGTAAATGTCGCATAATAATGATTCCTAATATTTGGAAGAGACAATCCTCCTTCTGCAACAGGATAACTTAAACTGTTAAGTGCCAGTCTCGGTATCTTTTTTGACCATACAAAGGAAAAAAACATACTATCTATCTCTTTAAAAAACGCTGTCTGTAATGCACATGGAGCTGCGCTAAAAACAAAATTGAATAGTGGGAGGGTAGAAATGCAAATTAGTGCAACTTGACCTATTATTGAGAGTGTGAGCTGGTCCCATAGTGCTAACAGATGTTTCACTTTTTCCAGCAACGGGGTCTAATTTAGGTGGAATAGATCTTCTACTTTCTCAGTCACATAACTCCCTAAATATCTCTTTGGGCAAGTGTTATATACCTGTCTAAATTCTGTTAATAGGGAATTAGCACAGCAATTACATAGTATAATTTCTGTTTTGGACTTATTAATTTTAGAACCTTCTATCTTTTGAAAAACTGAAAATATCCTCATGATTGCCGCCTGGGTGTCCATTTTCGAATGTAAAAAAAGAACTATGTTGTCGGTGTAGAGTTTCATATTTGTCATGCTTTGGACAGGGACCGTATGTGCTTTTTTGTCTAATTGCAATTGCTAATGGCTCTATAAATAACGCAAATAAAATCTGGAAAAGAGAACATCCTTGTCTGATGCCTCTATTTATTTGACATGTCCCTATATTTACAGAGTTAATAAAAATGTGTGCCTGAGAATTCATGTAGAGCTGCTTTTTTGAAAATATAAACTCCTTAGAAAAGCCAAATCTTTATAAAATCAAAAACAGACAATTAAAGAGACTAGGCCGAATGCTTTTTCGGCATCTAAAAACCAGACCTGTGCCTCGATCTTATTTGAATTCAAAAATCCAATGCTTCTAGTAAAAAATGTGTATTAGTGTGAAGCTGCCTCCCCGCTATAAAACTGCATTGATCCATCCCTATAAGTTAGCCCACCATTCCATTTAACCTATTAGCGAGAGGTTTTATAAACATTTTGTAATCAGCATTTAAGAGACTCATGGGCCTGTAAGAGTTCACATTCTCACTATCTTTATCCTTTTTTAAAATGCTGACCACTACTGCTGCACAAAAGGATTAGGGTGGATCCCCCCTTGTAATAGATAATTTGTAAGTTTTAAGAATTTAGGGTTAAGAATTGAAGCAAATCTTTTTTTTAATTCTGTGGGGAAATCACCCTCCCCGTTAGGTTTACAGTTAGGCAGGGAACTTATAACTAAATCTAGTTCTTCCTTCGTAAAATCAGTTAATAAATCCTCTCTAAGTTTATTGTCCAAAATGTGAATTGGCAACTTCCGTGAAAATTCATAAATAGCTTCAGAGGATACCTGATAGTTGTCTGGTAGATGTCCTTATAATGTTTAAGGAAAGTCTCGCCTATGTGTGACATACTCTTTGAGCGTGTTTTAGTTGCTTCATTCCAGATACTCTCAATCCTATTTCGAACCTGTTTCGCTTTTGCCTGCCAGGCTAGAAGATTTCCGGTATATTCACTATCTTCATAGCCTGTCTGGAGGTAGATCCTACTTGCCATATTACCTAACCGATAATAAAATTCCCTCATTCTTATTTTTGCTTTTAATACTTCTTGACAATTGTTTGGGCCCCTATTCATAAAATACTCTTGCTTTGCAGAGGCAAGCCTTTTTTCGATTTCCATTCTCTCGTCCTATTTGTCCCTTTGTCGCGGAATGTCCTTAGAGGTGATTATGCCTCTTAATGTAGCGTTAAATGCGTCCCATATTACATTAATTGGGGCAGAGTTTTTATTTATATTAAAAAAAGCACTAATCTCCTTTCTGTGCACCATTGTTCACCTGCTAGATTAAGTTTGTTGAAGTACCACCTTCTTGATGTGCCTACATCCGTACTCCCTACAGCTAGTTCTATTTTCATTAACACGTGGTCTGAGAAAGCATTTAACCCCTTCGACGCGGATGACAAAGCCAGCTCGTCATGGCCGTTACCTGCGCTACGCAGATGACGAGCTGGCTTTGTCACGTTACCCGCGATTTTCAAATTTCAGCGCACAGCGGGAAAACCCGCTAGCGCGCATGCGGTTAAGATGTGTTCATATTTACTAACTATAGGGTTATGTGAAGTCAGGAAGAAATCTAGTCTCGATGTTGAAACATATTTTGCTGAATAGCAAGAGTACACACATTAAACTGGATTATTGAGAGACCAATTTTCTATGATATCTAAATCAGATTTACAACTAGACAGAGCAGTAGGGACTTGTGGTTTGCTTTGCTTCTGTACTATCTTAGTTGAATAAACAGATGTATCTTGCAAAAAATGGAAATCACCCCCATATAAAATGTCCCGGTATTCCTGATAAAGCTTGCTTTATTTGTAAAATAGGGAGCGGGTCATCTATCACTGGTGCATAAATTGTAGCCAATATAAGATTAACCTGGTTTATTTTTCCATGAAAGAACGTCCATCTTTCACCCGGGTCTGAGTGGAATGCTTCAACATGAAATTGAACGTGTTTACCTAAAAAGATGCCCACCCCCTTCTGGGCTGAAACAGATGAGCAGTAGAAGCCCGCCCAATTCTTAAAAATGTTGCTGACATCTGATAAGGTTTGAAAATGTGTCTTTTGGATAAAGATCACACCAGGATGATGCCCTTTGAGCCATATTTCTACTGCACAGGCTTTACATCTATTTTTTAAACCATTAGAATTAAAGGACAGAATTGTCCGTTTATTCCCAGAAAATGACTTGTATAAACCTAAAATAATACCACAGAATCTTTTTTTTTTATTTAAATTTTTTAAAACCTTTATTTTCAAATAGTGCACACAGCTATTCAGCCTTACATCCCGGAGGCTATGCAGCACATCAAAAAGCAACAAATCAGAGTGCAAGAAGCAAGATATCAGAACGAGTGAAGGTTATGATTTTTCATTTTTTATATTTTATAAGAAGAAGGAACAAGTACAGAAAGAGGCGCCAAAACTAACGCTAAGAAAGAAGGCAATTAACCCATTATGCAATGAGGCCTAATCGAGGAGTCAGCTAGGCACAATGATAACAAATATATTCAAAACAATATGGATACAAAGAACCGCGGGGGGAAGGAAACACAGGATAGTAGAGATACAGAATCCTCAGTTGGAGTTATATGCTATGGGGTCAAGTGTTCTTCCAGTGGAACGGATTCCGGTGGTATGCAGATGTCACCCCTATACTCGTTCCAAGCCCCCCACAACTTCTGCCATTTTTTGGGTTTACCCCTGGCCACATACACAGTCTTTTCTCAGAACATACACCAATCCATATTGGCCTTCCACTGTACCACTTTCGGGGCTGTTGTCGCTCCCCACATCTGTGCAATGTCCCGCTTTGCGACCATATTCCCAAGGGTTACCCACTGGGTTTGAGCAGTGTTGTAATCTGTTGGACCCCAGATATTTAGGAGGCATCTCCGGGCCTCCGCGTGTACTTCTACCCCGGTCACCTCACTCATGATCATGTGCACCCGCCTCCAGTAGGAAGCTATCACACTGCACTCCCAAATAATGTGCATAAAGGTGGCAAGAGCACCACATCCACGCCGACAAAGGCCGTCAACCGAGTGTCCCATATATATTAATCTGGGGCCAGTGACGTAGACTCTGTGCAGGATCTTTAGTTGCACCAATCGAAGACGGGCGGGAACAGCGACCTCCTTGGGGGATGACACAGCACATTGCCAGTCCTCGTCGTCAATCTCTATCCCGTCCCGTACCCATTGATCTCTCACCCCCAGAAGAAGGTCAGTGCGGACATTAATCAGTTTTTTATATGCCAGATAAATAGCGCTGTCCGGCATATGGCCGTCCAGTACCCGTTCTTCCAAGGGAGAACTTTCGGGAATTGCCTCACCCTCCGGCCTGGCGGACAGGAGTGCATGCCGCAGCTGAGCGTACCAACAATATTCCGTTCCACCCAGCTGGAACTCCGTCTGTAGTTGGGCAAAAGACTTCACCTCCCCCCGCAACATCATGTCCTCCACCCTAGAGATCCCGATCATGTCCCACTTATCAAACTCCTTAGTGTGCCACAGTTTACCCAGAATCTCAGAGTCATAAAGCGGAGTTGCCATTGTAAGCTTGTCTTTCCACCCCTGTGCCTTTGTGATCGTTCTCCAGATGTGCACAGCGGTTTTCGTTGGCCCAGACATCCGCCTATCAAGAGATCTCGTATACAGTGCCCTATGGTATTTCCCGCCATCCAGGAGCCACCAATCCATGGCGTACCGTGGACTATCCGCCAGGCCGTACAGGCCATGATTAATGGCCGCCAACTGAGAGGCCCAATAGTATCTCAGCACATCGGGTAATGCTATGCCCCCATCATACCACGGGAGCGTGAGCTTCGTGATAGCAATGCGTGGCTGGCCATCCCAGAGCAGGGCACGTTGCAAGCTCTCGATTTCGCCAAAGTATCTGGCCGGGACCGGGTCTTGAGTATTTTGCAGGGCATACAGGAATCTGGGCAAGGACATCATCTTAAATAACGCCGCACGCCCAAGCAGAGAGAGAGGAAGTTTATGCCACCCCTCTACATCACGTCGGAGACGAATAAGAGGGGGAAGCAAATTGTTCTCATAGCGTGCTTTGGGGTCAGTGGAGATATAGATCCCCAGGTATTTGAATCCCTGTCTCGCCACCTGTATGCCACAGTCCCTCGGAAGACGAGGTGTCCCCCCTCTCAGAACGTATAAGTGCGACTTCGACCAATTAATGACCAGGCCAGAGTACTGACCAAAGAGTCGAAGCACGTCACATGCTACGATGAGAGATTTGCAAGGGGAGGTAAGGTACAGAAGGATGTCATCTGCATATAATGACACTCGGTCCTCGAATCCAGGGGACCAGCGAATGCCATGTATGTCAGGGTGGTTACGTATCCAGGCTGCCAATGGTTCAAGTGCAAGTGCGAACAAAAGGGGCGACAGAGGACAGCCCTGCCTAGTGCCCCTCTGAAGAACAAAGGACGCGGAAGCTCGACCATTGACCGTCACGTTAGCCAGCGGGCTGACATACAGAAGTTTAACCCACCCTACGAATTCCGGACCGAAGCCGAGCTTTGCCAACACTGCCCACAGGTAGTTCCATTCAAGGGAGTCAAACGCCATTGTGGCATCCAACGACGCCAGAACAGCTGGCTCCTCGAGTGTGTGGGCCCTAGCCAGGGCTCTGTGGAGTCTCTGAAGGTTAAGGGCAGTGTTGCAGTGTGGAATAAAGCCCGACTGATCCGGGTGCACTAAGTCGCCGATTGCGCCAATGAAGCGGTTTGCCAGCAGTTTGGCAAGAATCTTAGGCTCCGCATTCAACAGAGAGATGGGACGATACGATTGGCACAAATCTCTTGGTTTTCCTTCCTTATGGATAACCACAATGATGGACAGCCTCTGGTCGTGGGGAAGCATGCCCGTCTCTCGCGCCTCCAGGAACATGTTCCGCAGGGGCGGAGAAACGACATCTGGCTTGATTTTATACAGTTCCACTGGAATGCCATTGGGGCCGTGTGCCTTACCAGACCTGAGGGAACGAATGGCAAGGGCTATCTCGTCCGCAGTGATGTCCCTGTCCAGGTCGTCACGGTCCGCCTCCGGCAGGCACGGGAGATCTATGTCCGCCAAAAGAGCACAGGAGTCGGCCTCAGACCGGTCCGAGACCGAAGTGTAAATGCCCTGAAAGTAGTCTGAGAACGACTCAACTATTGCCCTCGGATCAGTGACAAGCAGGCCATCGTCCCCCAACACCTCCGGAACTACGCGGCCAGCTCTCTCCCTCTTGTCAAGCCAAGCAAGGAGCTTGCCCGCCTTGTCTCCAACATCATAAATTCTACCCTGTTGTTCTCTACCCATGACGATGGCAGCATCGGAGGCAAGATCGCGATATTCTGATTGCTTAAGCAAGAGGGTATGGAGCAACTCAGGCGTCGGGCCCGCTTCCAATTGGGAGTCCAGCTCCATAATCTCTGCTTCGATGCGCACCATGTCGGCATATCTGTGCCTGCGGACGTCCGCTATGAGGGTGAGGGCCTCACCTCGCAGAACCGTCTTGAACGCCTCCCATAAAGTGGCGGCTGATGCGACCGACCCAGTATTCTCAGTAAAATAGAGCTCTATAGCTCTGGCCAGGAGTCCGCGCGTCTTCGGGTTTCGAAAATACCACGGGTTAACTACTACAGGACGCTCGGTAACCACAATGTCGAAGTCGAAAGACACCCATACCGGGGAGTGGTCCGAGATGCCCCTCGACAGCATGTGGGCCTCGGAAATTGCCGCGCATGGGCCGCCAAGGCCAGGACATAATCTATTCTAGAAAGGCTACTGTGCGCCCCGGAATTAAACGAGTATTGACTCTGGGTGGGATGCATAGGTCTCCAGCAGTCAATCAGTCCCATGGTGTCAAGGAAATCGGGCAACCAGGATTGTGAACTACGGAGATCTCTGGGCGGATGTCTGTCCAAGGTCCCCGAGCAGACTGAGTTAAAATCACCACCCACAATAAGCAACCCCTCGGGTAGGCTCAAAATGGCGCCTCCAAGGTCCTGAAAAGTGTTGTTTTGTAACCCCGGGGGAACATAAACTGAAACCAGAGTCAGGGACCACCCCTCGCATCTCCCCGTGACGGCAGCGTACTGCCCCCTCTCATCCACGACGCTGGAGTCAATCTCAAATGGGAGAGACGTGCGCACCATAATCCCTGCCCCCCGGGACCCCGAAGAGAACCCTGAATGTGCCACCATTTTGAAACCCTTCCTGTTGAGCGCACAACACTTATTTCCCACCAAGTGTGTCTCCTGTAACAAAATAACATCAGGCATACTTCTCCTAAACAATTGCAAAACCACCCCTCTCTTGATGCGGTCACCCAAGCCCTTAACATTCCAACACAGAACTTTTAATTTCCTACCCCCCATCGTCAAATCTCGGGCCTCCGCCGACCCCAGTAGGCCTCATAGATACAGTAAAAGAATTAGAGCATACGTTGCATTGCCTTAGAAAAGGAAAGAAGAAACGAAGAAAGCAAACAAAACCAACCCACACACCACCCCCCACCCTGCACCCCTGCAGCAGACTAAATAGCCCCCCCAACCAGCAGTGTGCCTGTCGCCCCATGAACTAAACTACAAGAAGACCCTAGAGGAGAAAGGAAATCACGTAGTCCCCCCCAGCCACCCTCCATGTTAAGAAGAAGGATATTCACAATAAAGTGCTACAGTATGGCTTATAGGTCATAGTCAACAGGAACACCGACCGACAAAGTTAGTGAAATGAGTACTACTCCTGACGATCGGGGCCTCCCGAGGCGCCCTCCGAATGTTCCTCCCGTTCCTCGCGTCTGAGCGGCAAGGTGTCTAGCCAGTCACTCACAACCTCAGGCATGTCGAAAAATACAGCACGACCATCGTGCTCAATACGCAGTCTAGCGGGGAACATCATTGAGTATTTCATCCCCAAGTCTCTGAGACGCCGCTTCACTCCCGCAAAACTTTGACGCTGTCTCTGAACAGCCCTAGTAAAGTCCGGGTAAAAGTTGACATCCGCGTTCTGGAACTTGAGGGGTCCATGCCGTCTCGAGGCCTGTAGAATCACATCTCGATCTCTGAAATTAAACAGGCGGGCAATGATGGGTCGCGGCGTGGCGCCCGACTTCGGCGGTCCACCCGGAATTCTGTGGGCCCGCTCAACCGAAAAGAAATGGCTGAGGCCCGCAGGGGCCAGATGAGTCTTTATCAGGTCCTCGACGAAGAGGTCGGTGGCCGAGTCCTCTGCACCCTCCGGAACCCCAATAATTTGAACGTTCTGCCGCCTGGCACGTCCCTCAAAGTCTTCCAACCGCTTTGAGAAAAGGTCGTTGACAGACCTCAAGTTCCGGACCTCCGTCTGCAGGTCCGAGACATCAGTCGTGAGGCTCGCAGTTTTGATATCTAGTGATTTCACTCTATCATTGGTTTTGCCAAGGTCGGCCCTGATCAGGTTGAGGTCGATCGCCAGGGTATCGACTTTGTGCGTCAGGACCTTGTGTTGCTTGTGCATCTCCGTTCTGATGCCATCTATAGCCCCCATGATGTCCCGGAGTGTCGACTCTGACTCGTCCGGCGAGCCCGCACGTAGAGTGTCTTTTGAATGAGCGGCCACAGTCGGCGAGGTCCTTTGTTGGGCATAGCGGTCAATCTTGTTTGTCTGGGGTTGGACCGTCTTCCTGCTGACCCGGTTCACCGTTCTGTCTGGGTCGCCCTTGCCCGCCATGTTGGAACCCGGGATAGAACAAAGGGTGGCACACCGAAACCCCTACGAGTACACAAGCAAGTGTGGAGCGTAGCTGCCGCAGATGTTCAGTCAGCGAGAGGCCACTCCGCAACTTCGCTTACTCCGCCGGCTGGAACAGGAGTCACTCACTCAGCATATCGATCATGCACTTCAGTGTCGCAGCCGTCGGCCATCACCGAGACAATGGTCTGTCCCTGGCACGGATCTTCAGCACTACGTATCTTCGTCAATAAGTGTCGGATTTTGAATCGGACAGCAGATCTCGTCTCAACAACCATTCACCAACAAGAATCCACCACCGTGGAACAGGATTTCGAGCAGGATTTATGCAGAGGGTCGGAGGGTCTCCGGAGCTCTGAGCTTACGCGGCCATCTTGCTTGCCCGCGAAGCTCCTGCCCTAATACCACAGAATCTTAAGAATGTTAGAGGGTACACAACTTACCATGACATTTCTCTTCCTAATAGCTGAAATACCAACTAAAGTGCAGATGGTGCCAAGCATGCAAAATACACATTTCGGCAGCACCTCTTGATAGCGACCAGACATTTCTCTTCCTAATAGCAATAAGCAGGCTATGGTACTCTTGAAAGTGACCAAAACTTCTCTTCCTAGTGGCAAAAAGCAGGCTGTAGTGCAAGCTAGAATAAAAGTTGTGCCAATTTTGCAAATTACGCAGTTATTAGACCAAATAAATATTCTTCCGATAAAGACTCTTCCATCTAATAGAGAAATTAAAGTGCAAACTAAAGTGCAAGTAATGCCAATTGTGGAAGTATACATTAAGCAGCATGTGGTAGACAATAGATAGATACAAATTTATCTTCCGCATAATAGTCAAGCTGTAGTGCAAGCTGCAATGTAAATGTAAATTGTGCCAGTTTATACAGACTAAGTATTGGGCAATATCTTTCAAGAGCAGCCAGCAAATAGCATAAAAAAGCATAAATGAAAGTTCAATGTCCAAATCTAGCATTAAACGACAAATCACAGTAGCACCTGGCATTTAAAATACAGAGATACAACATATGCCTAAAAGTATTAAAGTGCCTAAAATGCATTCTCCTCTTAAGAAACATGATATGGGGCCATATGTATCAAGGCAATTTTCTTGCGCAAACACTGCAAATTGCAAAAAACAGCGTTTGCGAATAAAAATTCGCTATTTCCAATGTATGAAGCCAAAGAGCCTCGCAAAATGAGAAATCGCAAAAATTGCATTCCTTACATTGCGAGAGCCAATAATCTGCAAATTTCCTTGTGATTTCTAATTTTGCAATTTCTCAATTAGTGAAATTCGCAAACGGGAAATCGCAAAGTAAGGAATCGCTATGGTATGTGTGAAAAAATAGCAAATTGTGAATTCACGAAATTCGCAATTTTGAGAATCGCAATTACCACCAAGTAGGAGCAGGTGGTAACCAGGTGCAAACTATTTAAGGAGTCCCAGAATGCAACAGACTTTTCTCCACAATGGCTGGGCTGTACCTGATAGCCAGGAGGCTGCGACTCAAAGCTTCTGCACAGAGCAGGAGACGCCAGGAGAAGATATTCTGTGCATGCATTTCTATCTTCCAGCGCACTGAGGAGGACATCTACACACACTACAGACTGGATGAAGAGAGTGTCCTTGATTTAATTGAGGAACTCAAACCCTTCCTTGAGCACCCCACACGCAGGACACAATCCATCCCCACCCACATCCAGGTCCTGTGCTCACTGCACCTTTTGGCATCAGTTAGTTTCCAGGGGGTGATAGCCTCAGCAGGAGGGGTGTCACAAAGTGCACGTTCGCGCTTTTTTCACGCATTCCTTGATGCCATGGTACAGAGGCTGCATCACTACATTCACTTCCCAAGCACACCACAGGCACTAGCCCAGACCAAGCAGGACTTCTATCAAATAGCCCAATTCCCCCACTTCATAGGATGCATAGATGGGACACATGTTGCAATAGCCCCTCCCTCCCAGAATGAGTACGTGTTCTGGAATCGCAAAAGCTACCATTCCCTGAACATACAGTTGGTGTGTGATGCAAAACACATTATCACAGACATTGTTGCAAAATACCCAGGCTGCATGCACAACGCTTTCATCTTCCGTCACAGTGGGATACACCTTAGACTCACAAATGGGGAGTTTGGCGAGGGATATTTACTAGGTAAATGCATTTAAACAGAGTCCACATTGGTTAAGACTAGCATGTGATAAAGCGTCCTCTTCAGTGGGAGTCAGGGCACCTGGCCCAGTAGTGCGAACTGCCCACAGCTCATCTACTGCTGATGTTATTTGCACCTGTGCCCTAGCAACATACTGGCTGTTGTCCGCCACCTAGTGCTGCATGCAGATGCTGCGCCTGGATAGGACATTGGTGGCAGAGGACAAGCGGTTCACCACCCGTGTTTATAGGTCCAGGCGCTGCATCTCTCTGCGCCTAGCAGCACGGTCAGCCTTTAGTTCTTCACAGAGTGCCTCCAGGGCACCTGTCATGCCCTTGAATCCTGCCCTCACTTCCCTCTGTAATGCTTTGATGGTTTTTGCTTGCAGGCGCTGCACCTGCAACATGTGCATCTCCAGGCCGGCAAAGACTGTTTCCTCCCCAGGATCTGCACCACTGCTGGATGTGCATGACCTGCACCTGCTTGTGACTTGTGGGATTGCGCCAGCACGTGCAAGTTCTTGTCGCTGTGGCTGTGTTGGCTCAGGGTGCACATTGACATCGCTCTCCTGGCCCTCGTCCTCCAATGGGGGTAGTGGTCAGACAACATGTCTCCTGCGTTGCTTTGGAGGGTTGACGGGGCTGTCCTCCTCCTCTGTGTCCTCCTCTTGCCCTGCTGCTTCTATGTTTGGGGAATCTACCTATCTCCCACTGCCTGTAGGCTGTGTTCCAGATGGTGCTGTGGATGTAAAAGCACACATTTATTAACTGTTCTGACTTGCACTTGACAGTTATTAAATATCACTGTTTGGGATTACACGTGTCTTGTATTTGCCTTTCCTGAAGTGCACATGCTATTGGGGACCGGCTGGGTGTACATGCACCACTGTTATGTGCATGTGACTACATCTCCCATAATGCATTGCTGTGTGCTTGTGTACCTGCCCTGGACTTTGTCCTGCCCCTGGCTCGCTGCCGGGGGGGGGGGGGGGGGGGTTGGTGGGTGTCAGGGATGTGATGGCATGCTTCTTACCTGGTCCCGGTCCCGGGTGCTCGGAGCTGTCTAGGTCAGCCATGCCCATGACACTTTCAGGTAGCAGGGTCCCCTCCACCAGTTCCTCCAGAGGTGTGCTGTCAGTGGCTATGGAGGTTCCTCCATCGGTCGTCCTGGACTGCTGCAGCCTGGCAGCCACCTTCTCCTTAGAGCGCTGGCACAGGTCATGCTTTCTTCGATCATCAACACTCCTGTGTGTCACCCCAACAGCATTAACTTTCTGCTGAATGTCAGCCCAGATGCGCCGCTTGCATGTTTCAGTCACCCTGAGTGAATATTTGCCAAAGAGGTGTTCATGGCTGACCCTCATTTATTGGATTAAAACCTCCAACTCTGCCTCAGAGAATTCCAGCTTTCTCTTCCTCTGCCCTTCAGCCTGCTGTTGCTGCTGTGTTTCCTGGCTGGCCATGTCTCCACTTTCTGCCATTCTGTTCACCACTGCAGAGTTCCCTCTTCAACACGCCTCTCTCCTGTGAATCAGCAACTCAGGTGCAGCATGGGTAGTCACACTTCCTGGTTGTGATGTCATCAAGCTGCACCTGAGTTTCCGATTAGCAGATTTGCGAAATTCGCAATTTTGACATTTTTTTACGTTAAGGAATTGCAAAATTGCAATTTTTTGGGGTTAAAGGATCGCTATTGGGGATCTTGCAATGTAAATACCGATTTTTACAGAATCGCTATTTATTTGTGATTTCTTACATGCATACCATTTTGCGATTCTGAAATTGCCATTCACGAAAAAACGCAAATTCAGAATCGCAAAAAGGTTACTTAATACATATGGCCCATGGTTCAAAAACTATTGATCGTGTATAAACAATTTCTCTGCAGAACCTATACTTATTCTGAAACAATGAAATTTCACCTACAAACTCTCTTTTCATAACTGCTTCACCCCCTCCGCCTTCCCCACACTCCACCCTCTTGAGAAGGAGGGAAATCCCAGCTAGTCCCACTGTTCCCTCCTTCTCCCTCTTTTTACTGGATGCCATCTTATTGCATCCTGTTGCTACTCCTGATTCACCTCGTGACCACGCTAATTACTTTGAGGATTTTTCTTAACACTTTTCAAACAAATCCTGTTGTGATCTTGAGGGGACTTATGACTACAGAGTCTCCTTTTCTTACGAAGCAGTAAGCTCTTCCAGAAATCTTTGAGCATCTGATATGTCCTTAAAAATAAAGAATTTTCTTTTGAATGGGACTTTTACCTTGGATTGTTGTACAAAATCGATGCTTGTGCTCTTTTAGCCTTAAATGAGTCAATCATTTTGATAAAATTCTTCCGTCTGTGGGCTGACGCTGCTGAATATAAAAAAAAAATCTAAAGTTTTTCATCTCAGCAGTGGAAAATGATCTCTTTATTATTGCTGCATTTAAGATGTTTTCCTTAATGCTGTAGTCTGAAAAATTCATTAAAATTGTGCGTGGATATTTGGCATTCAAATGTTTCTGTGCAGGAACCCTGTGGGCTCTGGTAATTGTAAGATCTCCTTGTAGCTCTGGTATTACCTTTTTTTACAAAGACTCAGTCCATTTGACCATTTCCGCATTCAACAGGCCCTCCGGTATTCCAACAATGCACAAATTGGCCTGTCTGTTGCAGTTCTCAAGATCTTGAAGCTTTGACTCCATCTGACACTCGTTCTTATTTAATATATGAAGATCCTTCTGCATGGCAGTGATGTTATCATTAACCCTGGGCGAAGAACTACGCTCCGTTCGCGGAGTTTGCGGAGTTTCGGCAACTCCGCGTTCCGCGGAGAACGCGTAGCTGTCGATTACTCCGCGATCCGGTGCGTAGCGTAGTTCTCGCGCACTGAATAACATTATCGCGTGCGCGGCAATGGCTTACCTTGGTTCTGCGTTCGCTTTATCCCAGTCGCGTGTGCCACCATGTTTGCAAACCCTCCCCCACAATCCCGTGCGACTCTGCGAACGCGATAACGTCATTTGGGTGCGCGATAGCGTCATAAGGACGCGCGAGGATGCTTGTTGGGAAGATCGAGTTCCCGAACATGTCTTGCATAACCCGAACACATTACTTGTGACCCGGAACAGGAAATAAGGGAACGCAAGCAGGCGGGACAAACCTCTTGGGTAACTAACGCGCTAGCCATCCCGAGCATGCAGGCAGTGCCCCGAACACGCGCACCGCGCTCCCGAAGACGAAAAACGGCACGCGAACGGTTCTAGAAAGCAACTACGCATGTCTGCGGAGCTACGCGTAGGTCTCGGAGTGCAAGTGCGTCTTCGCGTATCTCCGCAGAGTGCGGCTCCGCGAACTACGCCCAGGGTTAGTTATCATCCAGGGCCGAGACACGAGTCTCCACTTCTTTGATCCTTTTAGGTAGATTGCATACATTTTCCTCAAGCTTAGTCAGCCTATCATGTAACTGTGAAATTTCGAGTGCTTGTGAAACTTTAAAGTCTCTCAGTTCTTGCAGGATGATGTAAGCATTTTTTTATTGAGTAATTCCCCTTAGCTCTTTTAGGATTCTTACTGGCTTTCGATAAGGCAGGATCTATTTCCTTTTCCAATTCAGATGAAGACTCCGACTTAACTACCAGAACCTCAATCCCAGTTTGAATGTTGCTATCTCCCTTTTGAGTTATCTGTGAAGATGTTTGATCCTCTTGAGTAGATGGATGACTAACCAGAGGTGTTTCCAAAGATGTTTCCACGGGGTTGACAAAATGTGTTTCTAGAGGATCTGTCACTGATTGCATATTTAATTGAGGCTGTGGATGGATTGCCTGAACCGACGGAGCAGGAGCAGGTTGAACCTTTCGGCCTTGCAAATCCTGTTGGTACAATTGGGATATCTGATCTGTTTGGTCTTCGGATCTTTGGCCCTCACTATTTACATGTGGAGAGCTGTTCAACTTACTTTGTGTGGAGAGAGGCTTGCTGAAGAGGGGATACTGCTTAGGACTCAGCCAATTGTTATCTTCCCTATTGGGTGTATCGCCTACTCCGTCTACTCCACCCATAGCCAAAAGACTTAAATCTGCAGAATGTTCAGATAGAGTTTCCTCCTCCTCTGAGGGTGCATCAGGGGCAGTTTGCCCAAGATGCTTATTTTTTCAGCCAACGCCAGTGCTTTAGCATCTACCTCCATTCTTTGCTGAGTGTTTCTTTGCCCCCTCCGGACTCCTTTAGGGGCAGGCAATGGTGTTAGAGCTGCTTGCCCGGAAGACTTTAAAAACTCTTTTCCAGCACCTGTTTTATTCTATTTGCTATGCATTTCCTTAACCCATATAGCTATCAATGTTAATGTCAAGGCAAAAAGAACTATTGATGGACAGAATGCAGAGCAATGTCATACATTCACCCCAGTGCAGGGATCTGGGCCTAAATCCATCGTTTTTTTGCTCACCATGCCATCCCAGTTTGGACCTAGCCATATGAAAATCAGTCTTGACCCTGCGCCCAATGAGAACAGTCCGGCCCGAACTGCCAGGCCAGTTCCTCCCTAGACTGAAAAAAATCATTCTAGGACCGGTTTCGGGGTTTCAACCCTCTTCAGCCAGGATAGATTGATTATAGTGGGATGGAGAGCACGGGACTCACGTCTGAGCATACCCGTCCCACTCGGGGTGACAAATTCAAAAAGAACTATTGATGAACAGAATGCAGAGCAATGTCATACATTCACCCCAGTACAGAGATCCGGGCCTAAATCCATTGTTTTTTTGCTCACCATGCCATTCCAGTTTGGACCCAGCCATATGTAAATCAGTCTTGACCTGTGCCCAATGGGAACAGTCCAGCCCGAACTGCCAGGCCAAGTCCTCCCTGGACTGGAAACAAGCATCCTAGGACTGGTTTCGGGGTTTCACCCCTCTTGAGGCAGGACAAATGCAAAAAGAACTATTGATGGACAGACATAGGCTCCTCTCAGCTGCTCAGTCCTAACCACTTTTGTGCTGGCGCATTGGTGAGAAGAAACTCACGGAAAACTCAAAAGCTGTGATTCAGACTTCTATTCCTACACGAGAGGCCGGAGCACTGCTCCCACTAAAGCAGGCACTGCAGGTATCCCAAAGTACCCTCCGTTGGGTTGAGACACTTGGGGAAGGTAGGCAAGCAATGCACAACGAGGTGCTAAATTGTCCCCGTAAATATTCTGAAACTCGTGGACTTGGAGGCTTGGAGGTTCCTGAAGGCCCCTGAAGGGGCGATTAAATACACTGAATACACCAGATTTCTGTATGCAGTCATCAGCCGTCCTTTCTCCCCAATTCCGAAGTCCTACCAGCCTGCTGAGTCAGTCAGTCAATCTACTGGGTCTTAACGCCAGGTCGTGTTTTGTATTGCCGCTTTCTCTGCATCCTCACAGAACTCGCAGTACCTCCTTGCAGCGTCTTTCAATTTCACAGCTCCTCATCTCTTCGGTCGGTCGGTGGTCAGTAGTAGCAGGTAGCAGGTATTTAAGGTATTTAAGATGGCTGCTCGCGGTTGCATTATACATTTTGTGTCCAAGAAAAAGAAGAAGTCTTTTGCTCAGCATAAGTGCTTATTAGCTAACATTAAACAATTAGAGCATCAATTTTATTGTTCCTCTTCTGGCTCTGATTTGCAAGAGATGGTCCGTGCAAAGTTAGACTTCAACAAACTAACCACTGATAATGCTTCATCTATTCTTCTTTTTAGTAATGCCTGTTAGTATAGTGGACGAAATAAAGCTGGCAAGCTTTTGGCCAATTACCTCAAAGCTCGTATAGAATGTGTGTTAATAGATTCCACTCACACTCCTGAGGGAAAACATATTTTTAAAGAACAGGATATCTTAGATGAATTTGTGACTTTTAATAAATTCTTGTATACACCGGAATCCCATGCTTCTGCTGCTTTGATTGATGCTTATCTTGCCCAGGTTCCTCCTCCTATTGGTGGAAATCTTAATTTTAAAGCTCTTGAGTTAGATATTTTAAATATAGAAATCTCTAAATCTCTATATTCACTTAAAAAACAGAAAATTCTAGGGTCGGACGGATTTCCACTGGAATTTTGTTTTCACTTCTCAAATGTATTACTTCCTAAACTTTAACATCTTTTCCATTATTATTGTAACACTAGTAAGGCAGAAGGTACTTCTTCAGAAACTACAACTTGCTTTATTCATAAGGAAGGTCGTGACCCAAAGCTTTGTAAGAATTATCGACCTATATACCTTGTAAACGTGCATTATAACATTTTTGCATAATAACTTACTCTCCGTCTTGAACCACTGTTGCCTATCTTATTTGGTCCAGAACAATGTGGCTTTGTTAAAGGCAGATTAACTTCTGATAATTCTTGAATGTTTTTCAATGTCCTGAATAAATCCTCCTCTCTTTCTTATTCTCTAGATGCAGTATCTGTTGATGCAGAGAAGGCTTTTGATAGAGTCTATCAGTCTTTCCTCTTCAAAACCCTAAACTGGCATGGCTTTGGCCCCAAATGTATTTCTCTTATTTCTCTGCTTTATTCATCCCCTACTGCCTCGTTCTATTTAATGGTCTTATTTCTTAATTTTTTCCATTGCAACGGGGGGTTAGTCTCTTATATGTTTTATCTATTGAACCTTTTTTATTTCGTATTTGTCAGAACTCTTCTACCTCTGGATTTATTTATGGAGAGTCCCAATTAAAATTATCTGCCTATGCAGATGATATTTTGCTTTTTATTTCCAATCCCGAGACTTCTATTCCTTCTCTGATACAAGAAGTTTCTGATTTTTCTTTCACTTCTGGCTATAAAATAAGATAAAATAGAAATGTTGCACATCACCAAATTCTGTCTTAAACACCATTTTGACTTGACTGGTTTTCGTTGGAATAATTATAAAATTAAATACTTAGGCATCTGGTTTAATAATTCCATTTTAAACTCGGTTAAACTCAACATGAAGTAGGCCCTTGACCGTATTTCTCAACTTCTTGCCTCTTAAAATCCTCTTCTTCTTTCATGGTAGGGTCACCTTATTTGAAGGTGATGATTACTCCTTTTTTACTATATATTTGCTTTCCTTGATACCTTTCAGTATTCCTTTTATGTATTTTAAAATATTTGATTCCCTTCTCTCTAAATTCTTATGGCACAACAAAAAACCTAGAATTTCTTTGGAACTTCTCAAAGAACCCAAAGCTAATGGTGGAGTAAAATTTCTTGACTCTATCATAGGGTTTTTTCCCTGAAGCAAGTATCCAAATGGCTTCTTACAAACATTACACCTTATACTCCTTTATGGTTTAAATAGAACAATCTCTTCTTGCTCTTTTTTCTATTAAGGAGATTCTCTTCTGTACTGCAAAGACAAACAACATGTCTTTTCCGCTATTTCGTCACACATGTTCTTTATTAAGACCTCATTTTCAACCAATAGTTTCTACCGGAGAAATCTTCCTCCAATCTTCTCTTTTGTATAATTGTCTTATTACTATTAAAAATAGACCTTTGTATTGGAAGTCTTGGAGGCTTTGAGGTATTATTTGGGTCTGTGATATGTTTTATGGCATGATCCCTTGCTCTTTTCCTCATTTTCAAACTACTTTTAATTGTCCACATTCTTTCTGGCAAAGGTTCTCAACTCTTATGGAGATAATTCTAGATGTCTTTTACTCTTTTGTCTCTCATGCTCCGCGACCTACAATTGACCCTCTTTTAAGAATTTTGCAACTATTTCCTATGGCTTCCATGATATATACATTTCTTTCTACTCCAGATCCTATTCACTCTAAAACAAAACTAGATCTTGCTTGGGAAGCAGATTTGGGTTGTGTATGGAACATTGAATTCTAGAATAATATTTGGGCAAGATCATAAAACAATTCTAGAGCTGCTTCTTCAACTTAATCTATGTTTATTCTCTATCATAGATTGTATTTCACTCCCCTATCAGTAGCCACGTTTTCACACAATACAGATGATTCTTGCGGGTCCTGTAAATCCCCTTTAGCTGATTTGTTACATCTTTTTATTTTCCTGTCCCAATGTAGCCTCCTTTTGGTTAGATGTATGTTCTCTTATATCCAAAAACTTTAACATACACATACCCCTGGCTAATAGTAAAATTGTTGCAGGTAGGTTACCAGATTCTATACACTTACCCTCACGTGAGAAAGGCCTATTTGATCTTATGTTAGCTTTAGCTTTTCAACAAATTACCTCTAACTGGAAATCTCAGTCTAGTTGGGTGGAATAATGTTTGTTACTATAATCGACTAGATATTACTTTTGCCTCCTCCTATATTCCAACTGTTAATAGAGAACTATAATGGTTACCATTGATTAACTGTTTAAACAAGGTTGCAAAAAAGACGTTGTTTCTTCTAAGAGTTCTGAAAGTTCTCAAACCTCCGTAAATTGCTGTTTTTCTACCTTTTTACTCCAGATTATATTTTTTTATTATTATACTGCTTTTTGATATGTTAATCACTTCTTCATTTGTCCCTAATATGCAATATTACTCGATCTTCACTTCTTGAATTATATTATACTCTTTGTCTCTTCCGTCCCTCTAAAATGTAAAATCGTAAACAGCTTTCTACTCTGTTTAATTTTGCCATTCATATCTGTTGTTACGTCTTTTATGATAATCTTTATGGCTCTCCTTTGTAATTCACTTTGTTTAAATAAAGCTTTTCAAACAGAAAAAAGTAATACACACCAAAATGCTTTAAAGACACAGAGCTCCTACTCCCACAGCTTCCCCTCAGTACAAACACACATCTTCAAAGACCTAGTGAATTTTGCTAAAATCAGCAAAAAGCACAAAAGGAACTGGATAAGGTCAGCGCTAACACATCCGCATGTACAGAGTGGGACAAAGCAGTCTGAATTTAATGGTACACAAATACAAGCTTGTATTTACAGCTTGTATTTACAGCCCACAGATGATATAGACTCGAGACTAAATGTCAACCTCTACGTGCAATCCATACCATCAAAATAAAGGGACAGAATCCAGGCGAATTATCCGCCATTTTATATGCTTCCTGAAATAGTTAAACAACAAGCCAGAAACATCTGCTTTGAACAGCTAACCTGTGTATTTTTATGCAGAACATGAAATGATAGCGCTCTCCTTGATTCCTTGCCTTCCACTGCTCAACACTCGTTTTTCGCTGCAATTTTAACAAGGAAGCAGTCTACATACAACGATTATGACTATAGAATGAATTTAATTCATTATATAAATATCTTACAGGAATCGGGCATCGTTTATCTGCACTACTACACATCTGGCCGAAAAACTTGCTGAATCAGTAATAATAATATTTGCTTTGCATGGGTTCTTGCTAGTATCAATATTTCCACCTAAAACAAACACACCCTCAAAGTACAAATTATTAATCCATCGGCCTCCCTGTTGTAAATAAAACAGCGAAAATGTTAAGCATTGGCTGAAGACATGATATGGTAATTCTTATTCTGCGTTTTCCCGCTCATACCCCGTAATGTTCGGACTCCATCTTGTTTTTCTATCCTCCATTTTGTATGTTACATATTGCCATGTGCCCGCCATGTGACGAGTCCTACCTCTTCGCTAGTCGCCCTTAGGATCTGCCCAGCAACAGTCTATAATTAGCCCTTTGTGCGTCTAGCGCATGCTCAGTAAGAGTCACATCTGTTTTTGATGAGCGTAGATCAGAATGTGCTTTTCGCGGGTCTCAAGACACCGTTAACTCCACCCATGTATTGATCATGTTCAGAAATGTCCATATATGGTCGTAAATCATGCTCTGAGTTGTATCCGCCTACTTATGAACCCCTTCTTTGTGTATAAAAGGGGGCTATGTGCTTGAGTTCTGTGTGCTACCCTGTATAATGCTGTAGAGTGTTGTGTAGGCTGTAGGACCACCTTTAAAGGTTTATTAAACTATGTTTTTGTATTTTCAGTTTCCATGCAAATTTCTTACTATAGTCTGAGGACTTCGTGCACAGAAGGGCGAACCTTTTGCACTAACAGGCCTTGCTGAGGCCTGTAATTATCAATTGGTGCCGCCACGTGGGGCTCATCGGCGACTCGGATGCTTAAAGGATTGGTCTTGACGAAGGATTGGAACCTTGCCGGGGACGTGATCACTGCCAGTGGCATCTTTAGTCCTGAAATTCCGAGGTTTTCTTCCTTCCCTTCTGATCTGACCATCTGGGTGGCGCCGGTCCTCGACTGAGACCTCTTCTCTCGGTTTACCCTGCAGTGGCCGTTTAGGCAAATTTGGAACTTGGCAGTTGGAATCTGGATGGTCTGGATTGGTAAGAACCGTTGTACGGTACTTGCTGCAAGCTTTTGGAAGCCTGGATTGGCAAGGCAGTTTTAGGATACGCTTGCTGCAGCTATTTAGCCAGATAACATTGTGGGTTTGGACATGCTAAAGCATTTCAGAGCCACAATACGTTGCTCCCCTGAATGAGTATGTGTTATTTTGAACTACAACTATTCGACAATGGAGAGGGTGTGCATGGTTGAAGAGGATACTGCATTGGCCTCTTTACCTCGTACCTTGTGGGCTACTTCAGATACTAATGTGGGACATATTTGGTTTTGGATTTGGGATATATGCGTTGCAACACATATAGGCAGGTAATGTGGAGATATTTCTTCTGAACTTTGGATTTGAGCGGCGCAACGTTTTAAGTGCCATTTTGATTATAATATTGCATATTTTGCACTATTCTTGACATGCCTGCTTTTAGCGCACTCCTTAAGCGGTGCTACTGTGTTGGAAGTAACCGGTTAAGACTTGAGGAATCACAGCCGGCTCCCCCAGAGGGAACGACTAATAGGGACATGTATGTGAAGTTTGGTCTACGTGTTATTTTGAACTACAACTATTTGAAAATGGAGAGGGTGTGCATGGTTGAAGAGGATACTGCATTGGCCTCTTTACCTCGTACCTTGTGGGCTACTTCAGATACTAATGTGGGCCAGCTGGTCATCCCCCGGTGCACATTAGTGTAAAGGAGGGAGCTGTGTTTCCACGCGTACCTCAATATCATATTTCACAGGAGGGGGAGGAGGCGCTTACACAGATTGTGCAGGATCTCAATAAAGTGGGGGTAGTAGAAGAGGTTCCATACAATGTTTGTAACAGTCCTATCCTACCGATTCTGAAGAAAGACACTGACACTAGGATTTATCGATTTATTATCGATCTGAGAGAGGTGAATAAGATAGTGATACCTCAATACCCAGTGGTTTCTGACATTACGACACTTCTTACTTTGGTTCCACCAACTGCGACCACGTTCTCCATTATAGACTTGAAGAACGCCTTCTTTTCAATCCCTATTCATCCTAATACCCGATATCTCTTCGCTTCACTTTGAATAATCGATCGTATAGATTTTGTAGAGTTCCTCAAGGCTATACTGAAAGTCCTAGTATCTACAGTCGAGCGTTGAAACGACAATTGGATTCTTTTGTTCTGCCTGAAGGTGTGGCGCTTATACAATATGTCAATGACATCTTGTTGGTGGCCGACACTTCTGAGCAATGTGAGAAGTGTACATTGTCCTTGCTTTCTTTTCTGGTATTACACAATCACAAAGTATCGAAGAAGAAACTGCAATATTGTAGACCAAAGGTAACCTACTTAAGTCACCTTTTGTCTAAGGAGGGGCGTGCACTCACATCGGATCGTATTCAAGCAATTCTGGATACACCAGCACCTTCTACACAGAAGGATGTTCGAGCATTTTTGGGTCTTACTTCTTTTTGTAGGCAGTGGATACTGGGTTTTTCACACATAGTTAAACCACTGTTGGCACTTCTGACGAAAGACACTCCAATTCCCCTTCACTGGACAGATGAGTGTGAGAATGCTTTCCAGCAGTTACGACAGGCCCTTTGTTTCGGTGTTTAGCTGAAACTATGTCGCATGTGATCTGCCTCTGCCCAGCTTTTAATTCAGAACGCAGGCGGAGACTAAAACCAGAATGGAATAGGCTGGGTGCCAGGACTTGCAGGCAAGCTTTCATGGTAGCTTTGAATCCGGAAAACACATCCCTAAACATAAGACTCATAAACTTCAGTCTGCAAGCATACCGTAATTTCAATCAAAAGAGGCCCTGTGAAAGTGTCCCTCCCACTTTCCAACTCTTAGGGAGGTTAAAATAAAACGATCAGTAGCCTCAGGAATGTCAGCAGCTTCCTAAAAGCAGGATACCATTGATGCCGAGTATAATATAAAAGGGTGGAAGAGACAACTTTTTTCCCTATACATCATGCTTCAAGCTATTCTATTTTATTTAAAGAGGCTTAAGAGAAGACAATTTCTGTTTTTATAATGACCGTTAACTGACCATGTTTTTATTTGTCAATGATTTTTTATCTTATTTTTTGATACACAATGTGAATGTTGTAGCCTTCTTTTAAAGATATATGTGTTATATCTAAATAAAGATAATTGATTTGATTTGATGACCAGTGTTAGGCACCCCTGATTACACGAAGCCTTTTACATTGTATGTACATGAAAGAGATGGATAAGCATTATCAGTTTTAGTGCAGATGCACGGTGATAAGCAGCGCCCTTGCCCATACTTCTCGGCAGTACTTGATCCTGTTGCTCGAGCATTACCTGGGTGTTTTTGCTTGGTTGCAGCGATAGTTGTGTCAATACGCCAGAGTGAGGGGATTGTGTTATCTCATAAGTTGTTGGTGTTGGTCCCCCATGCTGTTGATGTCCTTTTGAATCAGACAAAGACGCAGCATTTAACTAGCACTCGTCTAACAGGATATGAGCTGACGTTGTTGGCTCCTCATATTACATTGAAGAGATGTGCAACACTAAACCCAGCCACGTTGTTGCCATTTCTGGCGACTCAGCCTGAGGCACAAGAAGCACATGATTGCATTTTTGTGATTGAGGAACAGACAAAGGGTCGTATTGATTTGCAGGACACGCCCTTTACGGATGTAGATGGAGAGCTGTGGGTGGATGAGTCGTGCCTGAACTTACCAGATGGTACTACCTCAGCAGCATATGCAATTACTACGCTACATACAATAGTGGAGACAGCACGCACACTGCAGAAATCAGCTCAGGCAGCGGAACTGATAGCATTGACACGAGCATGTGAGCTTAGTGCAGGGTTATGCGTGAATGTTTACACTGATAGCCGCTATGCTTCTGGAGTAGCGCACCATGTCGGCCTGCCCTGGAAGGAAAGGGGCTTTTTGACATCACATGGAGAACAGATAATGTACAGAGAATTAGTACATACTCTTTTGACTGCATTGACGTATCCAAAGAAGATAGCTATAGTGAAGTGCAACGCACACAAGAAAGTAACAGATAACGTGGGAGAAGGAAATGCTTTTGTAGATCGAGTAGCACGTGAAACTGCGATGCAGCCTGACTCCACTTCAATGTACGTTGTGAAGTCACAAGCTGAGCGATGGCATGATGCTAGGAAGGAGGTACTAGAGATACAGAGGACCGCTTCTGATAAGGAGCGGGAGCAATGGTCCAAGGATGGAGAGTTAGATGATGAAGGTTGTTGGAGAAATAAGCAGATGGATAAGTGGAAGTTACCCATAGCTTTTGTACAACCTATGGTCCAGATGGCACATGGGCTAGCACATGTTGGAGCTTCGGCAATTGTGAAATTACTTACGCAAATTTGGGAGCATCCAGAGATTACTAGCACGGCTAAGAGAGTAATACAGCCCTGCATGATTTGTCTTAAGGACAATCCAGGAAGAGGGACACGAACTCCAGCAGGAGGATTTGCAACACCTACTGCACCTTTTGAAGTTTTGCAAATGGATTATATTCAGCTTGACTGCTGCAATAATCTGAAATATGTCTTAGTTGTGGTTTGTGCATTCAGCAAATGAATTGAAGTACAATACTGCAATTATTACGGCAAAGGTGCTGTTGAAGGAATTCTTTCCTCGATATGGTGTTTGTAGATTGTTGGGGAGTGACAACGGGCCTGATTTTATAGCGGACGTTGTCACGTATGTCCTGAAAGGGTTGGGAATAAAACAGAAATTCCATGCAGTGTTCCACCCAAAGTCAGCAGGATTGGTGGAAAAGTACAATGGTACTTTAAAGCTTAAAATAGCAATGATACAAGCTTCTACTTCTCTGACTTGGCCAGATGCTCTGCCTTTGGCATTATTGTCTATTAGATCCGTACCACACTCTCAAACAGGTCTTACTCCCTATGAGATCGTATTTGGGCGTCCCATGAATATATGGGGGTGCCCAAGCCAAGTTCAGTGTATGATGTACCTTGTGTTTTAATGAATGACTATTTGGCACAATTAACTGACAGTCTGGTTTCTATTCATCAACAGGGTCGAGAAGCACTCCCCGACTGGTCCACAGGTGAAGGCCATAATCTCCGGCCCGGAGATTTCGTCCTTATAAAATCATTCGAGAGGTCAAGCAGTCTGAAGCCGAGGTGGTGTGGTCCCGAGCAGGTTTTTCTCGCGACCAGAACAGCCGTCCGAACATCAACCAGAAGAACTGGATCCATTCCGTACATTGTCGGAAGGTGCAACCCGGACTGGTAGAGCCTGCTGTATTGACCGACCATCGAGTAAATCTGGACTGCGGAGAGAGGCCGTGCTGTGGTACCTGATGAATCTGAGGAGTTCTTCCCGAACCAGACAGTTCCTGGAGCGAGGATATATAATCTATGACCGAGGAAAGAGCCTGCAGTTGTGTAATAAGTTCAGAACAGCCCCTAGGTCAGTGAAACGGAGAGCCGATGAGGCAAGGGGGGGATCAGCCCTGCATTAGTGTAGTGACACCCATCTTGGCCCGCTGGTGAAGAAAACCACGGCTGCCTAGGGGGAAGAGTTCTGACAACCCTTTTAGTTTCAGGAAGATATTGCTTGTACATTTGTTCCAATGGAGAAGAAAAAGATTTTTTGTGCTGTAGGGTTCATTGCTGCTGTGGCAGTTGTTGCTACAATCATGTGGTTTGTCGAGGATGCAATTTCTGCCCGTGAGCTGTATGTTGTTTCCACTCCAATGCCAGATGAGCATTTCTTTTATACGCTTCCATAACAAGAGTTGAAGCAGTCATATTTGAATAACACATTCATCCAGATGTTGCACCATACCCATGTTGCTACTAATGCTACAAACTGTTGGATATGTGGTATGATGCCAGCACACCAGAAGAAGGGGTGAACACAGTTCATACCTTTCCCTTTCTCTCATAATGGCTCTTGTCGAGCATGGTACACTTTGCTTTTTGCCACAAGGAAGCCTACAGTGGGCAGACTACTTTTCAGACTAAATAAAGAATGCCATCAGGATAAAGAAGGCTATCCACAAGCCAACGGAACTATATGGGAGTAGGAAGAGTATCGACCGGACAATGATTCAACGCCTTGTATTTTTACGAACACTAGAGACATTGTTGGAAATGAAAAATTTGTGATTTCAGTGGCTCAAGCACAAGCAGATTTATGTGCTCAGAGTGTAGGTTATATCCCTGTAGGTGTTAGCGATTGTATTATCGTGCTAAATATTGTTGGTCTGAATAACAGCACGTTTCTAGCTTCTCATAACACCTATTTCGTATGCGGTAATAGAGGTTATTACCGATTACCAGCCGGATGGTCTGGAGTGTGTTATGTAGCATTTTTACTGCCGACAGTATTCCTAGCACCTGCATCATATCATAAAGACTTGAAATTATTAAATAATGTAACTGTAAATAGATATAAGCGAACTCTGTCTATTGGTGATGTAGATCAAACCGACACTAGTTTGCAACAGTATATAGATTTTAATTTAGGGTTATTTTTCATTGTTGGAGCTGCTCTGAATAGTAGAAAGATACGGCGATAAACTAGAGTTATAGAAGCCGTAACGAATCAAACTGCTGCAGCCCTTGGAAATCTTACTGAAGAGCTGCAAATCACTAGAACTGTTGCGTTGCAAAACCGAATGGCTTTGGACGTTATGTTAGCAGATAGAGGTGGTGCTTGTAGAATTATTGAGAGTAGCTGCTGTGTATTTATTCCTGACCACACTCCTTCTGTATACGAAGCAATTAATAAATTACATAAGATCGCTGCTGATATACATGTTGGAAATGGAACCTGGACATTTTCAAGTTGGTTCTAGACTCTGATCTCCACATGGGGCTGGAAAGTTCTTACTGGCCTTTGTATAATTGTTGCAATTATTTTTACATGTTGTGTATGTATCCAATGTAGTCCAATGATATGTTCCCTATGTGTTTCATTTTGTGTACCTAATAAAAGAGCTGTCGCTGAGGCTGTACTCCAGAAGAGTATAACTAGAGAGGTAGCTGAAATGATGAGCATCAACATTAACGATGAGTATTCAGATTATCCTAGGAAACCGAATGTCTTCAGCTAATGCTGAAAGGGTCGTCTGTTGTAAATAAAACAGCGATAATGTTAAGGATTGGCTGAAGACATGATATGGTAATTCTTATTCTGCGTTTTCCCGCTCATACCCCGTAATGTTCGGACTCCATATTGTTTTTCTGTCCTCCATTTTGTATGTTACATATTGCCATGTGCCCGCCATGTGACGAGTCCTACCTCTTCGCTAGTCGCCCTCAGTATCTGCCCAGCAACAGTCTATAATTAGCCCTTTGTGCGTCTAGCGCATGCTCAGTAAGAGTCACATCTGTCTTTGATCAGCGTAGATAGGAATGTGCTTTTCGCGGGTCTCAAGAAACAGTTAACTCCACCCATGTATTGATCAAGTTCAGAAATGTCCATATATGGTCGTAAATCATGCTCTGAGTTGTACCCGCCTACTTATGAACCCTTTCTTTGTGTATAAAAGGGGGCTATGTGCTTGAGTTCTGTTTGCTACCCTGTACAATGCTGTAGAGTGTTGTGTAGGCTGTAGGACCACCTTTAAAGGTTTATTAAACTATGTTTTTGCATTTTCATATTCCGTGCCAATTTCTTTCTATAGTCTGAGGACTTCGTGCACAGAAGAGCGAACCCTTTGCACTAACAGGCCTTGCTGAGACCTGTAATTATCATCCCGCCCTCCCACTGTGTAACACTTTAACTCCACTCAGGCAACTACCACACACACTCAAACACATACACGTTTCTTTGCACCATATGCTGACAGCCGAGGCCTACTTCTCTCAAAACATAAAGACCGACATGAAGAGCTCATTGCAACTCTGTATTTGCAAGGAAGTACATTTCCAGTTGGAATAGAGCATAGAAATATTTGGCAATTCTGTCCATTGTTTGGCAGATGTTTAATGCATGTTTTAGAAAGCTTATTACTGAAAAGGCTTGCGGAATTGGAAGATTTCAAATAAAAGCAGCAACCTTACATATTAGTTGGTTTGCACAATGCTGATCAACAGTAACAATAGTGCAGCACCTAAAGGTAAAGGCCCCCACTCCAGTCAGTGCCAAATGCATTTAGCACTGCTCTTTCAATTGCAAAGTCGTATTTTGGCCAAACCACCATCAATCACATATCTGAGTCAGTAACCCAAAACAACCGTGCCACATACATCCATTCCACTGCAATAAAAAAATGCATAGGTAAACGACGTTGTCATTTACAACATCAATAGATGTAACATACACAAATGCGAGACCTATTAAATGCAAATGCTTGTTTACATTTGGGACAGAAAAGAGAGGCCATGTGTATGTATGGATCCCTCATTACTCCTTTGTTCCTGCATTTTAATTACAAGCGGAAGCAAATGATTTTGGGGGCCATGCATTGGATACAAATTACACATGATTTTCCCCTCAGGGTTCTTCGTAAAATAGAAAACTCCAGCTTCCCTCCGTTGTTTATCATATGTCACTCATAACCTCTCAGTGAAAAGTTCGAAAGTATCCCCGTTATTCACTTTTACACATGTAATTCTATATTTATTATAAGAAACTAGTACCTTTGCAGAAATCCGGAAATCAGATTAGCGTTTTTGACAGGAAATCATAATAAGAAAGAAAATGATTTTATTGCAGTGGAAGCGTCAGCATATTTTGATTAAAATTCAAGAAATATGCTCAGACAGGCCTCTAATGTCTGCCTCTATCTGTGAAGCCTTCGTAGGGTTGCACTACTGAATCTCTTTGTATGCCTCTGTAGCTGCCTTCTTGATTATATTCGAAAACGCTGCATATTCTACAGATGTTAGCAGCATGGCATCTTTAAGGATGTGTGACATCCTGGCATATAATTATAGTGGTATAATCAAGCAGCATATGTGATTAATTAGACAAACCGTCTTTTGCGGTGACACCATGTCTGGGGACGTTAGTAAAGAATCACAACTAAAGCCTTCATTTCCACTGAAAACTGCCTCTCCTCCTCAGATGAAGGCATTACGCCGCATTCCGTGCTACACGAGCCTAAAATAGACCTGTTCAAGGATGTCAGAAGGTGAGCAAAAGAATGAGAAATTGTGTAGAACCTAGAATTTTTCAGTGAGGAGAGCGTTTTTTGAGCGTCGATCAAACACTCCCGGTTTAACCTCTGGACGAACTTCTCCCTCAAAGCTGTGCGGCATTTTCTGGAGGTGTTTGTGAAGAAGAACATTGCACATCAAGTGCTGTTTTCATTTATTTGACTCTTTCTCGTGAAATTGCCGGTTTGCCGTCTAGGACGAAGGATGAGACTTGAAATTACTTGTACATTCGTCACGTTAGGATAGCATATATTTATATAATGTGTGCTCATAGTAATAGGCCGCCCGCTACATTTTTGTAAGGGAAACCATATTTGACCTTGTAATTGAAATGCTTCTCCCAAAGGCATAACTGTATATTTCTAGTAGTTAATTGGTTCAAAACGACGCAATGTCTCGTAGAAATGCACCAGTCGCTGTGGTGTGAACACGTTAAACACGGCCCTAATTCATACATGCCATCCCTCCTTATTCAAACGGGAGACTACTGGTTCCAAGGCTGGTCTCCCGCCTCCCCATTCCTCGGCGGGCTTTGGAGTTCTGGACTTTTTGGTTCCGTCCAGAGGTGTCAGGGAACAACACCCGAAGACCCCGGAGTTCCACCTGTCTTGGTGCACAAATAAACAGAAACACGGGCTTCTCGATGGTGGCGTCAAAGACCAAAGGTTTATTACTGCTGGGACACAGAAGTCACAGAAACTACACACGGGCAGATTCTAGGAGCCTGTTCGATTTGTACAAAGAGGGTTGCTCCTTATATACTAAAAATTGGGCTTCGGGCAAATTCTTTACATGTTAGTACATTCCCAAACCGTTGTGTCCTAAACAAAAAATATTTGGCGTTGCACAGGAATCGTCGACAATATCTGATGTCAAAACATTACGAACGAGGGGTTCCCACTTTTCCATCATAATCTCATGTCAACTTTTCATTCAAGACCCGGACCGCCTCATCGTAAATTTTGTTACCTCCCCCCAATAAAGGCCCAGAAGGAAAGGAGCAGAGCCAGGTGCAGAAGATAGAAAAGCAGGATAAGGGATGTTTGTGGGTCGTAAATGGGCAAGGCTACCGGCTTCGGCCACCTAATCATGATCAGGCCAACGACCACAAGAACCAGTATAGCAGGACTGGCCTTGGGCAGAGGAGGCAGCCTTTGTCGAGTCATGCAGCTACAGCGTGTTCTGTACTAAGGTGCACGTGTCACTAGAAAGGTGAATCGCCGGCTAAGGCTACGTGTCCTTAATCGAAATGAAGTAATCAAAGGTTATTGCGTATGTGAGGGCAAGAAACACAAAATGGCTGCCATGATCTAAGATGGATGCCATGGGTAGATCGGAAAAATGTTCGTAACAGGAGTACTCTTGCTCGTAGCGTAGCGAAAACACCAGGATATGCTAAATGGATCATTTGCGGTTCGCTGATACCAATATTATGTATTTCCGACAATATTGAAAACACGGGTTCAAATCGTCACGGAACCTCAGACCCTCCTTTTGCCCTTACATAGGCAATGACTCAGTCTATGTCAGAGTCTAATTCTATGCTCATCAGGTCAGTGACATGTTGTTGTATCATCATCCTTTCTCGCGCCTTTTCTCCAAACGCAGGTGGTTTTCTAAAACAGGTTGCAGCACAAAGACTACACAGAGCAGGACCACACTGGATAATCAGGCAGCATGAGAATAGGAATACTAAGATGACACCAATGACCATCAGAACCTTCCATCCCCACGCTGATATCAGAGTCCAAAACCACTCCATGAAGGACCAGTTTCCCTTGTCTACGTGTATGGAGTCGGAAATCTTGTGTAGCTTAGAGATCGCCTCATAGACTGTTGGAGCATTATTGGGAATAAATACACAGCAGCTCGATTGGATCATTCTGCATACCCCACCTCGATCTGCAAGTATTACGTCTAGAACCATACGGTTCTGCAACGTCATGAGTCTATCCGCTTGAAGCTCAGCTGTCAAATTGCTAAGGGCACCAGCAGTTTCGGTAATAGTAGATTCAACTACCCGTGTTAGCTGACGTATGTTTCTACTATTGGCCATAGGCCCCCAGAACGGAAGAAAACCTTTGAAGAAGTCTCCAGCTTCCTGACCAGCAGTGTCTTCCTTGCTGAAAACACCTCTTGCTACTCTGGTCTTGTGGTAGTCTGAAGAAGCAGTATAAGTTGGAGGTAACAATCGAGCAATATAACATGACCCTGAAAAGTCAGCAGGCAACCATGTATACGCTCTGTCTTGACAGATGAAGTAGGTACCCCTAGCAGTAAGAAAAGCAGGGGAAGAGTTAGACGGAAACACGTAAGTCTCAACGCACTCACTCCTCCCTAGCTGAGCTCTCGGATTTCTCCCATTACCTTGCAAACAGACCTGACCTCGGTGAGGCACGACCCAGATTGGAGTTGAGCTTTTACGCTTGCTTTCTCCCAAACTAAGGCGATACTCTGAAGAATTCCAACTCAAATATACTCGCAATTTGTCTCTAGGGTAAGATGGAGTATTATTGACGTCCTTAATCATGTCAATAATTCCCTGGACTAAAGCTTTGTTGGCAGAGTTATATTTAGTGGAACGCGGTGGACGCGGAGGATAGGTTTCAAGGGCATAAGCAAAGATGGTTTGAAAGGCCTGAAATGATCCATTATAGCTAAAAGGCAAAACCAGATAGGGAATGCCTTTATCCATAGTGTGGGGTATCAAGCCACACACCCAGCAGTCTGTAGTGTTAACTACCAGTTGGTGTTGGTGCAAGAGTTGTACAAAAGTGTTATTGATAAATTCTGAGCATCGGGCTTGCTCATGTTCAGGAAACGAGTGAAAAGAATGCATAGAGGAAACAGTAGAAATAGCAGGATCAAGGGGAGGTACTGTAGTTACTGGCACAAAGATTAAATTTACGCCAAAAACGATTCCACCCACCAACGTTATTAAAACAATTAAAAATGTAATAGCACATTGCATCAGAAAACATTTACTATGAAGGATTCTGTAAAGTCTGTTTCTGCGAACATAAATCACATTTTCTCGTTGCAGCGCAGGAAGCTCCATCTTCTACAATCCGCTCGCGACCACTGATGATGTGTACGTAGATGAAAATGCCTCTATCAGCCCTGGGAGTTCCCAAAACTAACAGAAAGATCGACCTTGTGTCTGACCCCCGCAAATTCAACTAGGCACACAGCCACGACCCTACGGCTACCCAGACGGCAAGGCAATTAAAAAAAAATAAAACAATAGCAAACTTCCTGGCTGAAGGTAAAAGTTCAAATGTCAAATATCACAATAGGCAGTTTCCTGCTTTATTTGTCCATATTACGAGATCGTAAGTTGTATCTTAGTTTTGCAGGAACCGTTTGATCAGGAAACAGTGTGTTGTCAGTAGAGTTTGCAATGTTCAAGTTCGCAGATGGCAAAGTTTCTTCTGATGTAGAGGGCAAGTGTTCAGGAGTCAAAGGAGTAGTTTCAGGAGGAGAGTCAGAGTTTTAAGTGTCAGTTATCAATTCGGCATCGCTGAACGGGATAAACTTGGGTGTTTGCTCGAATTCAGAGGAACCAATTCCCTTCTTCACCCAGTTGTCGTAAGGAAGTGGTAGGGGCACACGTTTGACATGAGTTGCATGTATCCAGTGCTTGCGACCAGCCACATGAACAGCAGTTCTCGTCGCCAATAACACCTGGAAGGAGCCAACAAATCTGGGCTGAAGGTTCTTCGTCCTCGTAAAGTTTCGTACCACAACGTGGTCACCTGGTTTCAGCTGATGGCCTGGACTCTCCGGAGGCTTTGGCAATGCATCAAAAACCTGTTGGTGAATAAGACTCAATTTAGCAGTCAAGTCGTAAAGGTAATCAATCAACATTGGGTATTCTAGAGAACAAAATTCCTTTGGCCTTGGCACTCCCCAAATATTCGCAGGACGGCCAAAGACAATTTCGTATGGACTAAGCCCTACTCTAGAATGCACAGTCGCTCTCGTGGATAACAAAGCCAAGGGTAGTGCATCTGGCCAGGATAAACCCGTGGATGCCTGAATTTTAGCAAGTTTTAGTTTGAGGGTGCCATTGTAACCCTCAACTAAACCAGCAGACTGGGGATGGTTTGCACTGTGAAATTTTTGCTTAATACCTAAACCGGCACACACACTCTGCATAACTTTCCCTATAAACTCACTTCCGTTATCCGACCATACAATCCGTGGCATTCCATATCTAGGGAAATATTCTTTGAGAAGAATTTTGGCAGTTGATAGGGCAGTATTGTCCTTTAGTGGATATGCTTCGATCCATCTGGAGAAAGCACAAACTACCACCAGGACGTATTTTAAGTTATTGTACCGATCCATGTGAATGAAGTCTAACTGAATCACTTCAAAGGGGCAAGAAGGTGGAGCGAAATGACCAGCAGGAGTAGGAGTTCCCTTGCCAGGATTATGCATCAGACATACCATACAATTTTTCACCACTCTCTCTGCACATTTACTAATCCCATCATTCTTCCAGACCGGGGCCAACATTTTACAGATTCCTTTAGAACTTATGTGCGCTACTCCATGTGCCATTGTCACCACTGCAAGCACATACGCATCAGGCAACATCCAACGCTGTTGTTCCGACAAGTCAATCCAACACCCACTCGAATCCAACTTGCCCGTACTTTCTTTCCATGCACGTTTTTCCTCATCAGTGGCCTCTTTCTGAATCTCTTTCACACTTTCCACTGTATCCTCACACATTCCAGACTCGGGAATCCATCTTGCAGACTTTGCAACATACATTCTACTCATCATATTTCTAGCTGTCTGTTTAGCAGTCTCATCAGCAAAAGCATTCCCACGACCAACATCATCCGTGATTGCTTTATGCGCACTGCATTTCACAATCGCAACTTCAGTCGGCAAGGTTAGGGATTCCAACAAGTCGTTAACTAGCTGACCATGTTGAATCTTAGTCCCATGGGACGTAATGAAACCTCTTTCTTTCCACAAACGGCCAAAACTATGGGCCATGCCAAACGCGTACTGACTATCTGTGAACACATTCACTCTCTTTCCCTTAGCTAAAACACACGCTCTTGTTAGGGCGATTAATTCTGCAGCTTGGGCAGAATTCTGACTCACTCTTGCAGTCTCCACAATCGTCCTCAAAGTTGTTACTGCATAGGCAGCAGTCACATCACCATTCTCCAATTTAAAACACGACCCATCAACATACAACGTGCCATCTGGATCTGACAATGGGGTGTCTTTTAAATCAATTCGTCCTTTTGTCTTTTCCTCCGTTCTGAAACAACAATCATGGGGTTCGGAATCACTCGACTCTTGATTAGCCGGCAACAGTGTTGCTGGATTCAATACATTGCATCTTTTGATCTGAATATGACTCGCTAGCAGTGTCAGCTCGTAGCCAGATAATCTCGCACTAGTAAGGTGTTGTGTCTTGGTTCTGTTCATGAGTGTATCCACAGCATGAGGAACCATGACCACTAGCATGTTATCCATCACCAAACCAGCAGATTGTCGAATGGAAGCCGCAGCTGCCGCTGTAGCTCTCAAACAACTAGGTAACGCTCTAGCTACTGGATCTAATGTTGATGAAAAATACGCACAAGGGCGTTGTTTATCACCAAATTTCTGTGTCAGAACACTCAACGCGCAACCTTCTCTTTCGTGAACATAGAGCGTGAATGGCTTGCTGTAATCGGGTGTGCCCAATACAGGAGCTGAACAAAGTGCATTTCGTAACTCAGAAAAACTCTCCTGACATTCAGCAGACCATGGCACCGGACTCGGAACATTTTTCCCAGTCAAAGCTACCAACGGTTTTGCTAAAAGAGAAAAATTTGGGATCCACTGCCTACAGTAAGAGGTAATACCTAGAAAGGCACGTACTTCTCTCTGTGTGCGAGGAACATTCATCTGCGTAATTGCTTTTATTCTCTCTGGGGTCAACTTCCTTCCCTCCTTTGACAAGAGATGACCTAGGTAGGTCAGATTGTTGGCAGAAATATTGCATTTTCGAAGGTGACACCTTGTGATTCAAATTAGACAAATGATGCAATAATGAAATTGTAGCTGCTTTGCAAGTTTCCTTGTCATCGGCAGCCACTAGAAGATCATCTACATACTGCACTAGAGCAGAACCTGGAGGAAGTACAAAGGAATCTAACTGACTTTTTAATGCCTGACTGTAAATGGATGGGCTCTCACAATAGCCTTGTGGAGCGCGTTTAAATCTGAAGCTTCGACCTCCTAGACAGAAGCCGAAAATATCTCTGCTTTCCTCGGCTATTGGAATGCTGAAAAAGGCGTTTTTCAAGTCGATGACTGAAAACCATGTAGCTGTTGCAGGAATCAATGTTAACAAGGCAGTAATGTCTGGAACCACAGGAAACTGCGGAACCACAATCTTATTAACCTCTCTGAGATCAATAACAAACCTATATACTGGAGGCTTTGTAGGATCAGTTTGTTTCAAAATCGGTAATACAGGACTGTTACAGACATTTCCTCTAGTTTCTTCAACCACACCTTTCTTAATCAAATCTTGCACAATCAGTAAAAGTGCACGTTCACCTTCAGTAGAGATCTTGTATTGAGGAATTCGTGGAAATTTTACATTTGCTTTCAAGGTGACTACATATGGTGGTATTTCTAAAAGGCCTACATCATTAGGACCAGTCGCCCAAAGAGTATTAGGGAGTGAACGCAGCTCCGGCGGGAGTGCATCCATTGACAAGTACATCGGAGAGGTGATTCTTTTACCCAACGTAAGCTGTACTCCTTCCGGAGAACAGTACAATGTCGCATATAGGCTTTTTAACAAGTCTAAACCAAGCAGATTTTCATTACAACCTGTCGTCAAAATCAGGGGTGCTTTTAATTGACACGGTCCAACAGAAATAGACAAAGGACCAGATACGGGGTTGTAAACAGGGGCGCCTGAAAAACCTACAGAAACATTTGTTAAGCCGGACAAAGGTGCGCCAGGGAGTTTCGCATGAATGATAGAACTTTTTGCGGCACCAGTATCCAACAGAAACGGTTCGACTACACCTGATGTTGCTACAGCGACATAAGGCCCACTCTGATCCACTGGAACTGATACTACTCCCTCTCTCTGTCCATGGCTGTCCTAGTACTCATTTTGTTGAAATCCCTCATCATTTTCACAATAGTCTTCAACATGATACTGTTGAGATCTATTTTGTTGGGCAGACTGTCCATTTCGTTGATCGAAGTGATTGGAAGGGCGATCATTCGTCTGAGGAGGCATAGCACCTCGTCCTCGACCTCTAGAGTTCTGCACAAAACCACCACGTCCTCTCTGAGCTGCGGCTGCGTTATTTTGCGCTAAGACTGGACACTCATTTTTATAATGACCCTCTTTCTTACAATAGGCACACTGATTCCACTGATATTGTGGTCTCTGAGAACCATAATCTGTCCTTTGATACGATCCTTGCTGCGTATTAGTCTGATTCATGCGAGGCGGATATGCCTGTTGCAAAAGAACTTTAGTCTTTAAGTCTTTCGTTTTCTTATCTGATTTCTCTTTCTCCTCTTTATCCCTGTTTTCATAATACTGTGCAGTTGCAAGTATTTGCGCAGTTGTAGAGACAGCCCACGCACTCTCGGAATCTTTTAATTTATTGCATAGCTCAGGTAGCAAATTGTGTACAAATGTATCGACAAACAATCTCTGTCCTCCTTCTGTGCTCATATCCTGACCACTGTGATCTACAAAAGTCTCTTCGAACCTCGTGAAAAAGTCGGAGACACTTTCGTCTTTCTTTTGCCTGCATGCGGACAACTTGTCCCAGTTAACACGCAATGCTGGCATCAGAGTCTTCATTAAATCGATTATCCTACCTGGAAGATTAGCAATTAGAGGTTCGGGTTTGGAACCACCTATTTGCTGACCATCCGCTGCAATGATAGCTGCCCAATCACCGCCTAGGGCAACTGGATGATTCTCTTTACGAATTTTAGCCCAAATTGGTTGCGGAACTACATTCCCAAATAACATGTCAATGTCCGCCAAATTCATTACACAGGCCTCAACTGTTTGTGCTAATTCCTTATAATATCCAGCAGGATTCTTACGCGGGTCTGGCAAGGCCTGTTTCACTGCTAACACTTCGGCTCGCTTCCACGGAATGTGTATCCACACTCTTTGGAATTGCGCTGGAGCGGCTACAATACCATTGGCAACATCAGCTTGTACAGCGTCGCGCCAAATTGGAGGAACCTCCCTCATTGGATATTGGCGATTCAGCTTCGTACTACTTTTCTCAAAGTCTCTCGGCGAACGAAGTGATGGATCATTCCTATAACTTAAAATCAGTTCCATCGCTTCTTTTATATTTTGACCTACTATCATTCCTGCAGCAAACTCTTTCTGAACCTTAATTAAGTTTTCTAAATTCAATTCAGAGTCATCTTCTTCTAGTTCTTCACGTAAAAGAGAGCACATCTCGTCAAAGACATATCGTTGCGTTGGTTCATTCCACTGCATAAATGTATCTAGTACATCTCTCGTACTATATCTCCTACTTTTCGAAATCCATCTGAGAGCCGTGGAATCTAATATTCCCCGTTCCTCAGTACTTGGGAGCTGACTACGTCTTTGTACAGAGTCAGAAGTAGGAGTCTTAATCAAAGATTTATAGAAAGGAGACAGAATGTTAGAGACTGAATCAGTGATTCTTCGACGAACAGAAAGCGGAGTCAACATACTGGCAGATGCAGAGAACACAGTAGCAGTTGGAACAGATAGCGGGACAGTAGGAGTATCGAGGAAGATAGCTTGTGAAACAGTAGGTGTAAGCGATACAGGTATAGGCAAAGAAGTCGGCAACCCAGGAAGAGGAGGTGCCGTAGGAACATTTACATTAACAACAGGAGGTACAGGAGCTTTATTCTGAGGGGCAGGAGCAGGAATACCAGGTTGTCCAGCAACCGGCAATTGAACATTAGGTACAGGTGGAGCCGTAGCACCCTGTGCATACAGTGGTGGTGACTGTAACAAGTAAGACAACAGAGGATCGTTTTCGGGGTCCTCTACTATCTTAGTCGTACTCAATGGCAAGGCAGGATAGCACTTATCTATTGCTAAGTTACGTTCTCTAGTGGCTATCTCTATTGCCTTCTCAGACTCGTTATCTTGCAGCTGCTTAGCCGCTTTTTCTAAAGTTAACTCTTGCTCTTTCTGTTCTTTTTTCAACCTTTTAATCTCTCTCTGTTTAGATTCTTTTCGCCAATAACGGAAAGAATCAAACATTGCCGGCCGGGCTTTCTTCTTAAACAATTTCACTTCTAAATTGTCGAGGATTTCGGGTTCAAAACTACCATGTAGTGGCCAACTAAGGACACCATCTTTTTCAGTGTAGCGGACCCATACCTCATTATACGATATAGGACCCACACCATGCTTACAGTAAAGATCATATAGAGGAGTCCCAATCGGAGGAACCAGACATGAGTCCTCCAATCGTGAATCACTGTTGCAACCAAAACATGACAACATACAATTTCTCCGACTTACCATTTTGTAATCCGGAACACAGAACAAACAACACAAACAGGGATGTGCACCTCGAACCAAGAACTTAGGCCTACCAAAAAGCGAACAAATGTATCGATACCCAAACTAAACCAAAATAGATTATCGCAACCAGAACAACCAGTGATAATCTTACGAAACCAAACCAAACCAAGAACCAAGAAGGATTTTAACAACCCTCACGAAATAACCAGCTAGCAACCACTAAATACTTAACTGAGGCACTGAAGACGTCACCAAGGAGAAACCCGTCACGTTTCGCCGTACTAAGGACTGCACCTCGGGTCCAAGACAGGGCGACGGTCAAGGCAACTGACCACTGCAGCCGTCCTGAACGGGAACCCTCGTGGAAGAGAACGTCGGGCCACTTTTGCGATATGCCGGGATCGATGAAGTGGGGCGCCTCCCTCAGGAATCTTCACACGAAGCTTCTCGAACTCTTCAGGCTTTTGGACCGGTACCGAATGACGTCGCCCAACGTTGGGCGCCAATTGTAGTTCTGGACTTTTTGGTTCCGTCCAGAGGTGTCAGGGAACAACACCCGAAGACCCCGGAGTTCCACCTGTCTTGGTGCACAAATAAACAGAAACACGGGCTTCTCGATGGTGGCGTCAAAGACCAAAGGTTTATTACTGCAGGGACACAGAAGTCACAGAAACTACACACGGGCAGATTCTAGGAGCCTGTTCGATTTGTACAAAGAGGGTTGCTCCTTATATACTAAAAATTGGGCTTCGGGCAAATTCTTTACATGTTAGTACATTCCCAAACCGTTGTGTCCTAAACAAAAAATATTTGGCGTTGCACAGGAATCGTCGACAATATCTGATGTCAAAACATTACGAACGAGGGGTTCCCACTTTTCCATCATAATCTCATGTCAACTTTTCATTCAAGACCCGGACCGCCTCATCGTAAATTTTGTTACCTCCCCCTAATAAAGGCCCAGAAGGAAAGGAGCAGAGCCAGGTGCAGAAGATAGAAAAGCAGGATAAGGGATGTTTGTGGGTCGTAAATGGGCAAGGCTACCAGCTTCGGCCACCTAATCATGATCAGGCCAACGACCACAAGAACCAGTATAGCAGGACTGGCCTTGGGCAGAGGAGGCAGCCTTTGTCGAGTCATGCAGCTACAGCGTGTTCTGTACTAAGGTGCACGTGTCACTAGAAAGGTGAATCGCCGGCTAAGGCTACGTGTCCTTAATCGAAATGAAGTAATCAAAGGTTATTGCGTATGTGAGGGCAAGAAACACAAAATGGCTGCCATGATCTAAGATGGATGCCATGGGTAGATCGGAAAAATGTTCGTAACAGGAGTACTCTTGCTCGTAGCGTAGTGAAAACACCAGGATATGCTAAATGGATCATTTGCGGTTCGCTGATACCAATATTATGTATTTCCGACAATATTGAAAACACGGGTTCAAATCGTCACGGAACCTCATCTTCTGCTGCCAGGGACCGGTCTTGAGTGCCTCGGAGTATGCACAGCCAAGAACCTGCTCCTGCAGGCCGGTGCACATTTTTTCCAGGCACTCTCTGTCTTCAACAGAGCTTTCTATGTGCTCCTGACAACAGCACCCTTACAAGTCCCTTACAAGGGAATTCCAAGTCTTGGCTGCCAGGTAGGAGAAGGATATTCCTCCGGCGGTGGCTCTGCGGATGCGTGGTACGGTGGCGAGTGCGTGGCTGGTCGATCGTAGCTGGCGGGTGGGCGTGTAGAAGGTCATGCGGTCGTTGAGGTACTTGGGGTCCAGGTCGTGGAGAGCCTTGTGTGCGTGGGTGAGGAGTCTGAAAATGATTCTCTTGCTGACAGGGAGCCAGTGTAGGTCTCTCAGGTGTCAGGTGATGTGGCTGTGTCGGGGATAAGTCGTGCGGAGGCGTTCTGGATGCGTTGGAGTCTTTTTTGAAGTTTGGCTGTGGTTCCGGCGTAGAGGGTGTTCCCGTAGTCCAGTCGGCTGGTGACGAGTGCCTGGGTGATGGTCTTCCTGGTTTCGGTGGGGATCCATCTGAAGATCTTGCGGAGCATGCGCAGGGTGTTGAAGCACAAGGATGAGACGGCATTGACTTGTCTGGTCATCGAGAGGGAAGAGTTCAGGATGAAGCCCAGGTTGCATGCGTGGTCCTTTGGTTTGGGAGCAGTGTCCAGGGTCGGGGGCCACCAGGAGTCGTCCCAGGTGGAGGGTGATGATCCCAGGATGAGGACTTCCGTCTTGTCTGAGTTCACTTTAAGGCGGCTGTTCCTCATCCAGTCGGCAACGTCTTTCATCCCTTTGTGTAGGTTGGCTCTGGCGGTGGTGGGGTCGTTGGTGAGGGAGAGGATGAGCTGGGTGTCGTGGGAGTAGGAGATGATGTTGAGGTTGTGCTGGCGTGCGATGGCTGCGAGGGGGCTCATGTAGACGTTGAAGAGGGTTGGGCTGAGTGAAGATCCTTGTGGTACGCCGCAGATGACTTCAGTGGCCTCGGATCTGAACAGAGGGAGGCGGACTCTCTGGGTTCTTCCGGTGAGGAACGAGATGATCCACTCCAGCGCTTTCTCTCGGATTCCGATGTTGCTGAGGAGCTTCACTAGGGTGTGGTGGCAGACGGTGTCGAATGCCGCAGAGAGGTCCAGGAGGATGAGGGCCGCTGTTTCCCCGTTGTCGATCAGGGTTCTGATGTCGTCGGTGGCTGCGATTAGGGCGGTCTCGGTGCTGGGTTGGGCCGAAACCCGATTCAGGCCTCGATAGAAGTCTATGAGACAAAAACATTCTCCTAATTATTTTTTTTCAATCTCCAACTTTTCCCTTCTAAAAAGGAGAGAATCATAGATGCTGAGGTGTAAGAGTTTCATCATCGGTTTAATTCTCCATTGTATGTTTAACCCCTTCCATGCTCATGACGGAACGGTTCCGTCATGAGCGTCGGTTGGCCTGAGCTTATGACGGAACCGTTCCATCATGGTTCCATTGGTTCTTTAGAACCTTCAGCACCGCAGCGGAATTTGCGCAGCGCTGAAGGGGTTAAAGTTGTGAGAAGGCACAGCCAAGTAAGGCCACTTTATGTGTTGGCGGAGCATTCTTGTAACTCCCAGCTCTGTGTGAAAAGTACTCAAGGTTGGATATGATGTGAAAACAGCTCTATCTCATTTACATTTTTAGGGAGAAAGAGGGGGTCCAATTCACAGAACTAACTTAAGACAAAATCTTAAACTTACTACTTTTGGTATTCACAGAAGTAAGGAATTTGTCTTAAGTTTGTCTTAAGACAGACTTAAGAAAAAATCCTAACTTAAGTCTGTCTTAAGTCTGTCTTAAACAAACTTAGGACAAAATCCTAACTTCTGTGAATACCAAAAGTAGTAAGTTTAGGATTTTGTCTTAAATTATTTCTGTGAATTGGGCCCTACATTTAGAGTTACTCTACTATCTCCATAAGTGGGTGTGCGAAGGGTGTACGGAGCATACACCCTTCCCTTCGAGGTCCCTGATCACTTGGAAGAAAGAGATTCCAAGTAGTGAAAGGGTTACCCTAAACCTATTGTTAGACCTGGCATCATTGATGTGGGTTTCACCTGTATTTTTGCCTTTGCCTCCTGTGTTTTTGCTGTGTGTGGACTTTGTTTTTTCTGGTATAGATGCTTTGAGCACTCAGTGCAAAAGTGCAAGTGCTCCATTTGTTAATTGTTGTTATGGATTGATGTTTTCATGATTGGTTTATTTAGTTTACTATCAAGTCCCTAGTACATTGCAGTGTATGTACCCAGGGCCTGTAACCCAAATGCTGCTAGTAGGCTTGCAGCACTAATTGTGTGCTTTTTCTCACTTGTGAGTCACCCCTAAGGGAGGCCCAAGGTACCCTTGTGGGCAGGGTGCAGTGTATGGGAAAGATAGGACAAGCCCTGATGTGTGTCGTTTTTAATTTCTGTAAGGCTACCTGCCCCATAGGATAGAATTGGGTGTTTGCTCATGACATCTTATGATCCTTAGGAACAAGATAAGAAAATAAAGGTTGATATGCCTAAACTCAGAATGTTAAGATGCATCTTTCAGTGAAGGTGATTTTTACATTCTGGGTTTAAAAATACCACTTTTAGAAAGTGTGTATTTTTTGGCCTAACCATCCAGTGTGCCTCTGCTGGGGTTGTGTATTGACTGTTTGGCTTCGGAGTGACAGGGGCTAGGGATGTGCATTCTGTTCAGACAGCCACTTGCGGGGGGTTGAGGTGTGTCCTACCTTTCCAGGGTGAGTCAGGTCTGGGATGAGTAGACCTGGGCTGCATTCAGAATTGGGAGAGTAGATTTCTTTAACACATAAATGGGTCTGGTCAGCCAAGGACAATACTGTTTCCTCCTCCTGCCAGGAAGCTGCAACAGAGAGGGCAGAACAGGTTTTGGCTGTGCAAAGAGCTTCTCTGCCACAGAGAACGGCGTTGACTTGTCTGGTCATCGAGAGGGAAGAGTCCAGGATGAAGCCCAGGTTGCATGCGTGGTCCTTTGGTTTGGGAGCAGTGCCCAGGGTCGGGGGCCACCAGGAGTCGTCCCAGGTGGAGGGTGATGATCCCAGGATGAGGACTTCCGTCTTGTCTGAGTTCACTTTAAGGCGGCTGTTCCTCATCCAGTCGGCAACGTCTTTCATCCCTTTGTGTAGGTTGGCTCTGGCGGTGGTGGGGTCGTTGGTGAGGGAGAGGATGAGCTGGGTGTCGTGGGCGTAGGAGATGATGTTGAGGTTGTGCTGGCGTGCGATGGCTGCGAGGGGGCTCATGTAGATTGAATAGATTTGATTGAAAAAAGAGGAGCCCAGACCCCAGACTTTTAGTTCACTTCTGAGAAATCAAGAGGAACCTTTGCCAAGGAGAAGAGCTGGTGAAACTGAGGAGGTATACTGACCCTGTGCTGTTTGCTGTCTGGACGTTGGCCGGCAGTAGCTACTTTCTGCTAAGGAAAGGGAAAAGGACTTTGCTGTGTGCTGTGTCCCCTGCTTGAGAAAGATCTCCAAGGATTGAAGAGGAGCTTGTCTCCTGTTCTGAAGTCTCAGGGACACGAAGGCATCACCCCCAGGTCCCCTGAACTCCCTTGCTGGGAGTTCTGACCTGTCAAGAGGTGCTTGTAGCTGTTCTGGACCTCTGGAGGTTGCTCTGGCTGTTGGGAGCTGGAAAACAATGCACCAATGAGAAGCATGATGCATACGTGCTTGTTTCCGATGCATCATTGAAGAAAGTGATGCGGCGCCTGCCCGTGGCTCGAGAAATTGCCGCACGTTGCATTGAGCACACTGGTCTCCAAAATCTGAGATCACCGCACCGATTCCAACGCAAGTCCTGCTGTGCAGCTGCAGGAACCCACGCATCGTCCCAGATCATCTTATGGCATCGAGGCACCAGGTCTGTCACATCATTGGGGGATGCAGTAAGAAACCGACGCATAACCTCCCCATGCAGTCAGAAACAAATGCATCACCTTTGCTCCAGTAAGGAACTGACACATCACCTCCGCTGCACAGCAGTAAGCAACCACTGCATCATCTCCCCCAGAGCAAGGAACCAACGTGTCACCTTCTCTGAGTGTAAGGAACCGACGCAGCCCCTTACCTGCGCCCCTTTTTGTTTATGTGCGCGACACATCCAAGGCACTTTGTGTGAAAAGTGTTGAATCTGCAGTTTACTTTGAACTGAACTATTTCTACCATTTGAAAATTATATTTTCAGTACTGTATTTTGGGTATTTGTAATGTGGGGTCTTCTTTTGGTTTAGATAAAGATTACTTATATTTCTAAAGTGTTGTGGTGTCCATCTGTAGTGTTTTCACTGTATTACTGTATGTGTTCACAAATGCTTTTCACACTGCCTCTGGGATAAGCTACTGAGGGGGTGAGCAGGTTTTTTTTTAGAAGTGTATCCCCTGTACCCTGACTAGGAAGAAGGGTCCCTACTAGGACAAAGGTACCTACCTCTGCCAACTAGAGACCCCCATTTCTAACACCCATCAAGGCAGCACAGTGAGATAAAGGCTTGGTGGAAATATCGATGTGACCCACAGTCCACGAGTTTAACTCTGATCAAGGGTAACTCAACCATCTATCCTTTTGAGGTGAGTAACCTGATTACAGTTTGTTGGTAGTGCATAGCGATGATGACAAAACGGTATCACTTTTATCATAATTGTTTTTATTATTATTTTTATTATTATCATCATTGTTGTAGTTATTATTTGCAAACTCCAGTTCAAAATATCACTTTATATTTCCAGAAGACCATCTATGTTCCTCTACTTGAGCTTCATATGAAGGTGGAAGACCTTTACTGGACTGACCCTGGCAGATCATGGGGGTCTATTAGGATGGCGGGAGGATAGCGGCCACCGGTCTGGCGGACCCTGGCAGATCATCCTGGAATATTTGCAGCTTCTATTTACCTCAGAGGACAAACTTTTGCCTTCAGCTTGGACAACAATTCTCTTGTGTTTACTTGCTGATTGTGAGGTGTGTAGGCTGGGAAAATACCAATGGGATTGACTATTGATACAGCAATATGGAGGAACAAAATAGTGGAAGGTAAGTTTCTATATATTTTTCATACTTAGCTCCATGTATATGTACCTTTATGATATATATATCTTCAAGGTACGTGATATGGACTGTTCCCATGAGGCACAGAGTCAAGACTGATTTGCATAAAGGGTCCTAACTGAGGTGGCAAAGTGAGCTAAAGAATGACGATGGATTCAACCCAGATCTCTGACTGGTGGTGATTATCTGAAAAGTTTCAAGACTCTGTCTTTTATCTCCTTGTGTTTTCTTTGTTCTTCCTAAGTTGGCAAGCTATGCCTAGATGTGGGTCTCTTGCTCACTTTGACACTGGTTTCCACCTAACCTGACTGATGAGGAGTGTTACCCCGAAACCGGTCCCAAGATGCTTATTTCTGGTTCAGGGAAGACCTGGCTTGGCAGTTCCGGCTGAACTGTTCCCATAAGGCAAAGGGTCAATACTGAGTTTCTATATATTTTTTCTACCTAAATCCACGTATATGTACCTTCGTGATATAAATCTTCATGGTACGCCATACAGACTGTTCCCATGAGGCACAGGGTCAAGACTTATTTGCATATAGCTGGGTATATCAAACGACGCAGGTAAATGTTAAAAAGAATGGTGCTAATTGTAGAGCCCTGCGGCACCCCGTAGCGCACCAGAGACTAAGTGGAGGCGAACGGTGTCATAGTCACGACTTGTTGTATCTCTGATAGATACGATTGCAGCGACTTCAGAGCCTGTCCTTTCACACCTATGTTTTCCAGTCTTTCCACCAGAACCGCATGGCTCACCGTATCGTATGCGGCTGACATGTCCAATAGCACTAGTACAGCTGGGTTACCATTGTCGGCTCGCATTTGCAGATTGTCCAGTACGGTTGCCAGCGCTGTTTTGGTTCCATGGCCTGGACGGAAACAAAACAGATCCCTATCTACCACATGGTTATCCTCAAGACACTATGCACGACACGATGTATGACTCCTAACACCATTACAATTTCCCCGATTGCAAAACGAATGTCAGCATATGACTATTGTATTAGCTTTATAACATCTTTTCCATACGGCGCAATTATTCACTTAGGAAGCAGGAACAAACATCATAGTTCCCATGACAACATGTAGGTAGACCAATAGGATCACCACTCAGCGTAACCGCCGCCCATTAATATCGACCCGGAAACACAATGCACTGTTTCCGGATCGGCGAGAGCAGCGCATTCACAGGGAAAGCCGGGATCGGACGCAATAGGAAGCAAGACGGGAGAAATGAGCGCACTACGAAACCGCAAGTATACTGTAATGCGCAACCTTAACCACGCTGTCTCTTTTCCCCAGACCCCCTACAGCTCAACCATCCGACTGGAGCGCGTTAATTAAATGCGCGAGGTAACAATTTCCGTTATGCGTTCTACAACAGACTATAGTCTGTCAGGGTCACGTTTACAGAACCACATTCATGATTATACACCTTATTATGTCGCCTCAGTTAATTTCACGTCGCAAAAGGGAAGGTGTTATTGAGAATGCTCATAATGATACACAAAACGAGTAAAAACAACTGTTGTGCACAATCACTGATCGAAATAGAGATACAACTACTCTAAGACTCACCTACCGAGTTATGGAGAATACATGCATGTATCACCAACTCCAAGCATGCTATTGTCCTTTGCATGAGTACGGAGTGTTGAAGAGAGAGTTGACATTGCCATACTTGCTAACTGGTCTTCGAAGTATTGCCAATTTTTAGTTGTTTAGAATTCTATCAATGAATAGATGTGATAAGCAGATTTCTGCTTGGTATGTGTCCCTTTGTACCCCCCCCCCGTGTGTGTGTTGCAAAACTTTTGTGTTTATTGTTTACAGGTACATTAAGACCTCCAAAACAGAGAAACAGGTCAACATCCCTATTTCTTTTCACTTTTTAAGAGCACGTTATTTAGACTTTCCCCACGTTATTCACTTAACGGTCCTGATGAATGCCCGTAAGTCCTAACCAAGGCGATTGAGGGCAGAAACATGTCGACCAACTTTTAACCTCCCCCCACTATTCATGACCTTAAATACTCTGAGTGCACCTATTACTCATAATTCAGTTCACAAGATGCACTACCATAGAGTTTACCAGACCCAAACCCAGACCAAATACATTTTCTTTTCTGGCTTTGTGGTCTTTTTATATTCCTTATCACTGGCTTACTACTGCATCAACCTTGGGTAAGAACCTCCTGGTGGAGGCTGCATAACCTGATCGACCTAATGATTATGCACACACGTGATTCAAAAGCGGAGAACCAAGATATACCGCTTCAGATACCATCATACCCATCACGTGCATGAGGGTCTTTTATACTGGGAAATCCTCCGCTCTTCCTGCATACCTAAGGTTGTGTAGGACAAGTGATCTTTTCTAATTTGATTAGCATATCCTCAAGATAGCAAGATAAAGATTTGCTGACTGCCTTTTCCAGAATCTTTACTGGGTATCGCAAGAGAGATTGACCTTAAAATGTACTGGGTTTGTTGAGTCCAGAGAGGATTTCTTGAGCAGGGGGGGTCACCACTGTCAGCTTCCATACCTCTGGGACCACCCCTTCTTCTAAAGACTGACAACAGATCTGCCACATCCAGGGAAAAAATTCTTGCCTAAACTCCTTCCAGATCCTATGTGGAAGAGGGTCCAGAGGAGAACCCGAGGAAACACTATGAGCGAGGCTGTAAAAGAGATCCTCATTAAGGGGTTGAAAGTGCTCCAAGGATGTTTCTGCCTGAGATTACTCAGCTAGGGTTGCCAGTACTGATATAAGTGGTTTAAAGTAAGTAAATAAACATCCAAAACTAGAAGAAGAATTCAAGAGTGGGGATTGCTAGTTAATAGCTTTTTATTTTCACAGATTTTTAAAAAAATATTTCAAAAGTTTTTTTCAGTTTATAATACACAAAAAAGCTTCTCTTAAAAAAGACACCTAAGACATTGGAATATAACTATACATGAATCATTCATTCAAAGTTACACGCATGTCACAGCCAACCATATCACACTCAAACTGTCAAAAAGACAACACAAAGCATATAATACAATATATATACAAAACAATACAGAAAAATGAGAGAAAATAGCCAAGGTCTGCCAATATTTTACAGTAATAATGGGATAACCAATTTTTGTTCCTTGTACATTCCTCTATATCAGACAAAGTGGTCAAAGCTCATTGGAATTAAAGGCCTGAACGAACAGAGCGAAATCTTTAAACTATAATAGGCTTTGTATAACTTGACCACAACTGTTCCCACTTAGATCTCGTTATTACACATGTTATTGATGCCTATAACCCTATTGGGCGTTTGTATACCGCCTTCTGAATCTTTTGACATACGCCCATTGCTATAAACTGAGGACCCGTCCAGGTCTTTATATTCCATCGCGTGTTGAGAGGTGTAGATACATGCCAATCCTTCCATCCAATCTTTCGGCACTAGCCCCCTGCGATAAATATAGGATCCGCTCACCCTTTTGTCGGAATCTGGATTGAGCGCTTTTTATTCCTGTAAATGCCCCGTTTTTGATTATGTTTAATAAAAATTGTTCTTAGCCTTTGTATCTGAACAGGCTACAGCTTTGAGTAGGCTGAGCCCGCTAGCTGACCGTAAACGGCTTTTCCCGTAAGTGCCCCCTTTTTCAAATATGTTTCTTTAAAATATTATTCTTAGCCTCTTTATCTAAACAGGCTATAGCTTTAAGTAGGCTGCGTTCTCACACCTGCCGCAAAAGGCTTTTCCTCCACAACTCACGCCCTTAAAAAAGAACACTTTCTCGTCCGTGTTTGTAGGACGCATGCGCGAAGGTATAGCGCCGACCAGAACGCCATCGGTCCCTGCGGATGCCCGATTGAGAAGTAAGTGTACCCTACCCGTCCCCCCTCCTCATACGTTGTAAGCTTGTACCCCCTCTGTAAATGATATATATGCCCCGTTTTTATTGCAGTGCATTTGTAGACTGCTACTACACGGGCGCTGATTGTTCCCTCTATCTCAAATGAGTTTGGGCCATATTTTGAATTTCGCATTCCTTGCGGTAAGCTCCTGTCATATTAAAGAAATTATGTCAATCCCAATTTCTATAATTATCCCGCAATTTACAGACCTTTTTTGTATTGGTTTCCTTTACTGAGCCCGCTAAATAAACTCTTCAAACGTTACAAGTATTGGGCCCTCCTCACGTTCGGACACCACGACTCCGACTCCGGTAATACGCTCAATGTTTTAGTGACATTAATCCTTGTTGAACCACCACCAAGTGTAATTTTCTACCATGCAAACCTTTTTTCTATACTATTGATTGCAGTAGTAATTCGCCCGACGTCCGGCGGTCCGTGTCCATCCCCAGTCCTTGAAGGTCTTTAGGTTCTGAAGACCGGTAATTTTCCCTTTGCTTAGATAATTAATCTTATTAGAAAAGTCCCTTTGGCGGTTTATGGACTCACCCTGTGTTTCCTTTCTTCTTCTTTTTTTCTTTTATCACAGAAAGGGCTGCGGAACTAGTTTTATCTCCGTCCAGCCCCGAAACGAAAATTAGTTACATTAGGGGTGAGAATTCTTACAGGATCTTTTTTCGCATTTATTCTAAGCAACTCCTACGTTCAATTCTAAATGAAGTTTCTTACTTATCAAACAGGTATCCATCCTTTTCTTTGCTGCATTCAAGCACCACTCTAAGGGCACACCCGAAGAGATACTTTCCACTTTAGTGTAGAAGGTGAGTAAAACTAGGCATCTAACTAGTTGTCACGAAGTAATCTTTGCCCTAGAGCACCAAACACCGAACGGAACAGACAAGCCTACCTTTATGTCGTTCATTTTCAGGCTCAAATCTACTTCTTAAAAAACTGTGGTCCCTTTCACATGGTCAGAATCTTCAGAAAAATTAGGTAAGCCGTTGAGGGCACACTTGAGTCGTCTGGCAATCCTTCCTGTTGTCTTGTCCTGATTTGAATGAAATAGTTGTCCAATTCGTGTCACTTACAATTTCTTTCTTTCATTGTTTTATTTATTTTTTTCAGATATTCCATTAGGCCCTGATGAGAATCCCCAACAAATTGGTGGGATTCGAAACGTGTAGGCCTTGCCACATACTGGTCTGCGAGAGCTGCCTGGTATCTAACGAATCAACCGTGCAGCTCCGTGTTGTACATTACCTAGAAGTAATAATTCCAATGAGCTTTGACCACTTTGTCTGATATAGAGGAATGTACAAGGAACAAAAATTGGTTATCCCATTATTACTGTAAAATATTGGCAGACCTTGGCTATTTTCTCTCATTTTTCTGTATTGTTTTGTATATATATTGTATTATATGCTTTGTTTTGTCTTTTTGACTGTTTGAGTGCGATATGGTTGGCTGTGACATGCGTGTAACTTTGAATGAATGATTAATGTATAGTTATATTCCAATGTCTTAGGTGTCTTTTTTAAGAGAAGCTTTTTTGTGTATTATAAACTGAAAAAAACTTTTGAAATATTTCTTTAAAATTCTGTGAAAATAAAAAGCTATTAACTAGCAATCCCCACTCTTGAATTCTTCTTCTAGTTTTGGATGTTTATTTACTTACTTTAAACCACTTATATCAGTACTGGCAACCCTGTTTGTTTTATAATTATTGAGGCTCAGCCTTACTGATTGGAGCCAGCCCTTAGTTGTTTCTTGCTGAGATTACTCAGCTGGCATATGAGGTAATTCATCCTGGCAACTAGTGCTACCTGGGTGAAAACCTCCAACAATTGTAATGATCTTTTTATTGAATTTATTAGTAATCTCATTGTAAAGTTTTTGCAATGCGACTACCTTATTGCCCTTACAAACTGGGCTAAAGAGATCTCTTATAATATTAAAGAGTGCTTTTGTGCTATTAGCCAACTGCAGGATGGATTTGGTATAGAAAAGTGCTTTGGACCTGGAGATAGTTTCTTTATACTGGGCCTGCACTAATTTCAGCTTTTTCCTGTCTGACTCTATATATGATCTTCTCTACCTCCTCTCAGCCTGCCTACATATGGGCCGCATTGACTTCAGCTCTTCACTGTACCAAGGGGCTGAGGGTTTCTTTCTATTCTTCAATCTTTTCACTGGGACACGCAAGTCCAGGGTTCTAGTTATATAGTTACTGTTAGACCTGGCTTTTGCCTCTAACTCCTGTATTTTTGACGCTGTGCGAAATTTCGTTTTTTGCTGGTTTAGATGCTTTGGGCACTTTGCCACTACTGAGCAGTGTCAAAGTGCAAGAGCTCCCTGAGTAAATTGTTATTGTAATTGGTTATCCATGATTGGCATATTTGTATTACCAAGAAGTCTCTAGTAAAGTGCACTGAGTGTGTCAGGGTTGGTGATTCAAATGCTACTAGTGGGCCTGCAGTACTGACTGTGCCACCCACATGAGTAGCCCTAAAATGGTGTCTCAGGCCTGCCACTGCGGTGCCTGGGTGCAGCTGCTAACTGCCATGGTGCCCTGGCCAGTGTCCACACTGGCGAGGCCTAACCCTTCCCCTTCTGTACACCTTGGACACCCCTAAAGAAGGTCGTAGGTACCCCCTGGGCAGGGTGCAGTGTGTAAGAAAGGTAGAGCATGTACTGGTGTGTTACATGCTCTGGTGGTGAATTACAGCCATTTTCATTTTTCACTATTGGGAGGGCTATCTTGCCCATAGGCTATAATGGGGAATGCTGAGTATAATGTTTACCTGCATATCTTCCCATAGGAGCAAGATTGAAAATTAAAGTTTGGTATCCCTGAACTCAGAATTTATTAACACATCTTTTAGGAATGATAGTTTTTAAATCCTGTGTGTGTTTGAGAAAAGCACTTTAAGAAAGTGGCTGTTCTCTTTTCTAACCTCTCTGTGTGCCTTTGCCTGTTTGTGAATTGACTGTCTGGTTTGTGAGTAACAGGGGCTGGGGAGCCCCCAGGAGGGTGGATGAGTCAGCCCTACGCTGAATGTCTGCATCTGCATCTTAAGTGGTGGGAGAGGATAGCACCTGGGCCTAAATACGGCTGTGCCTGCCTTCCACAATGCTGGTTCCACCTCCTGCTGGGCGGCTGATGATCCTGCCTCTTCCTCTGAAAGGAGAGGAGATGACAGAAAAACAAAGTGCTCAGGAACTGACCTGAACTGATTCTGACCAAGCCAAGGCCTCTCTGCCTCTAGAGAACAAAGGAAAGACTGGTATAAAAAGGGCTAGAGAGACTAAAGAAAATTAGATCATCCTGGAATCAAGAAGGAACCTCTGCCAAGGAGAAAGCTGGAAGGCTGAAGAGGAAGGACTGTCCTGCTGTGTGCTTGTGGACTGACCTGCAGTTGCTTTGCCGCCAAGGAGAGGGGAAGGACTTTGCTGTGTGCTGTGTCCCCTTGCTTGAAGAGATCTCCAAGGGCCTGAGGAGAGCTGGCCTCCTGTTAAGAAGTCCCAGGACCAAAAGGACTTCAACCCCAGCTTCCCCCCTAAACTCTGCTGAGGGAATTCTGCCCTTCCTAGAGTACTTGATCCAATTGTGGGGCCTCTGGAAGTTGTGCCTGCTGTTTGGAGAGCTGCACAAGGAGAAAAGAAGACAATCTGCAATTTTCACGCATTGCTCGATGGCGGAGCGCATCCCCGACATTGCGAGGAAATACCCGCCGCCACGAAGATCGAGGTCGTCGCAGCGCCTGTTGCCGCTGCAAGAGCCGGCGCATCCTTTGCTTGCGGAACGTATTCTCCGGGTGCGGGAAGATTCCTGCTGCTGTGAATATCGTCACAGAGACTGTCATCGCTGGGTGAGATCGCAGCACCGCATGCTTGCGGACCGCATCACGTTGCTGCAAACATCGTCGCAGAGCCCATTACACAAATTTGGTTGACAGAGCACGTCCCTACAAAGTCAGAGCCATTCAGTCAAAAAGAAATGTGACCAATATTAAAGCAGAACAAGTTGTATACAAAAAACAGTAATTCTTTTATTTTCTTATAATCTTCAATGTTGCCACGGAGAAAAAGAACAGAGACAGCCGACACGTGTTACGTCTTTTGACAACTTTTTCAAGGATAAAGATCAATGGTATTCTTCTGAGTCTGTGGCGTGTGTTTGTGGTCAAAAATAATCTTCAAACAATGCGTAAAAGGCCCAGGCTCTAGATATTGTTACAATTGTCACATAGTCCAGTCAGTATGATTAGCGTTTGTCTCATCCGATACCAAAAAAGGGACATACGATCATATGGCGTTCAAGTATCCAAGGATTCTAAAAAACAAAAGCCCCATGCGCGGAACGTTTACTATTCTGGCTCTGAGTTAGTTATTGCTCTGTAAGATGCCAAACTAGAAAGAGTTTTTATTTTTTATTTATGGAAATGACATCAAGTATCAGTATATAATTTCCAATGTCATAGCAGCTGGAAACCACGCTTGATAATGTGGAACTCTAAGACGGTTCCAAAGTCAGAGGAACACGTCTTGTGAAAAATTGCTCCTTGGTCGGTATTCACCACGAACAAGCGAATACCGACCAAGGAGCTATTTTTCACGAGACGTGTTCCCCTGAATTTAGAAGGTGGACTGCAACTAGCTGAAAAGTGACAGGTGGAAAATCACACCGCTGCGGTCGTGACCGCGATACTAATCGGAACGGCGGTATTCAGGGTCTTGATCGCGGGCAGATCACTGCGCTGGTATTTCGGTTGCCACCGCCAGACGGCGATGGCTATCCGCCCGCCATTCTAATAGACTCCCATGTCCGGATCCTATATTACTTCAATGGAGCTACCACAGCAAAGAGAATGCACGCACATTTTGGTCATTTTCCCACTGTGATCCTCTTAAAACATAAACAATATCCAGTGCACTCAAATAATAAATCCAGGCATGTACTACATCTCAGAAATGTACATTTCCTTTTAATGGATCAGTCAGGGATATTACAAATAATTAAATAAAAAGGTTCAATGGGAGTGTTATGGTTCTATGACCCTAATGCCAACATGTTTCAGTCCGATGTAGGCCTTATATGTCCAGGACTTTCATCAGGGCACAAGAATGAGTCCTCCCTGGAAAAAAGCAGTGATAGGGGAGTACTTATCCTGCTGTTGTACAAGGGCAGATAGCTGCTCCTTAAAACCAAATCGAATGATAATTATCTGAAATTGAGGTCAAATCTCCATCTGTAAAGACAACAAAAACATGGCCCACTTTGGAGACCAACATATCTGGCCCATCAACCTTTACACTGAAAACATCTGTAAATGGTATAGATACATTGATGACATTTTGGTCATTTATAAATGAGACAAATCCAACCTCAGTAACTTTTCTGACTTGCTTAACCAACTTAACTCAGACCTTCGGTTTACTATGACCATGAATAGTGAGGAAGTGTCCTTTCTTGATATCACTCTCAAGGTTCGGGGGCACGTTGATCAGTACACTCTATACCAAACCAACCAACCGAAACAGTTTGTTACAGTTTGCCACGCCTATCCGCATTCCCTCAAAGAAAACTTGCCTGTGGACCTGTTCCTGAGGGTCCGCAGAAGTTGCGCTGACCTAAGTGATTTCAAGAAAGAGGCAGACAAACTACCTATAAAATTGAAACAGAAGGCATATCCTCCTATTATCATTGAGAGAGCAAAAAAGAGGTCACAAAATACCCCCAGAGAAACATTACTGGAAACGCAATAGAAAAAACAAACGGACAAGCTGATATGTGTTACATCATATAACTCTTCCTCAAGCTGCATAAAAAAGATTATAAACAAAAAGTGGTTTATACTAACGTCAAACAAACTTAGATGTGACCCTTTTTATTGAATTATTTTTAATATCCCTAACAGATCCATTAATAAATGAAAACTGGGGTCTGTCTGAGGTTTTTTAATCTTTGCACTCCCCCTGGCCTATTATTCACTAAGAGCTCCCTGAAATATGGTTGAGCCCACCCTGAATTTTAGGAGTCAGGGTGACCCGATGATGAAGCATGACACCACTAGGGTGTGTGAGGGTAACTAAAACAAAAGGAATCCTTTCCTTCCTCACTCATTTCTTTGTTAGGCTTCCCACTGTCCTCTTAATTTAAAGGTGGGCTCTGCACACACCATCCTGAAGTACTTTTTGTGATTTGGTGTATAACACGGGAGGACGTACTCCTATATATAATATCCTCTCAGCCCCTACGGCACAAGGGAAGTTTCTTTTCCTGGGACCTTAGTCTTAATTGTATTTCTTATTAACACAATCATAATTTAACTCATAATTGGTAGGCTAAATATAGCAAGAGAACGTGATACTCTGTAACAACTGGGCGTATATACTGCCCACTTATTAAAAGTGCCATAAGATATGATACACTTGTAATACAGGTGGCGAGATATCCGTCAAGTTTGTGATGGAGCAGCTCATCTGCTAAACTCTACATCGGGCCCACATTAGTCTGCCTGCTCATCGTGGAGCTGGATTTAGCCTTTATCATTAGGGTACTATTGTTCATAGCAGCCACTCATGTTCCTGCATAAGTCACATGTGGTCCTGCAGGGTTTGCTGCAAGGTGAAAGTGGGAGCCAGAAGAGTATGATTAAAGTCCAAAGGGTAACAGGGGAAGATCTGCTTAGAAACAACAGTTTAATGACCACTTTGGGTACCTAATACTCACATTTACATGGTGTTAGCCTTGTAACCTGCAGCTATTCTGTAATATATTGGCAATCTGTAAATAATGTATGCAGCACAAACATCAATAAAGTGAAAACACAACACAAGAAAAATTCCATACCAATTGAGAAAAATAGAGTAACATATAATACATTATTTGACCCCAACATGACAATCCTACCTGCTCCCAGGCAACCAATTTAATATAGTAAGGTAACCTATTGTTGTATTATAGAATAGGAAGGTCTTGCAGCAGTAAATGATGTATATGAGAATTTTTCACTGCTGGGATAAGTAAAACATTCATATCCAACTCTTTAAATACAACAAACTAACCTATTGAAGAAAAATGTATTTAAAAAAAAGATTAGTCCTGGCAGAAGGATGTTGTTGTCAGGTCGAAATTGTGGTTTAAAACTTGCTATATGAGCTGCAATGGTAGACCTGGGACAAGTTGCTACTTAAGTGGGTGACGGAATAATACTGCAGGCTTACTGGTAGCATTTAAAATACAAGCCCTTGGTACAAGTAGTACCACTTTAGGAGGGACCTAATAGTAGGTCCCCAGTAAGGCAATTTATTGATTATAAAGGCCCAGAGTCATAAAAGCCACAAAAATGGATTCAGAAAACAGGAGGGGGAGACGTGAACGCAAAAGGGTTAGGGATGATCCTGCGGAGAGAGCCAGGTCCAACAGATAATTATCACGCAGGCCTCAGCTGATACAGGCGGAAGCAACACAATGGAGCTCAATCTACTCACTGACTAAGGCAAAGGGCATGCAGTTAATTTTTTTCCAAGCTGTCTGTAGCCATTACCAGCTGTATACCAGTGTGCCCCTCTAAGGCCGGAAATGTCATTGGGTATTGGAGGTAAATAACAATTTTAACAAAATAACAATCATCAATTAAATTAGCATACTCCCTGAAGCCTCGAGCTTCATGGGCAGATTTGCAAATTGATTGGGCCTCTTGCTGACACAACCTACATAGCTCCTGAGTCATTCAACAAAGTTTTTGCTTCGAGTCATTATATCCAAAGAGGAATGCATAAGCTACCTGAAGTCCGCGCTCGCCATCTATCACTGACACTGCTTCCAGTGTCCTCCTTGTAAGGTCCTGCCCCTTAAGATCTTTGGGGCAGTGAAAATATGTGATGCAAAAAATAACATAAAATGAAAATGAATAAATAAAAAAGTGAATGTGTACATTGAGAAGCCAATAGCCCAGAAACTGGGTATGTTTCAAAACAAACGATTGTCACAAATGCCTTATTAAGATATATTTAAATTCCCAAGGTTTATCAAACCAACAAACCCCTGTCCAAAGCTGTGGTTCCCTTTTATCGTTTTTGATTACCAGGATTGAGCATTGCTTTCTGGCTAAAACTTTGGCTTCCCTATAGGACAAGCCCTTTACGCAAGAATTGCTCATGGATTTCACATTTCGATACAGTATATCACACTCTATTTTTGTTTTACTGTATTGTATTTTTGATGTAATAGAATTTTGTGCATTTCATTCCTAGTTTGAATGTGTTATGATGACCTGTCTGCAGGGAGAATCTGAATAGAATTTCATGGGCTTAACGATTTATAACGATTTGCAGTATTTCCTCATTCATATGGTTTTGCACAAAGAAAACAAGACAATGGCACAGAGGATGAATAATCCTCAATGTGATAAAGGCCCAAGCTAGTGGTTGTTATTGTCTTTTTCAAGCACCGACGTCACCAAATTCAATGAACAGAAACAGAAGCCATAGGAGGAAAGTAAAAATATGTGGAGTTTTGTTTCTGAAAACTGTGTTGAATCGACCACAACTGTGTGACTTTTGAAACAGCTGGCACCCTGCAGCAGCACCCGTGGCTTTATTATACTTTTATCTGTTGCCATTTGGCTGAAAGCATCTGAAGGACAAAAAGCCAATACCCACTGTTAAAACAAGCATGGATTTAGTAGAACAACTTGAATAGAGGCATTCATGTATTACATCAAGGTTAAGAACAGATCCTTGAAAAACTATGAAACGAATATCACGGCCAGTTAAAGTGCCATTTAAAACATAAAAATCCCATTATAATTTAAAATGAGATTCTCACAGCATACTATATGCTGGAATAAAATGATTATTATCTCGGGAAAGGTGCATAACAGCCAGTTGTTTCCCACACTTCCTACTGCTAATTGTGTAATAAACGTGTTAATTGCCTCATGTCTAGACTTTCCCTCTGAAATCAGTAAAGTGCGTCTTTCTAATTATGTACACCTTTGCAAAGCGCGCAAAGTTAACAGTTTATTTAATGTTATATTTTAATTTGTTTGAGACAATCTTCCTAATTTTCAGTGGAGGATTTAAACCAAGGAAGGGAGGCTAGGAACCATTCGGAGGTACAGATAAAGTATCAGCCTTTCATCTAGTGCGCTTGGGATCTTAATGCTGAAGAGTCCAGCCAGAAACGTGGGGTCTTAACTATGAGAGCCCTGTTATGTTATGTTATGTTAAAATCAATTTATAAAGCGCTCGTACGCCCGTGGGCTTCATGGCGCTATAGGAAGTATGAAGAGTCCGAACAACATAACACTAAGCTGACAGAGGCTAATGGTAGGCTTGAGAGAACAACCAGGTTTTTAGTCCCTTGCGGAAGGTGAGCAAATCCTTACTCTACCTAATCGGTAAGGGGATGGAGTTCCAAAGTGAAGCTGCTAGATGGCGAAAGCAGCAGCCGCCCTGTCGCTTCCTTTTAAAGCGAGGCACCTCCAGTAAGGATTTTTGAGCAGAACGCAGGCTTCTAGTGGGAATATATTTAGAAACCAGGCTGCGAATAAAGGCAGGGCCTTTATCTTGTGTGGCCTTGAAGGTGAAACAAATGGTTTAGGTAACACTCCTTTCCTGTATGCCCCTTATAGTACCGTCAGCCGCCAGGACTAAGATCTACTCTTTCACATCCTACGGTGATGTCCATACATGAACATCCAAAGGTATGAAAACTCCCCTTCTTATCCTGCAATCTTGGTAACTACCCAAGCAAACTATTACATTGTGGTAAATATTCCCATCATGTGCTTCTTTACAGTAACGGACGATGCCCTATATGAGAACCGTATCAATTACTTTTGTTACCATCACCCGAGTCATTAGGTTGAAGGTCCCCAACCACTAAATTGATAAGCATTGACACCACTTTGGTTCCAGCAAACAATTCAAAACGATATCAATGTAGTTGGGAACCAATAATCAACATATCGCCTACTCCTTATGAATTGTAGGAGTGGGATTGTGGCCCTTTTTCTTCACGTTCTTCGAGACGCAGGAGGATTGTGAACATCCCATAAAAAGCTAATTGGGTAAGAAACCACTTGAGGTCTGTGTGCCTCCTTTGTTTTAGAATTATTTCATGCACCCACCTAAAGATTACCTTAATCTATTTTAGGCTCACAGCTTTTTAGCCACGGTACGAAGGCTGTGCCATACACGTCCTGAGGAAGACCCGCAGGTCGAGGTTCCCAGTCACCCTTGTACCCCTAGACGGGTCGAAACGTCGACGCCCCCCTTTTTCCATAAACAGGACCACTACTCTTTCAAACATTATACATGCCAGTCAAGACTGTATGAATGTTAAAAATGGAATAATAACATTAGTGGCCTGACTGAATAATACGCGGAATCTTTTCCAGTATTGTTTCAATTTAATAAAACCCTATGTCACTTTTCTGTTGAGGCTTACACCCTTTTTCTCCAAACCACTTTTTTCTTCTTTTTCCGGCACCCTTGTAGAAGCACGTTGCTCTCTCTTCTACCGTTTGCTTTGAATATTGTACAAATGTATATAAATAAATTTCTCGCTGTGTTCGGAGTATTCTATTAAAACTCCTCTTTGTAAATAAATCAGGTTTGATAGGTGGTTGCTTTCTTAACAGAAATAATACTTTTTGATTTAATCAACAAGAGGAGAATAACTTTAATCCTCACTTAAACCTTGAAATGATCAACTGTGAGCATATGATTAATTGAGCTGACAATCAATCACGGGTTGGGCCATTGTTTTTGATAATATTGAAGGTGATACAGCCAGCTTTAAAGGCAATGCGTTGGGAAATCGGAAGCCAGTGTAGCTTTTCTAGTCCTGGTTTGATAGAAGACCATTTTGGCTGTTGTAGGATGAGTCTAGCCGCCTGGTTCTGGACTAGTTGAAGTCTCTTTGATAGGCCCACTGGAAGTCCCAGGTAGACGCTATTGGAATAGTCCAAGCGGGACATGACCAGGGCAATAGTGACCTGGATTAAGGCAGACTGAGTCACTTTTGCACCGAGTAAAGTGGTAACCTGCATGAAGCAGGGTTCTCATAAAGATTTTTGAGCCACGCAAAGTGTGGCTTTGAGTGGACTCATAAATCATGATTAAGGCAATGTAATGCAAATCGCTGCACTGTCGTGCTCTGTGCCCAGGAGGCATTTCATGGGCCCTGCATTGCATTTTCTCATGCAGCGCCCATGGGATTTGAGGATGCCCCAGATTTGCAAAGTGATGTAAATCAGTGGCATTGCAAAACAAGGGCCTTGATATCCGTTCTTAGCAAAACTATTATGGCCGGGATGCCTATCACCCCCTGCCAACACAATCCCCAAGGATGGGAAGACGGACGCAGTTCTGAGCTTTTGGAAGGCGGGAGGGAGTTACCCTCCCGGCCGTATTTATTAAAATATGAAACAAAATTAAAACATTAAAATAACAGTTTCATATCATGTACAATTTTTCATTTATACATTTCGCTGCAGTCACGTTTATTGGCTAACCTTAACAAATCTCAAATACAAAGGTTCTGTCAGATCCCTACTACCAGAACTCCCCCCTCACGGTGTGAGGGGCGGGCGCACAGAGGACTGTACCTCTGTGCCAACTTCCAATTTCCCTTGTCTTAGCGGGGGCCCCTTATTTAACTCGACGCCATCTTAATGGTCGTCCGAGGACTCGTGTGAGGTGTCTAGAAGGTAGCGTAGACCCCCCTCCCACCCCACACTGTTCACCAATCCGCCGTCGCGGATATCCTGGCCCCGGGAAATTCCTAGGAGGGGCATCGAGCCGCCTCCTCCCCTGGGAGGGGCCTATGACCGCCTTCCCTTCGGCGACCCCATACTTAGTGGGTGCCGCCTCCCCGTGTGAGGGGCCAATGGCCGCCTCCCCCCGGGCGCTCCCATACATAATGGGTGGCGCCCCTCCTCTAGGGATCTTGAAATTACTGCTCACCGATCATGCCCTTACCGCCCGACCAAAATAAATACGACGTTTTTGAACCTAATGAAGAGAGCGATAAAGTGTTAAACTGAACATTGTACTATTCCTACACTTCTCTACGCATGCCAATTAGACTGTGATACTCCGCTCAACTGGATGAGAAAAAATGTTATGAAGCAAATCATTTTATTACAGTTCAAACATTGACATCTTTATTACACACCAAAAACCTGGAAAAAAGATACTATCAAAGCAAATCAACTTCATTGCACTACTAACGTTGCCATAAGGGGCTGGTGGGTGGGTCAAAATTGCTCCTTGTTCCGTCGAGGGCTCACCTGCAACGAGGGGGTGCAGCTTTCAAGCACAGGAACAAGAGGATGCTTCTTTGGATTGTTGCTCCTTTTATTCCTCTTCGGGAGGGCGTGTACCCTCCTCTGGTACACCTATGGGGCGTGGCCAACGGTGTAGGTGTCTAGGACAACCCCTCTTGGGTGGGAAAAGGCGCGCCCCGGCTACGCCGCTTCGGGCATACCAGCCGAGACACGCCCCCGCCCAAAATGGTTTCCCGGGGGGATCCGGGCACCCCACCATACGTTCGGGGGGACCGAGTGGTCGCCCCTTTCCATATGGCCGGGATGCCTATCACCCCCTCCCAACACAATCCCCAAGGATGGGAAGACGGACGCAGTTCTGAGCTTTTGGAAGGCGGGACGGAGTTACCCTCCCGGCCGTATGTATTAAAATATGAAACAAAATTAAAACATTAAAATAACAGTTTCATATCATGTACAACTTTTCATTTATACATTTCGCTGCAGTCACGTTTATTGGCTAACCTTAACAAATCTCTAATACAAAGGTTCTCCTAGCCGAGTCTAAACATCCTGCAAATGCATACTTTCTAAATAAAAATTGTACATCCTAACTTTACGGGCCAACGGCAAGGTCGTAACCGGTGTCAGATCCCTACTACCAGAACTCCCCCCTCACGGTGTGAGGGGCGGGCGCACAGAGGACTGTACCTCTGTGCCAACTTCCAATTTCCCTTGTCTTAGCGGGGGCCCCTTATTTAACTCGACGCCATCTTAATGGTCGTCCGAGGACTCGTGTGAGGTGTCTAGAAGGTAGCGTAGACCCCCCTCCCACCCCACACTGTTCACCATATCCGCCGTCGCGGATATCCTGGCCCCGGGAAATTCCTAGGAGGGGCATCGAGCCGCCTCCTCCCCTGGGAGGGGCCTATGACCCCTTCTCTTCGGTGACCCCATACTTAGTGGGTGCCGCCTCCCCGTGTGAGGGGCCAATGGCCGCCTCCCCCCGGGCGCTCCCATCCATAATGGGTGGCGCCCCTCCTCTAGGAATCTTGAAATTACTGCTCACCGATCATGACCTTACCGCCACAGGCCGGATAGTTGACCGGCTATCCGGACCCCCCACACTCCTACTAAAGGTCATGACTATACAAACCCTTTAACCATGCTAGGAAGTCTCCTATGAGTAAGACATTCCCCTCCCGGGACAAATGAACCCCATCTTCGAGATACATGTTATCCCCCCGGATACATCCATGCGGAATGCAGTGCAACTGTCCTGAACGAAACAATCTACCCAGCTTGTTATTGACTTTCTTTACTGAATGATTCAAAGCTGACACAGAGAGGGCCCCCCGCCACACCTTCCTTGGAATCATGTGTGACCATGCCATTGTGCACCCCGGAATCCTCTTTGCCAACCAACTAACAGTGGATAGAACCCGCTCGAGGAGTACTCGCCGACCGAGCGCCACCAAATCATTGCCTCCCAGATGCACTATGATTATAGATGTCGGTGACCTTGTCCGCCCTAACAGTTCCTCAACAAAACACTGAAACCGGTCAATACAGAGCCCGCCCCTTCCATGGAAGGTCACCCTGTACCCGTATTCCCCAGCTGCGTGAATCATGTCACCTGCTTTGAATACGTCCACGGCCCGCCTCACGTATGAGTGGCCCACGACCCACACCACTATTTCCTTAGGCGGTGATCTTTGACCGCTGGTCCCCAGGTGTCGGGTCAACTGCCCAGTCCGCCCCGCCTCGCAGGCTCGCGAAACTGTAAACCAAACAAAAGACAAGAAGCGTGAGTGCATGACATTAGCTTCACAACATGTGCAACCGCACATACCTTTTATAACAGTTCGAGGACCATCGTCCCAATTGTTTCACCATTTCCACACTCTGACCCCTGGCTGTAGCTTCTGTAGCAGCCCCTATCCTGAAGGAATGGGTCCCAAAATCGCTCCGGTCCAAGCCCGCTGCCGCGATTGCCAAAGTTAACACCCCCTGAAACTGAAACCTTGTCAGTGGGGTGGCGTCGGTGTGTCTCAGCAAGCTTCCCGCCCATGTTACCGCCCTTTGCGCCAGGTATTCCTCAACGCACTGCACCGGGCACATGGGGGACCCTCGCATGCGCTGAACAACAATACTGTACCCCATCGCACCCTTGTCGGTTTTAGACCTGGCTATTGTGATTACCATTGAATCACCCTTGATCTGAACGTGTTCCCGACACAGTCCTCCCCCCACATCCTTCTTATTCTTTGCCACCAGCTTGCTCACCCGAATAGCCCCATGGAATGCTAATGCGAAAGCGGCCCGGAACAGCACTGCTTCGGACTGGGAGGAACATGTCGCGGGGAGCACTGACAGCAACAGGGACAATCTTTCTAACCCAATCGGGCGCCTCTCGTCTATTCTATGACCCTCGAGGCGCTGCCACCCCCGTAGTGCCTTCTTTACCAAAAAGGACGATGTGGGGTCCTTGATGCCATAAGCCTGCGCCATGAATGCAATGGCGGCCCGGTGCCTATTGGCCGTCGCTGCTGATCGGCCTGCCTTGTGGAGTGCTACTAAAAACTTCAGTACATACTCCTCCTGTCCCCACTTATCCCCTCCTGCTGGACCCAAAAATGCACAATAGGAACGAAACGCTCCTTCGTACGCCTTCCATGTCCTGGGGGCTAAGCTGGCTCCCACGAGGTCCTGTTATCCGGGGCACCGAGTGACCAGAGAGCTTCGGGAAACGGTGCCGCTACTAGATCCGCAGAAGGTAGATAACCCCTGAAGGCCTGCATGTGGGAACGAGAGAGTGCATTAGCCGCCTGGTTCAGTGCACCCGGCACATGCCGTGCCCTAAACTGCACGTTCAGTCTCATGCACAGTAGTACAATTTCCTTTAATAATCTCAAAATCAACTTGCAGCGTGCTGCCTGGTTATTTATGCATTCAACCACGGTCATGTTATCGGACCAAAATACCACTGAGCGATCACGGAAATTGTCCGGCCATGCCTTCAGGGCCAACAAAATGGGGAACAACTCCAGAAACCCAATGTTACCTGTTAGCCCACTGGTGTGCCACCACGTCGGCCATGTTTGCGCCGACCATCGATTACCAAAGATGGCGCCAAATCCCACGCTCCCTGCCGAGTCGGTCCACAAACCCAGCTCGTCCGAGGATGCTGGTGGTTTGCTCCATACCACTTGACCGTTGAAATCCGCCAGAAATGCCAACCATATGCGCATATCCTGGCGCACCTCTGCAGACAGTCTCGTGCGGTGGTGTCCTTCTTTGAGACCGACCATGGCTTGTGCAATAGAGCGGGAAAAGGGGCGGGCCATTGGTATCACTCTGAGGGCAAAGTTAAGCTGGCCCACCGCTTGCTGCAACTGATGGAGAGTTACCTTCTCTTTGCTAATGCACAATTCTAGCGATGCCCTAAATTTCATTACTTTGTCCCTGGCCAAACGGAAGCATCCCTCCACTGAATCAAGCTCAATTCCCAGAAACTCGAGTGAAGTAGATGGCCCCACCGTTTTCCCGGGTGCCAAAGGCACGCCGAACCGTTTCATGAGATTGCAAAATTCCAGTAAAGCCTGTGCACATTCCGTGTCACCGGCTGGCCCCAATAACAAAAAATCATCAAGGTAGTGCATAACCTGTGTATAGCCCGTAGCTCTGGTGAATGCCCATTGCAGAAAACAGCTGAATTTCTCAAAATAAGCACAAGAGATGGAGCAACCCATTGGCATACATCTATCCATGTAATAGCGTCCTTGAAATACAAAACCTAACAGACGCTGATCCTGAGGATGTACCGGGAGCAAACGGAATGCTGACTCAATATCCGATTTAGCCATCAGCGCTCCGGGCCCCAGGCGATTCAACATGGCGACGGCCTCATCAAAGGACGCGTACCGCACCAAACAGACTCCTGGATCAATCGCATTGTTTACCGAAAGACCCCTAGGAGCCGACAAGTTATGAATTAACTTAAACTCACCTGGGTCCTTCTTGGGGACTACACCCAACGGTGAACAAATGAAATTAGGAACTGGCGGGTGCCTATATGGGCCGGCGACCCAGCCCCGGGCAACCTCCTTCGCAATCTTGCTTTCTACCACCATCGGGTGTTGCTGAACGGACAGTTGGTTTCTGCACAGTGAGTCCCCCCGAAAATCCCCCGCCGGGATGTGGAAACCATACGAGAAGCCGTCCCGTAACACCCCAGCGGAGACATGATCAGGGTATTCGTTTAGCCAGGGGATCATTGCCATGATATCTACGGGGGTAGGTAGTGGTACCCTTTGGCCGATATTAGACCTGTTTGGTACCTCCTCTATTCCCCCGGTATCCCCATCCTTGGCTCTGCACGAACTCTCCGGGTGCGAAGAATGTCCGCAACCTGCACACTCATGCCTGAACTTACATGTCCCATGTGGCCTCGTGCACTTGCCTCTGTTAAAATTCCAGCAAACCCCTTTTCTACCCCCATTCCCACTACTCCTGGGTTGGTGATCACCTGCGGGGTTTGATCGAAAGGGCGCCGCCGATTGATGGCGGGAAGGCGCCAACCCATACTCGCCACGCGGCGACGACTTCGTCGTGCCGGCAGGAGCGGATTCTGCCAAGAGACGGAGTCGAGACAGACCCACGTCAGAGACGAATCGTGCTCCTTGGCCTTACGAAACTTACTATCATAACCCCTCCATTGATCGCCCTCATAAGTTTCATAGAAATCCATTATGCGTGTCTGATAACAGGCTAATTCAGTCATAATCTCAGGCTTATGTTCACCCATAATAGCAGTAAACATCCCAAAGGCCTTGGCCCAATTAGAGATCGTCTCATCCACCCTGAAGCCCGCCATTTTTGCGCGCCACACACTCGGATGCAACAACTCCTTCTGAGCCTTAACATACTCAATCTCGTGATGGTCAGTCAGGAGCGAAAACATATTTACATATTTATCGGCCCAAATCATCTCTTTCGTGGCCAGAGGAATATGCTGAACTACTTTCTCCCTTCTTGAGGGCAAAGACCCCCCATTTGCCATTGGCAACGGCTGCTTACCAGACTCCATTACTGGTCCCGCTGATTTTCCACTGCCAGCCGTTGGTTCTTCCGAGGGAATCTGTGAGGGGACAAGAGAGAGATTCGCCTTCGCAGCATCTCGCGATTGCCGCAACTGCTTCATTAGCAACCTAGCCTCTTTGGCCGTGTCTACGGGTGCCGTTGCACCCTCGGTATTCTTTCCAAGCCATGCTGCCAACTGGGCGGCCAACTCCGGAGGCATTTCCTCCTCGCTAGTGGGCGTGACTACAACCGGAATCGGTTGACCTGCATCCCGGATCGGTACCGGTGCCTCGACTGGACTAACTGGGCTTACCGGGGGTGACTCGGGAACTAGGGGCTCCCCCCCTGCCGCCCTATTCCTGGCCCTTTTACCTCTCCCTGCGGGGACTACTCCCGGCAATGCTGGTCCGATGACCTTCTTCGGTCTGCCCGTATTATTCATTGCCGCCATCTGCTTTTTCATGCTAGCCATGTCTTTCATCAGCATGCGGAGCATCTGCTCCATCCCTGCCTTCTTTCCGGCCTTCTTGCCAGGAATCGTTGTCAGAGACTCGATCCTTGCTGTTTAGCTGCTCAACGAGGTCCTGGATCCGGAGGTCCGAAGTCGCTGGGAGAGAAGGCTCCTGGAAGAGAAACACAAAATTACAAGTTCTCAAAATTGCTCCTTGTTCCGTCGAGGGCTCACGTGCAACGAGGGGGTGCAGCTTCCAAGCACAGGAACAAGAGGATGCTTCTTTGGATTGTTGCTCCTTTTCTTCCTCTTCGGGAGGGCGTGTACCCTCCTCTGGTACGCCTACGGGGCGTGGCCAACGGTGTAGGTGTCTAGGACAACCCCTCTTGGGCGGGAAAAGGCGCGCCCCGGCTACGCCACTTCGGGCATACCAGCCGAGACACGCCCCCGCCCAAAATGGTTTCCCGGGGGGATCCGGGCACCCCACCATACGTTCGGGGGGACCGAGTGGTCGCCCCTTTCCAGTATGTAAGCAACCGGGGAGCAGTCTCTGAAATGTAATCAAACCAAGAAGGCTCATAGAATAACATTTTCAAGTAGACAATTAACATCCACAGTTGACATGTCTAAAAACAGACTGAGCAAAATTGTGCCCATCTTATTTCATTGGATACAAAGGCATCAAGAAAGGTCAACATCAAGCGGTCTGACTCTTTGAAAGTGTTTCTTCATAGATTGCCATTAGATTGGTGTGGTTCTGTGGATGTGACACCACATACTTTGAAGACTCATGCATCTACTCTGCTAATCTATGCTGGAGCACCGTACATAATCTATACTTCATGATTGGAAGGTAAAACTCCTATTGGCTCTAATGTAGGCTGAGTTGGATGTCAGAATATTCTAATACCCATATAGTATAGACTAAAGACAGAGTACCAAAGTATTGCGACTATAAATATACATGGGTAAGTATAGATTTACTATTCTACACTCCACATCTTTGGGCCTCATTATGAGTTTGGCGGTGTTGGAGTAGGGAGGCACCCCACTGCCCAGTCCCACACCACCAAACTCTGCCTTGGACAGCCCACTGGATTGCAAGTTGCAATCCAGGCAGATGGTCCTGGGGCGCTGGCCCACATCGCTAACTTTCAAAGGCTCATAGGAGGGCCTTAGAAAGGCAGCACCGTGGGACACCCAGAGCACATTCCAGCATGGCATGAACTGTAAAGTTCATGACGTGCTGGAACTGGCGGTGCAGAAAGACAAGGGGTACACCATGTGTGCCCCTGCATGCACCTCCATACTCTGACACTCTATGTCATGGCAGACTCACCCCATGAAAAGGAGTGCAGTGATAAAACTCATAATATGCATGGGAGTGCTGCATAAGCACCACCAAGCATACTGTGAACTCAGACCACCGTGACACAGATCCCTAGTGGTTGGGATGGTTCTCCGACCACCACTGCACCTCCACCTCCACCATGACTTTGGTGATCCTATGGACTGCCAAACTCGTAATCAGAGCACACACCTTGACAATATAGGTATCTTCAAGGTATATATATGAGTTGTTAAGTACAGTATAGTAGTTGATATTATGACTATAATTAATGCAATATTACAAAAACATGACATTCGGGGAGTAAACCAACATTTATAATTAATGACTTATTATCTGATAAACTGATGAAACTATCTCTAGGCAAGCCTAAAAAACATTACAGATCTGACATAAATTCATCACAACATTGATGGAAATAAGCCATATCAGTTGTAAGTAAGAAGATATTTCCAAAACAGTGCACACGTCCAATCCTATAGAGCCAGACAGGCACCACTGTAAACCCCCTCCTAAATGCTCTGCCCAGTACAAGGGAGGAGCTGTGATTCCCTGGAGCACAAACAGCAGCTGAAACAGAAGCAGCATGAGATTCCCATCCTTCCAAGAAACAGCCTGGTCAAAGCTCAAGAGGATCAAGAAGGCTCCTAAAGCAAACAGAACAAAACCTTAAAATCCCCCCTGTGATTTAAAATGCCATTCTCAGCAGCAACCCATTTTCCATAAAATGGCATAGATTGGAGTGGGAGTAGGAAAGGTAATCCATTTATTATCAAACGTCTTCTCCTAAATGGTATAGATTAGGGAGTGAATAGTAAATGTAACCCCTCTATTCTCCAATGCCTTTCCCAAAATGCTCTACATTGGAGTGGGAATAGTAAAGGTAACCTCCTTAGGGCCTCATTTATGAAAAGTGACGCATCGCAGCGTGAAAACAGTGATGCGTCACTTTTCACTGCGCACTCCCTGCGACACCAATGATGCGTCATATTTAATGTATGACGCATCATGTCGCAAGGACTTACAGATATGTCAGTATTTCTGACGCATCTGTAAGCGCAAAAGTGACGCATTGCTGGAGTGTGTCACAAAAGTGACGCAACTCCAGCAATGCGTCCTTTCACCTGGGGAAAGCCCCATGTGAAAGGGCTTGCGTCAGTCTTACGCCTGCTGTGAGGCAGGCGCAAGATTTTGACGCAACAGCATCCTAAAAGTGACGCAGTGAAATCTCATAGATTTCACTGCGTCACTATTACGAGGCTTTCTGCAGGGGAACGCCGCCTCTGCATACATTATACCTGACGCAGGTATAATGTGGCGCAGGGGTTTAAAAAGTGACGCATCTACCTAGATGCGTCACTTTTTAAATATGGCGCAACAAGGCGCATGTTTTACGCCGCCGATGCGTCACAAAAAGTGACGCATCAGCAGCGCAAAACTGACGCAAGGCCTCATAAATGAGGCCCTTAGTTTCCAAGATCTTATCCAAAATAGTGTACATTGGAGTTAGCATTTCAAATACCTAATATTTTAACATTTGTTTTGACTTTTTTTTATATAAAACCCCACTGTTTTCTGTAGAAAATAGTAATTCTTAAATTGCTATTTAGCAGCTGTTTTTTGTTGCTAACTTATCTTATGAAGTCTATTTGTTTTGTTTTTGGCTCATTTTCCAGGGGGAAAGTCATGGAAAGGTGCTGACATTTGCCTGAGCAGCAAATACCTTTTTTAAGGTTTTATAGGGTTTTGGGGGTAGGGGGTGATGTAGGGAGTAGTAGTAAATGGAGTCAGAATGTTGTTTTGTGTGGTTTTTGGTAAGCTTAATAGTAGTTTTTGGTGAGTAGTCATTCCTTTAATTATAGGTTGTATTGGTTAGAGAGATATTATTGTAATATATTGTATTTTGCTATATCAAGTGCTTTGTATATCTTTATTGTTATGTTACTTTTATGTTTGGATGTACTTTTTGTGGGTGGCTATTGTATTTTATATTACAGATTTACAGTTGTGTAGGTATCATATGGATGTTTGGGATTTAAAGGAAAACATTTTGGTTATTAGCAAACTACCTTTTATTTTTAGGTTTTCGGACAGCATGTTTTCTTTTTATTAATTTTATGGCTCCTTAAGATTTTGGAATTCTACAATGGATTTCTAGTGGAACTGCATTAAGTTTTCATTTTTTGGGGGACTTCTTTACATTATGTTTTCCTTTCTGGTGGATGGTATTTTTAACTACATCGCTAGGGTGAGATATCTGCAGCTGTAAGTTGCATTTTAGTTACTTATTTTTGGGTGGGAAATGCTTTATTTAGTTATTAGTTTGTATTTGATGTTATTGTTGCATGTGGACTGGGATCCATTTAGTGTGGATTGGAAAGCATTGTGCCATCCTTCCACTCTGTTGTTTGTTTTATTTCCTGTGCCATTGGACTTTCAAAAACATTCCTGCATGATATTTCGAATTCGGGTTGGTCCCTATGTCCTGATAGTGCAGTCTGCCAACCCAGGTGTCTTCAAAATCGTCCTTCAGGGGAATTTATTTGTGTTAGTTTTGTTATAAAAAGGAATTTCTATCAGTAAGTTGTAGTGGTTGGCTACCTCTGTGGCAGGGACATAGGATAGATCTATAACTATTGGTTGCATACTGTACGTTGGTTACAGTGGTAGTAACAGCCTTGCATGACTTTATGTGGGGAAAGTTCAAGGATGGGTTGAATCATGGCTTGTTGAAAATCTAATATTTGATGTGAAGTGTAGATGTTTGTTTTACTTTTAATGTGGGTTAATAGTTCTGATTTAGCACTACATATTGGTAGTGGGGCATATATGAATGGTATTTTCGTACACACCAACTATGGTGTATATCTGAGTAAATAATTTTGGGGACATTTTGAATGAACCATCCATCATCCATTTTTGACATTGTGTTACTTTTAGTAGATTTTTAGTCATTGAAAATAGTTTCATATATTTGTTGTTGATTAGGGTTCGAATTATGTGTCATGGTTAAATGTTCATGAATTTGGATATCTTGGTGTATTCTAGGGGCAGGAGGGGCTTCAATGAAATGTGTTCAGGTTTTTCTACTAAGCCCAACGTTTTAATGTGGGCAAAGGTGGTGCTGGCTTCTGATGTGGGAAGGGACTTTAGGTACTACATTTTAAAATATTATGGGCCTTATTTATGAAGGCCTTGCAACAGTTTTGCGCCGCCGGTGCGTCACTTTTTGTGACGCACCAGTGGTGTAAAAAATGCGCCTCGTTGCGCCATATTTAAAAAGTGACGCATCTAGGTAGACGCGTCACTTTTTAAACCCCTGCGCCACATTATACCTGCGTCAGGTATAATGTATGCAGAGGGGGCGTTCCCCCGCAAAAATTCTCGTAATAGTGACGCAGTGAAATCTATGAGATTTCACTGCGTCACTTTTAGGACGCTGTTGCGTCAAAATCTTGCGCCTGCCTCACAGCAGGCGTAAGACTGACGCAAGCCCTTTCACATGGGGCTTTCCCCATGTGAAAGGACGCATTGCTGGAGTTGCGTCACTTTTGTGACACACTCCAGCAATGCGTCACTTTTGCGCTTACAGATACGTCAGAAATACTGACGTATCTGTAACTCCTTGTGACATAATGCGTCATACATTAAATATGACGCATCAGGAATGTCGTAAGGAGTGCGCAGTGAAAAGTGACGCATCGCTGTTTTCACGCAGCGATGCGTCACTTTCCATAAATGAGGCCTTATAGTTGTGGGCTATTGGAAGTTGGCACTTGCCTCTCTTCTATCTTGTGTAATATGCTTTACTTCAATTTCTGACATTTGGATTATGGTTGTGTTCGTTTACAATTAATAGCAACATCATCTTTTGTTGTGCTCCTCTAATATGTATTAGAGTAATATTTAGGAAATTTCTAGTTAAGTGTTTTCTGTGCTTGTACTTTATTTACTGTAAATGTAGCCCTTGTGAGACAGTAGTTGTTACCCTTTCTGTGAGGTGATGTATCTTTCTCTTTCTGTTATTTTGTTTGGTAATTGTGTAATAATATAAAATATTACATGTTTAATAGGGCAAAAATAAAACATTACCATTAACATGTAAATGTATCTGTTTAATTTGCTAATTTATACTTACATGTCTCTATCTTGCCAGAAATTGCACTCTTAATTTTCAGTTTTCCCATTGGTGGTCATGTAATGTGCGTCAAATGCTTCCTTTTCTGTTAGAGAAAAAAGTGTTTAGTTATATGGAACATTTGTTTTTTTGCAATTAGTGGGGGAAGATGGAATTTAGTTTATAAATGTTTTAGGGCGAACTTTTGTTTATTAAATGTTTTAGTTAACTTACTTGTTTTAGTCTTAATCCAGATATCTAATTTCTGTTGTTTTAGTGCAGTTTGGTATTTTCTTGAAGTTGTAGTAATTATTTTGTAGCATTTGTATTTTGAGACATAAAAGTAGTTGAGTTAATTATTATTTTACCATTTAGAATAATAATTAGTCCATAAGTTAGTGTATATGAATAGTTCACGTAAATTGGAAGGCTTTTATATATACCTTTCTCTTGTGTTTGTAGGTTCTACTTAGAAAATCTAGCACAGTCTCATCTTGTTTGCTTTGGGGTTTCATTGATTAGTGTTCTTTAAATTTGATTTTGTTTCAGTTTTTACCTTTAACAGATAATGCTGATTAATGTATATTTATACTGTCATTTATAAATAATGATTATAAATATCTATATATATATTCACTGAAAAAAACCATAGATAGGTTTCACACATGTTACAGTTAGGAATTAGCATTTACAAAACCTTGCAAATTCATTGAAAAAACCATAGGTTTCACACATGTTATAGTTAGCTGGACATTTCACTCATACAAAACCTTTGAAATTCCCCTGTTATAGTTAGTTCAGCTAACTATAACTTGCGCGCCTGCAATGCACTGCTGATGACGTCACATATTACATCACTCATGACATGGTCAGTGACATCACTGATGACATCTCAAATGACATCACTGATGACATCATCCAGTGAATGTGTGTCTTTCTGAAAAATAAATATTTTTTATATATGTATATCAAAAGGTCAATGGAAGAATAAATGGGTAAACAATTATCTAAATGGGTGATTTTATTGTAAAATTGATTGTATAACTGACTTATTAAGTGTATCTTAGTGAATACAAGTATTACCGAGTAATATTTTAATATTTAAATATCTGTATCAGTGTCTGATGTATATAACTGAGTATAAGTGAGAGTGAGAGATTGGAAGAGTTCCTGTATAAATAAGTATGAGTTTCTATAAATGATTGTTTAAGAGAGTAAGTATTTGTATGTTTCTGTAGAAGTAAGTGTAGTGGTGTGTGTATAGCTTTATATGCAAATAAATGGAGGTTTGATAGTTTATTTGCATGTGTGAGTATGTGTGTTAGTAACTCTATGGATGAGTGTCGATGTGTAACAGGATGTATTGGTGTATGAGTATATATGAGTGAGTACATGTATAAGTGACGATATAGAACTGTTGGTAAATAAGTGGATATGTATGTAGGTAGTGGATTTACTGAATAGGTTGGTGCAACTGGTATTGGTATCTCCATTTTTTTGAATTTTTTAGTTTCTATTTTTGAATGTGTGTATCAAGGGTTATATTAGGGTGAGAGGTCTGCCACTCTTTCACAAGGATGATGTTATCAGGGATATCATCAGTAATGTCATTTGAGATGTCATCAGTGATGTCATGAGTGATGTCACTGACCATGTCATGAGTGATGTAATATGTGACGTCATCAGCAGTGCATGGCTGAACTAACTATAACGGGGGAATTTCTAAGGTTTTGTATGAGTGAAATGTCCAGCTAACTATAACATGTGTGAAACCTGTGTTTTTTCAATTAATTTGCAAGGTTTTTTAAATGCTAATTCCTAACTATAACATGTGTGAAACCTATGGTTTTTTCAGTGAATTTCAAAGGTTTTGTAAAGGATAATTTTAAAATGTATTAATTGTTATTTTTTGTACTAATTTACTACATTGTTTCAAAGTATTTATTTTTAGATATTTTATGTTTTGATTTACATGACATATCTATACTAATATAATAAAGAAAGAGCCCAAACCTTTGAGGCGGGTAATCTCAGGAACCACAGCACCAATCACAACACCCAATACAGTGTTGGAAAGGGCAGTTGCAGCAGAAGGACATAGTCTATGCAGACGCCCACCATATACATTTAAAAGGTAAAAGAACCGTGCCAGCAAAGTAGTCCCCTGTTGGCGTGTCTGCGTTGTGCTGTGGGCGTGTGCTGGGGGCGTGCAAAGGCTGGGTGCGTGTGTTACGTTCCGCCCTTCATGCCATGTCTCATATCGTGTGCTAATCCCACCCTGCTCCCTTTAAATACCCCTGCACCCCATAATCATAACCCACCCGTACTCCTTGAAATTCCCCAACACCCTTAAACACTAACCCATGTTCACCCTATAAATATACCCAGTACCCCAAAAATCCAAACCTATCCCTAAACCATAAAAATACCCCTGTACCCCAAAACCCAAACCTAACCCTGAACACTATATATATATCCCTGTACCTGTACCTCAAAACCCAAACTTACCTCTGAACCCTAAAAATACCAATGTACCCCAAAACCCAAACCTAGCCCTGAACCCCAAAAATACCACTCTACCCCAAAACCCAAACCTACCCCTGAACCCTAAAATACACCTGTACCCCAAAACCCAAACCTAGCCCTGAATCCTAAAATACCCCTGTACCCCAAAACCCAAACCTAGCCCTGAACCCTTAAAATACCCCTGTACCCCAAAACCCAAACCTAGCCCTGAACCTTAAAATACCCCTGTACCCCAAAACCCAAACCTACCCCTGAAACCTAAAAATACCCCTATACCCCAAAACCCAAACCTAGCCCTGAACCCTAACAATAACCCTGCACCCCAAAACCCAAACCTACCCCTGAACCCTAAAATACTACTGTACCCCAAAACCCAAACCTAGCCATAAACCCTAAAAATACCCCTGTACCTCAAAACTCAAACCTAGCCCTGAACACTAAAAATACCCCTGTACCCCAAAACCCAAACCTAACCATGAAACCCTATATATATATACCCCTGTACCTCAAAACCCAAACTTACCCCTGAACCCTAAAATACCCCCGCACCCCAAAACCCAAACCTACCCCTAAACCCTAAAATACCCCTGTACCCAAAAACCCAAATATAGCCCTGAACCCTAAAATACCCCTGTACCCCAAAACCCAAACCTAGCCCTGAACCCTTAAAATACCCCTATACCCCAAAACCCAAACCTAGCCCTGAACCCTTAAAATACCCCTGTACCCCAAAACACAAACCTAGCCCTGAACCCTTAAAATAACCCTGTACCCCAAAACCCAAACCCACCCCTGAAACCTAAAAATACCCCTATACCCCAAAACCCAAACCTAGCCCTGAACCCTTAAAATAACCCTGTACCCCAAAACCCAAACCTACCCCATGTCCCTTAAAATACCCCTGTACCCCAAAACCCAAACCTAGCCCTGAACCCTAAAAATAACCCTGTACCCCAAACCTACCCCTGAACCCTAAAATACCCCTGTACCCCAAAACCCAAACCTAGCCCTGAACACAAAAATACCCCTGTACCCCAAAGCCCAAACCTAGCCCTGAACCCTTAAAATACCCCTGTACCCCAACCCTACCCCTGAACCCTAAAAATACCCCTATACCGCAAAACCCAAACCTAGCCCTGAACCCTAAAAATACCCCTATACCCCAAAACCCATACCTATCCCTAAACCCTAAAACTACCCCTGTACCCGATAACCCAAAACTATATCTGAACCCTTAAAATACCCAAACACCCCAAAACATACCTTAGTACCCCAAAACATATACCCCTATACCCATACTTACCTTATCCAAACATTAAAAAAAACATGCTTTTACCATTCATGCATTTACAACATGTAATGCCATGCGTTATAATGGCATTGCGGAGTCATGGTACTTTCGTAATGAAAGTAAGCTGAGTGATGGTATGAGGAAAGAAAGTTGCGGAATAATGGGTGGTTGCCCTACCCTGGTAAGTACATTGGTGGTACGGCGGACCACATCTCCAGCAACATACTCATATTTTTTCACCACCCATATGAAAAATGCACAGGTCTTTCTCATTGATGGCCAGCACCGACATACACTTTTAGGGCCAGATGTAAGAGCCTTAATACCGGTCGGAAACGGCCGATTTCGGCCGTTTCAGACCGGTATTTGGCTTTTGAGATGTAGGGGGCATCTGATTTACAGAATCGGTAAATTTACCGATTCAGTAAATATACAGAATCGGTAAAATACCGAATCCGTAAATTTACCGATTCTGTAAATCAATATGTAGGTGGCACTTCACAGAGTGCCACAGGCCCTTTAGGAGTCGGTATTTACCACCCAATCCTATTGGGTGGTAAAATACCGAATTCAGCTGTGCATGCACATCTGTGCATGCACACCTGTGCCATGTGACACACAGACATGCCCTTAGGGCATGTATGTGTGCCACATGTCACACAAGCCTGTACTTGGGGGGCTAGAGGGTGTCAAAGTGACACCCCCTGCACCCTTGCAGGATTCGGTATTTACCGATTCGGTAAATACTGAATAGGTATTTCCCATTGATTCCTATGAGCTTCAATGCCCAGAGGAATCAATGGGCAATACCGATTCGGTATTTACCAAATCGGTAAATACCGAATCTTACAGATTCGGTAATTGTGTTTTAAAAATTACCTACATGTGCCTCCTTCTAATTTACCGATTCATAAATACCGAATCGGTAAAATTCGGTATTTATGAATCGGTAAAATAGATTTACCTACATCTAGCCCTAAGACACACCTCCTGCCACAAGTTCTAGAATTGCGAACTTTAGAGCTGGAGAGCTACGTTCAAATCTCGGCATCAGCTCAACATCCTGTGATTCCAGGCAAATCGCTTTGTCTCCCCGTGCCTACCACAAATGAATGCGTTCTTCTGTAATGTAAATTGTGCTCATGCCATGTTGTTGAGTTCATGCTATATAATATTGCAAGGAAAAATAAAGTAGGGAAACCCGAGTTCACACACTACTGAACATACACTCTTAAGTGCATCAGCAGTGTACTGTGAATCGGAGCGATTCACAGGCCTGTCACAGATAAGAAATGCTATCAAAACAAAATCCTACAAAACAATATACGATTGGCCGGCAGCAATTCATACCCGGACAACGTCGGGACGGGCTGCTAGTTTTTATATAAATTGAAAAAAATGATTTTAAAAATATTGAAATTGTAATATATATATATATATATATATATTTAAGTTATCTATATTTTTATATAGCAGGCAATGATATCCTATGGAAGGAAATTCAAGTTACTGGTAAGTACAGTTAAATTTACGTTTCAGGAATAGTAGAGAGCTGAAAGGTGAAGCACTGAGTGATGCTTTGATTTTTGAAAGAGAGAGCAGGTTTCCTGCTCTATCTTTCAAAAATCAAAGCAGTTTGCTGTGGTAGGGTGGGAGCCGCAAAGCTCCGGACCTACCATACCAAACAGCAGTATCCTGGGGTGGGCACCCGGGACACTGCAGGAGCTGGAACTGGGGGGTGGCGGTCCCCAGGGCCATCAAGTGCTCCAGGAGGGGGTCTCCCTCCTACCTCTTAAAAGCCCCGGGGGTAGTGGTCCCCAGAGCTGGGGGGTCCATAAAACACCCCCCTGTTTTACTTATTAGAGCCCCGGGAGGTGGCGGTCCCTGGGGCATGTGGGGAGTCTTGAGTCCTCCGCACAGGTTTACTTTTTTTAAAAATAGATAAACAAAGCCTGAGGGTGGCGGTTCCCAGGGCTGTGGGGGGACATTAGCCCCCCGCATACTTAGTAGGAAAGTCTTGGGGTGGCTGTCCCCGGGGCTCGGGGGGCCTTTGAGGCCCTCCATCATTAATATCAAAGCCCCTGCAGTGGCGGTCCCCATGGCTGTGGGGGCCGTGAGCCCCCCGCATACTTAGTAAGAAAGCCCTGGGGGTTGCGGTCCCCCGGGCTAACATCAAAGCCCCAGGGGTGGCGGTCCCCGGGGCAGTGTGGGGGGATTGGGCCCCCACCCATACCTTTTTTTACATTATGCCCCCAGGATTTGGTTCCCCCGGGGGCTAAATTTTAAAAAAGCAGACCGGGTTTTTTTTTCACGGGGTACACGTACCTATGCGTACCCCGTGATTTCAAAGAAAAAAATTGGGGGCCTTGGGGGTCCTTGTGGGACCTTCTGAGCAGGCCTAGGGGGTCATGGTGTTTCTACGCTGCCCCCTTTTTGCATTCTGCACGTTTTTCTACTTTCTTGTGCCTCGGTTCTACCGAGGCACAAGATAGGTGCCGAAACTTCCTGGTTTGGAGTGTTGACAGCCAATTAGCATTCAGCTCTTGCTCGTGAAGTTACGCGTATGGTACTTGCCTATAGATATATCTATGATTTTACTTTTGATTTTCTCAGGAACTACTGAATGGATTTACATCATTTAACTAAAAGCGTGACCTGTGAACCAAACTCTACTTTTTTGTTAAATTTGGTGTAATTCTGTTCAGCCGTTCGGGCTGTAGCCCTGGCTAAAGGTCCTATGGAAAATTGCATGGGGAAAACACATTTTGGGACCCCCTTTTTTCTTGGCCCCCACTTGACCAATCAACCCCAAACATTTAGGGAAGGAGCGGAGCGGAACAGGCCATTTTCTTGGAGAATTTCGCGAAGATTCGTCCCCAAGCACCAAAGTTATTCCAAATAGAATGTTGAGGATTTCCTATGGAAACTAGTTCCTAACTATAACTACGTACTGGCGACCGCCAGTAGGTAATGTATATATATATATATATATTCACTGAAAAAACCATAGGTTTCACACACGTTATAGTTAGGAATTAGCATTTTAAAAACCTTTGAAATTCACTGAAAAAAACATAGGTTTCACACCAGTTATAGTTAGCTGGTCATTTTACTCATACAAAACCTATGAAATTCCCCTGTTATAGTTAGTTCAGCTAACTATAACTCTCGCGCCCGCAATGCACTGCTGATGATGTCACATATTACATCACTCATGACATGGTCAGTGACATCACTCATGACATCACTGATGACATCTCAAATGACATCACTGATGACATCATCCTTGTTGCAGACCTCCTCTCCTTTGATACACACGATCAAAAATAGAAAGTAACATTTAAAAAAATGGAGATACCAATTCCAGTTAGAACAACCTATTCAGTATTTCAAAAATCTACAAACATATCCAGTCATTCACTAACAGTTCTATATAGGCACTCATACATGTACTCACTCATCATATGAATAGCTATATGCTATGTGAAAGTCTATATTAGTTATTAATTAGTTAAAAAAGTATTTGTATGGGAGAGTGAATGTGTGTGTGGTTCGGTGGGGAGTGTGTGACTGCCCAAAGATGTGTGAATAGTTGATTCAGTAGGTATATGAAGTTAAAACTACATGTTATAACAGTTGTTTGGGTGAGTGAATATCTTTATGGGTGTGGTGATTAACAAATATATTTCTCAATGGTACATGTCCAACAAACTAGAAAAATAAAAGGCAGTGTATGTGTCAGTTGTTTGATATAAATAAGTATACATAAGACTCAATGATTATATGAGTGACTGTATGGTTAACAGTATACTTGTAATAGTGATTTTATAACACACTGTAATATGTAACATCATCAGCAGTAGATTGTGAGCGCGCAAGATGTAGTTAGTACAACTAACTATATCAGCGGAATTTGAATGGTTTTGTACGAGTGAAATGTCCAGCTAACTACAACACCCCTAAAACCTTTGTTTTTTTCAGTGAATTTCTAAGGTTTTTTAAATGCTAATTCCTAACTATATCAGACCTGAATCCTATGGTTTTTCCAGTGAATTTCACATTTTTTTAAAATGCTAATTCCTAACTACATCAGGCCTGAAACCTATGGTTTTTTCAGTGAATTTCAAAGGTTTTTTAAATGCTAATTCCTAACTATAACGTGTCTGAAACCCATGTTTTATTCAGTTAATTTCAAGGGTTTTGTAAATGAAATTTTTTAAATGTATTACTTGTTATATGTATTTTTTTATACTGATTTACTACATTTTATTAACTATTCATTTTTAGATATTTTTTTTTTTAAACTACATTATAATTACATTATACATTATATTACAAATTATACGTTCTCAGAATGAATTACTTTAGTTTAATTACTTTGCAAATAGGCAATAGACTTTTAAGTACAGTAGTTACAGTTGTAGCAATGTGCAACACAATTTCAAACACAATGTAACATTGAGTTCAATGTGAATTTCTAGTTAAATGCAATTAGTTACTTTATGGATTACTTTTCTAACCACAGGACTGGATCCTAGATTCAGTCCTTGGACATCTCCGGAAAACAGTTGAGTAAAAGCGTTTTGGTTACAGTAGTGATTTTTAAGGAATATTATTGTATTTTAAATGTTGACAGAAATTTTTTCACATAGGATCACCAATGTTATCCTAAGGCCGGAAATTCACTTAGCAGGTAAGTAGTGTGTAGTATCCTGCTATTCTCAATGTGATGACTTTCCACCACCAATGGAATGTTCATTGGAGCAGCTGTCAGAATGTTGGTGTTCTGCCTAGATAGTGACAGTTGGATGGGCTGAGCACCTAGATGGATGCTCTTGGTGGGGTCTCCTATTGAGCTTGTACATGTCATACCTATCTGCTCTATAAATCTACTTGAGAACTACCTACAAGCGTGGACATAATTACTACATAGTGTTATCGTCACTTTTTCTTACTCAGTGGTGGATCCTAGATCCATCACTGGTGTATATCCTGTAAACAGTTAAAAGAATGCTTTTAAGTCACACAGGCGATTTTTTGGGAATATTTTTAGTTTCTGAAAATAGACACTCAGAAACTTTTCTGGTGAAAACCAGACAATGTATTCCTATGGAAGGAAATACAAGTTACTGGTAAGTACGGTTAGAATTACTTTTCAGGGTCAGTGCTGGGATAAAAGATGCAGCACTGCGTTCTCTCCTGATAACAGGTGAGTAAATCGGAATTCGTTCTTAGGATGATTTTAGCTTAATATTTTAAAGTTCCAAAACTCCACACTTAGAAGACTTTCCAAGTGTAACTAGTCAATGTTAGCCTATGAAAGGAAATTCAAGTTACTGGTAAGTATGGTTAGAATTACTTTTCAGGATCAAAACTGGGCATAAAGATGCAGCACTGAGGTCTCTCCTGATAACAGGTGGGTAAATCGGAATTCATAGTTCTGCTGATTTTATAGGAATATTTTAAAGTTCCAAAACTCCACACTTAGAGGAATTTCCAAGTAAAACCAGTCAATTTTACCCTATGGAAGGAAATTCACTTAGCTGGTAAGTAGTGTTATCATTACTTTTTCTTACTCACTGGTGGATCCTGGATCCAGCACTGGTGCATCTCCTATAAACAGTTGAAAGAATGCGTTTAAGTCATACAGGTGATTTTTAAGGAATATTTTTTGTTTGTGAAAATAGACACTTAGAAACTTTTCTGGTGGCAACCAGACAATGGATTCCAATGGAAGGAAATACAAGTTACTGGTAAGTACGGTTAAAATTACTTTTCAGGGTCAGTGCTGGCTGGCGCCGGCTCCCCACCAGCATTGCTTCTTCACATGGGGAGCTGCGCAGATGCAGCTCCCCATGTGGAAAAGCAATAGTCTTTGGTATTTGGAAGAGAGAGCAGGTTTCCGTGAAGCGAGGGGGCGGTCGCCAGTAGGTAGTTATAGTTAGGACCTAGTTTCCATAGGAAATCTGCAATATTCTATTTGGAATAACTTTGGCGCCGGTCAATGAATCTTCGTGAAATTCCCCAAGAAGATGGCCTGCTCTGCTCCGCTCCTTCCCTGAAAGTTTGGGGGTTATTTGTGAAGTCAGGGCTGAGAAAAAAGGGGGGTCCCAAAATGTGTTTTCCCCATGCAGTTTTCCATATGGACCATTAGACATGGCTACAGCCCAAACTAATCAACGGAATTACACCAACTTTGGCAAAAAGGTAGAGTTTGATTCATAGATTGTGCTTTTTGTTAAATGGTGTAAATCCGTTCAGTAGTTCCTGAGAAAATCACAAGTAAAATCCTAGATATATCTAGATGAAGTACGGTACGCGTACAGTATGCATACCTTCCCGAGTGCGAGCTTTATGCTAATTGGCTGTCAACACTCCAAACCAGGAAGTGTTGACACCCATCTTGTGCCTCAAAATAACCCATCTTGTGCTGCAAAATGCACAAAAAGGGGGAGGGTAGAAACACTGTGACCCCCTAGGCCTGTTTAGGGGGGCCCACAAGGACCCACAAGGCCCCAAAAAAATGTGCGGTACGCGAACCCTGCCGATAAAAAAGAAAAAAGGGTTTTTTTTTAGCCCCTCAGGGGGCCAAGTCCCGGAGGCAATGGACTCTTTGTAAAAGGGGGCCCAGAGGGCCCCCCCAGCCCTGGGGACCGCCACCCTCTGGGGCTTTAATAAATTATGGGTGGGGGGCTCCGAGGCCCCACCAGCCCCAGGGACCACCACCCCTGGGGCTTATTTTAATAGGAGGAGGGAGCTCTGAGGCTCCCCAGCACCCGGGACCACCACCCCCGGGACTATTTGAAAATGCGTGGGGGCTCTGAGGACCCCCAGCCCGGGCGACTGCCACCCCCGGGGCTTACTTTCATAGGGTAGGGGGGCTCTCAGGCCCCCTCAGCCCCGGGGACCGCCACCCCTGGGGCTATTTCAAAATGGGTGGGGAGGCTCTCAGGCCCCCTCACCCCCGGGTACCACCACCCCCGGGCTTTTTACAAATGTTGGAGGGGGGCCACGCAGCCCCCCTCTTGGAAGCCCCCCAGGGCTGGCTCCTGCAGTGTCCTAGGGTACCCACCCCGGGACACTGCTATTAGCAATGGTTTTTGAAAGAGAGAGCAGGAAACCTGCTCTCTCTTTCCAAAACCAAAGCGATTGCTTTTCTGCATGGGGAGCCGCATGTCAGCTGCTCCCCATGCAGAAAAGCAATGCCGGCTCCTGCAGGATGCGGTGAGCCGGCAGAACTGTGGGGGCTTAGGGACCCCCCCACGGTTCCTAACAAGAGGGCAGGCCCCGGGGGATTGGGTACCCGGGGCCATAAGTTGCCCAGGAGGGGGGCCACACGGCCCCCCTCCACCATTAAAGAAATGTAAAAAAAAACAGATTGGCTGGCCCCGGGGCCTTAAGTGGGCATAGGAGGGGGGCTATGCAGCCCCCCTCCAAAAAAATAATACAAAACTGGATGGGGTCCGCAGTAGGGTCGCTTTGCTTAAACATTATTACTGACGGTTGGCCCGAACCGTAGAAAGAGCGCCGCTTCCCATGCCCGAAGACAACACAGCGCATTCTGCAGACTTGATGTTTGGCAAACCGCCTACTTAAGGTTTGATTTGAAACACTTTATAACACCCATTCATAGCACCTACTCAAGGATAAAGACTACTCACCTGTTGGAACTACAAATACCAGGTCTCCTGGTTTTACCTTTCTATGAGCCACACCCACTTAGGGCGGAATGTTTCAAACAAAACCCTGTTTGGAGCCACAACAGCTGAGAACGCGATGCCTGCGGTTGTTTGTCCATGAAGAAGGGGCGTTTGTTGGCCCCGAAACGCGTCAGACTTGATGTATTCATAAGGCGGCAAAGCTTCGAAGATGCCGGGAGACGTTTAGAGGGCCGGAGGGCCTGGGAGACTGTGGTGAGCCTTTCTGTTAGCGCAGGGGCGCTTTGCTTAAACATATATATATATATACACACATATTACCTACTGGCAGTTTCACAATAACCTTGGCGCCGGTTGACAACGTTTTTAAACTAGTGGCCTGCTCCAGTCAGCTCATGTCTTGAAAGTTTTGGGGTAATTCAACAAGCAGGGGTGAGAAAAAAGCATGGTACCACCCCCCACACTGCCCAGGGACTACCACCTCCCCAGGGCTTCATAAATAAGGGTGGGGGCCTCATGTTAGGGTTTGTGCACAGCAAAGAATTGTCCCCTCTCATTGCACTAGTGCTCTCTGTAATAGCTCTTTTTAAACACACTACTGAAAGCCTTTCTTGTTATCTCAGCCCCTCCCTAAGACTTCTGTGTATGTTGCTCAATGTATTCACAAGTTTGGACATTGCTGTCTTGTTTGCACATTGGACCTTGCTTTTACCAAGGCTCATTTAGAAAACATTGGACCTTGCTTTTACCAAGGCTTATTTAGAACACTCCTCCATAGGCCATGTGTTACTTCAACTCATTAGCATAATAACTGAAGCTCTGCACACCTGCTTGTGAGAACCACACCCAGTTCTTTGACCCACACCCAGCTCTTCGAACCACACTCACCCATGTCTATAAAAGGCAGCCCCTGAGCCTCACCCACTGCTTGTGCTCGTCTACCTCCCACTTACCTGAGAACAAATCCTTCGGGGCTGGCACTCCTGCTGTCTCCAGACCTTCATTGACTTCAACAGGCGTGGCTTCTGGCTCTTCCGTCTTCTGTTTTCCGGCTACTTCTTTCCTCAGCCACTCTTCAGTCCCTTTTTAGCAACAAGTAAGTGCAAAACCTTTTATTACCTGAAAGAACTTTATCAGCGATTTCTGGATTCATGTAAAGACAATTTGGAACAAGATATCTCCGACGAACTTTGTGGTTCAAACCCTTTGTTACAAGAATACTTTGTGTAACTTTGTGAAATAAACATTGTTTTACATGGAACTTTTTTAAGAATCGAACAGAGGAAACCATTGACAGCAAGGCAAACAGTAAATCAAGGACTTGCACAAATTACCTGCTGTATTTTGATGTAAAAGTACAGTATATGTTTTATAAAAAGTCTGGAAATGTGTGAAAAGTGAGTTTGCTTTTAAGAATTTAGGCTTTAGTTATATTAAGGTGAATGTTAGATGTTGGTATTTCTGATAATGATATTCGTTTGATTTTACAGAAGTTTTACAGTTATAGAAAGCACATCCCAGAACAGTAACACATTCCAAGCCTGGAAGCTTGAGACCAGGATCCAAGAGGAACTTTTAGAAGAGAATTTCTAATAAGATTAAGGTTTAGTCAGGAACACTTTTAGGGATAGGTTGCACTTCTCTGTTCTTTGTTTATGTTTCATTAGGCACCAGTTCCTACAGAAGTCAAAGAGGGCCGCAGATTTTAGCAGCTCTTCTACAGTGGAAACACAAGAACGGTGTTTTCTCTCTTTTTTTATTTTATCCACTTCCCCCCTTCCCTTGAGCTTCTGGTTCTTAGTGCACTATTTTAAAACTAGTGTGCTGTAACAAGCAGTTTTAGGGTGGGGTCGGACTGTCTTCAACCTCCGATCAGAACTGAACAGAGCTGGACTTTGACACCACATGGGCCCCCCCAAGCCACTAAGACCACCATCTTCCTGGGGCTGTAATAAACAATTAGTGTGGGGGGCTCAAGCCCTTTACTCTTCTCAGGGACCACCACCTCCCTGGGGCTTTAGATGTTGTGAGGGGGGCCGCTCAGCCCCCCTCCTGGTGCCCTTGATGCCCCTTGGGACCACCAACCCCCTTGGCCAGCTCCAGCCCTGTCCCGGGGTGCCCACACCCTAAACACTGCTGTTTGCAATAGCAGGGCGGGAGCCGTGCGACTCCCGGCCTGCCATTAAGAACCCTGCTTTGCTTCTTTGAAGCAAGACCAGGGAAACCTGCTCTCACTTCAATAAAGAAAAGCAGGATTGCTTTTCCACAGGGGTAGTTGTATGTCTGCAGCTCCCATGTGGAAAAGCAATGCCCACATGGACCAATAGGACATTGGGGCTCCCCGAACAGTCCCCAAGATAGCAGCCAGGCCCCGGGGGATCGGGTCCCTGGGGCCAGAAGAAGCCTGGGTGGGGGCCCCCCTCCCCTGTGAAAAATCCGGCCCAGGGACATGGGATCCACACGGCCCTCTTTAAATAAATCAATACATAATTAAAAAATTTTTAGTTTGGCCATGCCCCATGGGATGGGGTCCCTGGGGCTGAAATTGGCCTCGGGAGGGGGGCCAAGCAGCCCAAAAAATAGTAAAAGAAGGGGCGCCATACAGCCCAACTGATCCATAATGCCACTCATACATCATCTCACCCATACAACCACCAATGGAACCACTAAATGACATATACAGTCACTCATGCACCTGCTCACTGACCATTATGGCCACTCACACACCCTGTCATACTGAACTATAACAGTTACATACCCACTCATACACCTATACAGTCACTCACACACTGAATAAGTTACCCATACAGCTACTCACACACTTATTCACCCATTGATACAGTCATTCACACAGTCACCCACTCACCCATGCAGTTACTTACATATCGACTCTCATACATATACTAATATACTCACTAAGTACACTCTCATATTCACTTATTCGCTCATACAGCCACTGACAAACCCATTCACTCACCCATACAGCCACTCACATAGCAACTCGCTCACTCACCTATACAGCCCCTTACATGCCCAGTCTTTCACTCCTGCAGACACTTATATACCTGCTCAGTCAACCTTTCAGCCACTCATGCACCCACTCACTCACTCACTCACTCACTCACTCACTCACTCACTCACTCACTCACTCACTCACTCACTCACTCACCCATATAGAAACTCACACAGCCACTTACTTACTTATTCACCCACTGACACATCTCCTCATTCACCCATATAAAACATAGACACCCACTCACTCATGTATGGAGTCTGTCACATACCCACTCATTATTCTATACGCCACTTACACACCCACTCAGTTTCTTTTAGAAAAACTCACAATCAATCATTTTTTCCCTATGTGTGCAGCAGAGTAAGGTCTGTGTGCATTGCAGCCAAGGCTATGTGGACCAAGAACCCAACTGCGCGTGTTCACCAGGGCTCTCAGTGGGAGGAAAAAACTAGGAGTCCCACAAAGGGGGGTGACCAATGCAATTAAGGGTGTGGCTTAAAACCAATTAAGCTAAAAATCTTTGCTTAGCATAGTGTGCCAGCCAACTGATATTTTGCTTCTTCTGTCATTGAATCCAGATATATCATACAAATAACATTACACCTACAAGAAGCCAGGACTATTGGCTTTGTCAATGGTTGTTTGTTGCATAAACATATATAAAATACTGAAAATGCTTCTGCCGTTTTGGTAAAGGCTGTGGCTTAATACTCAAGCTACCAATTTAGGAGATGGGTTTTGAGTCTCCGGTCAGATTAACATCCCTATGGATACAAATGAATAAATACATTGCTCCCATATTTTTGGGTTGAGTTTGCACTATAAAAAACGTGCGGCCTTTCTTTTCTAAATGCAGGGTTCATGGTTTGCCTTTTGAAAGAATTTATGCTTAATACTGCTGATGATAGATGCTGTGATCAGGGGAGCAACTAGACCTGAACTTCGGGGGGCTAACACTCCCAGCCAGGGCTGGCTCTAGCACTGGTTGGACACTGCCCAACAATCTTTTTTGGCACCACTCCCCCATTTCTTCCTGCTCCATGAATTCTCTCACTACCACTCACCAACATTGCACCTCATCAGTCTTTAGCACCATTCTGACAAACATTTCATTTTTTTATTGTGCTGCTCCTAGTTTACTTACACTCAGTTCTGTGATTTGCACAGTACACATTCTTTATAGCAGGAATATTAACCATCTGTGGGTGGCAGTAGTGCCCAGGTGAGTGCATGGTGAGTGATGTGACAGTGTGGGAGTAGGGTAAGAGGAGTGACTACAGGGTGAGTGAGGTAACCATAAGAATTTGGATGCGGATGTAAGTGCAGAGTGGGATGAATAAATGCATGGTTAGTGATGGGCTTGTTTGAATGAAATTGTAAATTGTAGATTGTGCGGTGAGGGGGACAGGTGCAGTGAAATGTCAATATACAAATACGGGCCTATAACCACGTGGGCCGGCCACGGAGCAAACTGGAATCGTATATGATGAGGGGACATTTACACTGTAGAAGAACGTAACGGGCGGGCCATTAGGTTGCAAGAACTAAGGTGTCTAACAGTTGCGGAATCGGTGGACGTACATTTTATAATTAAAGTACAACAGGGCCAGTTACAATAAAATTATCTAGATATACATTTGCGGGCAAGTACCATGAGTGACGTTAATTCGATCTTTCAATAGTACATTAATCAATAACACATCAGAACTTAATATCAATAGGGATGTCCAAATGTTCAATCAGTACTCGTCCCCGCCCGCTATGTGCTTCAAAACTGCATACGTATCTCGTGATATCAAGGTTGGGCAACCAGTACACAACAAGGAGTTACGAGTCCCATTTATACCGGCGCCATTTTGGGCAAGGCCGGGCAGGTCCAGGATATAGTCAAAATGTCTCCACCAACCAGCGGTCGGACCAGAACCCCTGTCGGCAGTCCAAAAAGGTTCCGTTAAATGACAACAGAAGAGATAGGCAACAAGAACAATCAGTCAAAAGAGGGGACGCTTTCGTGAATGGGGCCCATGCCCTAGCAGGCAAGCGTCCGAGTTCCAAGGTGTCCCAGGGCCATTTTAATGGACCAGGCCCAAATCCAAGGAGCCGGCCGCCATTTTGAAAGTCTTGTTGCAGCCGCCTTTCGCTGCACCGCAAGAGTAAGCGCAATTCAGCTGGATGGTGGGCGAGACGCTGTAGCCGCAAGAGCGGGCGCAACTCAGCTGGATGGGGGGTGAGGCACTGTGCCACAAGAGCGGGCGGAACTCAGCTGGAAGGCGAGTGAAACCCTAAGAGGCGCCCCACTGCAGATGAGGTACCTCCACCTGGGGAGGCGAGAGAGGCTCGTTTGCGCCGCTTCCCCCCCCATCCCTACTGGGCACCCCACACCGTCTTTCGGCGCAGCATTGTAGGATGGCCACACCAGTGAAACTTGCTGGACACCACCTCAGTGCCATCCGGATCCGGCGCATTCGAGTCACTGTACCGCAAGAGTGGGCGAAATTCAGCTGGATGGCGGTGAGTCAATGTACCGCAAGAGCGGGCGAAACTCAGCTGGATGGCGGGCGAGTCACTGTACCGCAAGAGTGGGCGAAATTCAGCCGGATGGCGGGTGAGTCGCTGTACCGCAAGAGCAGGCGAAATTCAGCTGGATGGAGGGTGAGGCTGGAGTCCTGGACTTTTTGGTACTGTCCAGAGGTGTCAGGGACAACACCCGAAGACCCCTGAGTTCTACCTGTCTCGGTGCACAAATAAACAGAAACACGGGCTTCTCGATGGTGGCGTCAAAGACCAAAGGTTTATTACTGCAGGGACACAGAAGTCACAGATACTACACACGGGCAGAATCTAGGAGACTGTTCCATTTGTACAAAGTGGGTTGCTCCTTAAATACTAAATTTACAGCTTGAGGCAAATTCTTTGCATGCTAGTACATTTCTAAACCTTCATGTCCTAAACAATAAATATTTGGCGTTACACAGGAATCGTCAACAATATCTGATGTCAAAACATTACGAACGAGGGGTTCCCACTGTTCCATCATAATCCCATGTCAACTTTTCATTCAAGAGCCGGACCGCCTCATCGTAAATTTCGTTACCTCCCCCTAATAAAGGCCCAGAAGGAAAGGAGCAGAGCCAGGTGTAGAAGATAGAAAAGCAGGATAAGAGATGTTTGTGGGTCGTAAATGGGCAAGGCTACCAGCTTCGGCCGCCTAATCATGATCAGGCCAACGAACATGAGAACCAGTATAGCAGGACTGGCCTCGGGCAGAGGAGGCAGCTTCTGCCGAGTCATGCGGCCACAGCGTTTCTGTCCTAAGGTGCACGTGTCACTAGCCAGGTGAATCGCCGGCTAAAGCTTACGTGTCCTTAAGTGAAATGGGTTGATCAGAGGTCACTGTGTGTCCATTGACTATGTGAGGGCAAGAATACAAAATGGCTGCCGCAATCTAAGATGGATGCCATGGGTAAATCAGAAATGTGCTTATAACAGGAGTTCTCTTACTCGTAGCGTAGCGAAAACACCAGGATATGCTAAATGGATCATTTGCGGTTCACTGCTACCAAAATTATAAGTTTACGACAATGTTGAAAACACGGGTTCAAATCGTCACGGAACCTCAAGGCACTGTGCCACAAGAGCGGGTGCAACTCTGCTGACCGGCGAGTGAAACGGTAAGGGGCGCCCCACTGCAGATGAGGTGCCTCCACCGGGGGAGGCGGGAGAGGGCCGTTTGCGCCGCCTCCCCCCCCCCCCCCCGGGCACCCCACGCCGTCTTTCGGCGCAGCATTGTAGGATAGCCACACCAGTGCGGCAACTTGCTGGACACCACCTCGGTGCCATCCGGATCTCGACGCGTTGTGCTGCCTTCGGCCTATTCGCACATCGGTCCGCTACTGACGCCGCCTCACAGGCCAACGGATTTTGTAGGCTTTTTATAGCCCAAAGCCGCATACCAGGTCATGTGACTTGTTTATAAAACTTTTCATTGGTTCATTTTACTTTTGGTTTCCTAATGATGAAATTCTTGATCATATGACCTAATAATAACACTTTTCATTGGATTGAAACATTTTTTTTTCCCAAACGATGAAAGCCCCACCTTTTTTTTTCTCACTCGGCAATCCAAAAAGGTTCCGTTAGATGACAACAGAGGGGACAGGAAACAAGAACCATCAGTCAAAAAAGGGGAGGGCAAGTTCTTCCCTACCGGGTCACGTGGGGGCTCCACCGGAAGTCATCGAATTGATAGTCTACAGTGTTTCTGGATGTTTCAGACTGAAGCTGGCGTCAGCATGAGAGCACCACCATTTCGTGGCTCCGTCGTGGCCATTCCGCAAACAATCATGGCAGCCGCTCCCCACCGGAAGCCTGCGGGAGTCGGGGCCCGATGACTTTTGTAGAATGGGGCCCAAGCCCTAGCAGGCAAATGTCCGAGTTCAAATGTGTCCCAGGGCCATTTTAGTGGACCAGGCCCAAATCCGAAGAGCCGGCCGCCATTTTAAGAGTCCTGTGGCAGCCGCCTATCACTGCACCGCAAGAGTGGGCGCAATTCAACTGGATGGTGGGCGAGACGCTGTATCCGCAAGAGCGGGCGCAACTCGATGGATGGTGGACGAGACGCTGTAGCCGCAAGAGCGGGCGGTAAACAGCTGAATGGCGGATGAGGCACAGTGCAGCAAAACCGCTGAATGGCAACTGAAACGGTAAAGGGGCGCCCCACTACAGCAGACGAGCCTCCACCTGGGGAGGCCCGTTCATGCTGCCTCCCCCCCCCCCCGGGCCGCCCCACGCCGTTTTTCGGTGCAGCATTGTAGGATGCCAAGACCAGTGCGGCAAGTAAAGGACATCACCTGGGTGCCGTCCAGATCTCAGCGCGTTGTACAACAGACCGCTACTGACGCCACCTCACAGCAGCCCATTGTTGCTTTGTTTAAAAAAAAATTTTTTTACGTGTTTACTGTGCGTTGTATATATTTATAAGTTATTAAAGTGTTATAATCCTACTACTTTGTTGGAGTGCCATATATTTTTAATGTGACACACAATTGTGAAGACTTTGATGTACAAAAAGGCATCCCTGGAATTTTCCGCTTCAGGCTCGGTCCCACACACCCTCACAGTGAGAATCCCCTCCCCAATCACAATACAGGATCGTCATCAGATAGTAGGAACGCGTGTGGTGTGACGGATCTCATGGGGTGGGGGCCTTGATCTACTGTAACTCCTTTGAAGAGGGGTGATTCTTTACAGTTGAGGCCATAAACTACACCGCAGGGCTAGGTGATAGCCTGGGACCGGCCTGGACAATCAGACACAGAGGAAGAGGAGTGTCAGAGGGTGCGGTAGTGAATAGGGTGAAAGGGAGGTGTCGGGCGGGCACAGGGTGTGATTCTCAGGGAAGAGCAGTGCAGATGGGGGGAGGTTTATGGCCCATAAATGAGAGAGAGAGCGGGGGTGACCAGTGCGTGGGGGAGATGCTTGCGAGGGTGGCGAGCCATGCTGAGGATCGGCGGCGTGCAAAGAGTGGGTCTGGTCAAAGCATTTAAATGGCTGCCGTGCACGACAAAAGTGTGGTATTGGAAAAAAAGCAAGATGGCGCAGACAATGTTTATCAATACGGATTAATTTATAACAATTATTTTTAACAATATATTTACTCGCAGTGTCAAAATGGCGGTCAACACTTCTGATTTCCTTCGAATCGAACGTTAACAGACCTCACGCAGCAAAAAAAAAACAAAAAAAAAACACTGACGCGCAGCCGCTGGAAGACAAGTATCAACATATATGAGCATTCTCAGCCACCCTCAGAAAACATAGGGGGTCAGGATACGTCTCCCGTACCCCCTTATAGCCATTTCTCACATTGTTTTTTCCTCCATCTTGTAATTTAATTAAAACGAAACACAAAATGGCGAATTCCCGTTTCGCGTCCCGGTTCGCTACCCGGTTCGCGAACCGGAAAGCGCTTCTACCGCAAAAAATCAATTTTTTTTTATTTGCCCCACGGGACCCTTTAATAACCCCAACATCATTCCTAGGGGGTCAATAGGGGTCTACCTTGCCCCCTTTCATTAAATTCCCCCTTCGTTTTTCTCCTCCTCTTGTCTCTCGATCCTACCGAGAGGCAAGATGGCGGCCGTTCCGGACTGTTTAGAATGTTGACAGACACCGGAGAGCCAATCAGCTTCGCTTCGCAAAGTTCCGTTACGCGAAACGTTCGCGAACCGGAGCGCTACCTGGGACGCTGTCACAGATAAATCTGTTTTTTAAAACTTTAATTTCTCAAAATCCACTGGAGCACATATATTGAGACCTAGCAAAGGCACATCGGGCTAACAGTCCCTACAATTTTGCCAAGTTTCGTGCAAATCCATTCAGCCGTTCGAGCTAAAAGTGAGGCCAAACGCCCTATGGAAAAATGAATGGGAAAAACGCGTTTTGGGACCCCCCTTTTTTCTCGGCCCCCCTTGAGGAAACCCCCCCAAATTTTCAGGGGCTGCTCAGAAACAAACTGTGCCATTTTCCTGAAAATATCAGCCGATTCCATCCACAAACGCCAAAGGTATTAGACATAGAATTTTCAAAAGTCCCATAGAGAAAAAATCCTAACTATATATACCTACTGGCGACCGCCAGTAGGTAATATATATATATATATATATATATATATATATATATATATATATATATATATATATATATATATATATATATATATATATATATATATATATATATATACTCACCAAGGTACATTGAAGAATGAGTGCGTGTATGGGTTTCTGCTCAGTGGGTGCGTGACTAACTGTAGTGTGTGATTATATGTGTCTTAGTGAACGTATGGATGAGTGACTAATCTCTAATCTGGGTGAATGTGTGTATCAACATTTCAGTTGGTGTGTAAGTGGCTGCCTGTGTTGGGAAGTAGGTACATGAGAATCTACATGAGTTATTGATTAGTTGTCTGAGCACCTCTATGGGTGCCTGAGTGTCTGTGTGGGTAGGTGAGAAGGTATGTGATTACTAGGCCTGGGCGGTAAATTCCGTTCCGCTTGCAGAATTTGAGGAATTTGGGTAATTTCGGTTTCCACGGAGGATGCAAAATTGCCCAAATTTCTGCGTTCCATGACTTCGTGAAATTTGTTGCTTGTTCGCGGTGATTGCGTACAGTAAAAAAGCATTGGAAACAAGCAATTCTGCGTGTTCGCAGAATTTCTGCGTGTTCGTAGAGATTTTTTACCGTTTCGCTGAGATTTGCATCACGCGATTTCTCAAATTCCGCCCACCCCTAGTGACTACCTGCATATGATTAGGTGAATCCCTGGGTGTATGGGTTCATGAGTGCCTCTGTGAGTGACTGTATGGGTGAGTGAGTATTTATATGGCTGAGCCGGTGAGTGAACGGATGTCTCAGTGGTATAAGGGTGGGTAACTGCATATGCGAAAGGCAGTATATGTGAATGTTGAAGTATATAAGTGACTGTATGTGTGAGTGAGTGATTGTGAGATTGGCTGTATGGGTGAGTGTGTGCTTGTGTCAGTGACTGTATAGGAGAGTAAGTATTTGTTTGAATCTGTATGAGTAGTGAGCGTGTGTGTGTTTCTGTATGGGTGAGTAAGTGGCTGTGTGGTTGACTAGGTGAGTGAGTAGGTGTGTGAGTAGCTCAAGTGATGACTGATGATGTATGAGTTGATTTATGGGTTAGTGAGTGAATGTGTATGTAGACCTATGAATAAGTGAGTGGGCATGTATGTGTGTCAATGGTTTCAAGAATGGTAGTCTGAAATTTGGAGTGGCTGTATGAAAGGTTATATTGGGTGTGAGTAGGTGCACAAGAGATTATGTGGATGAAGTAATCAGTGAAGTCATCAGTGATGTCATTTGAGATGTCATCAGTGATGTCACTGACCGTGTAATGAGTGATGTAATACGTGATGTCATCAGCAGTGCATTGTGGGGGCATGAGTTATATAGATATCTCAGCTAACTATAAGGGCCGAATTTCTCTGGTTTTGTGTGAATAAAATGTTAGCATAACTATAAAGTCCCTGTAACCTTTGTTTGTTTTCTGGGAATTGCTATGTTTTTTTAAAATGCAAATTCCTAACTATAACTTACCTGAAACCTAATTTTCTTCAGTGAATTTGTAAGGTTTTTTGAACAGTTTTATTTATTACAATATATTTTTAATTATTTTTTGTGCTTGTTTGTAAGATTTTCTATGTATTTATAAAAACTTAAAAAATATATAATCACTGCTTTAAAATATATATGATTTAGCAGATTAAAGATTTATAGTGTAATTTATTTGAATGATTACAATTTTTAGTAAATTGAAATATTGCTCTATTGTTTATAATTTTGTATATTAGGTTATGATATGACATATATGACAGAATTATCAATAGAAAAAGAACATTTGAATTGATATTGTGCGGTCATTTTATTTACTATTTTTTGCTAAATGAAGTTTTTTATGATTACTTTTAATAGTAAAAAACATGTATTGTTCTGTCATTATGATAAATGTCTTCTTTATATATATTTTGTTTGTTCAAACAAGGGATGTGCACCAATTGCAAACCTATCCGCTTGGTGCCTGGATCTGTTTTACAAATATAAGTGTGAAATACATATTTAGAATAAAATAATATATATTTTTCAGGAACATGTTTATTACTGAGTGTAAAAAATGTGTATTAAAAAAGTTATCAATTTCTTTTGAAATATTGCAAACAATTTTTTGTGGAAGCAATGGTATCACACACCGGTCGCAGATCAATGCGCTTTGTGTGCAAATCCGTTCTAAGAATATACGTGTAAAATACCTATTTACACTGAAAAAAATACTCTATGTCTGCCCGACCCCAGCTTGACTCCATCTGACATGGAAAGAAATCTTTTCATTGGTTAAAATGCTTTATTTATTCTCTTAGAAGTAGGATGGAACACCTGTTCCTTTCTTCTTGTTGTGGGTGTGTATGCCTCTGTGGACATCTTTTTCGTAGGCTCTTGGTAAATTTTTATTTTTGGGGGGATTTGACCTTCTACCTCTAAAATATGGCATCTTCTCATCCAGAGGAAGAACAGCTGGAAGACATTGAAGAAGTTGAAGAGCTACTCACGTCCATGAAGAAACACCTGGAGACAATGCACCTGACTCGTCTTGCGAGAGAAGTGATTGTTCAGAACAATAGGGGGCAAGCTGCACAAGGTGACCCAAATCAGCCATCAACATCTGCTGTAGCTGTTCTCACCACACCTCACACCCCAGATCTCCCCCAAATTGGCAAATGCTGGAATACACTGCAGGAAGTGCCTAACTATTCTGTGTGTTGGAGAACAATCTATTGATGCAATCATCAACCTTCTGAAAATACACACCTGTTAATTTTGTTGTTGGTTTTTGAACCTTGTGTTTCTTTGATCTTTAGAAACACTGAAGTTGGACTATACACGTTTTTTTTCTCTTTAAAAAAGTCAAAAGCACACAAAAAACAAAATGCTGTTAGGGAAAAAAGACAACTCCAAACATTTTTTTTAAAATATTCTTATGGAACCACCTATACTAATTAAAAATAGAAAAATTGTATGTAATGAAACTGATTGCTTATATAAATGTGCTTGTGGATGAATGTAGGGATAGTACCTGGATGATTTAATGAGTGCATGGGTAGTGCCTCATTGAATTTATGAGTGTAAGGATACTGCCTGATTGAATGGTTAAGTGCAGGGGTTGCATGAGTTCAAGGGTAGTGCATTGGTAATTGGATGAGTACATTGGTAGTGCCTGTGTGAATGCATGAGTACAAGAGTAGTGCATAGGTGATTGGATGAGTTCATGGTCAGTGCCGGAGTGAATGTATGAGAGCTGGGGTAGTGTGTAGGTCATTGGATGAGTGCATGATAGTGCTTTAGTGAAAGGGTTACTTCAAGGGTAGTGCATGTGTCATTGTATGAATGCAAGGGTACTGCCTGAGAGAATGGATACATGTGTACATTGTGTCTGACTGAAAGGTTGAGCACAAACGTAGAGCCTGGGTGATTGTAAGAGTGCATGGTGAGTGCCTGGGTGATTGGATGTGTGCATGAGTAGAGTCTGAGTGATTGGATCATTTATTGGGTAGTGCTTCAGTAAATGGATGAGTGCAAGGGTAGTGCCTGGGTGATTCTGTGAGTGCATGTGTAGTGCCTGGGTGAATGGATTAGTGCAAGGCTAGTATCTTGGTGATTGTATGAGTACATGGATAGTGCCTGAGTGAATGAATTTGTGCAAGGTTTGTGCCTGGCTCATTGGATGAGTGCATAGGTAGTGTGTGGGTGATTAGATGATTTCATGAGTAGTGCCTCAGTGATTGCATTACTGCATGGTCAGTGTGTGCATGAAAAGTGCCTGGATGAATGGGTGAGTGCATGGATACTACCAGGGTGAATTCATGAGTATATAGGTAATGCGTGGGTGATAGGATGACTGCATGTATAGTCCCTGGTTGGTTGCATGAGTGTGTACGTAGTGGCTGAGTGAATACAGGAATGCATGAGTAGAGGCTGAGTGAATGTATGAGTACATGGGTAGTGTGTGAGTGAATGGTTGAATCGAAGGATAGTACCCCAGTGATTGGATGAGTGCATGCACAGTGCTTAAGTGAATAGTTGAGTAGAAGGATAGTGCTTGAGTAAAAGCTAGTCACTATGTGATTCACAATTGTACAGGTATGAATGTATGAGTGCATGGGTGGTGACATATAGAGTAGATTCTGTTTTTTTAAACCTTAGGCCTATTAGCTCTATGATATATCTTAAAATACTTGTGTAAATGAGAAGATACATCCAACTTTAAAACTATCAACTTTTTAAATATAAAAAAAGCACTTGGAATACCCAGCTGTCCTGTATAAGGAAGAGAAAGTAATAAATACACTTTCTTGTTCGTAAATTCTGAGAACATGTGTTGTGTGACAGATGTATGCTTCTTTTTATGTGTCATGTCACTAGAAAAAGGCACAAACACACACATTGCTACCTTCAGAAACATGCTGAGACTTACAATATTTTAAAACCTTTAGAATATTTACATTCAAAACAAATAACATATTAATACATTTTAAACATGTGTTCAGTGTATCATGAATATATATACTCTTATCTTTTCAGAAATTAAAAAAACGTATTCTGAAAACCTATTTTTTACTACTATTATCCTAACAGGATTAAAATTGTTTTCAATCTTCAACAATACCTACTATAAAAAACAAATAATTGTTATTTAATGATAATATTTTACTGACATTATAACATTATATCTTTGAGAACACAACATTAAATTACAATTACTTAACATCACCATAAAGAGTGATTCCACTTTAGAATCGCCATTGAACAGCAGGGAAATAAAACTATTGAATTGATTGTACAAAAAAAATCTCTAAATCCTTTCTTTCAGCTACATTAACTCTATTCTTTATCACAAATACATTAAAATAATGTACAATCTAATTTACTTCAGGTACAATAGTGATAACAAATATATAAACTATTTACTTTTAAAGACAATTTTTCAAAATGTAACATCAATTAGGCCAAATGATAATCAAATCACTAATAGATTGGAGAACATTCTGATTTCTGTTGACATCTTCCCCAATAGGCCGAATGATGCTCTCACAACTGTGGCTGGAGAAATAACATATAACAATTTTCTAATTGAAAAGGCAATCAAGCTTTGAATTCCAAGTTCTTCCAGAAATAGATATTTGACTTCCTTTAAAATCTGTTATTTTTGTTTCCAACTGTCTTACATTTGCTCTGCAAAGTTGTAACATTAAAATAACATATTTTCTAAATCTTTCTATATGTAATGCAGACAGCATCTCTGATCTAAAATGTGAGCATGTCATTTCCTGCTTTGCTGTTTTGATCAATTTGTTAAAAGACACTGATATTGTTAAGTATCAGAATCGTTATGATTGTATTTTAGCGGTAGGACTAAATGAACACTCTTCACAGTTATGGTCCGATTTGTAACTTAGTCCAAATAAGTTATCAATGTGCATTCCTTTGTGCTCCAATACTCTGAGCATGAACATTAGAAACTCTTGTTGTATGTTTAGAGTAAATGTCAATGAATTATTACATATATCTAAAAGATGTTGAATGCCAGAATCTGTATGAATTTTCCTTCTGTCACTTAGCAACTGTTGAAATGAATAATGTAGGGCAGAACAAAATGTGTTTTCATGATTTTCCATGATTTTATGATGAAGATGTGGTAAATGAAACACAATATTCATAGTCACATTAGCGTAACAGTTGGTATCTGAACTGTTTTCCAACTGATATCCTACAATCTCATTAACACTTTCCACCTTGTTTATTACGCCTTCAATGTCCTCTTCTTATTTTTAACCTCAGTTGAATGTTTGACATATTTATGGTTTGGACACACTTAAACGATTGTACTCTCTTACACAATTTGTATCAGCACAAAAAAAAATTCTAATCAAAATCTATCAATTACAAACCAGACTATGTTCTTACTCGAGACAATGCAACGAATGCCATTCCCTCTTCAAAACCGTACTTCCTTTTTTTTTTTTTTAAATATTTTAAATTTTTCCCTTTTTCTTGTTAACTTGCACAATGAATTACAAATCATACTTTTATACATTTTACAAGTTACATCCAATATATATCGCTGGTTTGAAGTTTCCCAAAACAATATGAACAATATAAACAATATAATTATACCACAATATCATAAATCAAAATTCTACCTTTGCTATTCATTACATTACGGTATCTTACGCTGCCATCCTCTCCTTCCATTTAATTATTGGTTCCCAAATTTTCAACCCAAGTCTCCTTCCCCTTTTCCCCTTCTGTGCATATATAGCTCTCTCAAGGTTATAGCTAGCTAATAAATTTGACAGCCAAACTTGTAAATCAGGGGGTACCTTATCCAGCCATACTCTTGCAATTGATAATCTCAATACTGCAGTTGCTATGAACATAAATTCTTTGTGGTCCAATCCATCTTGATTATCTATTCCAAACAATATCATCCTAGATGTTAGTTTTATTCTTATATCGAGAGTATTATTAATAAAATCTTCTATACTTCTAATCAAGGTGTATAGCTGGGGGCAAGTGGCAAACATATGAATAATATCTGCAGCTACTGCGTTACACCGTGGACAAGTAATACCAGTGGTCCCTCCCCACTTGGCTATTCTAGCTGGGGTATAATACAATGAAAATAACGTCTTGTAGTGTTGTGATTGCAGGGGTCCAGAGCACAAAATATTACATCACAAATTCAAAGACTCTTGCAAACTTCCGGGGTCCACTCCCAATTTTCCAACCCACTTAATGCTAACTTTCTCCAAATCGTCCACCTTCCCTTTGGTTAAAATTGCATAAAAAGATCTAATTGTGCAGTCCCCTCCTACTTTTATCTTTTCCAGTATCTCATTTTTGTTAAACCCCTCCCTACCACCTTGCTTGTGCGATAAGAAGCTCCTTACCTGCAATTATTTAAAGAAATCCTTTCTCTCAACCCCATATTTAGCACTAAAGTCTGAGAACTGAATTAACCCATCCCCATCCATTATATCCCCAATCTGTTCTATCCCTTTCTGTGTCCAGCCCAGCATTGTTGAATCAGCTAATATTTCTGCCGGGAAAGATCTATTTTTATAGAGCCTAACATACCTATTAAATCTTCCCATTCCCATTTTTTTAAGGAATGCGTTCCAAATCCTAGATGCTGCCATCAGGGTCTTAAACCTTGTTCTTTTATAATATCCCAATTCCACTCTATTTAAAACATTATTTTCCGCCTCAGCCCCCAGTATGATAGCGTAAACTTCTGTGGACATAGTCGCAACACTTACATCGCTTCCTCCACCCCCAATTAGGCCCTGCATGTACTGTAATGCAGCAGCCATCTGATACAACCTAAAATCGGGGGCTCCCCAACCCCCTCTCTCTCTTGGTAGGGTCATATACCTGTACGCTCTTCGGGTCTTTCCATGTGCCCAAATAAATCTGTTCAGCACCCTTTCTATCAAATTAAACCACCTAGCTTCAAAAACTAAAGGTATAGTACGAAAAAAATATAAGAATTTAGGTAGGATTAACATTTTGACAACATTTGTGTATCCCATAAGGGAAAGGTGTAGGTTATTCATCCTTTCTAGATCTTTTTTAACTTTACCTATTAGAGGATCCAAATTCATCTCTACTACCCTCTCCAGGCTTGCAGTTAATACTACCCCTAGATATACTGCTGAATTAACCACCCTATTATCAGCACAAGGAGTATATCTATTCTTAATAATCTGAGTCTTTGTTCTATTTAGGCTATACCCTGATAATTTCCCAAATTCCTGAGCCTCTAACTCTACCTCCTTTATAGCTAGGATAGGGTTTGTAGTTAAAATTGCCACATCATCTGCGTAGGCTAAGGACTTCACCATATTTTCATTTATTCTCATTGGAGGTATCCTTTCATTCTCCTCCAACCTACGCAGTAATGGTTCCAGGTATAATGCAAACAATAGGGGAGAGGAGGGGCATCCCTGTCTAGTCCCCCCAGCGATTTTTACTTTGTCTGAAAGCCCCCCATTCACCCTTATTCTTGCTGCTGGGTTCCTGTACAATACCTGAATAGCTTTTATAAAGGATTCACCCAGCCCACATCATCTCATTACATACCAAAGATATTCCCAATCAACCCTATCAAATGCTTTCTCAGCATCGAGGAAAAGTGCTGCTGCAGGGTCTCCTAGTATTTCTGCGTGGTCAAATACCGTAATCACAGTCCTTACATGCTGCGTAGTCCCTTTCCCAGGTATAAAGCCGTGCTGGATAGGGGTCACTAACTGCTCAATAATCCCAGCCAATCTTTTTGCTAAAATCTTGGAATATATTTTGATATCCGAGTTCATTAATGTAATTGGCCTGTACGACCCTGGCATTTCTGGTGAATTTCCTTTTTTTAGAATAACTATTATATCAGCCCCCCCCCCCAGGACTCTGGGCTAAGGTCTCCTACTTGTGCTTGTTGCATAGTTATACACATATCCGCCAAGAGTACATTTTTAAATATTTGATAAAATTCTAGCGGAATTTGGTCTGGTCCTGTCGCTTTGCCTATCGGCAAACTGTCAAGAGCTTCCTCCACCTCTCCTAACAATATTGGACTATCTAGTATTTCTTTATCCTCTTCTGAAATCGTCGGAGGGGATATATTGCCCAAATACTCCTCAATCTCCCCCAGGTTCGGTGAATCTTCTGGAGTGTATAAATCTGCGTAGAATTTCCTAAATACCTCTCTTACTGCGTCAGTCTCCATAACCAGATTTCCCTGTGTATCCCGTATTTCTTTTACTCCTGCTTCAGCTGTTCTCTGCCTAGTTCTAGCTGCCAACACCCGCCCTACCTTCTCACTAAGCTCATATGTCTTTTCCTTATTAGACAAGAATTTGTCTACCGCCTGTCTGGCCAGGCCTTCCACTGCCTCTGCTTTTAATGCTATTATTCTAAGCAGGCAGTCCTCTAAAGGTAGATTATTTCTTATTACCCTGCTTAAATTCTCCTCCTCCCTTAGTAATTTATGTTCTATCAACTCTCTCCTATCCCTTTCTCTTTTTTGTCTTCCCAGGACAAAACTCAATGTTTCTCCCCTTATTCCCGCCTTAAATGCATCCCAAACTATTCCTATAGCTGCTGTCCCCCTATTGATATCCCAAAATCATTTAATCCACTTCGACATGTGCTCCTTATATGTTGGATCTTTTAAAAGGCCTCTCTCAAAAGTCCATTGTGCGGGTGCTCTTTGTAAGTAATTATTTTTAATAGTCAGTATTACTGGACTGTGGTCTGAAATCACCCTGAGAAGTTTCTCAACCTGTGTCCCAGCTAACATACAGCTAGTTATAAGAAAATAATCTAACCTAACCAATACTTTATGTGGGGCCGAAAAAAAAGTGCTTCCATCAAGATGAGGATGTAATTTTACCCAAGGATCAATCAACGAATTATTCAAAGCCATATCTGCCAGAGCCCTGAACACTTTCCTTTTCCTCCCTCTATAAACTGCATCTATCCGCGTAAATGAGCTCTCCGGATCATGTATGTTAAAATCACCACAACAAATTATGGGTTCAGGCCACTGAGCCAGCTCCGCATCAAGAAACTGAAATACCTCAGGATCGTCTTCAGTAGATCCATAAATTGTGGCTAATGATATTTTCTGACCCCTGAAGCATATTTCCGCAATAGCCCATCTTCCCCATTTATCTTCCTTCTTTTTCCCTACTACCATATCCCTATGTCTACCCAGAATTGCTACCCCTCTGGTCCTAGTTTCTTGTTTAGAGCTAGCCAATATCCTGAACCCAAGTTGCTCCAAAATATTTATCTTACTTAACTCAATGTGGGTTTCTTGCAAACATACCAAATCCAACCGCAGGGTTTTTAGATATGCAGCCACCCTCATCCTCTTATTTAAATCATTTAAGCCACACACATTAATTGACGCTATCCTACATGCCATTGTGTTAACATGCGTAGATACCAACAACAAAAAACATTCTCTATCAACCACAAACCAGTCTGTATATCTTCTCTGTGTCCCAAAAACATAACAATGTGCAAAATCATAATCAACCAGTTGTTATTCCCCCCCCTCACCCCCTCCCTCCCTCTCCGCCCCTGCTCTGCTCACCCCTCCCCTTCCCCCCCCCTTTACAGGCAAATAGGTCAGCCGACCTATGTGTGCCCGCCTTATGTTGTGCAAATCGCGTCCCTCTCCCAATCATTTACCTTTTCGTGCCACCCACTGATCCCACTATGTCCTATGTCCTACCCGGGCTCTCACGCTCCTTTCTGTTTCTTCATCTCTTCTAGAAAGAACCCCGCTTTAATTTCTGAGTTGAACATCCAAGTTTTCCCTCTAACAATTACCTTCAATCTGGCAGGGTAAAGTAGATACGCCTCCATACCTAGAGCCTGAAATGGTGCAATCAACTGCCTCATCTTCCACCTCCTCTCTACAGTAAAATGGCAGAAGTCAGGCCTGGCAAAAAAGGTATTGTTCTCAAAAGTTCTCCTACTCTCTGGCCTTGCTTTAGCTAAAATCTCTTCCCTGAGCAAAAAGTTTCCAACATATACTAGTATTGCCCTTGGATGATTTTTCTGCCCACCTCTGCCTGCTCCTCCTGCTTCTCCCCCTTCTTTACTGTAAAAGGGAACCTGTGCGCCCTCTGTATTTCTGTTTCCCACTGCCACTGGGACTCTGGAAATGCGCCACTCAAGAGATTTATCACAAACTGCCTGACATCCTGCCCCTCTGCCCCTTCCTCCACACCCAAAAGGCGGACATTATTCCTCCTCTGTAAACTACTAGAGGGAATTTTAGGGTTCAGATATTTCTACAAAGGGTCTGGGTTTCTACAAATGTGGTTCATGTTCCATGTGCAGTTGGGGAAAACATGGAACCACTACTTTCAAGGGTCCAGATGGATCCATGTACAAAATCAAACACAACATTACCTGCTTGACAAAATTTGTGGTCTACTTGATTGAATGTAAATGTGGCAAAATATATGTTGGCAGTACCATCAGGGCACTCAAAGATAGAGTTGCTGAACACATGAGAGCCATACAGAAAAGGGACCCACGGTACCCAGTAGCCCTACACGTAGCAGAGTGCCAACCCCTAGAGGAAGATTTCAAAGTACGTGTTTTTGGCATTGATGTGATTCCCCTCAATATCCGAGGGGGTAATAGGGAACTGATACTCAGACGTAGAGAGGCCACATGGATCATGCGCCTACAGAGCGTGGAACATGGGCTTAACTACGACCCTGAGCTTCAGTACTTTCTATGCGACTAAGCAGTTGCCTGGGGGGGCTCCTCACCTTTGAAAACCAATGTCTTCTCCCTTGAAAGACACATACAACTTAAAGGGAGGAACCACTAGTGTTTTGCTGTACATAAGTCCACGTCACCTGGGACTGAATTAAAACAGAATTTTGTGGCAAACGACGATCGGGACACATGCTTTTATGATTGTTAATCTGTAACCAAACTTGCAAGCTTGAAATAGCCCATATCTTATCACAGGTGTGAGAGAAGGCCACCATTGTAGGACTTACTAGCAACACTGTTAGTGATAAACAGAAATGTGCAATGGGTGTTTTTTATGTAATCCACATCAATGTATTCTGTGTTGTTAGCCTTGTTTGACAACTTCCAAATATTTGCACTCGTCCGGTTTTCACCCTGTAAAGTGAGCTATATGTCATACCTTACATGAAATATCAATGATTATGAACTTATAACAGTTTTAAATTTTTGCTCCTAAAGAAATTGGTTGTGAGATAAAGGTAGTCACTTTGTTACAACGGCATGCTTGCACCCTCACTGTGGGACGTGACACTCTTTCAAATTAACCTTTTTTTTTTGGGGTAGAGCGATAACTCTATCAACTACCTAGAAACAGGAGAATACCTACTTTCCCCCACGTGAGCACGTTCTTTAGGGACACCACGTTTCTCTGGAAACACTTTGTTATGCTCACATCTGAATACCTAGGATCTCGACTACACCTAGCGCTCTGAGAATCCCGAACAGGAGACCTTGGAACACTCGGCGTAAACAATTTCCCCATTCCAAGATGGCGGCCGCTCTCGTACCTCCCTATCCTAAACTCACCGGCATCGTCGATTTCTAGCTTTTGTACATAACGTCATTTCCTCCTCCGGCCCAGGGTCCGCTCATGACAGACGGCCACCGGGAACTCACGGAGGAGGGATACCGAATAATAGGTAAGTCGCCGCCCGCGTTACTGAAACTAATTAGACCCCCTAACCTTCCTTCGTAGTAGGATAAACACGCTACGGCGGCGTTGGACATTTCTTAATCAGTGCAATCCTACCTTTGTTTCAGCTTACAGCCAACCAGGAGACATACCCGTTTTCCTTGGTTTTCTACTTTATGGATCCCCTCCCGGTTTATACCATTCACACAGTTTGAATCAGGTATTTAATCATTCTTAAATTTTCATACACAGTGGCTACGTAAGACTTGATGAGAGATATACAATTCTTTACCTCAGGTCTACTAACCTGGTCTGTTTATGTAATTTTATTTTTCTGCTAGAGGCTCTTTACCAGGAAGTCTCTGACACGTCTAAAAATTAGACGCTACTAGTATAACAGAACGTGACTTTATGTTCAGATCTACAGGATATTCCATCTCTTTGCAACCAAAGATATTAGAATTCCAGTAACCCCAGTGGTAAGGATATTTCCCTTTCAGTGTCCGGGTTATTTTGGTTTATCTCCAATCTAACCTTCTAGTGACAGACTGTGCCACACTCCTCGTTTTTATGCCTTCCTGATTTTGTTTTTCTTTTTCTCCCCCCTTTTCTTTTTTCCTTCCGGTTATATAGCCTCTCTCTAGTCCACCTACGTGGAATACCGCTATAAGTTCCAGACCTCACTCAACCCACTTCTAGGGGTTGAGTTTAAGGTAATATATTAAACGCAATAGGGAGAGCATGCTTCTCACTTATCACTCTAAACTTTGGTTCAAACACCACATAGTCTTGTGTAACCACACATGAATTTCCCACTTGGTAGTGAGAACTTGTCACAGACGGAACGTAACACTTCACTTTGGCTTGCCTTCACGAACCTATTTTCACCACACTATAACCCTAGTCAGGCAGGACCACCGTGTGCACGAGAACGCTTGCCACAATTGTCTACTGAAATACCATCCACCTCACACTATAGGCACCAGCACTCTTGGAAACCCACTCACTTCCTTAGAGTGTGACACTTGCAGTGTTCTGAACGTCATCACTAATCACATCCACTCTCTGTGCGAGTGGATATACATGTCACTACTGCATGTATGATGCACTTTATGTCACCATATGCAGTGTAATCCTGTGAGTTGACGTACCAGTAAATGTACATACTTTGTGCTTTATACCATCAGCCCTGAAGAGTCGTGTTGACTCAACGGCGCACGACGAAACACGTGTCGGCTTACTGTTATTCCTCAAGTCTGGACCCAATAAAACTCAACCCTGCTGGGACAAGAATCACACCAAAGGATCTGCTTCTATGTTATTTTGTGTTTTGTTACTCACCAATATACTGAATTGTGGAACTTTGTTTGTGGTTGCGAGAGCTTAGCTGTTCAATTATTCCTCCTCTGCCTGTTTTCAAAATCCTCCATCTTCCAGCGCATGTCCTCTGCCATTTTCTCATGTTCTGTCTTAAATGATTGCCATCTCCCAACGTCATCTTCGAGCTTCCCTGTCCGTTCCTCAACCTCTGTAACTCTGTCCACCAGCTCATCATACAATTTATTGACCTTCCTTAGGCTGTTCTGTATTTTCTTTGACGCCTGCCTTGCTCTACGGCTTTCTGTTCTTGCTTCATTTTGCATCTGTCTCAGTGTCGAGAATAGAGTCTGAAAAGGGTCTTGTTGGGAAGGGATATTGCCACTTGATGCTCTCTCTGCCATGCTTGCATGCGTATCCTCCTCCTGATATACTTGAGAAGTCGCTGAGTAGTCCCACAGGAGACGTTTCTCCACTTTGGTATGCTTCCTCTTTTTCATTGTGGATTCTTTGCCAGAAGTGCTTATGCCTGACTCTGTACCTTCATCTTCCTCCGTATTTGATTCTACTGATGACAATGACTCAGAATCTTCATTTACAGAGTAGAACTCGCCCTCCCCTTCTAGGGATGTACAGTCTCCCCCTCCGTGGGGATGTTTAATTATGTTAATCCCCCCTTCAAGACTTTGCTTTTCTGAACTAGCTATGCTTTCTCGGCTGCCCCATGAGCCAGTCACTTTCCGGGACTCATTAATCTCTTTCTCGACTTGCATTAATGCGCCAAGCATATCTGCTGTGGTACCTCCCATGGCACTTATATTCCCTTTTTCCACTCCTCCACTGTCAATCACCCCTTTACCTCCATCTCCCGCTGATATTTCCTCTTCAGCGCGAGCTCCAGCGGGTGCACCGTCTGCCTCTGGTGCTGCAGCCTTCTGCGCCTCTCTCCGCGCCGGCTCGGCCCGTTGCCTGGCAACCACCTTCGCGTCTTCCTTGTCGATTACGTCCTCGAGGACGTTTCCAGCTGCCGGGATGACAGCGTCTGACTCGCGGAGAGAGCTCGGGGTTCCTGCGATTGCTGTTTCCATGGGCTTCCCTGCTAGCATCTCTGACATGGTAGGCTGGCGCATACTTGAATCTCGAGCCTTTTGCTCGTCTCCCTTCAGTAGCGTGCTCTTACTCGCTGTACTGGTTATTTTAGGAATAGTGCTTTGTTTCCGTGTTTCGCTCTTTTTGTTTTTTTCCGCCGGGGGGGGGATTATTTTCCTGATCGCGCCGGTATTCTTTCCTATCAGGGAATCCCCTTTCACGCTGCCGGCTCCCCCTGTCTTCCTTGCCATTGGAGTGTCGGGGGGTTTTCTAGTTCTGTCGTTTACTTTTTCTTGGTTAACCATTCGTGTGGGCGGTTTAAGAGCCATATAATGGTGCTTTTTTACCAAGTTCGAGATTCCTTCTTTCAACCGAATCCAAACCTGTCCAATCCGTAGTATTTGCTTCTTAAGGGATATTCTTTCAAACCAGCAATGCCCGGTCTCCATTAGTACCTCTTCTCCGTGGGTGGCATGAAATTCCTCTTAGTATATCAGCTCATTCTGAGAGAGAAGGAGAGTGCGACCTCTCAGCACAACAGCCCGGCGGCCATCTTGCCTCCCCCTCAAAACCGTACTTCCAATAATTACAAAAAGCTCTGTCTATACTTAAACCTTGAGATTTATGAATAGTTTCTGCATATGCTAGAGACAGAGGAAACTGTTTTCTATGAACATACAAGTAGTTTGCAAGCAAAAAAACATACAATAGTACGCCAAATTCTTCTTACCTCATCAATCTGGCCAAATTTTATATTCAAAAATTCTATACCATCTCTATTCTGAAAATGAACAAAATCAACAACTGTTCCTACTGCTCCATTTACTAATCCTTCTTCTACATTCAAATTGTGCTGCAAAATGACTCACCAGTATTTGCATGCATGTAAACTCTTTACTAATACTGAAGTTTTAGATGCAGACTTTACCAAAGAATCGAATTAGCCGGTAGTTTCTCAGTAAGAGGAATTGTTACTCCATGGTGTTTGATTTTTTCAAGAGCTTTTATTTCAAGAGTTTTTTTTTTTTCCAGTTTGAGAATGTATTCATTACATGTAGAACACTCTTGCAAAGTAGGTATTAGGCAAACTATAGACTTGTTTTCTACAGGCATATTGTACATTACTTCTGCTGTTATTTTTTTAGAATGGAAGCCCAGGTTAGATGTGAAGGACATCTAACCTGGGCTTCTATTGGAATTCTATCAAGCATATTAGCAAGCCCATTAATCGCCATTTTAGCAGCATCTTCCTGCAGCTAAAACGGCGATAATTTTAACGAGGTTCTAGCTAATATGCCCCATAGTTTTTAAGTTACAGTCAGCAGCTGCACAGCTCGTGTTAAAATACATGTACAACTGCATACATTCTTGAGTCACAAGAGCACGCAGACCTTTTGACTTGACAGAGTGCACTTCCCATTGTAAGCAGACACCTAAATCTGTAAGGACTACTTCAAGTGTACCTTACTAGAGACCCATGTGAAGTACCATTAATCACTAATTGAGTGGCTCTCTGACACCTACATAGGTAAGACATGTCTCCCTCTGCAACCAAATGATGCTGCATCAGTGAAATTATGTTTTCACCTTTATGAACACCTACTTTGTTCTTAAGTTAGGTTTACATGCTGCACAACACATGCCAAAAAGTGTGTACAAGTAGACATATCCCTGAATCATGAGAGAAGCCAAACTTTAATAAGTCGATAGATATGGAGCAGAACTGAAATGATTTGTCCTCCTGCATGAGAAGCTACCAAGTTTGTACTCTAGCATCTTCACATGCACAACACATGTAAGAATACATGCACAATTAGACACATACCTCACTTACGAGAGCATGCAGATCTTTAAACTTTACAGACTGAACTTCCCATTGCAAGCATATCCCTACATTTATAAGGCCTACTTTGAGTGTACCTTTCCAGAGAGCCATACCAAGTACCATAGTCACTAATCCCTCTACCAACATGAGTTAAAACTCACTATTCTATTGCAGATTCACTATTCACCATCTGCTCAGAATATTGTACCTAGCCAAATATAAAACAGAAACCCTTCCCATGTCACTGTTGTAAGTCTCACCATGTTTCTGAAGGCACCAATGTGTCTTTTCCTAGTGACATGAAACATAAAAAGACATCGATATATAGTAGAAGACTTCTGTTTCACACTGCATGCTCACCACCACCACCACCCTTCTGGACAACCTAGCCAACCTCGGACTCAAACAACTTGTTGACACCCCCACCCACCTTGCCGGACACACGCTCGACCCTATCTTCACCTCCAGCAAACACATCTCCTTCGATCATACCACAGCTCTCCATTGAACAGACCACAACTGCGTTCACTTCAGCTACAAAAAGACCACGACCCACAACCCCCCCAACCTATTCCTCTAAGAAACTGGAACAAAATCACCACCGACTAACTCTTCACATCGCTAAACCAAAACCTTCCTGCCATTTCATCGGACCAAAACCAAGCCACCATCAAACTCACACAATGGATCACCCACAGCGCTGACGTATTAGCACCCTTGAAAGACCATCAGATCAAACAAGGTAGCAAAAAGGCCCCCTGGTTCAACGATGACCTTAAGAAATCCAAGAAGTTATGTTGTACCCTCGAGAAAACCTGGAGAAAAAACCCAACCTCTGACAACCTGACCACCTTCAAGGACGCCACCCGCAAACACCACCAATTAATCCGATCCACCAAGAAATCAGCATTCAAGGACCGACACGACAACAACGCCCACAACAGCAAGGAACTATTCAACATCGTCAAAGAATTTACCAACCCCACCGCCGGCACCAATGACATCACTCCCTCCCAAGACCTCTGCGACTCTTTATCCTCTTCCTTCCACAACAAAATCTCCGACATACATAACAGCTTAGAAAACCGATCCAATGAACAACCCACTCCACCCACCTCTGAACCTAAACAGCACTCTCACAACCTTTTCGCCTGGAACCCAATCACCACTGAAGACACCATCCGCCTGATGAACTCCATTTACTCAGGATCGCCATCCGACCCATGCCCCCACCACATCTTCAACAAAGCAGACTCCATCATCGCACCCCATCTCCGCGATGTCATCAACTGTTCCTTCAACTCCGCTACCTTCCCGGATAGCTGGAAACATGCCGAACTCAGCGCCCTTCTGAAGAAACCCACAGCAGACCCCTCTGAACTTCAGAACTACCGCCCCATCTCACTCCTCCCATTCCCTGCCAAAGTCATTGAGAAAGCCGTCAATAATCAGCTCGCCGCCTTCCTTGAATCCAACAATTCCCTCGACCTTTCACAGTCCGGCTTCCGAGCCAAACCCAGCACCGAAACCGCCCTCATCGCAGCCACAGAGGACATCCGAACGCTACTGGACAACGAAGAAACAGTTGCCCTCATCCTACTCGACCTCTCCGCCGGCTTCGACACAGTATGTCATAGCACACTCATACAACGCCTCAACAACGTCGGAATACAAGGAAAAGCTTTAGATTGGATCATCTCGTTCCTCGCCGGAAGAACCCAGAGAGTCCGCCTTCCCCCATTCAAATCAGAGGCCACCGAAGTCATCTGTGGTGTACCACAAGGATCTTCACTCAGCCCCACCCTCTTCAACGTAGACATGAGTCCCCTCGCATCCATCGCGCGCCAACACAACCTCAACATCATCTCCTATGCAGACGACACCCAGCTGATCCTCTCCCTCACCAAAGACCCAAACACCGCCAAAACCAATCTACACGAAAGCATGAAAGAAGTAGCCGAATGGATGAAGAACAGCCATTTAAAACTTCACTCGGACAAAATGGAAGTCCTCATCTTAGGATCATCCCCCTACACCTGGGACGACTCATGGTGGCCACCGGCCCTGGGTACAGCACCCATACCTACAGACCACGCACGTAACCTGGGCTTCATCCTAGACTCCTCCCTCTCGATGACCAGACCAGTCAACGCCGTCTCTTCTTCATGCTTCAACATCCTACGCATGCTCAAAAAAATCTTCCGCTGGATCCCCACCGAAACAAGAAAGACAGTCACCCACGCACTGGTCACCAGCCGATTGGAATATGGAAACACCCTGTATGCCGGGACCACAGCCAAACTACAGAAAAAAACAACGCATCCAAAACGCCTCAGCCAGACTCATACTGGACATTCCCCGTCATGCTCACATTTCCGGTCACCTGAAGAATCTCCACTGGCTCCCCGTCAACAAGAGAATATCGTTCCGTCTCCTCACCCACGCACACAAGGCCCTCTACGACCAAGGACCCGAATGCCTCAACACATGACTGTCCTTCTACACACTCATCCGCCAACTACGTTCATCCAATCAAGCCCTCACAGCAATCCCGCGCATCCACAGATCCACCATGGGAGGAAGATCCTTTTCCTACCTAGCGGCCAAAACCTGGAATTCTCTCCCCACTCACCTCCGACTTACACAGAACCACCTTCCCTTCAGAAAGCAACTAAAAACCTGGCTGTTCGATAAGTAATGCACCCACCCTCCCTCAAGCGCCTTGAGACCCACTGGGTGAGTAGTGCGCTATACAAATTCCAGAACTTGAACTTGAACTTGAACTATATTTGTGTAGAAGAAGGTGTATGCATTCCTATGTATGTGTTCTGTGACACCTACATAGGTAACCATGCATCCCTCTGTGAGTAAATTATGGAGCAAAACTAGGAAGTTTTGTCCACCTGTATGAGAAACTACCAGGTTTTGAAGGTAGCATCTTCAGATACATACCTGAGACCCACATGAACTAGCCTAAATGCTAATCTCTCTGCCAGCATGTAAGCCTGGGTAAAACTTCGGCTCCGCTCGCGGAGTTTGCGTATTGATGGCAAGTCTGTGTTCCACTTAGAGCGCGGAGTAATGAAAACTCTGTGCTCTGCGCTCTGCAACTGAGGGGAGTTTTTTGTGTTTGAGTACACAAAATACGTTTTAGTGCTCGCGGAGTGACTTGCCAGGATCCCTGAGATTGCCAACGAGATTTCCCATCCATTCCCAAGCACCACAATATTCCGTAGCCTGCTGCATGGTCCCACGAGAGTGTGCAACTGTGAACACATCATTCGGGCACACCATCACACATCTGGCAGATGCTTGTGAAGATCGTGAAGACACAGAATTTGCAATCTGGAGAAGAATCTCTCTCGAGCAGCATCAAAACCTTACCAAAATGATGTTTTGGATTACAAAAACTCCTCAGATTGACATTTGGCTGTACTTTTTTACATTTTTAATAAGAGGAATAAAATGTCCCAGTGTTTTCATCTTACTGTTCCTGCCCAGCAGGCTCCTCCAAGTGCTTTGCCCATCTCATGTTCACTTTTCCATTTGGATTTGGAGCTGGAAGGATCCCTTTTGTTGTCTGTCATATATCATTGGATTTGAGGACTATTGGATTTGAGATTTCACAAGTAAATTGTAACATTGATGTTGTTTCATTGGGGGATTTCACCTATATTTTTTGTACTTTTCATTGTTTTTAAAAAATGTATTGTGGTGGGTGGCCTGTAGTTTCAGTAGGGGCCTAGTTGTTTCTTTGTATGTAATTTGTCTTTTATAAAGGAAACATGTTGTAAAGTTGACTACATTTTCTCCAGTTTCTGTGATGTCTGTTGAATTTAAAACATCATTTAGGGCATGGATGGCCTTGGATTAAAATGCTAAATGTTATAGGGGGTTTTCACTTTTTCCATGTGTGTACTTGTTTGTAATAGTGGGACAGAATTTGCCTCTCATACAATAGGCATGCTTGCGTTCATTGTTTTCCAGGCCTTGTGCTTGTTATTGTTGTTGTGAGGGACCATGTGGCTGGTGGCCATTTTGTGGTTGTGGTAGTAGTGCTTTTACCATAGACCTGCATGTCTTTTTTCCTTTGTTCCTCTTGGCTAATTGCTTCTTGTTGTGGCCTACCTGGCCATGTGGCTGGCAGAAATTTTGTGAAGGCAGCCAGTGTGTTTTTGCCATAGGCCTGCATTGTCGGTCTTCCCTTTCTTGTTGTTGTGGCCTGGCTATGTAGCTGGCGGCCATTGTGTGAAGGCAGCCAGTGTGCTTCTGCATTTGTCCTGCATGTGTTTCTCTTTCCTTTCTGCCTCTTGGCTTATGGCTTTTATCTATTGTCATCTGCAGCTCCCTGAATGCTGAATCCCAGGTGATGCTCAATGTCAAACAGGGTCCGTTACAATTGTATTTTTGTTGTTGTTCTTCTTTCCTGTCCTTCCTCAGTGTACTGTACAGTAAACTAGTGCACCAACCATGAAAGCCCTTGTTTTTATCAGTCTCCCAAATGTCTACACTGTATTGGTATGTTTTTTTTAAATAACTGAGGTAATACATTTAATAATAATATTAATAAGTGTGACCACACACAAAGTTATATATTATATTTGTTTTGTTCTTCTAGCTTCTTTGCTTTTAATTACACAAAAGAGGAGGAGGCGTCATCAGCAATTGTACTGCCAAACAGAAGTCCTGCTGCGCACAACGTCACGTGACATGTGACCACAGACAGAGTGTCTCTTTCGAGCATGTTTTCAGTGCTGCTGGTGCAGTTCTGACAGTGAGAAGGACCAGTCTATAGCACTAAAACGTGGAGAGGTTAACCATGATCAAAATGAAGCAGCACTTTAAAACACTAGATTACACCATACCTGAAGTAGCACAGCAGGAAGATGATGACAGCGACTTAGGTCATGGAAATAGAGTGTTAGATGACCTACTTCTGGGTGAACCACCAGAGTTTAAGGACGGGATCTACTGCCCTGACAATAACTTGGCTTTTTTATTTGTTACTTTCTTCTAGCTTATTTACTTTTACTTTTTTGTGTGTGTGTCTCTGTCTTTCTGGTTCGAATCACAACAAATCCATCACAACCGTCTTACTCTTTTATTGCCGGATTGGAGTTGCAACTGTGTGCAGTCGGTGAAGAAATAAGTCCACTCCTCTGAGTCCTGCTCAAGTCCTCTTCCTGATTCGCCCTAAAGCTATTTCCCTCTAGTCAGACATAGGATGGAGAATACTAGTATAGAAAATGTGTCCTTGCCTCGTCGAGTCCCTCTCAAGAACCTGCCTATAACTATCCTCCTTTCCGAGCCAAGACGGAGTGCCCCGTAAGAACAGGTAAATGATGGCATGCATTGGACGCTGACTCTGAGTGACTGGTGTTTGTGTTGATGTTGTGCATGATGTCTACTAGTATTTAATCGCAACACAAACAGATGGTGGACGGAATGTTGAACATTGTCAAACATTCACCCCCTGTCACAGATCAGGGTTTAATCCATCGTTATTTTGTTCACCACGCCACCCCAGTTCAGACATAGCCATATGCAAATTAGTCTTGACCCTGTGCCTCATGGGAACAGTCCAGACCAAACTGCCAGGCCATGTCTTCCCTAGACCAGAATCAAGCATCCTAGGACCGGTCTCGGGGATTCACCCCTCTTCAGCAAGGATAGCTTGACTCCAGTGGCGTGGTGAGCACGGGATCGACGTCTGGGCATACCCTTCCCACTCACGGTGAAAATGCATCACAAAAAGATAATGGACGGAATGTTGAACATTGTCAACATTCACCCCCCACTCACAGATCTGGCAGTTTGGGCTAGACTGTTCCCATGAGGCACAGGGTCAAGACTGATTTGCATATTGCCATGTCTGAGCTGGGGTGGCGTAATGAGCAAAAGAACGATGTATTAAACCCAGATCTTTGACTGGGGTGAATTTTTTGTCCATGTGCAATACTCCGTCCATCACCTTGTGTGTTTTGCTGTTCACCCTATGTGTGAAGAGATTGCCCGACATAGGTCCCGTGCTCACTACGCCAGCGGAGTCAAGCTATCCTGGCTGATGACGGCTGATAGCCAGAAATCGGTCCTAGGATGCTTGATTCCGTTCCAAGGAAGACATGGCTTGGCAGTTCGGGTTGGACTGTTCCCTTGAGGCACATGGTCAAGACTGATTTGCATTTGGCCATATCTGAACTGGGGTGGCGTTGTTAGCAAAATAAAAATGGATTAAACCCAGATCTGTGACTGGGGGTGAATTTTTTGCCAATGTGCAATTTTCCATCCATCACCTCATGTGTTTTGCTACTAGTATTTAATCTACACACAAAAAAGTGACTCAAGTCAATGTTTCCATTCTTGTTGTTTAATAACAAAATTGTACCACTGCAGGCCGATCCATTTCATTTTGGATTCTGGACTCACTCGGTACACTACAGAGTTGGACACCATGATGACCATGCCATACTCGTAGTCAGTCAGTAGGATCAGAGATAATTGATGGAATAACTCGGGGTGTTTCATGGAGTGACCTAAAAGGTAAAGAAGTCAACAACCACATCAGACCTACATGTATGTGTAGTGGTGGATGCGAGTGTAGTGGTATGACTGACAGCGGTGCACTGATTTAATTACTTAATTTGGAAAATGCTATGCTATTGTGTATGTGTGCTCAGTGTTATCTGGCTCAAAATCTAAGCTAAGTGAAGGTTGGATGGGTGCCACATGCCTGCTCTGTCCTGTTGTTGTTGTAGGTTAATGCTGGAAACAGAGTAGACATGATTTAGCCATGCCGCTTCTGAAAGTGTTCTTATTGCACTCCTCCTTAATTAATGCATTTTTACTTTTCTCCTTGATTTTTCAATATCCCTTTTGTTTTTCCATCTATATTTACAACTCACACTTACCTTACCAATCCACATCTGCCAGGTAGGCAGTGGCACCCAAGATTGACGGACGGAGCGTCCATGGAAGGAAGGACCAAGAGAAATGCTGAGTGCAACTCCCATTTTGACCATAACGTAGTTGTAGTATCATTTTTATTTTTCATTTGATTTCATGTTTTCTCTTCAATCATTACGACTGTGTGTGTTATTGTTTATTATGTTTGCTTATAAATTTGACCCCTACAGTTATTTAATTCTCTTTGTTAGCTTTAAAAGGAAGCCCGGTACAACAGAACATAACATTTATGTAATTTGGGTCTCTCCGGGGGCAGACAGGCAAGGCAATTGCATAATAATAATACTCAATATTATACTGCCGCCTTGTACTACTAGTCTAGTACTACTCATCATCATCAAATCATCATCATGCATGCATTTCCTTTTTCTCCCTTAACAGATTCATGATGGTCGTCTGCCAACATTGTGTGTTGTCAATGTGTAATGTTTGTCTTAGTCAAACCTTTCCCTCAAATACCCTTTCCCAACCATTCATCAAACTAACTATGGGCGAATTTTGCGGATCTGGTGTCTGCAAATTCGCGAGAAATCGAAAAAAAAGCGAATTTGCGGATTTTCCCGCAAACTCACGGATTTTTTGGTGATTTGCACTGTAGTACTTTCTACTGGCTAATCCAGTAAGTGCTACCTCGTTGGCTAATGTATAGTGCTTTTCTGTACACTGCAGCTGCGTAAAGGGCCAGAAGATTTGTCTCCACTGACCGTGTGTGCCTGTAACTTTGCCACAGCGCCAAAATGCGCCGAGGTCCCTTGAGTGAGATGTCCATCATAGTCGGGAAAGGGCGGGAAGATGTTTGATACCGCTAGTGTGTGGTGCGGGGCCAAACGAGTGAGGCTTCTATGCGTGTTGTCAACATGCCTCTTGTGTATAAAGGGTCAGAGAGCGAGCAGGGCAAGGGTGAGGAGAAAGCAGCCTCCTGGTCACAGGAACTACAGGGGTATTGAGCTCGAGAAACTCATGGATGCAAAGCCCTCCCTCGAGTATTACAGCTAATTTTCGACGGCAGATATGGGGTTAAAGCACACTTGGCCAGCCTCGACCGTGTTCACTAATGTATAGTGCTTTTCCTACACTGCAGCTGCGCAAAGGGCCAGAAGATTTGTCTCCACTGACCGTGTGTGCCTGTAACTTTGCCACCTCGCCAAAAGGTGCCGAGGTCCCTTGAGTGAGCTGTCAATCATAGTTAAGAAAGGGCGGGAAGACGTTTGATACCGCTAGTGTGTGGTGCGGGGCTTCTATGCGTGTCAGCATGCCTCTTGTGTATAAAGGGTCAGAGAGCGAGCAGGGCAGCAGGTGAGGAGAAAGCAGCCTCCTGGTCACAGGAACTACATGTGGATTGCGCTCGAGAAACTCATGGATGCAAAGACCTCCCTTGAGTATTACATCTAATTTTCGACGGCAGATATGGGGTTAAAGCACACTTGGCCAGCCTCGACCGTGCTCACTAATGTTTTGGGCTGATTAAAACGTTACTGAATTTGAGCTTCAACTCGGGCACCTGCTTTATTTTTATCTGTAAGTGCTTCCTGTTGAGGTTACATTTTTGTGACAGGAGCCTCGTGCCAGAATGAATCCTGCCAGGCATAGTTATCCAGGAAGATGCCACAGTTGTGTGCAATACCTCTACTCAACTGGAGTACTTTTTACTGGCTAATCAGTAACTGCTATCTCGTTGGGTAAATGTATAGTGCTTTTCCTACACTGCAGCTGCGTAAAGGGCCAGAAGATTTGCCTCCAGTGACCGTGTGTACCTGTAACTTTGGTCCCTTGAGTGAGCTGGCAATCACAAAAAAAAATCCGCCCGAGAGCAAATTTGTGAATTTTGCGGCAATTTCGCGAGATTCGCGGATTGCGAAATTGCCGAAAATCTGCAAATTTCGTGAGTGGAACAGATTTTTGGCCCATGCTTACATCAACCCCTAACCATCTTCCCTTGGGCTGTGCAATTTATAATATTGAGGTGTGACTGAATTACATTTACAACAATAATTGATCACACACTTGCTGGGGTGGATGTGGTGAAAGCAACACTAACTGAAAGCAGGGCAAGGTTCTTCTTCTGCTCTAAGTTATATATATACTGTGATACCGTGAACAAGATCTCAGGGGAGATCGAAATGCGTCGGGTTGTGTTTCACCCTGGGAGTGATGTTAAATAAATATGCTAAGTTTTGAAAACAAATGCTAGAGTGCGAACTGTTTGCTTTCTTAAGGTAATGCACAGCTGAAAAGAACGCCACACCAGCAAAAAGAGCTACAGGATCCTGAATATATACATATTCACTGAAAAAACCCATAAGTTTTAGGGGTGTTATAGTTAGCTGGACATTTCACTCGTACAAAAACATTGAAATTCCTCCGATATAGTTAGTTGTACTCACTATATCTCGCGCGCTCACAGTCCACTGCTGATGATGTCACATATTACAACATTCATGACATGGTCAGTGACATCACTGATGACATCACAAATGACATCACTGATGACATCATCCACGTGACAATCAGATACACCTCATCATACACTAGTATAACCTTTCATCACTCACTGTAAAATACAGAGTACCATATTTGAATCCATTGACACACCGATTCAAGTTTCTAAAAACCCACTCAGTGATTCCTAGATCTATACACACATCTAATCACTTACTTATAGATTCACTCATACATGCAGTCAATGATCAATAGAAGACTATCAAATATACTTACACACCTATATCGACATTACACACCAGCACACATCCTATTCACTTATGAAGTCATCCTAGTCACTTATGCAAACAATGGCTCATACTTTCATTTACTTAGCTATACACTTATGCAAACACCACTTTATCTATTCATATGGATAGTAACTCATACTTAGTGTGTTATAAAATCACTATTACAAGTTTACAGTTATCCATACAGTCTATCTTACAATCACTGAGTCTTATGTATACTTATTTATAAACAACAACTGGCACATACACTGCCTTTTATTTTTCTAGTTTGTTGGACATGTACCATTGAGAGAGATATTTGCTCATCACCACACCCATAAAGATATTCACTCACCCAAACAACTGTTATAACATGTACTTTTAACTTCATATACCTACTGAATCAACTATTCACACATCTTTGGGCAGTCTCACACCCCCACCTAACAACACACACATTCACTCTCCCATACAAATACTCGGTTAACTAATCAACAACTAATATAGACTTTCAAATAGCTAGTACCCAACTGGAGAAGCAGTTTACAGAACAACTTACAAAGTGATACAGATGTTCACACAGTTTAGTCACTATACAATATATTTAGTGAGTCACTTTAAATTAGTCAAATAAATAGTCAATCACACTGCTACTAAATCCTCCATCCAGATATTTATATTTATTTATCCACTCATTCTTCAATGCAAATTGCTATGTATAATACATATTTAAATAACGAACCAAACGACATTCATTAGATGATGTCATTAGTGATGTCATTTGAGATGTCGTCAGTGATGTCACTGACCATGTCATGAATGATGTAATATGTGACATCATCAGCAGTGGATTGTGGGCACGCCAGATATAGTGAGTACAACTAATTATATCGGAGGAATTTCAATGGTTTTGCACAAGTGAAATGTCCAGCTAACTATAACACCCCTAAAACCTACGTTTTTACGGTGAATTTCTAAGGTTTTTTGAAGGCTGATTCCTAACTATATCAGACCTGAAACCTATGTTTTTTTCAGTGAATATAGATATATATAGATATATATATATAGATTACCTACTGGCGGTCGCCAGTATGTAGTTATAGTTAGGACCGATTTTCCACAGGAAATCCGCAACATTCTATTTGGAATAACTGTGGTGCCGGTTGTCGAATATTCGTAACATTTTCAAAACTGGTGGGGAGCTCCGGTCCGCTCCTATTCTAAATGTCTCAGGGTGATTTGTCAAGCGGAGGCCCAGAAAATAGGGCTTCCCAAAACGTGTTTTCCACATGGAATTTTCAATAGGAACCTTTAATCGCAGCTACAGCCCGAACTGCTGAACGGAATTACACCAAATTTGGCAAAGAGGTAGTCCTTCGTTCACATTTGTGCCTTTTGGTTAAATGGTGTAAATCTGTTCTGTAATTTTTTAGATATTAAAGTAAAAATATACACATATATCTGGGCGGAGCCTAACAACACATATCATCGTGAGATCTGATTTGCTGTCAGCACTTCATCCAAGAAGTGTTGGCAGCCATTTTGGGACCAATATACATGATAGCATAGCTTTAAAAAGCATTGCAGTTAATTGAAGCTTTTAAGACTTGAGTTACATTATAAATCATTTGTTGCTGGTACCATACTCATTTTATAAATTATGGTGTGTTCTAAGGTGATTTTACCATGTGAAAAAGCCTTTTGCTGGGATATCATGAATCATGTTTGAGAGAAAACAATTTTCTCATGCTTTTCCCACAGAGGTTTGAAAGGTGATCTATAAGCTAAATTGAGAGCATATGTTCTGTAAATTCACATTATCTTTCTCAGTCATGTGAGAATGAAGTCTGACATTCTCAGTAAAACATGTACATCCAACAAGGGCAGAGACTGTCAGTTGATTCCTTTGTGTTCTACTGCAGCTTCCCAGAGTGTTCTAAAGAACAACTAGAGTGCTAACAGCCTTAGTTATGACAAATGTATAACACACCTGAAGCCATCTTGATTGGAATAAAGTGGTAACTCTCAAAACATTTAATTTAAAAAGGAACAAAATGAGGGGGTTCATTTTGCCATAGAATGTATGATTAGTGCTGCAGAAAAAAAAATCAGGGCACATTTTGAGTGACTTCCCTAACCCTCTTAAAATTCTGACATGCAGACTGAAACATGTACTATCAATACCAGCAGCAGACTTCCCTGGTGAGCAGTAGCTGTACTACAGTGATCTAATGAGCAACTAGAGTGCTAACGTTCAGAATTTATGGCAAATGTGTGAGTGACCTCTTGATGGAACCAAAGTAAACAAGCATTGAAAATGCAATAGGTGCCACCCTCGTTTAAGTTAAAGCAATTCTGTTTGTAATTAGGTGTTTTTTTAGCTTTGCTTTTATAGTGTTTTTCAAACTTTCATGTACATAACATGGATATGTATTCATATATGTATAGGTATAGTATGCATGCATTCATATTTGTATTTATATAGATCTGCAGATTATATATATGTTTATATGTATGTATATGTATATATATATATATATATATTCACTGAAAAAACATAGGTTTTTGGAATGTTATAGTTAGCTGGACATTTTACTCATACAAAACCATTAAAATTCCTCTGTTATAGTTAGTTGTACTAAATGTAACTCTCGCGCCCTCAATCCACTGGTGATGATGTCACATATTACATCATTCATGACATGGTCAGTGACATCACTGATGACCTCCCTGATGACATCTCACATGACATCACGTGGGCTCGATCCATTTTATTACGTTGTTGTTGATAAGAAGTAGAATAGTAATCATGATATCATATACAGATATTTAGGTAGGTAGGAGCATTGTATATCAAATAATACACAGAAGATTCTATCGTAAAGAGTTCATGAGTGGTGGACTGAGGTAGGGGCGGTTTGTGTGGAGCCTGCGATGATGCGTGGTCCAGGCACTGGTAAAAATGTGTTTTGACTATTGAATTTTGCCTTAACAAGGGCACATGGCTATTACTTACGGTGTACTAAGTTAGTGGAATGTCTGGTGTTTATCGTGTGCTAACCCTGCGATGATGCATGGTCTGAACAGGCTGCACTGAAATTATTCTCTGTTGCATACTGGAGTATATGAACTTTTAAGGGGGGAAAACACTAGCATTGATGGTTATCAATTGCTGTGAAAACTAGGTCTACTGATTGCTCCTCATAACAAATTGCACGATTCCTCTTCATGCAGTGCATTGTAACTTTCACAAATTAGGGACGTATGTCTGGTGGCGATGTTGAGGGTGATAACCCAGAGGTACCTGGTATTGCTGGTGGTGGGGGTTCATTTTGACGCAATCTTGTACATTGTTTGTTATCATAGTTCACATGATGCAGTTATTGAAGGTGCTTGCACATACTAGCAGTGCAACAGCACTATTTTTTCTCTGCTTTAAATAAATCGAGACTGAATTTAATGCTGTCTGTAGTGTAGATGAAAAAGTAAATTCAAGTTGGGAACCCTACTGCGCACAGTGTACATAGAAGCTAGTAGTCGGTAAAGTTATAGAACAATGTTTTTTTTCACTTATTTTAACAAAATCTGAACACATACAGTATAATTGTCTCTGCATTAAATAAATCAAGGTTGAATTTCCTTCTGTCTATAGTGTAGATGCAAAGGAGAATTCAAGTTGTATACCCTGCTGTCTGCAGTGTAGATCTTAGGGTGGAATTCATCATCAGCAATCATAGTGGAAGTGGAAGTGGAAGATCGAACATGTATGCAGCGTGCATTTATTATTCAACTAAATGTATAAGTGATATAAAATAGGTTTTTCAAGGAACTATAATAAAGTTATATTATGTAGGGTTTGATAGGTATTATACTGAGTTTGGTTTCTACTGAGTTAGTGGTCTCTAAAACAAGAAGGTTCTGTGGAGCCTGCGATGATGCGTGGTCCGGGCAGTCTGTACTGATAGTAAGGTTTTTTGTGTTGTGAAAAGTGCCTTAGTAAGGCCATGTGATAATCATTTTTGGTGCACTGAGTTACTAGTATCTTTGATGCTTAGCGTGTACATATTCTGCGATGAAGCGTGGCCTGGGGGGAGGGGGGCACATTAATTGTTGTCATGTCTTTTGTCGATTGATTTCTGCATGAATTCCACTTGAAAGTGATAGTATGCCTCATTGTTGACATAAAACACTTCAGTTTTTTTCCAATGATTTATGGTACACTGAGTTAGTAGTATCTTTGGCGCTGAGCTTGTACGTACCCTGTGATAATGTGTATTGCAGGGGGGCTGCACTGGGAGCAATGTTTTTTGCCTAGTGAATTCTGCTTTAATAAGGCTACGGGAAAATGACTTGTGGTGCAGTGATTTAGTGGTACCGAAAGAAGTCAGTGTGTGTGTACCCTGTGATGATTCGTGGTCCGGGGTGGGGTCGCAGTGGTATAATGTCTCTTGTCTTCTGGAATGCGTGATGTACAATCATCATTCTATCTGAAAAAATCTGAACACATACAATACAATTGTCTCTGCATTAAATTAATCAAGGTTGAATTCCTTATTGTCTGTAGTAAACATGCAAAAGTGACTTCAAGTTGTGAACCCTGCTGTCCGCAGAGTACATCAAAGGCTGTAGTTGACACAAACATCGAGGAATGCTTTCTTTGTTACATACTTTAACAAAATTTGATGACACAGTACAACTTTTCTGCCTTAAATAAATCGGGACTGAACTTTATGTTGACTGTAGTGCTTATGCACCACTGGTATCAAGCGGTAAACTCTTTTGATCGCAGTGTACGTTTGAAAACAGAACTCACTACAGTCATTCAGGAATGTTTTTTGTGGCATCCTTTAAGAAAATAATCTTTGTCTTACATAAATCAAGGATATCTTGAATGCTGTCCGTAGTGTAGATGGAAAGCTGAATGCAAGTTGTGAACCCTGTTGTGTGCAGTAAAGATTTAAGGCAGTAGTCGACACAAAGATCGAAGTATACTATTTTGTCACAGAATCAGAGGACACAGTACAATTGTTTCTGCCTTAAATAAAGCAAGGCTGGATTCAATGCAGTCCGTAGTGTTGATGCAAAGCTGAATTCAACTTGTATCAAGTTGTCAACTCTACTGACCGCAGAATAGATTGTAGGCACTTCTCAGCAAAGACAATGAAGACACATTTAAATCCAAAGTTGAATTCAAGTTGTGAACCCTGCTGTCCACAATGTCAATGGAACCCACTAGTCGATACAGACATAAGTCTGCGGTGCTGTGTTCACAATCGGCCTGTATCAAGGAAGCACGCCGTCTGGCGGCAGGCACGTAGCAGGGTGCGGACCTTCACTGCAGCGCATTCTGTTCTCTTTGCAGAAGTGAACCACGCCCAAGGCATAGACTAAATATTTATAGTCTTACGTTGACGTTGTTTATGTTGGACTAGCCCACTCCTCTTCTGTTTCAAAGGAGGGGAGTTAACACAGCTGCATGACCAAAATACTCCCTAGTGTCTGAGATAATATGGTTGCATCCACTATTCATTACACTACACGTATCAATGGTATATGTACACACTTAAAAGATTTTGATTTCTATAGTGAATTGTGTATAGAATTTCACCGGTAGTCTTGGCGTTGTGTACATTATTGTTGATGTTCGAGTTCTTTCCCTTATATATACTTGGTTGCCACATCTCTGTAGATTGAGCTAGTGTACTGTTGAGGAGATATATTATTTTGGAAAGGTCTTTAGTACTGTTTTGCACTGCCTCTGAGGTAGTAGGAAGGAGAGGTCCGTGGGGGTGGTTGTAGTGGTAGTGGCGCTGAGTATTGTGATTTTGCTGGGTGTCGGAAGTGTATAATTACAATCTCTAAGACATATTGCTCTTTAAACATGGGTGTGAGTTCGATGTAATTTGCGTAGTACATGTTCGACGTTCTTACAGTAGTTAAGTGTTGATGTTAATTTGTTAGTGTTAAGAGGAACTATTGCCTTATTTTTTACGTAGCATTGCAGATTTGGTGTCTGGTTGTAAATAAAGGGAAGTGGTCAACATAATAGGTAGAAATTGTCAATCAAAAGACCTTTGAAATTCACTGAAAAAAACATAGGTTTCAGGCAGGCTATAGTCAGGAATTAGCATTTAAAAAACCTTAGAAACTCGCTGAAAAAAACCTAGGTTTGCCCATACCAACTATCTATCTGTGTCTGTGTATTTATTGTGTTTGTAAAATGCTGCTTGTCCGCCCTACCACATTATATTCTGCTATAAATAGCATATGCAACCATCTTACCATCTTACCTGTGACAGTAAGTGTGGGCTATTCCTCCTTTTTTAAAATCTTTTTAGCATATTTATATAGCGCAAAATCATCTCAAAACAAATACATTTTCAGCCATGCGTACATTACGTCATTACTGTACAATAACAGGATGTGGACACAACTCCGAGTCTCGAACACTGATTTCCAGCACCAAGTTCTACAGTGTACCTGAATAACCACATACGTATACATATATATATTCAATAGCGATCTGTTTACTGCTTAAAATACATTTCTTAGTATTTTTTCACTTTCTATTTTTATCACATGATTTTTGATGTCACTAGAAGTGGGTGTGCACACCATCTAGCATATACATAAAAAAGCAGGTCTTTTGTGGCAGCGTTACAGCGTGAACAAGGGCGTGTAGCCTGAAACGCGTTGCTGTTCTCTGTTGTGTTGCTGTAAATAAACGATCTCAACTGTTTCCTGTGGTCCGTCTCCCTCGTTTGCTGGCGCTGCGGCTGTGGCGCTGTGAGATCTGAGGAGGAGCCTGTACTTGATATATATATATATATATATATATATATATATATATATATATATATATATATATATATATATATATATATATATATATATATATATATATATGCACAGAGTGAAGCTCTTTCTTGAAATTATCGCAGCCGCCGCCACAGAAATGTCGGAAAGAAGCCACGCCACTCCAACGTTCGTCATGGGCCAAAACAATTTATTAGCGCTCAAGCCACCAGATCTTACGCGTTTCGGGCGTCCGCCCTTGTTCACAGATCGTTCGTCAGTACAATCACAATGGCTTAAATACAAATAGTTTTTCCCGGGCATTTTTTTCCCACAACCACGTGATAATAAACATTAAAGACACACTACATATCTTAGGCTTAAGCAGTCTTTCCTCTAAGTCAGTGCCATAAGAGATTGTTACATGAGTATGATAGCAGCATAAATGCATTATTTGAATCACAATGATAATACAATTTATTTTATAATTAAAAAAATAAATATGTTATGATTTATGAAAATATTATATACATTTTTATAAAAAACATGTAACTGAGACAATGTGCAAATAACGCAACCAGCAGTTTTTGTGCAAAAGATGCAATACTAGTGCAAAAAATAATGCATTAAAGTGCCATCGTCAGATAGTGCATTTTAGTTTGGATAGTAAATGACTACAAATCAGTAAACAGAACACTCTGTGCACAAAAATTATTAATACTAGTTGACTAGAGCCTGGTGTATATATATGACAATGCACTGTCTTGAGTTTATTAGATAAGGAACTTATCTGATATCAGCATAAATGCTTAATGTATTCATTATGATTATATATTTTGTTCATGTATGGTCACTGGAATAAGTCGTGCAATACGTAAGAGTTTGGCAACTGCTTATCATCATGCCCCCTTTGTCTGTGTCAGAATTAAAGTGCTTTATAGAACCCAAACTTGTGTGTGCCCCAAAGGGGAAAAAAAAGGAGAAAATAAAAATGTTTTTTCTTCCAGTATGGATAGTGAGTGAGAGAAAAACCCTCACCCGCTACCAAACATATATGCCAACATGTGAGAAATAAAATTGTGAATATAATTCATAAAGAGACTTTGAGAAAAATAGGAGAGGCAGGTAATGGCAGGAAAGCTTTCAAATAGATACATATTGGTCAACAAAGGTTCATTACAGGAATACATGAAGGTCTTCAGTTGTATTAAGACCGTTAGGGAAACGACTGTCCAATTCTAGGATGAACTGAGATTCCAATCTCCTAAGCATGAGATCCCTGTCTCCTCCCCTGATGGGTTTGGGTATGGAGGCTATGACAAAGTACGTTAGGCATTCAAGATTGTTCTGATGGATAGCTTTGAAATGTCGAGCCACGGGGTACGTGCTGTCGTTGTTCACGATGGCTCGCAGATGTTGTTGAATTCTGACATGCACCTGTTGGCGGGTACTGCCCACATATCTCAGGCCACAGGTGCATGTCAGAACATAAACTGCAAATTCAGTTTTGCAGTAATGTTTTCCCTTTATTTCCACTGGATCGGGTTTAAAGGGTGTGGAGTATTTGGTGGTGTTTACCCCGAATTTACATGCTCTACAACTGGAACAACTGATAAAACCAGGCCTAACCATCCAATTATCATGTTTAATTATTTCAGGAAAATCTCTGCTTAGCTGGGTTCTCAAACTTAAGCCTTTCCTATATGTGATGCTAGGTCCATCCGATATTCTAGGAGCCAGCACCAAATCAGTTTTTAAGGCTGGCCATCTTTGGTTGATAATGGACCGAATTTTGCGTTCCTGTCTATTGAATGTCAGAATCAATCTGGGTGCACTGGTATCTGAATCTGATATTCTCACAGTGCTAGAATCTGAGCCAGATAGAAGAGACTCCCTGGGTCTGCTCTTAGCTTTTACAATGGATTGCTTCAAAACAGATTCCTTGTATCCCCTCCCTCTAAATCTATTGAGGGCTTCTGCAGCACAAAGTTCATAATCCTCATCGGTGCTACAGATATGTTTGAGTCTCAATAGCTCTCCAAAGGGGATGTTGTCAATGATGTGACGGGGGTGGGAACTGCTGGCATGGAGTGTACTGTTACCGGCAGTACTCTTGCGGTGTAATTTAGTGCATAGCTTAGAGTTTTTTACAAAGATCTTAACATCAAGGAAATCTGCCTCTACTTTGTTGATGTGTGATGTGAAGTGCAAATTTTCATTATTGACATTAAGTGATTGTATAAAGTTTTCTGCACTTGTCTGGTCCCCCCTCCATATTACAAAAACATCATCAATGAAGGGCATCCAGTGCAATACATTGTTTACCATAATGTCACTGTAAGTGACGTTGAGTACCTGCTCCTCCCACCAGCCCACGTGTAAACACGCGTAGCTGGGGGAGAAGCAGGCACCCATGGCCACTCCTCTTTGTTGTAGATATATTTCCTTGCCAAACATAAAATAGTTGTGATGCAAACACCAATTTGCCAGTTCTATCAGCATCTTATTATGTTTATAGCAATTAATGGATCTGGTTCCCAAAAAATGTTCAAGTGCTCTTAGTCCAGTATGATGATTGATGCTAGTATAGAGTGATTCTATATCTAGGGTGATCAATAGCAGATCATCACTCCAGGGAACATTTTTGATCTTATTTAAAAAGTGGCCAGTATCCTTGATATAGGATGGCAATGCTTGCACTATTTCTCATTTCAAATCTTTATTTCGGCATTACGCCATAAAAGAACAGTTTAAACATTACAGTTAAAAAAAAATGAATAACAATGATTAAAAGAATAAAATACATTCTATATAACTGTGCAACACATATTGATAAATACTTGGAGCATGGCAATAAAAATCATATGAGACAGGAGGACACCACAGTAGTTCTATAAGCAAATTCAATTTTGTAGTGCTATGAACAAATTCAGTTCCATAAAACAAGACCAAAATTATAAAAAGTTCAATTCACAGCTGATGGCCCATTTTTTTCCTACGGTAGCAAATAGAGAGTAGAAATCTACTGACACTGAATATTATCTGTTGAGAAGTGTTAGTAGTCAAAATTCTCAGAGCCTGATGGCAGGACCTCAAGCCTAATAAAAGGCATATCGGTTTGATCCATCTCTTTCTTTCATGGGCGTAGATAGGACAGAAGAAAATAATGTGCTGCTCATTCTCTATTTGGTTGTTTTCACAAAGTGAGCAAGCTTCGTCCAATACCTCAGCCGATGGATCACGGTTCCTTGCCCAACGAGCCAAAGTTGATTTTAATAAAAGATTTCCATATCTAAACTTTAGAAATAGTGTTTTGGCAAGTGGGGGCTCTATTTCGTCCATAAAGGACTCATAAAAGGGTTCGTCCTTAAAACTTAGGAATTTTGAGACTAATGAGCCACTAGTACTGATGTTTACAGTCATATTTGCTACATAGGACCAAAAAGCTTTTTTCAGGACTAGTTTGGGATTAGATGGTAACAGCTCGGGATGCACCCAAAAATGTTTCAGGCCTATAAGGTTAAGCCAAGTCTTGACGTGTGTAAGCCAAGGGATTATTTTGTTACTATCCAACGCCATGATCTCTATCAGCCCTTCTCTGTAAGCTTGAAGCTCAGAAACGTGCCACAATCTTACCCAGAGCATAAGCGGTCTAATAAGAACTTGATGATCTGTTCTTTTAAAATCGAGGTCCAATTGCAGGGGTACTAATGGGGTTCCTCTCGGAACCCTTACCAAGCTTCGCATAAAGTTGTTATCGTGGATACTAAAGGTCTCCTTGGACCCTGGCCCCCACAATTCAGCGCCATATAGCACTGATGATTGAACCTTGAATTTAAAAAGTTCCATAACTGGACGCACCGCTTTACTGGTGCTTAAGCTTTGCTCTCTGAGTATTGGTTTAACGTTCTGAGCAAATAACAGTTTGCTTTTTTCCAATTGTGCTTTCCACGTAAAGTTGCAATCTAGCGTCACACCTAAATAAGAAAAGTGAGACACTGATTCCAGCTTTGTCCCTTTTAAGGTTAAGCAACCCTTGTCAGGTTTGGTTGGATTAAGGGCCATGTATTTCGTTTTCTTTACGTTAATCTCTAGCCCCTTTTGACTACAGTAATCATTAAAAGTATTCAGTAAAGTCTGCAAGCAATTTTTTGTTTGCGATATCAGAATAGTATCGTCAGCAAACAATAGAGATGCTACTCTTTCGCCATTCAATTTAGGTGCATCATTTTTGCATCTTTCTAAGTATGAGGGAATATCGTTCACGAAAATAGAAAAGAGCGTGGGGGCCAAAACACATCCTTGACGAACTCCACGTTCGATTGGGATTTTCCGTGATAGTTCGCCATTTTGTCCCCATCTAATTCTCGCAAAGTTCCCCTCATGTAAATTTATAATTTGAGCTACTATATTGTTTGGCATACCCGCTGCACTCAGCATCTTCCACAGAAGATCACGTGGGACCAAATCGAATGCTGCCCTTAAGTCAACAAAGGCAACATATAAGTGGGCCTTCTTTATCTTTACGTACTTCCAATAGAGGCAGCAGAATCTGAAGCACTGATCTATGGTGCTGACTTTAGTTCTGAACCCGGCTTGAAATTTAGTCAAGAATGAATTTTCATCCAACCAGTTACTCACTCGTACTAAAATATGGCGTGAGTAAATTTTCTGAAGGATGTCCATTAAGCTTATTGGATGATAATTACAGGGATCCTTCCTGTCTCCTTTTTTATATATTAAAACAATTTCAGCTCCTTTCCAGCTTTCAGGAAATTCTAAGCTGTAAGATAGTTTGTTGCATAGGTAATTGATATATGGTGCCCATATTTTCAAGTCATGCTTGTAAAGATCCCCGGGGATTTTATCCAAACCTGGGGCTTTCCCAGTTTTTACTTGGCTTATAGCCAACTCAGTTTCCCCCAAGGTAAAAACAAGCGGATCTACTGGAATTTCGGGACTTGCTACAGTGGATGCTGTATAAGGATCGTCATATTTCCTATACAAATTTGTAAAATGGGTTACCCAGGTTTGCACGTCTAGAAAAGTATCTTTGACCACCCTTCCTACCTTATTCCCATTTGCTATCAACTTCCAGAAAGCTACAGTGTCGTGTGATCTTGCAGCTATCAGTAATTCCGCCCACTTTTCTTCCTCCCACGCAATTTTCGATATCCTTTGGGCACTTTTATAGTTACTTCTAGCTTTTTTAACATCCAATTGCGACTTAGATTTAATAGCAATTAACAGTTCCCTCTTGGACTCTCTACAGGATCTGTCATACCAAGGCTTACTGTGAGACAGATTCTGAGTTTTCTGCTGGGGTTTTTTAGACATTTTAGTTACCAGTAATTTTAATTTTTGGAAAAACTCCTGTTGTATGGCCAAAAAAGGGGTTTTTGCTTCCTCCTCGGGAGTTAGGCTCAGATATGTAGCAAAAGTCCCAGCGAAAAGTGAGTATATTTCGCTCAAGATATCACCATGATCCAAAATAAATGGCCATTTTAGCGATCTCCTGTTGTTACTGATATGAATATCATTACCATCCCCACCACCCTCTTCCAGGGAGAGTGGTGAAGAAGGATCGCTAAATAATGCAGCGTTTAGTGTCAAGTTTAATGGAAAATGATCACTTTCTGCCCTCTCCATTATTTCAAGATCTATAAGATACGACCAAAGAGGGATAGAAACTATCGCAAAATCCAAGTTGCTCCTATATGTGTTCCTACTAAAGGTTGGTTTTTTTAAGGTGTCAGAAGGTAACCGACCGTTACAGGCCCTAAGGTGATGCTCTGTACATAATTTGATCAGTTGAAGAGCCAGAATGGAACATTTCACCGATTTGTTGCTCCCGAGGAGGCGGATGTTATTTGCCGGATCTTCCTCCTCAAAAATCTCACTTATGCCCAACACAGGTTCATAGTTACAATTCAGATCCCCAGCCAAGATTACGAAATCCTCCCCAGGATCCAACCCCCTCAAAAAGCAATCCAACTTGAGAACAGTCGGGGATTCCTTTGATGACGGGGCTGGCCTATTATAGATATTTATCAGGAATAATTTATTCCCATTGGAGGTTATTATTTTTAGTGCTAGGATATCTGCGGAATTTGTGTCTATCACCTCGATGTTAACCCTTAGATTGATTTTTGCCCAGATCAGGAGACCCCCAGACGGCCTACCACTCCTAGATGGGGTTGCTCCAATACCAAAAGTCTTGTAGCCCACCCTATGGGGAGTGTCGACTGCCCATGTTTCCTGAAGTAAGTAAAAATCAAAGGATTCCATAAATGCAGCCCAGTCAGGATCCCTCAATTTGCTGGCAACCCCAGCTACATTCCAACTGACAAGCTTAACCGAAGTCCCCAATGCAGAAGACATAACAGTATTAACCCTTGGCATCTCATCACCGATATATGTCACTTGTTGGATTCCCGAAGATGTTCCCTCAGAAGATGAGTGTCTTAAAGTACGGGTAGGTTCTACCTGTTCTTCAGGAATGTTGTCGTTGCATATTACATTTTTTACCAAAGGTCGAGATACAACAGTTGGCAATAGGTTACACTCAGTTACAACTCCCATATCAGTGTGGTTCCTTGTGTCCCTTCCCTCATCCCCCCCACTCGGAAAACTTCAATCACAACTATCAAGGCCACTGAAGACATCAAAACGATTTGACGTTTCAAGTGGTGTGAAGGGTTTCAGATGATCCATCCTTCTGTCCTGAAAGTTATGAAAGTTTTGATGTCTAACTGGGACAAAGTTCCATCCCAAGGGGTCTGGGACTGTTACAGGGCAAGGGGCACAAGACATATTTCTCATACTCTGATGGATCGGGGGGTACTGAGCATATTGACTGCTCCCAACATTCTGTGCAATTGAATAATTAAGTGGCTGAGTTTGGCTTGAACCCTGTAAAAGGGGAAACTGAGATGGAAACACCACTGGCCTTGGATAAAAATACGTTAAAGGTCTTGGGGTTATAGTGGTATTAGAGCTGCCCATCTGCCAGTTCAGTATATAGTGGACAGCATTTGGATCCCTGAAATTAACAACCACTACGTCACCTTCGATGTCTTTTGTTCTGCCCCCTAACCATTCGAGGCGTCAAACATGAACTATTTCCCCGTTGATATAATTTGCAATAGGCCTATGTGTTCTCAACCAGTGCGTTATCTTGTTTTTTAGTTGGGAAAATCCCTCCCTCTTGTTTTGTTCAAGGGTCGGCACACCTGTTAGGACTACCACATAGGGTAATGCCTCCGGTGGAAGTTCAGGCAACGGAACCCTTTTTGGTTTCCCCCAGGTGCGTTTAGTTTCCCTCACCTCCCTTGTTTAGTCTGTCGAAACTAAATTAGTTGTATTGCCAATACTTTTAGTTGTATTGACACAGATTTTACTAGCAACAGTACCCAGCAGTTGATCACCAGTTTTTGCTTGTGATGGTCTAGAGGCAGCATGGTGATGAACAATAGCAGATACTGTATTCCCCAAGGATTCTGATGCAGGTAAAGTTGAGGAGGGGGTAGGAACAACATGAGGGGAAGTAGAAGGCAGAGATCGAACAGTGGATGACAAAACTTGTGGTGCACAATTGAATGCCTGACTGTCTGCGTTGTTAACACCTTTATGGCCTACAAGATCTTTTTTGGGCAATGCATTCTCAATTTTTGACAATCTACACTCCACCTCCATTAACCTCTCCAGAATAGATGCAGAGTATGATCTAATCAGATTCTCAATTGCAAGTAGGGACACAGGACCCTTGTTCTCAATCTGAACATCATCTCTCGCACTAGTATCCATATTGTCCTCTTTATCTACAGATGTATTCAGTCGGGCTGGGGATGCGGAAATGATATGGATCCCCTCAGGGTCGGACTGAACAACACAGGGATTCTTGGCAGCTGTGGACAATTTTTTGCCAAAGTCAGAACAACTCAATTTGGGTTGCAACGGATCCCTCCTTTTCCGTCGTTTTTTGTTCGGCGGGGGACCATAAGTTTTCCCCGTAGGTGGTAATTTTATAGCCTTAATGCGGGCTGCATGCAATTGTGACAAAGCGTCTCCCTTTAGTGTCGATGAGCTACTTCCGGTAGATGTCACGGACAGGTCAACCGTATCCGCTCTAGATACGGTTTCAGATGAATGAACAGCCGTATGTACATCCGGGAGTATACCATCTAATGAGGGGATCGACTCGTTGACTAATGTCCCGGTAGCATTGGCAGGGGGTCCAATCAGGGGAGATAATGATGGTAAAGCGGACCCATTCTTCATACTTTCCACTGAGCGTCGGCGGTCTGCCCGCCGCTCCGCCAGCACAATCTCCCTAGCAATATCAGGCGATGATTTGGAGAAGTAACTATCCAAGGTCCCATTGGGCAGCAAACCCTGTTTGTCCTGAACATGCTGCTCAACATTAACAGTTGCCATGTATAAAAAACAGGGATTGGTTGGTATGGCAATGACGAAGGTGATACAAAGATTGAGTAGTAGAACAGACAGTACCTGTAAACAAGAAGGTATGCCCAGTCCGGTCTCCTCGGTTCTCGGAGGGTCTCAGAGGGTCCGCCCTTAGTCCGGGCTTTGTCCCGGGATGAGTCCCGCACACGCGTCCCGCTAACGCGCGCTGGGTTCACCTAAAGTACGAAGCAAAGGGCTGAAGGGGAGGAGACCCGGGAAGAGGCGGCAGGTGTGCGAGATGTCAGAGCGCACTGCCTGGTGGGCCTCGCAGTCCCGGTCTCCCGTAGTTCAGCACAGACGCACTTGGGACCCAGCAAGGGCAAAAGCTGCTTAATTCCTCTTGAAATGGCAATCTCGAAATCCAAAGATAAAGCGACTACGAGCGGCACCCGCGGAGAGGGGGCCGCGAGTCGTCTTTTAGCAAGCCAGGAGTCAGAGTCAGAAGAGGGGAGGAGACCCGGGAAGAGGCGGCAGGTGTGCGAGATGTCAGAGCGCACTGCCTGGTGGGCCTCGCAGTCCCGGTCTCCCGTAGTTCAGCACAGACGCACTTGGGACCCAGCAAGGGCAAAAGCTGCTTTATTCCTCTTGAAATGGCAATCTCGAAATCCAAAGATAAAGCGACTACGAGCGGCTCCCGCGGAGCGGGGGCCGCGAGTCGTCTTTTAGCAAGCCAGAAGTCAGAGTCAGAAGAGGGGAGGAGACCCGGGAAGAGGCGGCAGGTGTGCGAGATGTCAGAGCGCACTGCCTGGTGGGCCTCGCAGTCCCGGTCTCCCGTAGTTCAGCACAGACGCACTTGGGACCCAGAAAGGGCAAAAGCTGCTTTATTCCTCTTGAAATGGCAATCTCGAAATCCAAAGATAAAGCGACTACGAGCGGCACCAGACTTTGAAGAAAATAATCAATGTATTCTCCAATGTGCTCAGCCACACTGGAGATAGCAGAAATGATGGGCCTGCCAGGAGTCGGACTCACCATTTTGTGCACCTTGGGCAACAGATATAATTTAGGTAGTACTGGGTTTTCAACATTTAAGAAATCAAATTCCTGTTTGGACAACATGTTTTCCCTTTTCCATTTAAACAATAGTTTTTTGAGGACCTCTTTTGACTCATTATATGATTTCATACTGGTTTTCATATAACAGGTCCCATTGTTTAGTTGCAGCATAGCTTCGGCGAGATAGTCTTTCTGTGGCCAGATCACAACATTGCCGCCTTTGTCTGCCATGGTAACTATGATACTTTGGTCTTTACTTAACTTATTGACCAAAGTTGTATAAGCTTGTTCTTTATTGCTTCTGTATCTCTTTTTGTGTTTCACTTTATGGTAAAGTTGTTTCAAGTCTTCGATGACCATATCGTGAAATGTGTCTATAGAGTCACGAGGCATGACTGGAATGAAACTTGATTTAGGTTTGAATGGACTTAAATTCATTCCTACCTGTGTTATTTGCACTGCATGGAGTTCATCCTGAGTTGCCACATCTTCAATAGCCAGTGCATCGTTCATTGCCAATTGATGCATTGCTAGAAAGGCTCTGGTGTCTCCAGCCGGGACATTGAGAGAGCTTGCTGCAGTTTCAGGCTGTTTGGAAGGGTTGTTCTTGTTGCCCTCTTTAATGTTGAAAAACTTCATGAGTTTTAATTTTCGAATATAAAGAAAAACGTCCACATGTGTTTTGGTATAACTGAAATCTGACGCAGGACAATAGGTAAGTCCCAGATTCAGAAGCTGTTTTTCTGCTTCAGTCAATACAACGGTAGATAAATTGATAATTGCATTGTTCATTATTTCCTTTTTCGCCAGTACTGCCTCTTTGTTTTTTTTGGTGATTTTTTGCTTTTTGCGGCGTTCTCTTCGGCGTTTGTTTGCTCTTGCTCTTTTTCCTTGTTCTGTGGCTGCTGTCTCCGATTTCTGGGTCTCAGTGTTTGCAGCCGATCCGAGCGTAAAAAATCAACCTCTTCCCCAAGGGTTAAAATCACTGTTTGTGTCTCAATTGAATTTTCGCTCCTGTTTTCCCACGATGAGCTGCTTGTGAGAGATTCATTATCGCTGTTTTCAGACGCTGCACCCGTACCCGCTGAGGTGGAAGCCGCCGCTGGGGTTTCAGTGGAGGAGGCAGGTTTTTTTGATGCCTGCTGCGCTAATCTTGTTCTCTTGGCATTTTCATACTTTTTGGCGAATGTAAATATTCGCCCTTGGGCGTAGTCCTCCTTATCACGGGCAAATTTGTAGATTTTGCGATTTTTAATTTTCTCCTCTTGTTGTTTTAAACGCTCATCAATCTCTTTGCGTAGTTTTCCAATTAAATCGTTGGGTTCAAACGTGCAAAGCAGTTCATTTATGGTCTCTATTTCCTTCATTATGGCGTCTCTATCAATCACAGCGTATTTCACAAGTAATTGTATCAACTTGCTGGAGGACTCGAGGTTGGTTTGCCCCCATTCCTTTAACATATCCGGATTGGGATTTTCATAGCTCGGGGCCAGGAGGATACGAAGGCCACGGGGCACCCGCCCCTCCTCCAGGTACTTGGTGAGGGATTTGTGTTCCCACCACTTGGTGAGCTCCTGCCGCATGCATTTCTCAAGGCGTTTCATGGCAGCCCTGATTTTGTCTTCATCTGTGTTTTCAACAGTATTCGTCATCGCTTTGTTGACTCCCTGTTTGTTAATTACAGTGGGGAGATTTGAATGAGGCATATCTGCCGCCGCCTCCCTGTCTCTTAAAGTTTCAGCTGACATGTTTGCAGTGGTGTGATATTGCGCAGATAGAATCGATGCAGTTTAGTGTCGAACACAGTCAGTTACCGATCACTCACTGCCAAGGCCCAGGAACTCCTTCCCTCCGTTAGCTCGCTCACTGTCACTTACCGCCGAGGTCAATTATGCGTTGAACGACAACCGTGCAGGTCCGTTACCGCAGACGCTTGGCGGAGTGAAATCCAGAGCCAGGTCGGGGGCTGCAGCTTGATTATTTCCTTAGAAGAAAGCAGCACGTTTGGTTGAACAGCTGCAGCCAATCTTATGGGGAGTGAAGTGGCTTCGGAAGCAACCACCTTCTGAAGTAGAATGCACAGAGTGAAGCTCTTTCTTGAAATTATCGCAGCCGCCGCCACAGAAATGTCGGAAAGAAGCCACTCCACTCCAACGTTCGTCATGGGCCAAAACAATTTATTAGCGCTCAAGCCACCAGATCTTACGCGTTTCGGGCGTCCGCCCTTGTTCACAGATCGTTCGTCAGTACAATCACAATGGCTTGAATACAAATAGTTTTTCCCGGGCATTTTTTTCCCACAACCACGTGATAATGAACATTAAAGACACACTACATATCTTAGGCTTAAGCAGTCTTTCCTCTAAGTCAGTGCCATAAGAGATTGTTACATGAGTATGATAGCAGCATAAATGCATTATTTGAATCACAATGATAATACAATTTATTTTATAATTAAAAAAATAAATATGTTATGATTTATGAAAATATTATATACATTTTTATAAAAAACATGTAACTGAGACAATGTGCAAATAACGCAACCAGCAGTTTTTGTGCAAAAGATGCAATACTAGTGCAAAAAATAATGCATTAAAGTGCCATCGTCAGATAGTGCATTTTAGTTTGGATAGTAAATGACTACAAATCAGTAAACAGAACACTCTGTGCACAAAAATTATTAATACTAGTTGACTAGAGCCTGGTGTATATAAATGACAATGCACTGTCTCAAGTTTATTAGATAAGGAACTTATCTGATATCTATATATATATATATATATATATATATATATATATATATATATATATATATATATATATATATATATATATATATATATATATATATATATATATATATATTCCTTCTGGTTCTCCTTGCGCCCGGGAATTGCAGCACTCGATGTCTGGTTCGTAATCGCTGCGGCAGAACCACACCGCTTCCAATATGCATACAATTCACCCCTGACATACCTTTTTATTCTCTTGATTACATATTTCACACTCCCTGTCAGTTAGGTTCCCTATTGCAGGTTAAGTCAGCTACAGTGCTTTGACCAGTTTTTCGGCCATCCTTATTCAACCAGTCTGTCTTCAATCTAGTAGTGAATATCTGTATTTTTGCATTTTTGTACTTTTGTACATTTGTATTTTTGTACCTTTGTATCTTTGGTATTTTTGTATTTCTCTATTTATTCTAACATTCTGTATGATGATTAAGCTATTTTGTGAAGTAATTATTTATAGCATTGCACTTTTCCATGGTATACATATATACGCTTACATATCCTTTGACTGCGTTTATATGTATATATGTATATACACATGGTTTTTTCAGATTGCTGCTATAAAATATCTTTGCAGTTTGTCAAATATTTGGTGTGTAAATATATTTATTGATATATTTACAAATGTTTTTAGGTTAGAAGTTTTAACTTTTCTACTTTTTGGTACTAACTGTTTTTAGGAGATTTACAAGGATTTTACATATCAAATGTTGTATAGTGATTATACCTCAGGGATTTGATACATTCCAAATAGCAATATTAATATGATTATGTCTCTTGATTGCATTAGTACTGTATATAGATAAATATATATATATATATACATATTCAAAACGGGTCCTCACCAAGGCACTCAGAGCTTCATTTAGCCGTGCTACCTCGAAGAAAAACAGCAGGACCAGGTATTCCGTGAGTTGATGTTTTTTATTTGGCAACAAACGGCAGCATAACGTTTCGGCCTCTCACAGGCCTTGATCACATGGTGCTATGCAGTCGAAAGGCAGAATTTAAAGTGCTAGTGCTGAAAACGGTAACCAACCAGAGAAGGGTAAAGTGCATAGTGCAATAGACATAGTTAAAATACTATGAAATCTCCTTATTACAAAAAATCGCGCACTCAACAATTTCGTCAATGTACACAATTAATAATAGTTTTTCTTAACAGTGTTGGGATAAATCCCCCGCACAGAACACTAAGCAAGTGTTAATCTGTATATTTTACATGTGTAGAAATGCACAGGTTGATTTTATAATACCCGGATCAATCCGTAGGCAAAATCAAACACATTATGATAAACACATGCACCGACAAATACTCTATACATTTGTGCAAAAAGCTGCCACAATTGCTAAGCTTTAGTCAATATCTGGATAAATCCACATGTTCGCTATTAAAACCTTGTCAATTTAATAGGTACACGTATTTGTCTGAGCCATTGTTAAAGTGCATACACCGTTAGAACAGATAACCTGATTTTGAGATACACTTGAATCTGCTTGAATCATTAGCAAACTATAAATTCATACTGGTTGGAAAACCGAAAAAAGTGCAAGTGAAAGTGAATGTGATTAAAATATATACAGACAGATCCATATTCGATTATAAACATGATCATGATGTAAAGTGTGATATAATCTGATCTGTCGACTGAAGCAATAGGATCACTGGACAAAAACAATGACATCATAAAGGCATATGTATCCCTAGACAAACCACTGGCCAAGCTGGAAATACTGAATACGAACCATTTTGTCGGATGTCTAAATAGGACACAATCAATAGTACCTCGAGGAACCAATCAATGGAGGTAACAAGTACAGAAAGCAAAATTATAAACAGGTGTACAAATCTTCTGATGCATTCAACCCATTGGGAAATTTGCTATCTAGCATGAGAATGTAGCGTGTTTCTAATCTTCTCAGTGCCGCTTCCCTATTGCCACTCCTTCTCATTGGTGCAATCATGTCAATGGCATAATATTTCAAGAGAGAGCTGTTGCTGTTATGCTTCTCTCTGAAATGCCTGGCAACTGGATATGCTGGGTCGTTGGACTTTATTGCCCGTAGGTGTTGAAGGACCCTTTTATGCACCTGCAATTTTGAACTGCCCACGTAACGAAGGCCACATGGGCATTCCAGAATATACACACAGAATTCACTTTTGCATGTGATTTTTTTCTTTATCTTACAAGGGGTATCTGAAAATGGGATGTAATACTCAGTCTTGTTCACTCCCTGAATACACGCTTTGCATGAAGCACATTTTCTGAAGCCCTTGCTCCCCGCCAACCAATCTTGTTTATTGACTAACTCTGGGCTTGATTTTACTAGCGCATCCTGTAAGGAAAAGGCTTTTCTATAGGTAATCGCAGGTTTTGTGGGCATATATTTACCTATGATGGGATCGCATTTGACTAGACCCCAATGCCTATTTACAATTTTTCTAAGCGCACCATGCTGGTTATTAAAGGCCCATATGAGTCTAGTAGGTTGTTGTGTTGGGGCTATGGTGGAAGTATGTTTACCCCTATGTACTAGGGCTTCAGACCGGGGTATTGCATTGGCTTTCCTGATGGCAGCCAGGATCACCTTTTTGTCATAACCTCGGGCCAGGAATCGTTGTTTACACTCTTCCTGGGCTTCCTGATTCTGTGCTTCAGTGCTGCATGCTCTTCTGATCCTCAGCATTTCCCCATAGGGGATGCTGCGGATCAGATGGGGCGGATGGTGGCTTTGTGCATGCAACACTGTATTGCCAGCCGTAGGCTTCCTGAACAGAGATGTTTGAATTTCTCCATTGATGATATTAATGGCAATGTCCAAAAAGGTGGCATTTGAGGTGCTGATATCAGAAGTAAATGACAAGTTGTAATTGTTTTTGTTCAACTTATCGATAAATTCTGTGACCTGTTCGGTGGTTCCCTTCCAGATCATGCATACATCATCGATGTATCTGAACCACCGAACAATGTGGTTCCTGCAAGTTTCAGAGTGTTCGCCAGTGAGGACCTGCCTCTCCCAGTACCCCATATGAAGGCAGGCGTAACTGGGAGAAAAACAGGCCCCCATGGCTACACCCCTAACTTGCTGGAAATGTTGTTTATTGAACATAAAGTAATTATTGTTCAAACAGAATTTTATCATTGATAACAGCATCTTGTTGTGTTCTGCAAGAACAATCGGGCGGAACCCCAAGTAATAAGCCACTGCCCTAAGACCATCTGCATGGATGATACTAGTATAAAGGGCAGAGACATCAAGTGTTACAAGCAGGTATGAAGGATCCCACTGCACAGTGCTTAGCTTTCTTAAAAAGTCACTGGAGTCTTGGACATAAGAGGGTAATCCTAACACATGTTCCTGCAAGAATGAGTCCACATAGATCGTAGTGTTCTCTAGCAACCCCCCACATGCAGAGATGATTGGTCTTCCGGGGGGTTTCTGCGAGTTCTTGTGGATCTTGGGGATCAGGTAGAGCACGGGCATAATAGGGAAATCATTTTTTAGATATTTTAGTTCATCCATGCTAATGAGGCCTGATGAACGCCACCCCATGAGCAATGAATAAAATGTACCTTGGGCATTTTTAATAACCGCCAGATCACAGTGTCTATAACAGGAGGTATCATTCAACTGGGCGGTTGCCTCTTCCATGTATAAGTCCCTTGCCCACAAGACGATGTTGCCCCCCTTGTCCGATTGACGGACAATCACATTGCCCGCTTTTTGGATCTTTGCCACCAAATCAGTATATCTCTTGTAACAGTTGTTTCTGTGATTGTTGTTCCTCTGTGTCTGTGAGTATAGAGTCTTAATATCTTTCACTACGGCCTCCTGGAAGATATCTAGATTATCGTGCAGCATCTGTGGAGTATATGTAGATTTTGGCTTGAATTTTGAGAGGTTGCCAGCTTGGGAAGCATTATCAACATCCGTCTGTTGAGACACAAATTGTTCTTGTCTTAGGCTTTCCATGTCTTGGACGAGTGGCAAATCATGAACATTCAGTGGTGTGCTGTCATCACCGGCACAATATGATTATGTCTCTTGATTGCATTAGTACTGTATATAGATACATATATATATATATACATATATATTTTTTTTTTTCGCCGCTTGCTTTGCACATATGTCTGCACTGAATTTATTGCACTTTTCTGAACTTCTTTGCTGCTTACTTGTATTTTTGTACTTGCAGATCATTAGTGTTGATCAACATTATGATATGAATATATGATATTTGCAGTTCCGAAAATCTAAATGCACATATAGAAAATTGTATTTATACGGTTACCTCTTATCTAATTGAATTTAGATATGTATTTAGATGCTATTATCATATCTTTTGAAAATTATTTCTACATATCGGTTTATCAACTTTGTTTTATATGTGGTTATATAGGGATTTATACTGTGATATATTGTAACCCTATTCAATAGCGATCTGTTTACTGCTTAAAATACATTTCCTAGTATTTTTTCACTTTCTATTTTTATCGAATGATTTGTGATGTCACTAGAAGTGGGTGTGCACACCATCTAGCATATACATAAAAAAGCAGGTCTTTTGTGGCAGCATTACAGTGTGAACAAGGGCGTGTAGCCTGAAACGCGTTGCTGTTCTCTGTTGTGTTGCTGTAAATAAACCATCTCAACTGTTTCCTGTGGTCCGTCTCCCTCGTTTGCTGGCGCTGCGGCTGTGGCGCTGTGAGATCTGAGGAGGAGCCTATACTTGATATGTATGTATATATATATATATATATATATATACCTTCGTGATTCCACACGCTCCTCTCCGTATGAAAAGACACGAGCCCAAATGCATCCAAAAGTGTTTATTTTAGCAAAGTGACAAAAAAGAGAAACTCAACGCGTTTCGGGAATTCTCCCTTGTTTGACTCGTGAACAAGGGAGAATTCCCGAAACGCGTTGAGTTTCTCTTTTTTGTCACTTTGCTAAAATAAACACTTTTGGATGCATTTGGGCTCGTGTCTTTTCATACGGAGAGGAGCGTGTGGAATCACGAAGGTATTGCAGGGCTCGCCACCCAGCACGAGCCCACATCGTACGAGGTCTTGTCAAGGCGGCGTTTTTCAGAGCTAGTGGAAAACCAAATTGATTTATATATATATATATATATATATATATATATATATATATATTCCTTCCTTCGGTTCTCATTGCGCCCGGGATTTGCAGCGCTCGATGTCTGGTTCGTAATTCCTGCGGCAGAACGACGCCGCTTCCAATATGCATACAATTCACCCCTGACAGGGCGAAAAACGGGACGAACTCGCGAGTCCGTCCCGTTTTTCGCCCTGTCAGAGGTGAATTGTATGCATATATATATATATATATATATATATATATATATATATATATATATATATATATATATATATATATATATATATATATATATATATATATATTGAGTTCCACAAGTTGCCTTTTGCAGAATGCACTCCCAACAAGTCTTTCAAAAGCGCAGGAGCAGCCTCGGTGAAAGCCAGCTAAAATAAATCAATGCATGCCTTGCCTGACGCGTTTCAGAGTTAAAAAACCTCCTTCCTCAGAGGCAGCATGCCCAGCCATGTTCGTTCCGTGATGCCTCCAACTAAAAATAACCCCTCTCATCAATTTGTATCCTGCCCAGGTGGGCTTCATAATACACAGCATCATGGGAGTTGGAGTCCTTGTTAAACCCTCATGGGTCTGGAAAAACGAACCTGCTCAAATTTAAACAGCATACTTTTTTTCTTTTTATTGAGCATTAACTGTGCAGACACAAGAGATTGTTCCAAATCAAAGCGCAGCTCGTTGCGTCTACCTGGCAATTAACATCAGGGTGCCAGGGACTTGTAATGATATTACAAAGGTGCATTCCCCGATCTGGCTGGCCGCTAATATTGAGTTCCACAAGTTGCCTTTTGCAGAATGCACTCCCAACAAGTCTTTCAAAAGCGCAGGAGCAGCCTCGGTGAAAGCCAGCTAAAATAAATCAATGCATGCCTTGCCTGACGCGTTTCAGAGTTAAAAAACCTCCTTCCTTAGAGGCAGCATGCCCAGCCATGTTCGTTCCGTGATGCCTCCAACTAAAAATAACCCCTCTCATCAATTTGTATCCTGCCCAGGTGGGCTTCATAATACACAGCATCATGGGAGTTGGAGTCCTTGTTAAACCCTCATGGGTCTGGAAAAACGAACCTGCTCAAATTTAAACAGCATACTTTTTTTCTTTTTATTGAGCATTAACTGTGCAGACACAAGAGATTGTTCCAAATCAAAGCGCAGCTCGTTGCGTCTACCTGGCAATTAACATCAGGGTGCCAGGGACTTGTAATGATATTACAAAGGTGCATTCCCCGACCTGGCTGGCCGCTAATATTGAGTTCCACAAGTTGCCTGTTGCAGAATGCACTCCCAACAAGTCTTTCAAAAGCGCAGGAGCAGCCTCGGTGAAAGCCAGCTAAAATAAATCAATGCATGCCTTGCCTGACGCGTTTCAGAGTTAAAAAACCTCCTTCCTCAGAGGCAGCATGGCCAGCCATGTTCGTTCCGTGATGCCTCCAACTAAAAATAACCCCTCTCATCAATTTGTATCCTGCCCAGGTGGGCTTCATAATACACAGCATCATGAGAGTTGGAGTCCTTGTTAAACCCTCATGGGTCTGGAAAAATGAACCTGCTCAAATTTAAACAGCATACTTTTTTCTTTTTATTGAGCATTAACTGTGCAGACACAAGAGATTGTTCCAAATCAAAGCGCAGCTTGCTGCGTCTACCTGGCAATTAACATCAGGGTGCCAGGGACTTGTAATGATATTAAAAAGGTGCATTCCCCGACCTGGCTGGCCGCTAATATTGAGTTCCACAAGTTGCCTTTTGCAGAATGCACTCCCAACAAGTCTTTCAAAAGCGTAGGAGCAGCCTCAGTGAAAGCCAGCTAAAATAAATCAATGCATGCCTTGCCTGACGCGTTTCAGAGTTAAAAAACCTCCTTCCTTAGAGGCAGCATGCCCAGCCATGTTCGTTCCGTGATGCCTCCAACTAAAAATAACCCCTCTCATCAATTTGTATCCTGCCCAGGTGGGCTTCATAATACACAGCATCATGGGAGTTGGAGTCCTTGTTAAACCCTCATGGGTCTGGAAAAACGAACCTGCTCAAATTTAAACAGCATACTTTTTTTCTTTTTATTGAGCATTAACTGTGCAGACACAAGAGATTGTTCCAAATCAAAGCGCAGCTCGTTGCGTCTACCTGGCAATTAACATCAGGGTGCCAGGGACTTGTAATGATATTACAAAGGTGCATTCCCCGACCTGGCTGGCCGCTAATATTGAGTTCCACAAGTTGCCTGTTGCAGAATGCACTCCCAACAAGTCTTTCAAAAGCGCAGGAGCAGCCTCGGTGAAAGCCAGCTAAAATAAATCAATGCATGCCTTGCCTGACGCGTTTCAGAGTTAAAAAACCTCCTTCCTCAGAGGCAGCATGGCCAGCCATGTTCGTTCCGTGATGCCTCCAACTAAAAATAACCCCTCTCATCAATTTGTATCCTGCCCAGGTGGGCTTCATAATACACAGCATCATGAGAGTTGGAGTCCTTGTTAAACCCTCATGGGTCTGGAAAAATGAACCTGCTCAAATTTAAACAGCATACTTTTTTCTTTTTATTGAGCATTAACTGTGCAGACACAAGAGATTGTTCCAAATCAAAGCGCAGCTTGCTGCGTCTACCTGGCAATTAACATCAGGGTGCCAGGGACTTGTAATGATATTAAAAAGGTGCATTCCCCGACCTGGCTGGCCGCTAATATTGAGTTCCACAAGTTGCCTTTTGCAGAATGCACTCCCAACAAGTCTTTCAAAAGCGTAGGAGCAGCCTCAGTGAAAGCCAGCTAAAATAAATCAATGCATGCCTTGCCTGACGCGTTTCAGAGTTAAAAAACCTCCTTCCTCAGAGGCAGCATGCCCAGCCATGTTTGTTCCGTGATGCCTCCAACTAAAAATAACCCCTCTCATCAATTTGTATCCTGCCCAGGTGGGCTTCATAATACACAGCATCATGGGAGTTGGAGTCCTTGTTAAACCCTCATGGGTCTGGAAAAACGAACCTGCTCAAATTTAAACAGCATACTTTTTTTCTTTTTATTGAGCATTAACTGTGCAGACACAAGAGATTGTTCCAAATCAAAGCGCAGCTCGTTGCGTCTACCTGGCAATTAACATCAGGGTGCCAGGGACTTGTAATGATATTACAAAGGTGCATTCCCCGACCTGGCTGGCCGCTAATATTGAGTTCCACAAGTTGCCTTTTGCAGAATGCACTCCCAACAAGTCTTTCAAAAGCGCAGGAGCAGCCTCGGTGAAAGCCAGCTAAAATAAATCAATGCATGCCTTGCCTGACGCGTTTCAGAGTTAAAAAACCTCCTTCCTTAGAGGCAGCATGCCTAGCCATGTTCGTTCCGTGATGCCTCCAACTAAAAATAACCCCTCTCATCAATTTGTATCCTGCCCAGGTGGGCTTCATAATACACAGCATCATGAGAGTTGGAGTCCTTGTTAAACCCTCATGGGTCTGGAAAAATGAACCTGCTCAAATTCAAACAGCATACTTTTTTCTTTTTATTGAGCATTAACTGTGCAGACACAAGAGATTGTTCCAAATCAAAGCGCAGCTTGCTGCGTCTACCCGGCAATTAACATCAGGGTGCCAGGGACTTGTAATGATATTAAAAAGGTGCATTCCCCGACCTGGCTGGCCGCTAATATTGAGTTCCACAAGTTGCCTTTTGCAGAATGCACTCCCAACAAGTCTTTCAAAAGCGTAGGAGCAGCCTCAGTGAAAGCCAGCTAAAATAAATCAATGCATGCCTTGCCTGACGCGTTTCAGAGTTAAAAAACCTCCTTCCTCAGAGGCAGCATGCCCAGCCATGTTCGTTCCGTGATGCCTCCAACTAAAAATAACCCCTCTCATCAATTTGTATCCTGCCCAGGTGGGCTTCATAATACACAGCATCATGGGAGTTGGAGTCCTTGTTAAACCCTCATGGGTCTGGAAAAACGAACCTGCTCAAATTTAAACAGCATACTTTTTTTCTTTTTATTGAGCATTAACTGTGCAGACACAAGAGATTGTTCCAAATCAAAGCGCAGCTCGTTGCGTCTACCTGGCAATTAACATCAGGGTGCCAGGGAGTGGTAATGATATTACAAAGGTGCATTCCCCGACCTGGCTGGCCGCTAATATTGAGTTCCACAAGTTGCCTTTTACAGAATGCACTCCCAACAAGTCTTTCAAAAGCGCAGGAGCAGCCTCGGTGAAAGCCAGCTAAAATAAATCAATGCATGCCTTGCCTGACGCGTTTCAGAGTTAAAAAACCTCCTTCCTCAGAGGCAGCATGCCCAGCCATGTTCGTTCCGTGATGCCTCCAACTAAAAATAACCCCTCTCATCAATTTGTATCCTGCCCAGGTGGGCTTCATAATACACAGCATCATGGGAGTTGGAGTCCTTGTTAAACCCTCATGGGTCTGGAAAAACGAACCTGCTCAAATTTAAACAGCATACTTTTTTTCTTTTTATTGAGCATTAACTGTGCAGACACAAGAGATTGTTCCAAATCAAAGCGCAGCTCATTGCGTCTACCTGGCAATTAACATCAGGGTGCCAGGGACTTGTAATGATATTACAAAGGTGCATTCCCCGACCTGGCTGGCCGCTAATATTGAGTTCCACAAGTTGCCTTTTGCAGAATGCACTCCCAACAAGTCTTTCAAAAGCGCAGGAGCAGCCTCGGTGAAAGCCAGCTAAAATAAATCAATGCATGCCTTGCCTGACGCGTTTCAGAGTTAAAAAACCTCCTTCCTCAGAGGCAGCATGCCCAGCCATGTTCGTTCCGTGATGCCTCCAACTAAAAATAACCCCTCTCATCAATTTGTATCCTGCCCAGGTGGGCTTCATAATACACAGCATCATGGGAGTTGGAGTCCTTGTTAAACCCTCATGGGTCTGGAAAAACGAACCTGCTCAAATTTAAACAGCATACTTTTTTTCTTTTTATTGAGCATTAACTGTGCAGACACAAGAGATTGTTCCAAATCAAAGCGCAGCTCGTTGCGTCTACCTGGCAATTAACATCAGGGTGCCAGGGACTTGTAATGATATTACAAAGGTGCATTCCCCGACCTGGCTGGCCGCTAATATTGAGTTCCACAAGTTGCCTTTTGCAGAATGGAGGCATCACGGAACGAACATGGCTGGGCATGCTGCCTCTGAGGAAGGAGGTTTTTTAACTCTGAAACGCGTCAGGCAAGACTTGTTGGGAGTGCATTCTGCAAAAGGCAACTTGTGGAACTCAATATATATATATATATATATTCACTGAAAAAACCATAGGTTATAGACCATATATAGTTAGGGATGAGCATTTACAAAACCTTATTTTACTCACACAAAACCATTGAAATTTGCATATATAGTTAGTTGCACTAACTATATATCGTGCACCCGCAATCCACTGCTGATGATGTCACATATTACATCACTGATGACATCATCCAGTGACTGTATGTTTCTGTAAAGTTAAAATATGTCTTACATATTTAAGAATGAGTGGATGTATAAGTGTCTGGATGAAGGATTTAGTAGGTGCATGACTGACTGGATGAGAGAGTGATTAAATGTGTCTCACTGAGTGCCTGGGTTAGTGACTAAACTGTCTTAATTTGTGCATCATTATATCTGTTGTTCTGTAAACTGCTGCATGTGTTGATCAGTAGCTATATGAGTAACTATATGGGTTATTGATTGGTTGCCCAAGTATTTGTATAGGAGAGTGAGTGTGTGTGTGGGGGTGGCTGGTAGGTGTGTGACTCTGTGCATAGATGTGTGAACAGTTGATTCACTAGATGTATGGGTTCAAAACTGCATGTGGAAACAGCTGTATGGGTGGTTGACTGTGTGCATGAGTGTATTGGCGAGTGAATGGATATCTCAGTGCTATATTTCAAAGTAAGTACATCTGTAAAACACAGTACATGTGAGAGTTGACATATATAAATTACTGTGTATAAGAGCCAGTGAATGTGTGAGTGGCTGCATGGATCATTGAAAACGTGTATCAGTGATTGTATAAGAGAGTAAATATGTGTTAGAATATGTTTCAATAAGTAATGTGTGTATAACTGTATAGTTGAGGAAATGGAGGTGTGATTGATTCGTTGCATGACTGACAAGGTGTGTGAGTAACTCCATGGATGAGTGACAATCTGTGAGTGTCTGTTTACACTGAGTGTATCTAAGGTTATATTAGAGTCTGAAGAGGTTAATCGTATTATCACATGAATGATGTCATCAGTGATGTTGCCAGTGATGTCATCTGAGTTGTCAACAGTGATGTCATCAGTGTTATCACTGACCATGTCATGAATGATGTAATATGTGACATCATCAGCAGTGGAATGCGGGTGCGCGATATATAGTTATTGCAACTAACTATATATGCGAATTTCAATGGTTTTGTGTGAGTAAAATAAGGTTTTGTAAATGTTAATCCCTAACTATATATGGTCTATAACCTATGGGTTTTTCAGTGAATTTTCAAGGTTTTGTAAATGCTAATTCCTAACTATACATGGTCTATAACCTATGGTTTTTTCAGAGAATTTCAATGGTTTTTTAATAGCAAATATCAAAAGCTGTAAAATGTATTCTTCTTTTAAAGGAAAAATTAATTTTATATGTTTTTAATATAATTTTTTTATGTATATATAATTTTTTTTTGTTTCGCTACCGGTCCGCGCACCGGCTAGCCCCGTTAGCTCAATTTGGTGCCGCGACCCGGTCCGCCAACCGGGAAACGTTCCGTTAGCGCAACTGGCCGCGCAAGAAAACAACATCGTGACGCGTCGCGTAAACGCGACGTATCGCGTTGCCGCGTAATGCATTTTATGACACGCCGCGTTAGCACACCCGGAAGTGCTCCGGGGCGCGAACTGAGGCGCGAAGCGCAGCACCCCGGAAGCGCTCCGGGTGCGTAGCGGGACGGGTAACGTAAGCATAACAGGTCATGTGACTTGTTCATAAAACTTTTCATTGGTTCATTCTACTGTTGGTTTCCTAATGATATAAGGCTAGGTCATGTGACCTGAAAATAACACTTTTCATTGGTTTATTACATTTTTTTTCACAAATTATGAAAACCCCACCTTTTTTCCTCTCTCTGACTTTCATTTTTATGAGAGAAAGACCTACTTTCAAAATTTTGAAAAATGGCAAGTGTTGTAGCTGCAGCTGCTGGAGCCACTCCACTACCACCACCACCACCACCAAAAAAGGATGGACTACCTCCTCCTTAATCAAGAGGAGGAAGACGAGGAAGAAGAGGAAGAGGAGCAAGGGAGCAGGCTGTTTTTGCCGGAAGTACCGAGGAGGTCCCATGTGAAAGTAAATTACATTTGGCAATTCTTCACATATCCCCGGGGACAAAAAAAAGTAAATGCCCGTTATGTCACATGTTTGATCTGTGACAAAGAACTATCCCGAGGAACAGATAAAAAGTACAGCTATGGGAATTACACCATGCATCGCCACATGGAGAGGTGGCACCCTATTAATTACAGTGCTGCACAGGTACGTGACCTACAGGGAAACCCCCCTCCTGTGGCCAGTACATCAGCTGAACAGGCAGTGACGGGACCAGAGGCGAGGGAGACAGTCCCAAACATACAGATTAACTTCGGTAACATGAAGCATACCTGTATTTTTTGCGGCAAATTAATTTCCTATGGGGAGAAAAGTATAACTCTCATCAACACAGCTAATGAAAATCATAAATGTACAAAACGGCCCAGAAAGTAAATTATCTTTTTTTTTGTTGCTCCTGTTGAGCCCTTTATAATGACTGATTTTCGCCCCCCCCAAAAAAAAACAAAAAAAATATAAAACCGTTCTTAAAATACAAAAAAAGTTTAAAAAATGTCATAAAAATAAAAAAAAATGTAAAACAACAAAAACAATAAAAAAAGGTTCTTTTCAGAACTACCTCCCATTTATAAAAAATTGCTAGAATGTTTAGCACTCTGGCAACCTCTTTTTTTTTTGATTCGCGCGCCGGTAGGCGAACCGGAAGCGAAACAAAAAAATAAAAAAATTTCAAAAAGGAAGAGTGAGTATAAGGGAAGGAAACAGAGAGAAAAGGAATGAGGGAAGTAGTAAAGGCAGGAAACTGAGGGTTAAAGAAATGAAGCAGTGGAACTAATAAAAGTTAAATGTAATAGAGATGTAACGGAAAGAGTACTAAACACTTACCTTATAATTGTCGTTAACTTAGTCACTTGTTATTTTTATATTTTCAATCTGTGAAAGAAAGAACAAAAATTTAAAAATTGATAGAAGGTAGTAAAAGGTGAGTGAGTATGAGACAAGATGAATATATATTAAAAATCACAATTCAAAGTACAAAATTAATTATACATATTAAATGGTTTATTTTTGCTGTTCTCAGAATATATCAAATTTCACTAAAAACTGTGAGTTGAAGGTACTCATCATATAACAGCGGGGAAAAAAAACGATTCAAAATGATTGTGTTTAAAAAACCCATATAATATAACCAATCAGAAATCAGAACTCCTCAAAAGTAACTTACTTTCCATGACGTCAAAGAATGTCCTATGAACAGCTTATACTCTGTTGAGCTGTTATTATTTTCTGCTCGCTACTTTCTGAAAGAAAAGCTCCATCGTTTTAACAAAAATGTGACATACAAAGCAAATTAAAACAGCACACTAAATTATATCAACACCTAGAATCATTATAGTCCAGTTAGCTACCCTAAATTCTCACTTCTGAAAACAAGTCAAAAGGCAACATTGCTTCATAGTCAAATGGTAATCATTGCCGAAAGACCAGCCTTTTTTACATTTCAAATAAGCTGTGTAATATCCTGATGTTGTCAAAGGACCATCATGTCATGTAATAGCTGCAGTTACAAATGTTCTTCCTGAAATCGACGACTGTGTAGCCAAAACATTTTTAATTAGACTTGGCAACTTATTTTCATCCGGTTTATATAGATGGAATTGTAAAATGAAATTTCACCCATAAGTTTCTATAAATAATGTGGACAGCATTGCAGACTTACATTACCTCTACTCCTTGTTTTGATCTGCTGCTTGAATTAGCTTATTAAAACAAACAGTTTTCACTCTGTACTACACTTATCCACATGGCTATATAGTGTAGGAGCCATTAGAACCTCTTGAAATTCCTCAGAACAAATCCCGAGATTCCTTCCCTAAAATTTTGGTTGAAAGAACACCAGGTAAGAATTTTTAAGGTGAAAGGGAAATCTTTTTTTGAAAGTTAAAACAGAATCATTGCAGAATGACCAGCCATTTCCAGACTTCAAATAAGTTGTGTAATGTCCTGATGTTGTTGAAGGACCCTCATGATATATAATTGCTGCAGTTAGAAAAGTCCTTCCTGATATTAACAACTGAGAAGCCACAACATTTTTAATTAAAGTTGTCAATTTTGTTCCATCAGGCCTACATCGTTGGAACATTAAAATGACATACTGGCCATATCTTCGTATAAATAATGTGGACAGCATTGCAGACTTACATTGGCTACACTCCATGTTTTGATCGGCTGCTTTTACTAGCTTATTAAAGGATACTGATTTACTGTCTGGCAAAGTTAAATATATAAATCTTTCTGAGTCTACACTAGTAGTACTTGATAACGTACAATTCTCGCAGTCATGCTGCCATTGATAAGAAAGGCCAAACAGATGATCTACATCTACACCTTCATCTTGCAATACATTAAGCATATACATTAAAAACTCCTGACAATCTTGCTGAATATTTTGAGAGAATTGTGTTCGACCTGAACATTTGTCTAACAGATTTCGAATTTCAGACACACTTTCTACTCTTGTTCTATCAGCGCTACATTTCTCTAACACAGAATTCAACAAACAGCAAAAACTTTGATCCAAATTGATCACAATCTGTTCTTTTAAAGTTTCTAGAGAAAAGACAACATTAACCACTACATTAGTATAGCAGTTGACACCAGAACTATTTTCAAATTGAAAACCAACAACATCTTCAACAGAATTCATTTTCTTTCTGCTTACAATTTTGGGTTCATCGACTTTTGGTCTTTTTGCTACAACCTCCCTACTATTGGTGACATTTCTTCATTTCTGGCCAACCACACGTTTCTCAAACAAAGGAAATTGAGGCAAATGTGGCGCATACTCTCTTCTTAACCTATTGTATTCCTTAACACAATCTAGATCCGCACAAATGTTTGTGACATCACACTCAATCAAGTACAATCCTGATAAAGTTCTGACTCGTGACAATGCTACATAAGCCATACCCTCTTTGAACACAGAACTGCCAATATTCACCAAAGCACTGTCTACACTTAAACCTTGTGATTTATGGATTGTCACCGCATATGCCAAGCAAACAGGAAATTGCTTACGGCGAACATAAGCAAAAACCTAGCTGTGCAACGACCAATTAGCTGTACTTCCTCAATGCCATCAAATTTAATTTTTAAAAATTCAATTCCATCTCTATTTCTGTATTTCTCAAAATCAACAACATTACCCATTGATCCATTTACCAGACCTCTTTCAACATGTAAATTCCTTCTCAAAATGATACGGCAATTTAAGCACACATTCAGAGTCTTTTCAAAATCAGCAGTTTTAGATATAGTCTTCTCTAATGAATCCAATTTAGATTTCAAATTCTCAGACAAAGTAATTGTTGCTCCCATATGCTCTATTCTGTCAATAGCTTCCAGTTTCACATTCTCTTGGTTTTCTAAATTCAACATTTTGTTGTTGAAGTTGGAACATTCTGCAAGAGTTGGCATCAACATATTCCAGATTTCTTCTCAGTAATTTTCTGAAAAATATTCTCTGGCAGAACGTCTTCTTCTGGATACAAATTTGACAGTAATCGTGCATGTAATGCTTTTTTCCCACGCTCGGTCACTTTCCCGATTCTAACATCTTGTAGAATATTCTTGTAATCTTCATCCTTCGCCTGACGCATATTTTCATGCAGCTCAGCATAATTGAAGTTTAACCATATGTTAACGTTGCCAATGCTCCCTAGGCACTTCCTGGTACCTTCATGCGTAAGCAGTTTAAACACTGGTTGTCCTTTCACTGGTGTCAGCTGCAGAAGATCACCGAAAACAATGATGTGTTTGCCACCAAATAACACATCATACTCATCTTCTTCAGGACTCTAGATACTTCACAACAAGCATCTCCAGATAACTTGTGGTATCGTAATTTGTTATCATGCTCCACTGGCAGCATCAGTAGCCGATGCAAAGTAATACCTTTAATGTTATGTGCTGCCAGTCCAGTTGGAGCGGTGACAACACAAGACAGCGATGACTCAGTCCTTTTCTGCAGATAACATGAAATTGCTTTAATGAGGAAACTTTTTCTAGTTCCTGCTTCTCCAATCACGTACAGTCGGACAGGCTTCAACGACGTACATGAGCACTCTTTCTTCTCATGACTTAATCCATGATCAATTTGGTTGGTATCTTCGTCATATATTTTCCTCTGCTCAACGTTGAGTTGTCTTTCCAAATCTTCTAAGTTAACCGCATCCTCCTGAGCATGTGCCATGGCTCTTTCCACTTCAATCATGGCAGTGGCAGCTTCATTTTTGATAACCGGTCCTCCTAGTGGATCCTGACTCAATGAAACAGAACTCTGACTGTCCTGAGAACTGTCTCTAGCAATCTCTGCTGCAATTGTTGCTTCCTGCTTGATTTCTGGATTCAACATTTCTAGATATTTTGGAAAAACAGGACATTCTATGGACTCCTTGGCTGCATTGAAAGAGTCTTCGTAACAGAGGAAATCTCCAAGCAGTTCCTCTTCTGCACGCCAAGGCTTGAAAAGTTGCAAAAGAGCTAAATGAAAAAACTCTTTTCTTTCTGGAGATTCGCAATCCAATTTTCGATGATTTACCAAGAAACATTTTCTTTGCTTGACCAGACATCCCTCACTTCAAATTACAGCATACACTCCTTTATCAATATCTTCTTTGATGTTCCTCTTGAAAATGTAATTTTGTAGAACCTCATACAGACAAACATTCTCCATGTGACTGCTTCTATTTGGATAATATGTATCCAACATGTTGGTCTTCAAAATATCTGTACTGCTTGGCTCCTTCTCCGCCAAATACTCAATTTCCCGTACAGGTTTCAGAACTCGATTACGCGTTGAAGCAAGACCAAGACTTGCCCAAATGATACTCCTAGATTTGGCATAGAGACTTGCTGAAGATAACCGGTCAGAACATTTGTAAGCTCCGATTTCTCGATGCAACAACATCTTCAGACTGAAACTGTACAACTTCTTACTGAGGCTCTTTTCATGGGAAATGTCCTCCCACATATGAGTTCTGTCTTTTATTTTTTTGTGATGTAAGACATCACATACCAAGCCCCAGCCATACAGTTGTCAGCCACAAACTGTATATCCATGTTAGCATTCCACATGGACAAAATCACTGGGTTGTAGTCATTGATGTTCTTGGACTCTTCGTTTCTTTTCAAATTGTATGTATTTTTGGGTGATTTCCTCGTCACATTATGTCGCAGCGAAGACATCAAATTGTTCACTCTTCCTTTAGATATCACCGATCGTGGAAATCCAAAACGACATTTTGTGTAGTACTTGTTCTTGTTTCTGAATTTACGACGACAGTATTTTCCACAACAATGGCTTTGAAACCGTAAAACTTGTTCTCTTAGACTTTTGTCTTCCTTTGTCTTTGGAACAGCACATGTAAAATACTGTTCTATGAAATTCATCACTAAGTCATCCGGATCTGTTCCAAATTTGGGTGCATCTTTGATCCATAGCAGCATATGTATATGAGGAGCACCTCTTGCTTGATACTCCTTTCTCCAGAAGAAATCCAACACCTCTCCAAGAGGTGGATTTTTCTTGTTCGTGATGAAAGACATCATAGCTTCAAATCTATGATTGAAGTACCTGCATACATTCACTGGATCCAAAGAGCACAGTTCTCCGGGTGTCCTGAATTCAATATTTTAAATGTTTCCATTTGCCTCTCGTAGAAATTCAAGTAAGTCTTCCCAGCCATAATCAGCACAGCTGAGAGTGAGGAACCATGTGGGAGTTCCTAAGTTCCTCAGCATACATTTTAAGTCACCATGACGACGGTACCAATACTCATTAATACCACGCTAACATGCCATGAGATTAATCAGGTGAGAATCCAAAATACTGTCTTGCACATTGACTTTATCCATAAAGTCCCTTGCCGAGATATTTCGCAGTTGTACACCACTTTTCAGGATGTGGTTCACTGCATAAGACAGTCCAGACAGATCACTTTCAAACAGTAGATGAAACAAATAGGGAATGCATTGACGAAACCTAGGATCTTCTGCATACAATCGTAAATTCCGGTATTCAGAAGCAGGAATTTGATCAGGTCGCTCATCATATCGTCCTCCTCGATCTGTGGGAAATAACTGTGGAAAAGACAGAGCTTCCAAACTTTCCTCCCAAACACTAATGGGACTCCCTTTGGCTTGTTTCATTTGAAACAACTCAATAGCATTCCCCATGACTTCCTTGGAATGCAAAGGATGAACACTATAATGTTCATATATTTCTTCAGTTTAAGAGGCTTCTACTTTCTCAATTTGTCCAGAACACAATTTGCTGTCTTCTTCTTCACTTACTTCCTCTTCTGCAACACATACATTCTTGTAGTACTCATTGCTTTTTATCAAATACAATGTTGCCTTTTTTACTTTCCTAACATCCACTAAATCTTGCCAGATTTTCTTACTCTTTGTCGGAACCCCATTAACTAGGATAACCAGAGGTTCCTCTTCCATTTTCTCTACTCCAATTGTATTAATGTTTTTCTTCAAATCTAAAGGCAAATAAACAACTCTTCACTTTAATCCTCTCTGTAAATCTGATGGAGGCAATTTCCCTGTCTTTGGCTCCATTCGTACAATAGCCTGAAAGGGATGCACACTTTGAATCAAAATTGATTCATAAGTATTTAAATCCTTCAATTCAGAAGGAATGTTGACCAATTCCAGATTATTATGAACCGCTCTAGCAGGCATCCGGTTTTGGTTTAATTTGTTAAAACAATAATTATACATACGTTGGTCCGATCCCAAATCAAAACAATTTTCTACCATCAAGTATGTGGCAAAATCCTTCCATTCACTATTGTTTTCCATTTCACTTTTTGCATATAAATCCACTAACTTAGTCTGATTCTTATAATAAGTCCGTCGACAACACACACAAGTGAAATTAGGCCTCTCACTTGATTTCACCTGAAAGATGGAAATTTCCTTGTGAAACTTATCTATATTAGATATCTGTACACTCTTTTCCACATTACCTTCTTCTACTGGGTCAATTTCAACATTGTTCTCTTTACTATCAAAGTAACAGAACTCAATTTCTTCACAAATATTCTTCACATGTAGTTCTGAACCATGCAAAAGAGCACTGCTCAATTGTTTAAGCATAATTGCTGGACTCTTAGCATAGTACAACATTCTCACAAATTTCCTCACTTTATTATGATGCACTGCTAGCATCCTGAAATGATGAAAAACACTCTGGCATACTCTTCTGGAAAGACAAGCCAGTGAATGCCCATGCAAACCTGTTACTTCTCTCACTCTGCAAGGATCTAATTCTTGCAACAACTTCATTTTCTGTTTTAAACTTTTCCTATTAAATGTACGAACAAAATCACAAAGCAAATTGATAGAATCCTGTCGCACACTACAAACACTACTACACTTCCAGGTGTACACTGGACCCTTAGGACGTCTTCCTAAAACCTCATCACCTAACACCTCTTCTGCATCTGCAGACACAAGTTTTTCTTTTTCAACCGGACAACCGTCTTTCACCTCATATGCTCGACCACTGGTGTCAACTGCATGCACCAAATCATTGTCCTGGAAGTAACTCTCCTCATTGAAAAATGCCTCACAACTTGAACTATGCATCCATTCTCCTGAGAAAACTTCACAAAAAATACTACGATTAACTACTCTCTTCCATCTACTATTTGATTTGAAATCATAAATTACCTTGTTTAGTTTCCTAATTCTATTGATTACCAAAATAAATAACTTTTGCTTAATTTCGAAATCCTGATCAATAATTTTCTCTACATTTTTATTTTTCTTATAAAATGCCACTTTCTGTTGGCCTTTCTTAATATTTTTTAACAAATTGACAATTATCCTGTTGCAGAACATTCGTCTACGAATGTCCCTGAACTGATTTTCCCTTCTACTGCCATGCACAGAGGTATCTCCTGCTCTAGCAGAAACTTTTTTGACGGGCCTTTCCTTTTCCTTTAAATTGTCTCTCTTCTTCTGCACTAAAACATGTTCTGTAGTGGTATTTTTTTGTCTGCAAATTCTTTTTAAAAATGATTTCATTTTCTTATCCGAAGCTTTTTTGGTGACTTGAAACGATTTTATAGTAGAGGACTGCTGCAAATGTTTACCATGGTGGAGTGTAAGTCGCTTTGCTTCTTTTTGTTTCCTCTGCCTTGAGGGCATTTTTGAATTTTTGAAAAGATCTTCAGTTAAATCTGTGGTAATTTTTAAAAAAAATTGTTATTAACCACTATTACCAGTAAACCAATAACAGTAGGCAAACAATGAACACACTAGTTGTCAATTCTACCTACAGTAATTTAACAACATAGAGAAATTTAAAAATCTCAAATAGTAACAATGGAATGGAATGCTTCTACCTATGACCTGTGCTCTGTTATATGTTAATCTCAACAAATTTCGAGATTCTATTTCACAATGATATTAAAAACACTTCACACAGGGTGTTTTTGAAAACTTTTATATAATTTTAAATCAACATCTAGAGATTGTTCCTCATCTAGAGATTGTTCCACATCTAGAGATTGTTCCTCATCTAGACATTGTTCCACATCTAGAAATTGTTCCACATCTAGAGATTGCTCCACATCAGACATTGTTGATGTTATTGTTATTGACTTAAAATTGCCAAGCACACATGAAGGCATATTTACAAGGCCCTTGCACCAGGGGTAAGTGACTTAAAATTGCCAAGCACACATGGGGGCGTATTTACAAGGCCCTTGCACCAGGGGGAAGTGTCTTAAAATTGCCAAGCACACATGGGGGCGTATTTACAAGGCCCTTGCACCAGAGGAAAGTGATTTAAAATTGCCAAGCAGACATGAGGGCGTATTTAAAATGCCCTTGGACCAGGGGGAAGTGAGTTCAAATTGCGAAGCACACATGAGGGCGTATTTACAAGGCCCTTGCACCAGGAGGAAGTGACTTGAAATGGCCAAGCACACATGAGGGCGTATTTACAAGGCCCTTGCACCAGGAGGAAGTGACTTGAAATGGCCAAGCACACATGGGGGCGTATTTACAAGGCCCTTGCACCAGGGGGAAGTGACTTGAAATGGTCAAGCACACATTACGGCGTATTTACAAGGACCTTGCACCAGGGGGAAGTGACTTAAAATTGCCAAGAACACATGAGGGCGTATTTACAAGGCCCTTGCACCAGGGGGAAGTGACTTAAAATTTCCAAGCACACATGGGGGTGTATTTACAAGGCCCATGCACCACTTATGCGTCACTTTTAACATTTACAATGTGGAGCACCATGGGGCAAAAACGGCACAGATGCGTCATGCATCTGTACCGCAAAAGCGATGCATTGCAGGAGTCACATCACAAGTGCGATATGACTCCTGCAATGCACAGGGGTGAGCCATACATTGCATGGTGCATCTCTCCTTACGCCTGCTTCAAGCAGGCGTAAGGATTTGATTCAGCAATGCCATAAAGCTGACTCAGTGAAATTTTGTAGATTTCACTACGTTAGTTTTACAGGACTTTCATGCAAGGGAACGCCCACCCTGCGACAGAACGGCCACATGAAACCTGACGCAGGTTTCATGTGGCGCAGGGCTTTACAGCGTGACACATCTGCCTAGATGCGTTACGTTGTAAATATATCGCAACATGGCAAATCTTTTGCGGCGCCGCTGCGTCACAAAAGTGACGCAACGGCAGCACAAAAGAGGCGCACGGCCATCATAAATCTGCCCCTAACATTTTAAAAGATTGGTTTAGGATGCCGATAAGGTGTGGCCTATCTAGAGGTTTGTTTGAGGTGAGGCCTGCTCAGGGTTGCAGATGAAATTTAGGCTTGTTGAAGATTACAGAGGAGATAAAACATGTGCAGGCATACAGATGAAGTGAGTCATGTCCACTGCACTCTTGAACAAACGCCAGACCTCCTCTATTTTTGCTCATTTCACAATCACATCACCTGTGTTTCCTCAGCTTAGGTATCTCATTCAGCAGATATAGTCTAGCATATCCAAGAGTATGCAGAAGGTGAGGACTGTATGCAGCAGTGCAATGTACATAATTCACCTCCTTTGACAATTACAGAAGCCTCAGCATATCCATGGCCCCTAAACAGTCCTAAATGTATATCATTATTATCATAGTGACTATGAAACTCTAGCAGTACATATTGTGAAACCTAAATGACTTCAAGAAATGAGTTTTTAAACCGACAAACAAGCAAATTATTCTCCCATATTCATGGTGGGAAGTGAAATATTTATTTAAAGAGGCAGACACCATGTTGTCCTTCTCATAAATGTAAAAAGCATTTCTTTTTTTTTAAACGATTTTCTGGTCATAATTTGAAAACACAGCACAGCTCCTACGTACAAGCACACCTTGTCAGTACTAATACTTCACATTATCTACAATTACAATTTGTAAAATAAGCAAAATCTTTTTGTAAAACATAATGCAAACACTTGACACAAAACAACATTTTAAATGCAGAGCTGGCTTCCTTATTTTCTCCAAAAAGCATACTAGTCTCTTTCTAAATTAAAGGAATCTTTTCTCACCTTAGCACGATTTTTAAACACATCATGTAAGCAAATTAGTCTCCCAGATTCATGGGAGAAGTAACTTAAAATTGTCTAGCACACATAGGGGCGTATTTACAAGGCACATGCACCAGGGGAAAATGACTTAAATTTGCAAAGCACTCATGAGGGTATATTTACAAGGACCTTGCACCACCTTTAAAGTCACTTTCAAAATGGGGAAAATGACGTGAATGTGGCTCATAAGCCTTGTAAATATGCCCCCATGTTGACTATGTAACTCTTGCAGAACATATTGTGAAACCTAAATGACTTCAAGAAACGAGTTTTTAAACCAACAAACAAGCAAATTATTCTCCCATATTCATGGTGGGAAGTGAAATATTTATTTAAAAAAGCAGACACCATGTTGTCCTTCTCATAAATGTAAAAAGCATTTCTTTTAAAAAAAAAAACGATTTTCTGGTCATAATTTGAAAACACAGCACAGCTCCTATGTACAAGCACACCCTAGCTGGCTTCCTTATTTTCTCCAAAAAAGCATACTAGTCTCTTTCTAAATTAAAGGAATCTTTTCTCACCTTAGCATGATTTTTAAACACATCATGTAAGCAAATTAGTCTCCCAGATTCATGGGAGAAGTAACTTTAAATTGTCTAGCACACATAGGGGCGTATTTACAAGGCACATGGACCAGGGGAAAATGACTTAAATTTGCAAAGCACTCATGAGGGTGTATTTACAAGGACCTTGCACCACCTTTAAAGTCACTTTTAAAATGGGGAAAATGACGTGAATGTGGCTCATGAGCCTTGTAAATATGCCCCCATGTTGACTATGTAACTCTTGCAGAACATAATATGAAACCTAAATGACTTCAAGAAACGATTTTTTAAACCAACAAACAAGCAAATTATTCTCCCATATTCATGGTGGGAAGTGGAATATTTATTTAAAAAAGCAGACACCATGGTGTCCTTCTCATAAATGTAAAAAGCATTTCTTTTTAAAAAAAAAAGATTTTCTGGTCATAATTTGAAAACACAGCACAGAGCCTATGTACAAGCACATCTTGTCAGTACTAATACTTCACATTATCTACAATTACAATTTGTAAAATAAGCAAAATCTTTTTGTAAAACATAATGCAAACACTTGACACAAAACAACATTTTAAATGCAGGGCTGGCTTCCTTATTTTCTCCAAAAAGCATACTAGTCTCTTTCTAAATTAAAGGAATCTTTTCTCACCTTAGCACAATTTTTAAACACATCATGTAAGCAAATTAGTCTCCCAGATTCATGGGAGAAGTAACTTAAAATTGTCTAGCACACATAGGGGCGTATTTACAAGGCACATGCACCAGGGGAAAATGACTTAAATTTGCAAAGCACTCATGAGGGTATATTTACAAGGACCTTGCACCACCTTTAAAGTCACTTTCAAAATGGAAAAATGACGTGAATGTGGCTCATAAGCCTTGTAAATATGCCCCCATGTTGACTATGTAACTCTTGCAGAACATATTGTGAAACCTAAATGACTTCAAGAAACGAGTTTTTAAACCAACAAACAAGCAAATTATTCTCCCATATTCATGGTGGGAAGTGAAATATTTATTTAAAAAAGCAGACACCATGTTGTCCTTCTCATAAATGTAAAAAGCATTTCTTTTTAAAAAAAAACGATTTTCTGGTCATAATTTGAAAACACAGCACAGCTCCTATGTACAAGCACACCCTAGCTGGCTTCCTTATTTTCTCCAAAAAAGCATACTAGTCTCTTTCTAAATTAAAGGAATCTTTTCTCACCTTAGCATGATTTTTAAACACATCATGTAAGCAAATTAGTTTCCCAGATTCATGGGAGAAGTAACTTAAAATTGTCTAGCACACATAGGGGCGTATTTACAAGGCACATGCACCAGGGGAAAATGACTTAAATTTGCAAAGCACTCATGAGGGTGTATTTACAAGGACCTTGCACCACCTTTAAAGTCACTTTTAAAATGGGGAAAATGACGTGAATGTGGCTCATAAGCCTTGTATATATGCCCCCATGTTGACTATGTAACTCTTGCAGAACATATTATGAAACCTAAATGACTTCAAGAAACGATTTTTTAAACCAACAAACAAGCAAATTATTCTCCCATATTCATGGTGGGAAGTGGAATATTTATTTAAAAAAGCAGACACCATGTTGTCCTTCTCATAAATGTAAAAAGCATTTCTTTTTTTTAAAAAAACGATTTTCTGGTCATAATTTGAAAACACAGCACAGAGCCTATGTACAAGCACACCTTGTCAGTACTAATACTTCACATTATCTACAATTACAATTTGTAAAATAAGCAAAATCTTTTTGTAAAACATAATGCAAACACTTGACACAAAACAACATTTTAAATGCAGAGCTGGCTTCCTTATTTTCTCCAAAAAGCATACTAGTCTCTTTCTAAATTAAAGGAATCTTTTCTCACCTTAGCATGATTTTTAAACACATCATGTAAGCAAATTAGTTTCCCAGATTCATGGGAGAAGTAACTTAAAATTGTCTAGCACACATAGGGGCGTATTTACAAGGCACATGCACCAGGGGAAAATGACTTAAATTTGCAAAGCACTCATGAGGGTGTATTTACAAGGACCTTGCACCACCTTTAAAGTCACTTTTAAAATGGGGAAAATGACGTGAATGTGGCTCATAAGCCTTGTAAATATGCCCCCATGTTGACTATGTAACTCTTGCAGAACATATTATGAAACCTAAATGACTTCAAGAAACGATTTTTTAAACCAACAAACAAGCAAATTATTCTCCCATATTCATGGTGGGAAGTGGAATATTTATTTAAAAAAGCAGACACCATGTTGTCCTTCTCATAAATGTAAAAAGCATTTCTTTTTTTTAAAAAAACGATTTTCTGGTCATAATTTGAAAACACAGCACAGAGCCTATGTACAAGCACACCTTGTCAGTACTAATACTTCACATTATCTACAATTACAATTTGTAAAATAAGCAAAATCTTTTTGTAAAACATAATGCAAACACTTGACACAAAACAACATTTTAAATGCAGAGCTGGCTTCCTTATTTTCTCCAAAAAGCATACTAGTCTCTTTCTAAATTAAAGGAATCTTTTCTCACCTTAGCATGATTTTTAAACACATCATGTAAGCAAATTAGTTTCCCAGATTCATGGGAGAAGTAACTTAAAATTGTCTAGCACACATAGGGGCGTATTTACAAGGCACATGCACCAGGGGAAAATGACTTAAATTTGCAAAGCACTCATGAGGGTGTATTTACAAGGACCTTGCACCACCTTTAAAGTCACTTTTAAAATGGGGAAAATGACGTGAATGTGGCTCATAAGCCTTGTAAATATGCCCCCATGTTGACTATGTAACTCTTGCAAAACATATTATGAAACCTAAATGACTTCAAGAAACGATTTTTTAAACCAACAAACAAGAAAATTATTCTCCCATTTTCATGGTGGGAAGTGGAATATTTATTTAAAAAAGCAGACACCATGTTGTCCTTCTCATAAATGTAAAAAGCATTTCTTTTTTAAAAAAACGATTTTCTGGTCATAATTTGAAAGCACAGCACAGAGCCTATGTACAAGCACACCTTGTCAGTACTAATACTTCACATTATCTACAATTACAATTTGTAAAATAAGCAAAATCTTTGTGTAAAACATAATGCAAACACTTGACACAAAACAACATTTTAAATGCAGAGCTGGCTTCCTTATTTTCTCCAAAAAGCATACTAGTCTCTTTCTAAATTAAAGGAATCTTTTCTCACCTTAGCACAATTTTTAAACACATCATGTAAGCAAATTAGTCTCCCAGATTCATGGGAGAAGTAACTTAAAATTGTCTAGCACACATAGGGTTGTATTTACAAGGCACATGCACCAGGGGAAAATGACTTAAATTTGCAAAGCACTCATGAGGGTATAATTACAAGGACCTTGCACCACCTTTAAAGTCACTTTTAAAATGGGGAAAATGACGTGAATGTGGCTCATAAGCCTTGTAAATATGCCCCCATGTTGACTATGTAACTCTTGCAGAACATATTGTGAAACCTAAATGACTTCAAGAAACGAGTTTATAAACCAACAAACAAGCAAATTATTCTCCCATATTCATGGTGGGAAGTGAAATATTTATTCAAAAAAGCAGACACCATGTTGTCCTTCTCATAAATGTAAAAAGCATTTCTTTTTTTTAAAAAAAACGATTTTCTGGTCATAATTTGAAAACACAGCACAGCTCCTATTTACAAGCACACCCTAGCTGGCTTCCTTATTTTCTCCAAAAAGCATACTAGTCTCTTTCTAAATTAAAGGAATCTTTTCTCACCTTACCATGATTTTTAAACACATCATGTAAGCAAATTAGTCTCCCAGATTCATGGGAGAAGTAACTTAAAATTGTCTAGCACACATAGGGGCGTATTTACAAGGCACATGCACCAGGGGAAAATGACTTAAATTTGCAAAGCACTCATGAGGGTGTATTTACAAGGACCTTGCACCACCTTTAAAGTCACTTTTAAAATGGGGAAAATGACGTGAATGTGGCTCATAAGCCTTGTAAATATGCCCCCATGTTGACTATGTAACTCTTGCAAAACATATTATGAAACCTAAATGACTTCAAGAAACGATTTTTTAAACCAGCAAACAAGCAAATTATTCTCCCATATTCATGGTGGGAAGTGAAATATTTATTTAAAAAAGCAGACACCATGTTGTCCTTCTCATAAATGTAAAAAGCATTTCTTCTTTTTTAAAAAACGATTTTCTGGTCATAATTTAAAAACACAGCACAGCTCCTATGTACAAGCACACCCTGTCAGTACTAATACTTCACATGATCTCCAATTACAATTTGTCGAATAAGCAAAATCTTTTTGGAAAAGATAATGAAAACACTTGACACAAAACAACATTTTAAATGCACAGCTGGCTTTCTTATTTTCTCCATAAACTATACTAGTCTCTATCTAAATTAAATGAGTTTTTTCTCACCTTAGCAAATGCTTTTTGAATTTCAAAACAGTCTCAGACACACACCAATTTTTCTTTAGCAGAGCAAAGGGTATGCACTCCAGAGGCTGCAACCAACAAAGGCACTGAAATGCTGTATTTCATCACACATATCTCTCATGTCACCCAATTAAAACTCTTCCCTCACTTTTTTCAAATCAACAGCCTTCTCCCCTCTGCCCTTTCTGCCCTTTTTCCATAGCAACTACCTCCTGAAAGACCTCTCATGTTTACAAGTTCACACAACAATGTTTCAAATGAACTCTGAACTTTCAGTACACCTGCTAATCCACTGCAATGTTTCTTAAAATCATTTTTTCTTAACCATTCAAATTACATCTTTCAAAGAACACATCCATGCACCCTAACTTTCTGTTTTCAGAAATAGAAATCCACCAATCACTGCTAGTGAATCATTAGCACTGAAACTCCACAGTTTTTTTTCTTTACAAACTCCTACTGTTTCAACTGCCATTTCATTCCCACACTTCTTCTGACTGCAGCAGAACCTCCTCTCACCATGTTTTCTGTCTGGATTCTCTGACATAGCTACATCCACTGGGCTCACAGGTATGCTGATAACAGAAATTTACACAACCTCAATTTACAAAATGTGGAAATCAAATGGATTGGCCAGAGAGAATTGAGATGTCACCAATTGATACCATTGGTGAAAACCTTTTTGCATTTGCCAAACCCTGACCTCATAATAGTGCACTGTGGAGGAAATGATTTGGGCACTTTGACTGGGGTAGGTCTGGAAATGCTTTTAAAGGACACCTTTGAGCAATTGATGGCACTTTTTCCTCAAACTGCCTTGGTATATTCCAATATATGCCAAAGACAGAAATGGAGGTGGTCCAATCAATTTTGTCCACAAATTGAGAAAGCGAGGAAGCATGTAAATAAGTCTGTTTCAGCTTATATGAGAGACCATGGAATGGGGTCCATCTACAACAATAACTTGCGTTACTACATGCAAGATATCTACAGAGAAGATGGTGTGCACTTCTCAGATGAGGGAAACAGAGTTTTAATACAAAATTTAAGACTGTGTATTGGTACCTACTTATAAGTACCTAGAACTTACACAGAACCCAAAAGCTCTTTTCAGAGCTACCTTAACTATAATTACTCTTTTAAAATTTCGAATGTACCTTTTTTCACTAATTTTCACTTATGTTCGCTTCCCGGTTCGCTACCTGGTTCAAAAATTCAAACCTAGGGGGTCAAGATACGTCTCCCGTGCCCCCTTATATCCATTTCCCACATTGTTTTTCCTCCATCTTGTGATTAAATTCGACCGAAACACAAAATGGCGAACTCCCGTTACGCTACCGGTGAGCTACCCGGTTCGCGTACCGGGTAGCGCTTCTACCACGAAAAAATTGAATTTTTTTATTTTTTATTTTTTCCCCCACGGGACCCTTTAATACCCCCCACATCATTCCTAGGGGGTCAGGAGGGGTCTACCTTGCCCCCTTTCATTAATTTCCCCCTTCGTTTTCCTCCACCTCTTGTCTCCCGATCCTACCGAGAGACAAGATGACGGCCGTTCCGGACTGTTTAGAATGTTAACAGACACCGGAGAGCCAATTAGCTTCGCTTCGCGAAGTTCCGTTACGCGTCAGGTACGCAAACCGGGGCGCTAACCGGAGCGCTGTCACAGATATATCTGTTTTTTAAAACGTTAATTTCTCAAAATCCACTGGAGCACATATATTGAGACATAGCAAAGGCATGTTGGGCAAACCATATCTACAATTTTGCCAAGTTTCGTGTAAATCCATTCAGCCGTTCGAGCTAAAAGTGATTCTAACCGCCCTATGGAAAAATAAATGGGAAAAATGTGTTTTGGGACGACCCTTTTTTCTCGGCCCCCCCTTGACGAAACCCCCCCAAATTTTTAGGGGCAGCTCAGAAACAAAATGTGCCATTTTCCTGTGATTTTCAGCCAATTCCGTCCACAAACGCCAAAGTTATTCGACATAGAGTTTTCAGAAATCCCATAGGAAAAAAATCCTAACTATATATACCTACTGGCGACCGCCAGTAGGTAATATATATATATATATATATATATATATATATATATATATATATATATATATATATATATATATATATATATATATATATATATATATATTCACTGAAAAAACCATAGGTTTCAGACCGGTTATAGTTAGGAGTTAGCATTTAAAAAACCTATTAAATTCACTGAAAAAACCATAGGTTTCACACCAGTTATAGTTTGCTGGAAATTTTACTGATATAAAACCATTGAAATTCCCATGTTATAGTTAGTTGGACTCACTATAACTTGCGCGTGCAATGCACTGCTGATGACATCACATATTACATCACTCATGACATGGTCAGTGACATCACTCATGACATCACTGATGACACCATCCTTGTAACACAGTGACAGACCTCCTTTCACTGTAAAGTAACCTTTGAAACACATATTCAAAAATAGAAACTAACATTAACAAAAAAGTGGATATACCCATACCAGTTACAACAACCAATTCAGTCATTTCACCATCTATATACAAATTCGCACATTCACCAACAGTTTTATGTATTCACTCATACATATACTCACTCATCATATGTAGTGATACCCCTATTCATTCTGTTACACACTGACAGTCATCATAAACTTACTCATACATATACTCACACATGCAAATAAACTAATAAACATCCATTTATTTGCATATACAACTATACACACATTAGCACATTACTTCTAAGGAAACTTACACATACTTACTCTCTTAAACAATCACTTATAGAAACACATACTTATTTAAACAGGAACTCTTTCAATCTCTCACTCTCACATATACTTACTTATATACATCAATTCTCATATATACAAGATTTAAACATATGTAGTTACTCATAAAGACACTAGTGAGAGAGGCATTCACTCTCTAACACACACATATACACACTCATCCACCCATACAATCCTACACAAATGCTGTCTTCAAAACACATACAAACAGTGAGTCAGTCATTGATGCATCTATGTGCTAAGTAACAGCCCCACCAAACCATACAGACACTCATACTGATACTAAAAAAACATGTCATGAGTGATGTAATATGTGATGTCATCAGCAGTGCATTGCAGGCGCAAGTTATAGTGAGTCCAACTAACTATAACGTGGGAATTTCAATGGTTTTATATCAGTAAAATTTCCAGCTAACTATAACTGGTCTGCAACCTATGGTTTTTTCAGTGAATTTCATAGGTTTTTTAAATGCTAATTCCTAACTATAACTGGTGTGAAACCTATGGTTTTTTCAGTGAATTTCATAGGTTTTTTTAATGCTAATTCCTAACTATAAGTCTCACTTTATAAATAAGACTGTTAGCACTCTAGTTGTTCTTTAGAACACTCTGGTACATTCTGTCATTGGGCTACAGTTGGGCTACATCTAGTTGAAATTTGGGCTACATGTACATTTTTTGTTCTCTGGTGGCCATCTTTGGGCTACATTGGGCTACATTGGACTACATTTGGGTTACATTTTGGCATTTTGGCATATATATATAGCCCAATGTAGCACAATATATATTTTATCAAAGTTAATTTTCGTAAAAACCACTTAAGAATAGGGCTACCAGTCCCTACAATGTTTCCCATTTTTATTTTTTTTTATTTTTTGCTTTGGAGCGCTCCCGGTGCGCTTCCCGGGCAGCGCCCCGAAAAGCGTACTTTTATAAAGCGCCCCCGGGCGCGCTCCGAGGAGCGTCCCGTAAGCGCCAATATCGCGAACGAAAACATGATCATGACGTATCGCGTAGCCGCGTCCGCGTGATACGCACAGCTTAAGCGCACCCGGAAGTACTCGAGCGAATACGATCGCGCAACGTAAACATCCGACGCGCTTACGCTACGCGACCCGAAGCGCCCCCGGGCGCGCCCGGGGGCGCGTAGCGTAAGCGCTTTGGGTCATGTGACCTGAAAATAACACTTTTCATTGGTTCATAACAGTTTTAGTTTCATAATGATGAAGCCCCTGGTCTTGTGACCTGAAAATAACACGTCTCATTGGTTCAGGACAGTTTTTTTTCTAAATGATGAAAGACCCCACCTTTTTTCCTTATTCTGACTTTGTCCTTTGACTGAGGAAGACCTGTTTGTACATCTCTGTACCTTTTTGATATTAATAATGGCTTCAGTAGCAGCAGCAGCTGGTGCATCTGCCCCACCACCACCACCACAACCACCAAGAGGACCACCTCAAGATTATATTGGTGGTCAAGAACAGGAGGAGGAGGAAGAGGAAGAGGAGGAGGGGAGTCGAAGATGGCTGCCTGAAGAAAATACCCCATACAAACCGAAGCCACACATTGTATGGGAGTTTTTTTCAATCCCAGAGGGCAAGAAAAAAGTGAATGCGCCCAAGGTAACTTGCCTAATCTGCAATGAGGAACTTTCACGGGGCAACCCAAACAAAAAATATTCATTTGGTAACTATACCATGATTCGTCATATGACCAGAAAGCACCCAAACAACTACTCTCGTGCTGAGTTCAGGGAACTGGCCAGTAACCTCCCCCAGTCGTCAAGGACCACCTCCCAAACAAACCAACCCACTTCATCGGGACCAGAAACATCCGAGATGATGCCTTGCATTCAGCCAAGATTTGCTGATTTTAAAATCACTTGTTCTGCATGTGGCAAGCTTATCGCCTATGGTGAAAAAAGCGTTAAGCTCATCGTCCTTGCAGGTGATAATCACAAGTGCTCCAAAAAGAAGTAATTTTTGGGGTTTTTTATTTTTTTGCTCCAGTTGAGCCAGTTTCAATTCCCTTTTTTTGTTTCTCCGCCTAAAAAAATACAAAAAAAATATAAAACTGTTTTGAAAAGCCAAAAAAAGTTCAAAAAGTTCAAAAAACACAAAAAAAATATAAAACAACAAAAAGAAGAAAAAAAAAGTTCTTTTTAGAACTACCTCCAATTTCTAAATAAAAACTTCATTTTTTAAAAACTCTGTCATCTTTTTCCCTCATTTTACGCTCCCCGGTGCGCTACCTGGTGCGCGTACCGGGCGCTTCCCCCGTGCAAAACGAAAAAAAAAAAAATATTTTAAATGCCCCGCGGGGCCCTTTCATAGCCCCCTCATCAAACCTAGGGGGTCAAGGGGGGGTCTACCCTGCCCCCTTATGGTCATTTCCCTCTTTGTTTTGCCCACCTCTCGTGTCTCGATCCTACCGAGACACAAGATGGCGGCCACTCCGGACTGTTTAGAATGTTTACAGACAACTGAGAGCCAATCAGCTTTCTGCGCGCAAGTCGCGTGGCGCGCCTGGAGCGCACTCCGGTGCGCGCACCGGAGAGCGCCTATAGATATATATATTTTTTTGAACCTAAATTACTCAAAATCCACTGCAGCACATATCTTGAGACATAGCAAAGGCACATCGGGCTACCAGACCCTACAATTTTGCCAAGTTTGGTGGAAATCCATTCAGCCGTTCGGGCTGAAAGTGAAATCGACCGCCCTATGGAAATTACCTTGGGGAAAACGCGTTTTGGGACCCCCCTTTTATCTCGGCCCCCACTTGACATATCCCCCCCAAACTTTCAAGGAAGAACCGGAGCTCGACGAGGCCATTTTCAGGAAATTTTCAGGCAGATTCGTCAACCGGTGCCAAAGTTATTCCAAATAGAATTTTGAGATTTAACATTGAAAAAAATCCTAACTATAACTACCTACTGGCGACCGCCAGTAGGTAATATATATATATATATATATATATATATATATATATATATATATATCACCTACTGGCGATAGCCAGTAGGTATATATAGTTAGGATTATTTCTCTATGGAACTTTTGAAAATTCTATGTCTAATAACTTTGGCGTTTGTGGACGGAATCGGCTGAAATTTTCAGGAAAATGGCACATTTTGTTTCTGAGCAGCCCTCGAAAATTTGGGGGGGTTTCGTCAAGGGGGGGCCGAGAAAAAAGGGGGGTCCCAAAACGCGTTTTTCCCATGTTAATTTCCATAGGGCGTTTGGCCTCACTTTTAGCTCGAACGGCTGAATGGATTTGCACGAAACTTGGCAAAATTGTAGGAACTGTTAGCCCGATGTGCCTTTGCTGGGTCTCAATATATGTGCTCCAGTGGATTTTGAGAAATTAACGTTTTAAAAAATTTATATATCTGTGACAGCGTCCCAGATAGCGCTCCAGATCGCGTACTTTTCGCGTCATGGAGCTTTGCGAAGCGATGCTGATTGGCTCTCCGGTGTCTGTCAACATTCTAAACAGTCCGGAGCGTCCGCCATCTTGTCTCTCGGTAGGATCGAGAGACAAGAGGAGGAGAAAAACGAAGGGGGAATTTAATGAAAGGGGGCAAGGTAGACCCCTCTTGACCCCCTAGGAATGATGTTGGGGTTATTAAAGGGTCCCGTGAGGAAAATAAAAAAAAATTGATTTTTCACGGTAGAAGCGCTTCCCGGGCCGCGAACTGGGCCGCAAACTGGTAGCGAAACGGGAATTCGCCATTTTGTGTTTCATTTTAATTAAATTACAGGGTATAAGGGGGGACCGGAGACGTATCCTGACCCCTTATGTTTTCTGAGGGTGGCTGAAGACGCTCATATATGTTGATACATGTCTTCCAGCGGCTGTGCGTGAGCGTTTTTTTTTTTTTTTGCTGCGTGACGTCTGTTAACGTTCGATTTGATGGAAATCAGGAACTGTTGACCGCCATTTTGTCACTATGATAAAATATTTTGTTATAAATTAATCCTTATTGATAAACATTGTCTGCGCCATCTTGCCTTTTTTTCCAATGCCACAATTTTGTCGTGTACGGCAGCCATTTTAGATGCCTTGACCAGACCCACTCTCTGCATGCCGTCGATCCTCAGCACGGCTCCCCACCCTCGCAAGCATCTCCCCCACGCACTGGTCACCCCCGCTCTCTCTCTCATGCATGGGCCATAAACCTCCCCCCATCTGCACTGCTCTTCCCTGAGAATCACACCCCGTGCTCGCCCGACACCTCCCTTTCACCCTATTCACTACCGCACCCTCTGACACTCCTCTTCCTCTGTGTCCGATTGTCCAGGCCGGTCCCAGGCTATCACCTAGCCCTGCGGATGTAGTTTATGGCCCCAGCTGTAGAGAATCACCCCTCTTCAAAGGAGTTACAGTAGATCGAGGCCCCCACCCCATGAGATCCGTCACACCATACGCGTTCCTACTATCTGATCACCATCCTTAATTGTGCTTGGGGAGGGGATTATCACTGTGAGGGTGTGTGGGTCCGAGCCTGAAGCGGAAGATTCCAGGGATGCCTTTTTGTACATCAAAGTTTTTACAATTATGTGTCACATTAAAAATATATAGCACTCCAACAAAGTAGTGGGATTATAAAACTTTAATAACTTATAAATATATACAACGCAACAAAAACAGTAAACACATTTAAACATTTTTTTGAAAAAAGAAGCAACAATGGTCAGTAGCTGTGTTTTGTGCGAATAGTCCCAAGGCAGCACAACGAGCTGAGTTCTGGATGGCACCCAGGTGATGTCACCTGGGTGCCGCACTGGTTTTTGGTATCCTACAATGCAGCTCCGAAAAATGGCATGGGGCGTCCCGGGGGAGGCCTTGTCAGTAGCAGTCTGTTGTGCGAATAGTTCCAAGGCAGCAGAACGCACTGAGATGTGGATGGCACCCAGGTGATGTCCAGTAAACTGCTGCACTGGTTTTGGTATCCTATAATGCTGCTCCGAAAAACGGCGTGGGGCGCCCCGGGGGGGGGGGGGCGGCGTGAACGGGCCTCCCCAGGTGGCGGCTCGTGTGCTGTAGTGGGGCGCCCCTTTACCGTTTCAGTTGCCATTCTGCCCGCTTTTGGTACACTGTGCCAAAATCCGCCATTCAGCTGAGTTGCGCCCACTCTTGCGGTTCAGCGATAGGCGGCTGCCACAGGACTCTCAAAATGGCGGCAGGCTCTTTCCTTTTTGGGCCTGGTCCACTAAAATGGCCCTGGGACACCTTGGAACTCGGACGCTTGTCTGCTAGGTCTTGGACCCCATTCTCGAAAGCGTCCCCTCAGCCTTGAAGATTCTACAAAAGTCTTGGGGGCCCCCGACTCCTGCAGGCTTTCGGTGGGGAGCGGCTGCCATGATTGCTCGTGGAATGACCACGACGGAGCCACGAGATGGTGGTGCTCTCATGCTGACGCCAGCTTCAGTCTGAAACATCCAGAAAGAAGGTGGGGCTTTCATCGTTTGGGAAAAAAAAATGTTTTAATCCAATGAAAAGTGTTATTTTTAGGTCATATGATCAAGCCTTCCATCATTAGGAAACCAAAAGTAAAATGAACCAATGAAAAGTTTTATAAACAAGTCACATGACCTGTTATGCGGCATAGGGCTATAAAAAGCGTAGAAAATCCGTTGACACATGAGGCGGTGTCAGTAGCGGACCGATGTGCGAATAGGCCGAAGGCAGCACAACGCGCCGAGATCCGGATGGCACCGAGGTGGTGTCCAGCAAGTTGCCGCACTGGTGTGGCCATCCTACAATGCTGCGCCGAAAGTCGGCGTGGGGCGCCCCGTTGGCCTGTGAGGTCGCGTCAGTCAGTGGGGGCTGTGCGTCTGCCCCAAGATGGAGGCTCCTCGGCTGCAGTGGGGCGCCCCTTAGCGTTTCACTCGCCGTCCAACTGAGTTGCGTCTGCACTTGCGGCTACAGTAGGCCGAAGGCAGCACAGCGCGCCGAGATCTGGATGGCACCGAGGTGGTGTCCAGCAAGTTGCCACACTGGTGTGGCCATCCTACAATGCTGCGCCGAAAGTCGGCGTGGGGCGCCCCGTTGGCCTGTGAGGTCGCGTCAGTCAGTGGGGGCTGTTTGAGGATCTGACTGCATTGGTGATGCTGTGCGTCGCCCCCAAGATGGAGGCTCCTCGGCTGCAGTGGGGCGCCCCTTGGTGTTTCACTCGCTATCCAGTTGAGTTGCGTCCGCCTTTGCGGCTACAGTAGGCCGAAGGCAGCACAACGCGCCGAGATCTGGATGGCACCGAGGTGGTGTTTAGCAAGTTGCTGCTCTGGTGTGGCCATCCTACAATGCTGCGCCGAAAGTCGGCGTGGGGTGCCCCGTTGGCCTGTGAGGTGGTGTCAGTAGCGGACCGATGTGTGAATAGGCCGGAACCAGCACAAGGCGCCAAGATCCGGATGGCACCGAGGTGGTGTCATAGTTGAGAGTTCTGAGCAGTGCTTGTAACACTGTCTGAAGCTTATTTGCACCTGCTGCAGCTTCACTATCGCCCTGGTGTGGCCAAAGATCGCCCATGACATAGGCGGCCGGCTCCCGGCGTCTGGCGGAACTTTTTTCCTTTTCCTTTCTGCATCTTGTCCCGTTTGACCTGAAGACACGACCAGGTCCCGGAATGTGTGCAGGGGGACGCTATTGATTGAATCAAAATGGCGGCTTCACACAAAGCTGACTCAAGCGTTGCTGCTGATGCTATACAGACAAAAATTGGTTTTCAGTTTGTACATTCTTCAGGATTTTTCCATCCAAGGCTGGTTGAGAGTTTGTAGAACAATGGCTTTAGATTTTCAACATACTACTCTTCAACATTCTTCCTAAATGTAACGATGTGAGACTCACTAGGAGAACGGCTGTTTATCTTTCCTTTCAAAATGCTGCCAACAATATTTTCTGAATAGAAGACACCATCTTGTAGCATAAAGGGCTGCATCAAGGGTGGTATTGCCCAAAATGGCGCCGGTATAAATGGGACGCGTAACTTCTTGTTGTGTACTGGTTGCACAACCTTGATATCACGAGATACGTATGCAGTTTTGAAGCACATGGCGGGCGGGGACGAGAATTGATTGAATATTTCGACATCCCTATTGATATTAAGTTCTGATGTGTTATTGATTACTGTACTATTGAAAGTTCGAAATAACGTCACCCATGGTACTTGCCCGCAAATGTATATCTAGATAATTTTATTGAAAGTGGCCCTGTCGTATTTTAATTACAAAATGTACGTCCACCGATTCCGCAACTGTTAGACACCTTAGTTCTTGCAACCTAATGGCCCACTCGTTACGTTCCTCTACAATGTAAAAGTCTCCTCATCATATACGATTCCAGTTTGCTCCGTGGCCGGCCCACGTGGTTATAGGCCCGTATTTGTATACTGACATTTTCACAATAAAGGTTTTTAAAACAAAACATGGTAGTAGTATTTACATTGGTAAAGTTTTTAGTTTTAGTCACTGTTTTCGAATCAGTAAAAGGCAAGTGAAATAAAGCAGTCCAATTACATGACGGATAAAAGGTATAATACGCAGGAACGCAGTAAAGATAAATGGTCAAGGGCAGTTGTGTTTTCCACTCCTGCAACATAAAGTGATCGATAAGAATCTGATATTCAGGCGTATCGGCAACTAAGACAGCAGGCCGAGCCTCTTTTACTCAACGGCTCCGTCATGCGACGAAGAAACGCACTTTTTCTCGAAAGGAATATATTTTACTTGCAGGACAGTTGTAAATTTTCCGGGAAAGTACATTAGCTTGAAACATTATAACATATATGTTTAAGAAAAAATAATGTTCTAAACCAATAAAAAGCGTAATTTTTAGGTCATATGACCAAGCCTTTCATCATTAAAATAACACAAGTAAAATGAACCAATGAAAAGTTTTATTAACAAGTCACATGACCTGTTATGCTTACGTTACGCGCTGCACGCCGCGCCCCGCATCGCTTCCGGGAAGCTGCGCTTCGCGCACCGGAGCACTTCCGGGTGCGCTAACGCGGCGTGTCATATAACGCATTACGCGACAACGTAGGTCCAGAATATAGTCAAAATGTCTCCACTAACCAGCGTTCGGAACACAACCCCTTTCAGCAGTCTAAAAAGTTCTGTTAAATGACAACAGAAGGGACAGGCAACAAGAACCATCAGTCAAAGAGGGGAGGGCGAGTTCTTCTCTACCGGGTCACGTTGGGGCGCTACCGGAACTGATCGAATTGGTAGTCTACAGTGTTTCTGGATGTTTCAGACTGAAGCTGGCGTCAGCATGAGAGCACCACCATCTCGTAGCTTAGTCGTGGCCATTCCACGAGCAATCATGGCAGCCGCTCCCCACCAGAAGCCTGCGGGAGTCGGGGGCCCCCAAGACTTTTGTAGAATCTTCAAGGCTGAGGGGACGCTTTCGAGGATGGGGCCCAAGCCCTAGCAGACAAGCGTCCAAGTTCCAAGGTGTCCCAGGGCCATTTTAGTGGACCACGCCCAAATCTGAAGAGCCGGCGGCCATTTTGAGAGTCCTGTGACAGCCGCCTATCGCTGCATCGCAAGAGCGGTTGCAACTCAACTACATGGTGAGCGAGACGCTGTAGTCGCAAGAGCGGGCGGTAAACAGCTGAATGGCGGAAGAGGCACAGTGTAGCAAAAGCGGGCGGAATGGCAACTGAAACGGTAAAGGGGCGCCCCACTACAGCGTGTCTTCAGGTCAAACGGATTGTGGGACAAGGTCCAGAATGGAAGAGTCATCAAAAGGCAAAAAGTTCCGCCGGACCCCGGGAGCCGGCCGCCTATGTCGGGGGCGATCTCAGGCCACACCAGGGCAACACGACTTGGGGAGGGGGCAGGAGCTAAGCGCCCCCTCCCAGTCCGCGCCATCTCACCGCCCCTCGGGGGCCTCCGTCAAGCGGTTCAGGGAGGCACCGCATCACATTGTTTTCTGATGCAGTCAGGTCCACAAACGGCCCTCACTTACTTTGAGAATAGTGAAGCTGCAGCAGGTGCAAATAAGCTTCAGACAGTGTTACAAGCGCTGCTCAGATCTCTGAACTATGGCACCCAACATCCAGGACTTATGCCATTTGAGCATGGCAGTGACATCGAAGCAACTCAGGGACCAAAACCATGAACGTACACTCACGTATGAAAATCTTACTTGGGGAGGGGGCAGGAGCCAAGCGCCCCCTCCCAGTCCGCGCCACCACACCGTATGTTGAAAATATGTTTGTTGAAATATGTTGAAAATCTGAAGCCATCGTTCTACAAACTCTCAACCAGCCTTGGATGGAAAAATCTTGAAGAATGTACAAACTGAAAACCATTTTTTGTCTGCATAGCATCAGCAGCAACGCTTGCTATCAGAGTGCATGAGTTTCATGCTCGATCGATTGAGCTAGCCGGATCGGGCAACAAAAAGTATAAAATAGTTATGTAAATAGTTATTTAATAAAATGTTTTACCCTGTTACTTTGCTGGTGTGTTGTATATATTTATATTTATAATATTTGCATAGGGTTTGTCGTTATTTTGTGTGGGGTGGGGTGGGGTGGGCGGCAGAGTCGAGCTGTCTTGCAGCCATCATGGTGTGGAGCTGAGTTCATCTCACTAGTTTCGTATTTCTCATGAGGGGTTGTTCTTAATGTTTCTATTTTAGCGAGGTCAAAAACAGATCCCATTAGTGGCCTACTGATTTTGCTCGATTTCCTTTTGTTTTTTTAAACAATTTTTCACTATCTGCAAAGACTAAACAGAGTATTGCGACTCTGTGCTTGTTTGTAAATACAGAATGAACCAAAGAGAACCAATTCAAAAATATTAAATGCTTGGATAACAATCAATCAAATGGAGAGAGAAGCAGGCACGACGGATTACAATGGGGGCAAAGGCCTGCGTTAACTACCCTTCACTATCTGCAAAGAGAGAGTACTCCTAAGAGAAAAGAGGGGGGGGCAGCGTTCAAAGCACATCAGCGTGCATAAACACGAAAATGTTTTTACCTATCATGTACTTGACATTTGACAGCATTTGATATTTGCTATTAAAAAACCATTGAAATTCACTGAAAAAACCATAGGTTATACACCATATATAGTTAGGAATTAGCATTTACAAAACCTTGAAAATTCACTGAAAAAAACCATAGGTTATAGACCATATATAGTTAGGGATTAGCATTTACAAAACCTTATTTTACTCGCATAAAACCATTGAAATTCGCATATATAGTTAGTTGCGCTAACTATATATCGCGCACCCGCAATCCACTGCTGATGATGTCACGTATTACATCATTCATGACATGGTCAGTGACATCACTGATGACATCTCAAATGACATCACTGATGACATCACTGATGACATCTCAAATGACATCACTGATGACATCACTGATGACATCTCAAATGATATCACTGATAACATCACTGATGACATCTCATTTGACATTACTGATCACATCAATGATGACATCATTCATGTGATAATACGATGAACCTCTTCAGACTCTAATATAACCTTAGATACACTCAGTGTAAACAGACACTCACAGACTGTCACTCATCCATGGAGTTACTCACACACCTAGTCAGTCATGCAAAGAATCAATCACATCTCCATTTCCTCAACTATACAGTTATACACACCTTACTTATTCAAACATATACTAACACATATTTACTCTCTTATCCAATCCCTGATACAAGTTCACAATGATCCATACAGCCACTCACATATTCACTGGCTCTTATGCACAGTTATTTATATATGTCAACTCTCACATGTACTGTGTTTTATATATGTACTTACTTTGACATGTAGCACTGAGATATCCATTCACTCACCAATACACTCATGCACACAGTCAACCGCTCATACAGCTGTTTCCACATGCACTTTTGAACCCATAGATCTAGTGAATCAACTGCTCACACATCTATGCACAGAGTCATACACCTCCCAGCCACCCACACACACACTCAGTCTCCAATACAAATACTTGGGCAACCAACCAATAACCCATATAGTTACTCATATAGCTCCTGATCAACACATGCAGCAGTTTACAGAACAACAGACATAATGATTAGAATAATTAATTCCTTAGTACCCACATCTTTTTGTATCAAAGTTAGTCGAGAATTCCCTGACAGCAGTCCAGAGGGAGATACAGGAAATCCTGCGGGTACGCGTAGTTCCGTCTTGACTGATGGCAGCAGTCATATGCATGTTTCTTGAGTTGTCTCTCTCTCTCTCTATCTCGATCTAGGGGATACATGTCAGAAACTATTTAACCGATTCACCTAGGGGAGGACTTAAACAATTAAACTGTCTGACTTGCTAGATCGAAGTTTTGTTCGATACTCCTCTTGGGGAGTTTTCTCTCTTTTTGGAACTTTGAAGTCTTTAGTATCCAGGCAGTCCTTGGAGGGGGTGGACGAGTCAGTTTCTGGCAACAGTTCATTACATTTTTTAATATGACTCGTGTGGATCCACCCCTTTCGGCCTTCCACTTTGATTGCGGTCCTCGTGGTAAGAAGGACGATCTTCGGCTCCTTCCAGCGGGGCTCCAGCGGGCTTTTCCTGTCGAAGTTGCGAATTAAGACTGTATCCCCGGGACGGACATCGTGTGGCTTTACATCAGTGTTGTCAGGGAAGGCTGCAGCAACCTGTGAACGACATGATTGGAGTGCAGACATCAAGGAGGCAAGGTAATCTGTCAGCATATTACAATCAACATCAGTTATTTTCTTAGGCATGGGCGTCCCCCACATATTCGGTGGTCTGCCAAAGACCACTTCATACGGGGATAGTCCTGATCTCGAATGGGGGACCATTCTCATATAGAACAGTGCAACTGGCAGGGCGACTATCCAGTCGACCCCTTTCTCTTTACAGATTTTAGCAAGGCGTGTTTTCAGTGTCTGGTTATGCCTCTCTACAAGGCCAGCGGCTTCGGGATGTCGGACGCAGTGGAATTTCCACTGATATCCTAGCAGAAGGGAAACCTGTTTCATGAGCTCGGATGAGAATGGCTGTCCGTTATCTGAGTACACGACACGAGGCAAGCCGTACCGTGGGAAGAATTCTCGAACCAGCTGCCTGGCAGTGGTCGGGGCAGTGTAATCTGGGACTGGATATGCTTCGGTCCAACGGGAAAGTGCACAAAAAACTACGAGGACATACTTGAATCCTCGACAACTGTCCATCTGGATATAATCCATCTGGAGGACTTCAAAAGGGTGATCGGGAGGATGGAATCCACCTTGTTCTACAGGAACGCTTTTACCTGGATTGAACTGACAACAGATCATGCAAGTACGCACTTTCTGTTTTGCTGCTGCTCGTAAGTGTTTGTTGTACCAGAGATTCTGTAAGCTGTCTAACATAGCTTTTTCTCCTAGGTGTGCTGGACTATGTGCTGTATTTATTATGACTTGAACCATAGAGTCGGGGAGAAACCATGTAGATTTTCCCTTTGTCATCCAACCTTGATCTGTCTGGATCCCTCCTAGTTCAGTCCATTTCTTGATTTCATCTGGAGTAGCATGTGTCTGAATATCGATTACATCTAGTGTGGGATCCCTAACTGTCATACAATGTGTCGGTACTATTGTCTTTGTCATATCAGTTGTCTGGGTGTGAGTCAATGCTGTATGTTTTGCTGTTTGGTCTGCCAGGTCGTTACCCTGGGAAATGGAACCTGTAACTTTAGTATGTGCTTTGCACTTCATGATGGATATGCCTGAAGGCAGATGTATTGCCTCTAATAGTGCTTGAATGAGGGGACCGTGTTGGATCTTGGCACCGTGAGAGGTCAGGAAACCTCGTTCTTGCCATAACACTCCGAAGTCGTGTACAACTCCGAAAGCATACCGTGAATCTGTGTATATGTTAACATTTCTGTTCTTGGCTAGTATACAGGCTCGGGTCAGAGCGATGAGCTCTGCTGCTTGAGCGGACAGTGTATCAATACGATATGTTTCTTTAACTTCAGTTTCAGTGGTCACTGCATAGGCGGCCACTAATTCTCCTGTGTTTGTTCTCATACATGAACCATCCACATAAAGTGTCAGGTCTGGATTTGTCAGTGGAACATCTGTTAAGTCTCGTCGGGGCTTTGTTACTGCATTAATGATCTCTATACAATCATGCGGGGCTGAATTAGTCATAATCGAAGGTAACAATGTTGCGGGATTCAGGATGTTACAGCGTCTGATTTCTATGTGTGGCTGGAATAGTGTCAGTTCATAACCTGTCAGTCGTGCTATAGTCAAGTGTTGAGTCTGAGTTCGGTTTAGAAGAACCTCTACAGAATGTGGAACTTGTATTGTTAATTGATGTCCTAAAACAATTGAATCGCTCTGTCTGATTGCTAGGGCTGTCGCTGCAACTGACTTTAAGCACGCAGGGAGTGCCTGGGCTACTGAATCCAATGTACTTGAAAAATAAGCGCAAGGCTTATGTGAACCTGCTTGATCTTGAGTGAGGACAGACAACGCTGTACCATCACGTTCTGTAACAAAAAGTGTAAAAGGTTTGCTGTAACATGGTGTTGCTAAAACTGGTGCTTGACATAAAGCTTTCTTTAATTCCTCAAAGGCCTGTGTATGTTCCTGAGTCCAAGGAAGGGCAGTCGAAGTCGCTGCTTCCTGTGTTGTCAACTGAATGAGTGGTTTAGCTAGAAATGCATACTGGGGAATCCATTGTCTGCAGTACGAGGTGAGGCCTATAAAGGCCCGCACTTCCTTTTGTGTCTGGGGTTGTGGCATGTTTACAATTAACTGGATGCGGTCGGGAGTGAGCTGTCTCCCCACTTTGGACAGCAAGTGACCCAAGTACACAACTTGCTGAACACAGAATTGTAGCTTCGAAGGAGACACCTTGTGTCCCTTGTCGGCCAGGAAATGTAAAACTGTCAGTGATGCTTGTTCGCATTCTGGTTCACTTCGTGCGGTGATCAGTAGATCATCGACGTATTGCAGTAAGGCGGTGTTAACTGGCATTTGAATACAATCGAGTTGTCTTTTCAGTGCTTGACTATAGATGCTGGGGCTTTCTGTGAATCCTTGAGGTGCGCGTGAAAATTTGAAACTTCGTCCATTTAAACTGAATCCGAAGAGGTATTGGCTCTCTGGATCAATGGGCACACTGAAGAAGGCGTTCTTGAGGTCAATTACAGTAAAGAACGTTGCTTCTGAATCAATAGCAGTCAATAGGGAAGAGATGTCGGGAACCACAGGGTACTGTGGAACAATGCATTTATTCAGTTCTCGTAAATCAATCACCAACCGATATACTGGCGGTGCATTGGGATCAGTACGTTTAGGAATCGGAATGATAGGGGAATTACAGATATTGGAGTCGGTCTCTACGACCACTCCTTGGGCAATGAGCTCTTCAATGATTTCCGGTAAAGCCACTACAGCATCGGGTGGTAACTTGTATTGCCTGATTCTTGGTAAAACAACTCCTTGTTTGAGTGTAACACGGTATGGTGTGATGTGCATGCAACCTACATCGGTTGGGCCTTGTGCCCACAGGTGCTTCGGTACATTTTTCAATCTGACATCAAACTCTCGTAATACATAGTGACCCTTAAAGTCACGCAAAAAGAGTCTAACTCCTTCCGGAGAACAACATATAACAGCTCCTAGAGCCTTCAATGTTTTGATACCTAACAGGTTTTCTGGACATGATTTCGTGAGTAACAAGTCTGTAACACGTGATAACGGACCCACAGCCAGGGGGACTGGTTTCGATACCTCATTTACAATAGGCTGTCCTGAAAAACCAAGGGAAACATTCTGTGAGCCTGAGAGGGGTGCCCCTGGGACTTCATTATGGCTGATTGTTGTGCGGCTTGCCCCTGTGTCAATTAAAAACTTTCTGTCTTTTCCCAATACTTGACTGTGTACATAAGGACCCTCTTGATCTACAGGAATCTCAATAAGAGGCAAGCCAACCTCCCTCTCTAGGCTGTTTCATGTGTATCGTTGATAATCGGGATAATCAGATTGGGCATACTGGCACATCTGCCGTGAAACTTGCTGCGTTGCGGCTATGGGCTGTGACTGTGGCTGTGATACCGCTGCTGTCTGTGCTGTATGTGGTGGAGCATGCATAGGTTGTGAATTCTGTGAAGTCTGTTGCTGACCCTGATCTTGTCTAGGCGGATGCGGTCTTTCTTTAGTTTTACCTGTTGCTATATTGTGTTTCAGGACTGGGCATTCATGTACGTAGTGACCTGGCTGCTTGCAATAATTGCATGTCCCTTTAACGGGAGCTGCGGCATTACCTGTCTGGGTCGTACCCTTTCTCTGGCCGTCGGCTGGAACCGACTGGGCCACTAACATTTTCATTTTCGTGTCTTTCATACGTCTCTGTTCATGATCCTGTTCTTCTCTGATTCTCTTCTGATGGTATTGTAACATTTGTAACATCTGGGATGGCGTGTTTGCTTGCCATGTACTTTCAACTTTATATACACGGTTTTTGACTGCTGTCAGGGAATTCTCGACTAACTTTGATACAAAAAGATGTGGGTACGACTCGCTACCTGGTTTTAGGCCACTATTAATAATGAAACATTTCTCGAATCTTGAATAGAAGTCACTGGTATCTTCATCGTGTTTCTGTTTACAGGCTGAGATTGCGTCCCAGTCTTCCTTTTTAGTGGTCAGTAATCTTGGCAGAACCTGTCCTATCAAACCTGGTAATGCTTTAGCTTTCTCCCCAAGGCCTAGCCCTGGAGTACGAAGTTTCTCCTCGTCTTCTATTTCTGTCCATATAATCTTTTTGTCTCCCACCTCCCATTCTCTTTCCTTGAGTTTCTCGTAGATGCCGGTGGGCAGCAGTACCTTTAACATTTTCATGATATCTGTATATGTGTAATCTCCCATCAGTAACATGTCTTTAAGTTCTCTGTGAAAACCTGCAGGGTCTTTATCGTGACAGGGTACTAGTTTCTTCATCTCCAATAGTTCTAACTTGGTCAGAGGTGTGTGTACATACACACGTTCAAAGGTATTATCGGTACCCATAACTGGATGTACTTCTCGTAAAGGGTTCTGCCTTTCAAAATGTTCCATATGATACATTTTTCTTTCTGGGGGCGGAGCGGGAACATATTGTGGGCCTAAGAAAGTGTTATATCTGTGCCGTTGTTCGAGAATTATTTGGATTAACTTGGTACTTAGGCCTCTCCATCTATCCATGAGTAGTGCTTCTAATGTATCGTGAAGGGACCTGGATCAGAATGTTTATTTCTGTATAACGTGAGGAGGTGCTGAATCATATATATACCTGCTAATTTCTGCTCGTCTGGGGATAGGTTCAGAAATGTCTGCGCTACTGTGTCATCATTGTATATATTAGGATTGTCAGCCTATAGTACTGCTGACCGGGCTAGTTCTTGTTCATCCATAGAATTGAGTACATGGTACCCCATTCGTTCTCGAAGCATTTTATCAGTGTCTTGAAACAGATATTCAGGAGAATTCGGTTTTGATATGCCAGAGAGAAAAACTCTCTTGCTTTCTGGACGAATGCCTTTCCTAAGGTAATTTCCCTTACCTACATATGCTATCGTATCTGTAGTCGTTTCTTGTTCTTCAGGTCCTTCCTCCTCCTCGGAGGAGGCACTCTTGTCACTTTCTTTTTCTTTTTCATGTATTTCTATTACTGCCTTTCTTATTTTCTTGTACATGCTTGATATACAATTCATTTTATCATGCTTTCCTTCGGCTATATTTTGACCCCACCTGTTTAGTGCTTCCATTTCATCCTGGTCTGTCTCAGGCCTGTCTCGATCTCTTATTAAGCAATTTATGAAAAAACGTAATATATATGCTTGAGTGTCAACTTTCTGGTGTGCCAGGTCCTCCCTAATACTATCGGGATTTTCTCCAGTCTGGACAAAATGGTATATTCTATCTAGATGATCAGTCATCCCTGGGAATAACATTAGGTAATCTGTAGCTTGTCGCAAGCGTAGTGACGCTATCAACATTCTATCGTCTTTGCCGGGTACTGGATCCTATCTGCAAACTGGAAGTTGTTCTTTGAGTATGTCGAGACGGGGTGATTGGAGTGTAGGGTGCTTCTGCATGTCCCTAAGGTGTAATCTGTGTGTTGCTGGCAGGGTCTGGAAATCCCCGGTCGCACCTCCTGAGGCGGAGGCTTGGGCATTATCCCTCTGTGGAGTCTGTATGTGTACTTGAACTTGTCTCTTAATAGGATCAGGCAAAAACGGATTTGGTATCTTAACCTTAGGTGTGGGAAGTGGTGGAGGTGGAGGAACAAGTGGAGCAGGCTGTCGAACGGGGGAACCTTGTTGCGGTAATGGCGGGGTATGGTCTGTAGGCGGGTTGCCACCTCCGTCCCCGTCACCGTCAGTAGGCGGGGCGCGTGAATTTGTGTAAGCGGGTGCTACATCATCTAGATAGGAATTCAGAAATATGTCTTTAGTAGTCCTGTGATTTACTTTAGTTGGAACCAATGGTGACGGCAGATCTTTCGGTATTTCTGAAGTGGCTTCAGGCGAACCCTCGGCCACAAGATACATGCCATTTACAAGATTGTTTCGTGCGCGGTCTACTTGTTCTGCTTTTACTCGGATTCCTTCATTAACTAATTTGTTCTCTCGGGCTCTATCTGACTCTTCTCTATGTCTGTCTTCTCTACGGAGCGCTCTTTCAGCACGTTTATGTGATTCTTTACGCCAAAATTCTATGGCGTCTTTCTGAGATTGTCTGGCTTTCTTTTTCCATAGCGCTTCTTCTACCTTCACGATGCACTCGGCATCCCATGTTCCTGTAACAGGCCATCTGTGTCTCTCGTCTAGATGCTTAGTATAATCAGCCCATAAATCTAGATACAATATGGCATCCAAGCCATGCTTATGGTACATAAAGTTTCCAGGAGTGTCCCTAGGGGGAATAGGAATTTCTTCCTCTAGTATCCCTTTCCTAGTTCCTATCTGTCTTAGTTTATTGAAGAACGGCATCTTGTTACTTAGTACTGGATACTTGGTACTGGTTACTTATTCTGAACACAGCTAGTTACACAAAAACACAATAATGCACATTAAACAATCACTCATACCACGACATTAATCACATGAAAAACATTTTGAACATATATCTCTACCCTAGATACTGGATGTACTGCTAAACAGCACAGATACACTGTCGAAGACAGTGCAAGAACTTGAATAACTGATATACTGCTAAACAGTACAGATACACTGTCTAAAACAGTGCAGACCGCGTTTGTGTACCCAAACACGTCTTTACCGGATACATAACAATGCACCCGTCTAGATACGTCCCAGCAATGGTACTCACCGGGAAGCACGGAACAGAAGGCCTCGGAAAACTCGACTGGACTGGACCGGACTGGACTCGACTCGACTCGACACGTGGATACTTCGGAAACTGGTGGGCCTCTTGACACCTCGGACCTTGCTTCTTTCGGCTAGGCTCTGGTCGGGATCCTCCGCACTCCTCACCGCCTCGTCTGGGTGCTGATCGCAGTCTCCGTCACCTCCGTGGGCCAGAGGGAGATACAGGAAATCCTGCGGGTACGCGTAGTTCCGTCTTGACTGATGGCAGGGGGCAAAGCTTGCAACGCACCAACCGGCGCGTGGGGTGGGGGAGGGGTCCCTGTTCGGGCGCCAAAATAATGTGGTAAATATTTGATTTACCGTCTTAATTTCTATGCAGGTAAGTACTTAAACAGAAAATAACTCAATCGGAAAGAAAGAGGCAGAGTCCGTGGTGTTAGAGTTCTTAGGGGTTTTATTCCTTTAAAAAGGAATGGTCATGGTACCAGATCAGATATCGGGTTCCTGCCACCACTGGGGTGCAGGAAGGGATAGAGCATACTTTATTGACAAGACATAACTTTTATACTTAAACCATAGAATGAATACCAATACAGTAGGCGTAACAGCTGAGAGAAACAAGATAACAGCATACACGTGTTAGCAATACGTAATCGAAAGGCGTGAACTAGGCGTGGACATAGAGGTGTGTGCTAGAAACGTCACATGTAAGTGTCACGGGTAGGTGGGTACTTAGCAGAATTTGGCAATGTCAGCAGAAATCTGAGGCCTGGATGCGCGCGCAGCTGCATGACGCGTGAATGACGTGGAACTGGAGGGAGCAGGGGACTTGACATTTACACTAGCGGAAAGAGACAGAAGTCTGGCATGTCAGATCAACTCGTACCTATATCATGTCTGATATCTAATGTTTGGGAACCATATTATCTAGAGGAAAAGGTCTCTTGGGCAGAGGCTATTCTATACTGACTGTGAGTGCGTGTATAAGCGTCTAAGTGTCTGCATGAGATGCGAGGGGGCATGGGCCTACCATGGTAACAGAGGCTATGAATTACTTGCACGGAGACAGTGAGGCCGGGCCCTTTGCTCTGCAGCTGGAAGATGTTTACTTGAACTAGTAGGCAGGAATGTATGTTTGAGGAGCGGAACAGATAATTCGAAGGTTGAATACAGTGTTGGCAGGCAGCAGGCTGAGCCAAGCGCCGTTAGCCGCACAGGGAGTAAGGCAGAGGTCACGGGTACAGAGACAGCCCAGGCTGAGGCGTTCAGAATCAAAAGGCAGAAAAAAGGCTCGATGACAGAATTCAGGGCCTACTTCGCCAGAGCTGAAAAACGTGTAAAGTACACCACAAAAAGACGTTGGCATGGCATACTTAGGAACGGAATATTCAACCCATTCAGGGTGGATCTGAAAGAGGACATGTTAACGTTGGACGCAAATGTATTTGCGTCTTCATAGCTGGCACAGGAGGGAAGTTACATGCACTTTAAGCTGGTACATGGAGACGGTGGGGTACACGTTAGGGAACATTTCTCGACCATAAAATTTATATTTCTTCAATGACATCACTGATGACATCTCAAATGACATCACTGATGACATCACTGATGACATCTCAAATGATATCACTGATAACATCACTGATGACATCTCATTTGACATTACTGATCACATCAATGATGACATCATTCATGTGATAATACGATGAACCTCTTCAGACTCTAATATAACCTTAGATACACTCAGTGTAAACAGACACTCACAGACTGTCACTCATCCATGGAGTTACTCACACACCTAGTCAGTCATGCAAAGAATCAATCACATCTCCATTTCCTCAACTATACAGTTATACACACCTTACTTATTCAAACATATACTAACACATATTTACTCTCTTATCCAATCCCTGATACAAGTTCACAATGATCCATACAGCCACTCACATATTCACTGGCTCTTATGCACAGTTATTTATATATGTCAACTCTCACATGTACTGTGTTTTACATATGTACTTACTTTGACATGTAGCACTGAGATATCCATTCACTCACCAATACACTCATGCACACAGTCAACCGCTCATACAGCTGTTTCCACATGCACTTTTGAACCCATAGATCTAGTGAATCAACTGCTCACACATCTATGCACAGAGTCATACACCTCCCAGCCACCCACACACACACTCAGTCTCCAATACAAATACTTGGGCAACCAACCAATAACCCATATAGTTACTCATATAGCTCCTGATCAACACATGCAGCAGTTTACAGAACAACAGACATAATGATGCACACATTAAGACAGTTTAGTCACTAACCCATGCACTCAGTGAGACACATTTAATCGCTCACTCATACAGTCAGTCATGCACCTACTAAATCCTTCATCCAGACACTTATACATCCACTCATTCTTCAATATGTAAGACAAATTTTAACTTTACAGAAACAGACAGCCACTGGATGATGTCATCAGTGATGTCATCAGTGATGTCATTTGAGATGTCATCAGTGATGTCATCAGTGATGTCACTGACCATGTCATGAATGATGTGATATGTGACATCATCAGCAGTGGATTGCGCGATATATAGTTAGCGCAACTAACTATATATGCGAATTTCAATGGTTTTATGCGAGTAAAATAAGGTTTTGTAAATGCTAATCCCTAACTATATATGGTCTATAACCTATAGTTTTTTCAGTGAATTTTCAAGGTTTTGTAAATGCTAATTCCTAACTATATATGGTCTATAACCTATGTTTTTTTCAGTGAATATATATATATATATATATGTTAGCTGCCGTTCATGTGCCAAAAACTGCAACTTAAACCATTCACAGCCCTGTATTACTACAGCTACAACAATCCACTGAACGTATAACAAAGATTCATAATCGCAGAAATGTGTCATGTCCACCCCCTTTTATGTATGTAACTATGAACGAATATAGAGTCAGTGATACCCTGTACCTTACATGTTGGCCAAGTTGTGGGACTTTACAGATATAATCACACATTTCTTTTTAAGACCCGGGTGACATCAGCACTACAAAACGGACACCTGAATCACTTGATTTCTCATATAGCTCGCAACGGGACCACGCTCATAGCTCCGGAATCATGGTTTAGAGCCTCGCGCAGCACTAGCCTATGTCAGGCCAGTCCACTCCACTCGGGCTTCCAGAAAAAAATAACAACAAAACATTGCCCCGATTTAATTGTGGTGATTTCTTACTTGCAGGTCTAGTATGGCCGGGATGCCCGCCACCCCCTCCCAACACCAATTCCCAATGGGAGAAGACAGACACAGGTTTGAACTTTTGGAAGGCGGGGGGGAGTTACCCCCCCGGCCGTATTTATTAAAATATGAAACAAAATTTAAAACATTAAATAAAAGTTTCATGAATTATGTACAATTTTACATTTATTACATTTCGATGAAGACATGTTCTTTGGCTAACCTTAACAGATCTCTAATGCAAAGGTTTTCATAGCCGAGTCTAGCATCCTGAAAATGCATACATTCTAAATTAAAATTAAACATCCTAGCATTAAGGGCCAACGGCAAGGTCCTAACCGGTGTCAGATCCCTACTACCAAAATCCCGCCCTCACGGTGTGAGTGGCGCATGCGCAGAGGACTTTAACCTCATTGCCAACTATAACTTCCCTTGTCGTGGGGGCCCCCTTTTCACTCGACGCCATCTTAAAGCTCGTCCGAGTTCCCGTGTGAGGTATCTGTAGGAAGGACAGTGTGGACTCCCCCCCATCCCCACACTCTCTATCCGCCGTCGCGGATATCCGGCCCCCGGGAAATTCGTAGGAGGGACATCTAGCCGCCTCCCCCCTGGGAGGGGCCTATGGCCGTCTCCCCCTAGGTGACCCATCCTTAGTGGGTGCCGCCTCCCCGTGAAAGGGGCCAATGGCCGCCTCCCCCTGGGCGCTCCCATCTATTCTGGGTGGCGCCCCCCTCTAGGGACCTTGAAATTACTGCTCACCGATCATGACCTTACCGCCACAGGCCGGATAGTTGACCGACTATCTGGCCCCCCCCACTCCTCCTAAAGGTCATGCTTCCACAAACCCCCTAGCCAAGCTATGAAGTCTCCTATGAGTAAATCATTCCCCTCCCTGGACAGGTGAACCCCATCATTCAGATACATGTGATCACCCCGAATACACCCGTGAGGAATGCTATGCAACTGCGCGGAGCGAAACAATTTACCAATTTTATTGTTAACCCTTTTCACTGAGTGGTTCAATGCTGATACTGACAGGCCCCCCCACCAAATCTTCCTAGGGATCATGTGGGACCAGGCAATCCTGCACCCCGGGACTTTTTTAGCCAACCAGCTAACAGCCGACAGAATGTGTTCCAATAACACTCGTCTTCCCAGTTTTACTAAGTCATTGCCCCCAAGGTGTACTATGACTACAGATGGCGGTGACCTTTGCCGCCCTAAAAGGCCCTCAAAAAACAATTGGAATTGGTCAAAACAGAGCCCGCCCTTCCCATGGAAGGTCACTCTGTACCCATATTCCCCAGATGCGTGAGTGAGTGGCCCACGACCCATACCACTCTCTCTCCAGTCGGTGATCCTCGACCGCTGGTCTCCTGATGCTGGGTCGACTTCCAATTCCGCCCCGCGTGACAGGCTCGCGAAACTGTAATTCAAACAAAAGACAAGAAGCATGAGTGCATGTCAATTGATCTCTACAACATGTGCAATCGCACATACCTCTTGAAGCAATTCGAGGACCAACGGCCCAGCCGTTTTACTTCCTCCGCTCTCTGACCCCGGGCTGTAGCCTCCGTAGCAGCCCCTATCCTAAATGAGTGGGTCCCAAAATCGCACAGGTCCATGCCCGCAGCAGCGATTGACAGTGCTAGCACCCTCTGAAACTGAAATCTCGTCAGTGGGGTGCCATCCTTGTGCCTGAGAAAACTCCCCCCCATGAATCCGTCCTCAGTGCCAAGTATTCCTCTACACACTTTATCGGACAAGTGGGGGACCCTCGCACGCGCTGCACGATAACACTATCTCCCATAGCTCCCTGGTCAGTCTTGGACCTGGCTATCGAGATTACCATCGAATCACCCCTTATTTGGACGTGATCCCTGCCCAAGCCTCCCTCCATATCCTTCTTGTTCCTTGCGACGAGTTCGCTCACCCGCATAGCCCCATGGAATGCCAAGGCGAAAGCTGCCCGGAACAGTACTGCTTCGAAAAGGGAGGAGCACGTCTCATCCAGCCTTGCTAACAGTAGAGACAATCTGTCTAACCCAATCGGGCGCCTCGTATCCTGCTTGCAACTCTCGAGGCGTTGCCAGCCGCGGAGTGCTTTCCTGACCAAAAAGGAACCCGTCGGGTCTCTTATGCCATGCACCTGTGCCATGAATGAAATGGCCGCCCTATGTCTATTGGCCGTTGCCGCTGATCGGCCTTCTTTGTGCAGCGCTACCAGGAACCCCAGGAAGGATTCCTCCTGACCCCAGCTCTGACTTCCTGCCGGACCCAAAAATGTGCAGTAGGAACGAAACGCTCCTTCGTATGCCTTCCTGGTCCTGGGAGCTAAACTGGCTGCCACGAGGTCTTGTAATCCGGGGCACCGATTAGCCATAGTGCATCGGGGAACGGTGCCGCCACTAGGTCCGCTGTGAGTAGATAGCCCCTGAAAGCCTGCATGTGTGAACGAGAGAGTGCATCAGCTGCATAATTCAGTATGCCTGGCACATGTTTTGCCCTGAACTGCACATTCAATCTCATGCAACGTAAAACAATTTCTTTCAACAATCTCAAAATCCACTTGCAGCGGGCTGCCTGCTGGTTAATGAACTCAACCACAGTCATATTATGAATGAATGAATGAATGAAAATGAATTTATACAGCGCGATTGCTGCCCTGGGGCGTCCAAGCGCTAAAGGAACGAGTAGGGGGTGTAGTGAGGCTGGCAGGAACTGGGAGGAGGGGAAGGGGGCTGGGATGATTACGGAGATTTGAACAGATGTGTTTTAAGTTGCTTGCGGAAGGAGGCAAGGTTAGGATTTGATCTCAGGTGAAAGGGAAGGGAGTTCCAGATTTTTGAGGCGTTGAAGGTGAACATTCTTCCGCCTGCTCTAGTCCTTTTAATTCTGGGGACTGTTGCCATAAAAGCCTGACTAGAGCGTAGGACTCTGCCTGGATGATATTGGCTAACTAGGCTAGGCATGATTTTGGGGCCCGAATCCCAAAAGGCCTGGTGGGCGATACACATTGCTTTGAAGGTGACTCTTTTTCGTACTGGCAGCCAGTGAAGGCTGGTCAGTGCCTCTCTGACTGGGGCTCTGCGTGGAATTTGCAGTAGGGTACGGGCCGCACAGTTCTGTACCCGTTGTAGTTTGTTCAATGTGTACTCTGGGGCTCCCCGATAAAGGGCGTTATTTGAGTCCAGGCGTGATTGTATTATGCCCTGTATGGCTGTTTGTTTTGCCTCCATTGGGAGCAAGGGGAGAACCTTCTTCAGAGTCCGGAGAAGTCCAAAGCAGGTGGCGGAGAGCTTTGTGGCCTGAGTGTTAAGAGTCAGATTCCTGTCCAGCCATACCCCCAGGCTTTTGATGTTATCTTTCGGAACCGGGGGGGAGTCTAGACAGGTGGGCCATAATGACTTGAAAAGGGTCGGATCGGCCGGGCCTAACAGCATAAGCTCCGTTTTGTCCCCGTTCAGCTTTAGTGAGGACAGGGTCATCCAGGACTTCACCTCCTCCAGGCATTTAGTTAGGCCCCCCGACGGAGAGTGTTGGGCTTCCTGCGCTAGGGAGACCACCAGCTGTGTGTCGTCCGCGTAGGATATAATCTTAACTCCATACGGAGGAACTACCTCAGCCAGTGGCCTCATATAGATATTAAAAAGTGCAGGGCTAAGAGAGGAGCCCTGGGGGATTCCACACCTCAGGGGTATGCTGGAGGAGACTGCTTGTCCGTCAAACACCTGGAACGACCTATTGCTTAGGAAAGATTTTATCCAGAGCCAGGCCTTGTCCACGATGCCGACGTTTGAAATACGGTTCAGTAAGGTGTTATGACTGACCGTGTCAAACGCCGTGCTAAGATCAAGGAGGACCACTGCCACTGATCCTCCTTGATCAATGATTTTCCTGGACTCCTCGATGACCATAAGGAGGACAGACTCTGTTCCATGCTTAGGCCTGAACCCTGTCTGGGTGGGGTCTAACAGCTGATTGCTTTCCAGATAGCTGTCCAGTTGGAGATTGATGTACTTCTCCGCAATTTTGCTCACCCAGGGGAGTAGTGAGATCGGGCTGTAGTTGGCGAAGTCCGAGGGATCTAGCTGTGGCTTTTTTATTAGTGCTCGAACCATTGCCCGTTTCCAGGCAGGAGGAACAGTGGCAGAGTCAATGGATGCATTCACGAGATTCTTGATAATGGGTAGAACCGTCTGAGATGCCAGTAACATTGTCTCTGGGGGGGCCGGGTCGGTTGGTGAGCCGGATTTCACTTTCCGAGCCATAGATTCAACCACTTCCAGGTCCATGGAGGGGAAGTGGTCAAGTGTGGGTGAGGAGGCTGGCTCAGGGTCTGACCCCCTGTTGTTGTCATGAGCTATTGGAGAGGCAGTGCTGGTTGGGAAAGAGGTGTATCTCTTGTTTACTTTGGCCGAGAAGAATTCTGCTAGATCGTTACATTGGGAGGTTGATTTCTCCTCGTGAACACTAGAGGGGGGTGGTTTGTTCAGTTTCTGCAGGGTTTGGAAGATTTCCCTGGGTTTGGAATTTGAGGATAGGATCTTGTTGGAGAAGTATATAGTTTGGGCAGTTTTTATCTCCTCTTTATATGTTTTTATTTCTTCCCGATATCGGGTTCTGTCCTCCATAGAGTAGTTTGAGCGCCATTTTCTTTCTGCTTTTCGGCAGTGTCGCTTTTTGTCTCTAAGGGCTTCCGTATACCATGGTGCTGTTTTGTGGGATCGTTTAGCCGATGATTTCTTAAGGGGGAGGATGGTCTCAAGGGAGTGCAGAATCCAGCTTTTGTACTCCTGGTTTGCCAGGCAAGGGTCTTCATTATTTGAGGGAAGATTTTCCAATAGTTTATTTGTCCATTCATCCACTTGTAACCGTGCCCCCGATCTCGCGTATCTAGTCGAGGGGGTTGGGAGAATGGGTTTCTCAGTGAACCAGGTGAAGGGCACCAAAGAATGGTCAGTCCAGGGGAGGGGGAGAGGGGGTTCAGTTGAAAGCTCCGCACAGTTGCTAAATACTGGATCTAAGAGGTGTCCCTTCGTATGGGTTGGAGTGTTCACTCGTTGAGTAAGTTGAAGTGCGGCCAGGTCGTCAGTCAGGGTAGTGGCCAATCCAACCGACCAAAATACCACTGAGCGGTCCCTGAAGTCGTCTGGCCATGCCATCAGAGCCACCCAAATGGGGAATAGCTCCAAGAATCCAATGTTACCTGTCAGACCGCTGGAATGCCACCACGTCGGCCATACTTGCGCCGACCATCGATTACCAAAGATGGCGCCAAATCCCAAGCTCCCAGCTGAGTCAGTCCACAAGCCTAGTTCATCCGAAGATGCTGGTGGCTTGTTCCACACAACTCAATCGTTGAAGTCCGCTAGGAATGCTAACCAAATGCGCATATCCTGGCGAACCTCTGCCGACAGTCTCGTACGGTGGTGTCCCTCCTTAAGACCAACCATAGCTTGTGCAATAGAGCGTGAGAAGGGGCGGGCAATTGGTATCACCCTTAAGGCAAAGTTTAGCTGACCCACCGCTTGCTGTAACTGGTGCAGGGTCACTTTATCCTTCCCCAGGCATTGTGTTAAGGAAGCCCTAAACTTGGCCACCTTTGCCATCGGTAATCGGAGACATCCTTCCACAGAATCGAGCTCAATTCCCAGAAACTCCAGTGAAGTAGATGGTCCAACCGTCTTACCTGGTGCCAATGGGACTCCAAACACCCTCATGAGGGTGCAGAAGTCCTGCAGCGCCTGCGCACATTTCGTATCACCGGCTGCTCCCAAGAACAGGAATTCATCCAGATAGTGCATTACTTGTCTATGCCCTGTGGACTCGGTGAATGCCCACTCTAAAAAACTGCTGAACATTTCAAAATAGGCACAAGAAATGGAGCAACCCATAGGCATTAATTTATCCATGTAATAACTCCCCTGAAACGCAAAACCTAGCAAGCGCTGATCTCGCGGGTGTACCGGGAGCAACCGGAATGCTGATTCGATATCTGATTTCGCCATCAGCGCTCCAGGGCCCACCGCACCGAACACATATCTGGGTCAATGGCTTCGTTCACCGAAGAACCCTTTGGGGCAGACAAGTTGTGAATGAGTCTAAACTCCCCTTGGTCCTTCTTTGGGACCACCCCTAGCGGGGAACACACGAAATCCGCCACCGGCTGGTGATGAAAAGGCCCCGCCACCCGCCCCAAGCTTACTTCTTTGGAAATTTTCCTTGCAGCTACGTTCGGGTTATGTTGGACAGATAACTGGTTTTTACAGAAAGAGTCCCCCCAAAAATCCCCCGCCGGGATGTTGAAGCCATATAGGAATCCATTCCTCAACTCCCCGGCGGATACATGATCCGGGTATTTGTTCAGCCAAGGAGTAAGAGCCATGATATCAACAGGTGTGGGCAATCGGTTACAAAACATCACCTCAGTCTTGCTTAGACCCCCCTTTTTTTCCCGTTCCGCTGTTTTTAGATCTACAGCTACTCTCCGGGTCTGAGGAGTTCCCACAGCCCGCACACGCATGCCTGAACTTACATGTTCCCTGGGGCCTGCTACAATTGCCTCTATTGAAGCTCCAACAAACCCCTCGCATTGCGCAATTCCCGCTGGTCTTGGGCTGATATTCCCCACCGGTGCCCGCTCGAAAGGGCACTGCGGGCTTTTTGCGAACTGACCCCGACCCGCTCCCGACAGGCGAGGACGTACCTGCTGCCCCAGGCAAGAGCTGCTTGTGCCATGACACCGAGTCGAGGCAATCCGAAGTCAAAGTTGCATCAAACTCTTTCGCTTTACGAAATTTCATATTGTATCCTTTCCACTCGTCCCCATCATACCTGGTATAAAAATCCATAATCCTATTCTGATAACAGGTCAATTCGGTCATGACTTCCGGCTTTCGTTCCCCCATGACTGCCGTAAATATCGAAAAGGCCTTTACCCAATTTGCTACAGTCTCATCGACCCTAAATTCCACCATCTTGGCCCGCCATACACTGGGGTGCCATAAATCTTTCTGGGATTTCGCATATTCCATCTCGCGATGGTCAGTCAACAATGAAAACATATTCACATATTTCTCCCCCCATATGAGTTCCTTTGTGGCCGCAGGGATGTGCTGGGCCACCCTTTCCCGCCTCAGGGTAATGACCCTTCCCCTGCCATTGGCAATGTGTGCTTACCAGGTTCGGCCGCCTTGTCTGCCGCCTTTTCCCGGCTATCCGCAGGTCCTCCCGGGGCCACCTGTGGGGGAACAAAAGGAACATTCGCCGTCGCGGCCTCTCTCGACTGCCGTAACTGCTCGATTATTAGTCTAGCCTCCTCGGCCGGGTCTCCCGCTGCCACTGCCCCCCCCGCTTTCTTCTTGAGCCAGGGCAACACTGCCGCTAACTGGATGGCCAGTTCCGGAGGCATCTCTTCGTCATTAACAGGGGTAATTACAACCGGGATTGGTAAACCTATATCTGGGTTTGGTACCGGGGTGACCGCCGGTGTAATGGGGGCGACTGGGGGTACCTCGGGAACCGGATCTTCCCCAGAAGCCACCCTCCTCTTAACACGCTTCCCCCTACCCTCAGGGACGACTCCTGGCAAGGCCGGGCCAATTACCTTTTTAGGACGGCCTGAGCTGTTCTGGGCCGCCAACTGTTTTTTAACTTCGGCCAAACCCCGACCGATCGAGTCAACTTTTCCGAGCTTTCGGTCCATGCTCGCCATTCGGTTCGACAAGAGACGCAATACCTTCTCCATCTCGGAGCTCTTTCCTGCTTTCTTGCCGGCCATGGCTTCTAGTACTCTGCGCTAGTTGATCAACGAGGTCCTGGATCCTTCGTACTCCAAATAACTGAAAGAGAAACAACAAGATAACAAGTTCTCAAAATTGTCGCTTGTTCCGTCGAGGGCTCACGAGCAACGGGTTGGTGCAGCCTTCAGAGCACAGGAACAAGAGGACGCTTCTTCGGATTCCCGCTCTATTTATCTTTCTGCGGGAGGGCGGGGACCCTCCTCCGGTACGCCTACTGGGCGTGGTCTTCCGTGCGGGTGTCTAGGACAACCCCTCCTGGGCGGGAAAGGGCGCGCCCCGGCTACGCCACTTCGGGCATACCAGCCGAGCCACGCCTCCTGCCCAAAATGGTTTCCCGGGGGGATCGGGGCACCTAACCATACGTTCGGGGGGACCGAGTGGTCGCCCCTTTCCATTCTCAGAACGGTACACACACATTCCCTCATGGCTGGTATACACCCACACCACACCCATCCAGCACCTGTGTCACAACACACATGACCCTACCAATAAAAAAGATGGGGCGCATGTGCTCTAGGTCATTTTAGGGTTGCTCCCATCCCAAGCGCTGTGATGGCCCATCCTAGTGATTCAAATGCCTCATGTACGCCCGAACCACCGAGTAGGGGGCCCACCACTAAGCGTGGGGCCTCTTTGGTCACTGAGTTAGTGGTATCAAAAGCACTGAGGTTGGGAGGAACCTGCGATGATGATGGGAGCACAAGTATGTTCTTAGCTATATCAAGACTCGGCACCATATATGAGACTTCTTGGTGGCAGAGTAGGACTACATGATGCAGAAGGTGTCCTGTGCATGAAAAGGTGAATAGTGAGGCCTGGGTGCACATCAGAGGGAGTCGATGGGCTGCAGCAGACTGATACAAGAAAACGACACAGTGATTTAGACAAACGCAGTCCTATATAGTGTATCAAATTACATGTACATTTTTATTTTCCAATAGCAGGAACGTTTTTATAATTGCTCAAACATCCTGAATGTAAACTATACAAATAGTTATTTTAAATGTGAGAGGGAACATGTGTGAAAGGCTGATGTTATTCAACTCCACATTAAGATAGTAACAATTACCAAACATAACATCTTTCTTTTACAATCTGTTAGATATAGAGCTTCAAGGTGCATTATGTCCCATCACTCGGTGAAAAACACACTACTGACAGAAAGTTGAGCTGCGAATATTCTTTGCAGTCACTCTCTCACTTCCTCTCTCCTTTGATAAAAAAAATTACACACAATGTTAACTTCCTTTTTATCTTACATGTTGTGTATCACAAATTGGTGTTCCCCCCAACACCTCTAAAACCCAACGTTCGAGGATTCTGCGATGATGCGTGGCCATCCTAACAATGTTTGAGAAGGCTGCCACGACACGTGGTGCACCCTCGTTGAATCACGCCAATGGCACAGGGTGAGCACAGGGTGAGCACAGGGTGAGCAAAAAAGCGTTTTTCTGAAACAACGACAAGTCATCTGTGAAAGGAGAGAGTGGGTAGTGCGCATCAGCTTTACTGCATAGGAATGTACAATTACCTCAAAGCAGTGACAATAGATAGATTACAACAGTCTGAGAGACAAATCTACAAGCCCCTTACACCACTTTTGTATGTATATACTATGACTAACTCTATATACTATATTTCAGATAACTAAACTGGAGGGTGCACTATGAACCAGCACATACTTGGACAAATAACCAAGGCAAAAGGTGAGCTACGAGTATTTTCTCCACTATTAACTGCTCCATCTATAACATTCACTCCCTCACAGCTTTAATGTTGCTTTCTCTCTCTTTCTCACTCTCCCTCTCGCATCATTTCTATTTCTCTTTTAAAGTTATGGACGCTGTCGTCCACTGTGCTGTGACCAACCAAAGCTAAGTTCAAGTTGTGAACTCTGTTGGCCACAGTGTTTACACAAGGTAAGCAGAGCGACCTAGATATATGCCTCCGATTAAATCATTAGAAATGAAAGACCTTATTTACAAGCCACTTGCGCCACTTTTACATCACTTTCAATATGAGAAAAGTAACACAAAACTGGCGCAAGAGTCTTGTAAATAAGCCCTAAAGAATATTGTCTTGCATAATGACTTGATCTCTCGCCTAATTCTGTCACATCTTATTTTAAAGACCTGTTGATCTGTAATGTAAATCTGATGCAGTAGGCTCTTCCATACAAACACTGTTATAACGCAAGCCTATAAGACAAGAGAAATGTATCAGGCACACTTCACATGTTAAAAGAAGGAAATATCTTCAACTGTTAATTTGACTTGTAATGTTTGACCTCATTTAGTCACATTGATCTAATTTTAAACACTACTTATCTTTTTTGTTCTGCAGATTACCTACCGTACTTCTATTGGACTCCATATCATATTTTGTTTATTATAATGTTTTGTTAAAGTTATGTTTCTAGTTATTTATTGTATTGTTATCTTTAACTTACATTTCCAGTTATTTATTGTTTTAATAAAAGTATATACGTTTTTTTGGGGGGGCGGGGGGAAGCGGTCCCCAAATGAAATTCTATTTATAATTTGAAGAATAATTCTGAGGCTAACTCTTTACCAGATCTTTACCAGAGTCTATACCTAAGACTAACGGTACCTATGGAAAAGTTTAAAAACTCCAGTATAGTAACTTTTTTCCATTACCAACATAGTGTAGTGAACTTCTAACCTCTATGCTCATTTAAGTGTTCCATAAACTGTTACTATGGTAACAGGCAGAAAGCCGTTTGGGGGTAGAGTTGAAAGGTACTGGCTGTACAAAAACGTTATATTAACCCTGGATCCTCTACAAGACCAAAAAGGAAAGCAAACTAAAATAAAATACGGTTTACCAGATTTACAACCCCCTTGTACCGCTTTCATATCCAAGACCCCCCCTACAAAATTAGAAGTGTGTGGGCCTCAACGACCCCCCTCAAGCCCCGGGAACCACCACCCCCGGAAATTTGTGTATTGTAAGAGACAGATTGCTTGACCCTATCCCTACAGCCCTCGAGAGCCCTGGAGCCCGCAACACCCGACGGTCCGCTTATGCAGTGTCCCGCGGTGCCTACCCCTGGGACACAGCTGTTTGCTTTGAGAGGGCGGGAATCTCACGGCTCCCACCCTCCCATAGCATACTTAGTTTGCATTTTAAAAGACTGAGCAGAGAAATTTATTCTCGCTTTCAAAAGAAAAAGCAGATTGCAATTCCACATACAAGTTAGCATCTCCCCTTGCGGAAAACCAATGCCAACTCCAGAAGATTGCGGGAAGCCGGCAGGACCACGGGGGCATTGTAGGTCCCCTCACGGTCCCCAACATTTGTTATAGGACCCCAGGGATAGGGTCCCCGGAGATATTAGAAATTACTAATAGGGTCTATTTTTTTAAAGTAAAATTACAAGTCGCACACACAGCGCAGCGCTCAGTGCGGCCCCCTAGTGTGCCCCCGCTAGATGCACGACTCATAATCTGTAGAGTGCGAGACTCCAGAGCCTTTGAGGCACAACTTCTATGCGTTTGGGACTCTGCATTACTTTTCCACATCACGAGCTACTAACATACAACTCCCCATGTGGAAAAGCAATCTGATTTTGATTTTGAAAGAAAGAACAGATTTCCTTGCTGTGGGAGGGCGGGAAGGACACCCTGGAACACTACAGGAACCGGTCCTCCCACAATAAATAAAGCCCCAGGGAGTGGTGGTCCCAGGGGCTTTGGAGACCTTCCAGCCCCCCCTCCCTAGCCATACTTTTTTTTGTAGCCCCAGTGGGTAACAGCGCCCTCGAGTGCTCCAGTAGGCAAGCCACGTACTCTCCCTCCCACAATACATAAATGCCCGGACGGGTGATGGTCCCCGCTGCTTTCAGGAATTTCGCCCAGTCCCACCACCATTTTTTTTCTTTTTAGCCTCGGGCACTGACGATACCCGAGGCTGGGGGTCCCCACTGGGCCCCACATAAAATATAATATTTTTGCCCCCGGAATGTAATCCCCCGGAGACAAATTATTAAAAAAAACCTCCTTTTTATTTTATTTATTTTACGCCACAATCCAAGGACCCGACAAGCATCCCGGTTTAAAAAATAAAAAAAGAGAATGTGGGCCCTGGGGGTCTACAGAGTAAAATTGTATCAACCTTACCCCCTTTCTCCGTTTGAACACATATTCCACTGACTTCCTCAGCCTCGCTTCTACCGAGGTACGAAATGGCTGGCAACAGTTCCTGAATTTGAATGCTTACAATCGCTTGACAGCCAATTAGCATTGAGCACGTGATCGGGACGGTGCGCTTATAATACGATGACCATCCTCGCACAATCCGTGCATCCCCCGCGTCCAGAGATATATAATTTTTTTTTTTACTTTAACCATAATTTTCTCAGGAACTCAGGAACTACTGAACAGATTAACACCATATAAGCAGGAAGCACAAGTTGGAACATAGGATTACCTCATTGCCAAATTTGGTGTAATTCCGTTCAGCCGTTCGAGCTGTAGCCGTGGCTAAAGGTCCTTTGGAAAATTGCACGGGGAAAACATATTTTGGGACCCCCTTTTTTCTCAGCCCCTACTTGACAAATCAGCCGCATACTTTCAGGGAAGGAGCGGAACTGAGCTGGCCAAAGGTTTGGAACATTTCAAGAAGATTCATCAATCAACGCTAAAGTAATTGACAATAGAATGTTGCGGTTTTCCTATGAACTATAGGTCCTAACTATAATTACCTACCGGCGACCGCCAGTAGGTAATATATATATATATATACTTACAATTTGGTGACTGTTCCGCACATACCTGGATTCCTGGGTTCGGGTTTTCCCTGCAAGATGACGTCAGCTCTGCCTCAACCAATCGTATGGAGGCCAGTAGCTTAAGAGGAGGCTGGGAGAACGTTTGAATTATTTTGGCAGCATTTGAGAAAGTTTAAATACGAAACGCGTCGTGCAAATGCCATTGTTTTAATAAAGAGCAGCCTTCCTGAAATCCTACGTGTGCTCTTCTTCTTTCAGAACGGAGGGGAGGTCTGGTCGGATGTTTCAGGTGCAGCCACGAGCACCTTTCAGAGCGCCCATCCCTAAAGAGTCCGACGGATCTGGTGGCAACTTTGGAGGCACTACAAACACTGTGGTAAACGTCGGAACGCCGCTTTCCCAAGCACAACCTGGCCGTCATGGACGGAAAGCAACTTTGCTGGGGACGCGCTGCTTAAACAAGCGGCGTGCACAGATTGATTTTGGGACCAGTGCGGTGGGATGTTGGACTCGGGAGGCTGCTTCCCCACCCTCCAAGACATTTTCATCATTGCAATCAAGGCGTGCACAGGGAGATGGGAGCAGACACCGCCCACTGGGGAAAGTACTTACAATTTGGTGACTGTTCCGCACGTAACTGGATTCCTGGGTTTGGGTTTTCCATGCAAGATGACGTCAGCTCTGCCTCAACCAATCGTATGGAGGCCAGTAGCTTAAGAGGAGGCTGGGAGAACGTTTGAATTATTTTGGCAGCATTTGAGAAAGTTTAAATACGAAACGCGTCATGCAAATGCCATTGTTTTAATAAAGAGCAGCCTTCCTGAAATCCTACGTGTGCTCTTCTTCTTTCAGAATGGAGGGGAGGTCAGGGCGGATGTTTCAGGTGCAGCCATGAGCACCTTTCAGAGCGCCCATCCCTAAAGAGTCCGACGGATCTGGTGGCAACTTTGGAGGCACTACAAACACTGTGGTAAACGTCAGAACGCCGCTTTCCCAAGCACAACCTGGCCGTCATGGACGGATAGCAACTTTGCTGGGGACGCGCTGCTTAAACAAGCGGCATGCACAGATTGATTTTGGGACGAGTGCGGTGGGATGTTGGACTCGGGAGGCTGCTTCCCCACCCTCCAAGACATTTTCATCTTTGCAATCAAGGCGTACACAGGGAGATGGGAGCAGACACCGCCCACTGGGGAAAGTACTTACAATTTGGTGACTGTTCCGCACGTACCTGGATTCCTGGGTTTGGAATTTCCCTGCAAGATGACGTCAGCTCTGCCTCAACCAATCGTATGGAGGCCAGTAGCTTAAGAGGAGGCTGGGAGAACGTTTGAATTATTTTGGCAGCATTTGAGAAAGTTTAAATACGAAACGTGTCATGCAAATGCCATTGTTTTAATAAAGAGCAGCCTTCCTGAAATCCTACGTGTGCTCTTATTCTTTCAGAACGGAGGGGAGGTCTGGTTGGATGTTTCAGGTGCAGCCACAAGCACCTTTCAGAGCGCCCATCCCTAAAGAGTCCAACGGATCTGGTGGCAACTTTGGAGGCACTACAAACACTGTGGTAAACGTCGGAACGCCGCTTTCTCAAGCACAACCTGGCCGTCATGGATGGAAAGCAACTTTGCTGGGGACGCGCTGCTTAAACAAGCGGCGTGCACAGATTGATTTTGGGACCAGTGCGGTGGGATGTTGGACTCGGGAGGCTGCTTCCCCACCCTCCAAGACATTTTCATCATTGCAATCAAGGCGTACACAGGGAGATGGGAGCAGACACCGCCCACTGGGGAAAGTACTTACAATTTGGTGACTGTTCCGCACGTACTTGGATTCCTGGGTTCGGGTTTTCCCTGCAAGATGACGTCAGCTCTGCCTCAACCAATCGTATGGAGGCCAGTAGCTTAAGAGGAGGCTGGGAGAACGTTTGAAATATTTTGGCAGCATTTGAGAAAGTTTAAATACAAAACGCGTCATGCAAATGCCATTGTTTTAATAAAGAGCAGCCTTCCTGAAATCCTACGTGTGCTCTTCTTCTTTCAGAACGGAGGGGAGGTCTGGTCGGATATATATATATATATATATATATATATATATATATATATATATATATTACTTACTGGCGGTCGCCAGTAGGTATTTATAGTTAGGACCTAGTTACCGTAGGAAATTCCGAACATTCTATTGGGAATAACTTTAGCGCCAATTGAGGGATCTGCCTGTAATTTTCCTTAAGTTTGCCTCGCTGCGCTGTGCTCCTTCCCTGAAAGTTTCAGGGGGATTCGTCAAGCGGGGGCCGAGAAAAAAGGGGGGTCCCTAAACGTGTTTTCCCCATGTTAATTTACATAGGGACATTCTGACAAGGCTACAGCTCGAACGGCTGAACGGAATTATACCAGATTTGGCAAAATGGTAGGGACTGGTATGCAGCAGTGCCTTTTGTATGTTTGGTGTAAATCCCTCCAGTAGTTCTTGACAAAATTGAATTTGAAATTTTTCAAATGGCATTTTCTATGGGACCTTTAGACATGGCTACAGCCCGAACGGCTGAACGGAATTACACCAAACTTGGCAAAATGGTAGGGACAGGTATGCAGTAGTGCCTTTTCTATATTTGGTGAAAATCCCACCAGTATTTGTTGAGAAAATGAATTTGAGCAAATTATATATCTATATGCGCTCAACATTCTATTGGGAATAACTTTGGCACCGATTGAGGAATTTGTGTGTAATTTTCCCGAATTTTGGCCAGCTCCACTCCGCTCCTTCCCTGAAAGTTTCAGGGGGATTCATCAAGCAGGGGCCAAAAGGGGGGTCCCAAAACGTGTTTTCCCCGTGTTAATTTCCATAGGGACCTTTAGACACGGCTACAGCCCGAACGGCTGAATGGAATTACACCGAACTTGGCAAAATGGCAGGGCCTGGTATGCAGATGTGCCTTTGCTATGTTTGGTGAACATCCCTCTAGTAGTTCTTGAGAAAATTGAATTTGAAATTTTTCAAATGGCATTTTATATGGGACCTTTAGACAAGGCTACAGCCCGAATGGCTGAACGAAATTACACCAAACTTGGCAAAATGGTAGGGACAGGTATGCAGTAGTGCCTTTTCTATATTTGGTGAAAATCCCTCCAGTAGTTGTTGAGAAAATTGAATTTGATCAAATTATATATCTATATGCGCTCACCGTACGCGCACCGTACGCGTTCAGTACGCGTACCGTACGCGTACGTGCGCGTACCCTTACATGCGCGATCGAGTTTCTGATTGGCTGGCAGTCGACTGTCAACATTCCAAACTGTCCAAACCAGAAAGTGTTAGCCACCATCTTGTTTTTCAGGAGAACTGAGGCACAAGAGAGCCCAAAACAAGAGTGGAAAACACGAAAAGGGGGCAGGGTAGAGACCCTCCAACACTCTAGCCCTTTTCAGGGGGTCCCAAAAGGACCCCAAGGGCAAAAAAAAAATAAAAAATTGTGGGGTATGCGCACCGCACGCGCACTTGGTGGTCCTTCTGGGACCCCCTGAGAAGGGCTAGAGGATCAGGGGGTCTCAACCCTGCCCCCTTTTTGCGTTTTCCACTCTTGTGTTGTGCTCTCTTGTTCCTCACTTCTCCTGAGAAACAAGATGGCTGCTCAGGTTGTCCCAGAAGGATAATAACATATATAAAAGTTATCCGCTAATAGAATTAGCATTTACAAAACCTTTGAAATTTATTGAAAAAAAATATAGGTTTCACGCCTGATATAGTTAGGAATTAGCATTTAAAAAACCTTGCAAATTCACTTAAAAAACCATAGGTTTCAGGACTTATATAGTTAGGAATTCGCATTTAAAAAACCTTGCAAATTCACTTAAAAAATGATAGGTTTCAGGCCTTATATAGTGAGGAATTAGCATTTTAAAAACCTTGCAAATTCACTTAAAAAACCATAGGTTTTAGGCCTTATATAGTTAGGAATTAGCATTTAAAAAACCATTGAAATTGCTCCTATATAGTTAGTTGTACTAACTATATTTCGCGCACCCGCAATCCACTGCTGATGATGTCACATATTACATCATTCATGACATGGTCAGTGACATCACTGATGACATCACTGATGACATCTCAAATGACATCACTGATCACATCACTGATGACATCTCATTTGACATCACTCATCACATCACTGATGATATCATTCATGTGATAATACGATGCACCTCCTCACACTTTAATATAACCTTTGATACACCCAGTGTTAAATACAGACTACCATTCTTGAAACCATTGACACACCAATACCAGTTACTACATACGCACTCACTGATTCCTAGGTCTACACACACATTCACTCATTAACCCATAGAATCACTCATGCCCTTAGCTGTGTGGAGGAGCGCTAGTATTGTAGCTCAAACCTGGGACGCTGTGTTTGGTCCCTAAGCCTTGCCGGTGTCGGAGCCGGTGTTTTGAACTTACCGACACTCCTTGCGTGGCTGATATCTCCGAGGGACGCTGCCTGCCTATGAACTCTACGTGGCAAAGCAACATCTGGTCAGCGCCCCCTGCTAGCCCCGCCCCCTGCCCGGCATACAGGTGAAAAGTCCCACAATTCTCGCTGGAAGAGTGTGACCCTTAGCTGTTTGGAGGAGCGCTAGTATTGGAGCTCAAACCTGGGACGCTGTGTTTGGTCCCTAAGCCTTGCCGGTGTCGGAGCCGGTGTTTTGAACTTACCGACACTCCTTGCATGGCTGATATCTCCGAGGGACGCTGCCTGCCTGTGAACTCTGCAAATGGTGGGGCTGAGAGGCTGCAACAGGGGAGGAGCGTGGCAGGGACTCACTTTCCCAGGAGTCCCTGCGTGACCAAGCAACATCCGGTCAGCGCCCCCTGCTAGCCCCGCCCACTAGTTATAGGAAAGCTTGTTGTTCCGAAGCCCGGGCAAAGGGCGGGCCGTCCGGGGCCAGCAGGGGCCGGGGCAGGCCATCCCCCTAATCACTGTGAGTAGGTGAAGTAGTGTTTCTTTGTTACATTGACCTGGAAGACATATCTCCTACTTGTATGTGCCAAGTACAACTTCTATGTCTACTTGTTCTGGGAAAAGCATCAGGGGGGGGGTGACCATATAATTGGAACTATGGACCAGTTCATCACCAGGGCAGTCTCCATTGTGGAGAAAGTGATTGCCTTAACGGAGCGCAGACTCTCTTATGAGTATCTCGCACATAAAAGTTCCTCTTTGGGTGCATTGGCCCTGGTTCCTTCACCCTCCAACATTAATTCTGCTATCCCCTTGCTAAATGTTACCTCAAGTAATGAGCAATCCCGCGTGAATGAAACTAGGGAAAGTCTGGAAATACTACCAAACCCCGAGGTAGAGAATGGGGGTATGAGTCTTGCGCCTGAAGCGACTGAGCGACCTGCACCAGTGGGGGTGCCACTGACCACTTCTCCAGTAATAGTGATTCATGAGGCTCCCAGATTAAATCCTACATTACCTTCTCCGGCGAGGCCTGAACTTGTTACATCAAAAAGAAAATGAATTATCTCACCTCGCAAGGGGAACAGGTGTAAAGCTTTTAAAAGAATGAGGAAAAACTGTGTGAGGGAGAGTGTTTCCAGGAAAGGTGGAGGGGTAGAGGCCAAAGCCCTCCAGGAACAACCGGGGGGCGAGTCATTGGGTGACCATGGTGTTATACAGTCTGGCAATGGCCATCTCCCTCTTTCAAATGGCCCCTCAGTAGAAACACCCTTGATAAATCAAATACAACAAATAATGACCACTCTGATCCTCCCCGTGGTGGAAAGACTAAAAGGGCTCTCGGAGCGACTGGATAAATTTTATCAAGCTTCTCTGGATAATTTTTTTGCACTAAAAACCCTAATTAAATTGCATACAACAATTAGGGGGGACGGGACTGGGGGGGATACAGGCTTGAGACCCCCAAATTCCAATGACCATATTCGGACTTCTGGCAAAGGGGAGTCGCAACTAGATATAAGGGACCCTATAGTAAATGCTTGTCCAACAGTCGCCATTTTACCTATGGCCGGAGGGGTTGATACCAATGACCAAGCTCGGTCAGTACCACCAAAGGGGAAGACTAATACCACAGAGAGCAAGAAAAGTTCTATAGCTACTGACACAATAAGGGCACTGAGGATCAACGATCGGGCTGGTAATAAATCATTTAGTGAGTCAAGCAATTTAACCATTGCAAGAAAAGTACATTCTGAAAGTTACATAGGACCAGCTCAGGCCCCCAACGCTGATCTTCCACCTGGCTGTCAACCCTTTGTAGTGGTCCTTACTGGGGTCCCTCCTCTAAAATCGGAATTAAAGGAATCTTATGATGAACTCAAAAACAAAACACTATTCTGGCTTAAAGAAAACAGACCTCTTCGCCATACTATAAATTGCCAAGTTATTCATGTTAGAAGGGTCAATTGGGTGGGCACTAGACCTAAAGATATAATGGGGGATTCTACCTTAGTCAATTTTAAAGACCCTTCAGTAGCCCATCTAGTTTATAGCCAGGAACAGGGTAGAGGTAATACAGGAATCAGCACGCGTGATCTTAGTTACTTCTACCCACAACCAACGTCATCATGGAAAAGAGGACCATCCCAGGTGGTCACGAGGGGTAGTAGGTACTCGTTTTTTGATTTACCTTCACCTGGTCCTGGAATGTTGCATCAGAATAGGGGCTTGAGTACAAATTGGTCATGGTGGGGCTTCTGACATGTTGGACAACCCCCCCTGTGGGAACAACCCTTTCTTTTTGTAGACCAGCCCTCTTTTTGGGACATAATCAGCCCAGTGGCTACAGAACTTGTTTCCAACCTGGATCCATGTGATAGCTTACCTTCTGTCTGCCTGTCTAGAGAGCTAGCTACTAGAGTACCTGAGGTTGTGATTAGTGAATAAAGACAGTTGGATTCATCCTCTACATACAAATTTGGACAAGGCACAGATCCCAATAACGGGGCTCTGGTTTCTGTCGAAGGGGGTAAGGCAGTTGTTGAATTAAAGTCCTTGGATATCTTTTCCATTTTTGCGGTTACCCAAGTAATAATGCCATGTGTAAAGCTAATGTCATGGAATATCGCGGGGTTAACCAGAAATCTTCGGGACAGCGTCTGGAGCTCCTATATGGAAGAGCAAGACATTATTCTCTTACAAGAGACTTGGGTACAGACATAAATATTTATAATAGACCCAACTCTTAGAATAAGGAATCCGTGGCTGTAGAACAATTGAGATCATATTTGCATACATTGGAAGCTGACTCACAAGTTCTCATAGGTGGGGATTTCAATTGTCGCTTTGAGCCTGTCTTGGGACTTGAGGAACAGGATGGGGCAAATAACATTCCTATGCTTGATAGTTTAAGACCAGTCAAAAGTACAGTGGCAGCCATACAGATTTTCCAGTTAGCTATGGCCCATGCGCTATGGGCATGTAATGGTCGATTTGACTCTGATAAACCAGCAGCCTATACATATAGTAAAGGTAATTGTAAATCGCTCATTGATTTTATAATGGTTACAATTAATTTGTGGCATTTGCTATTGGACTTTAGAATAGAGCACAGAACAGAGAGTGATCATTTCCCACTACAATTGAGGTTGGATGCAAAGTTGTTTATGGACCCAATTGTCGGGATAGAGTCAACTAAGGAGGAGGGTGAGCTCCAGGTTTCGAACAACAGGCGGTCCGTTAAATGGCCTTACATTCTAGCCAAAGAAGAGTTAATGGTAAATATTTATAACACTTTTGCAGATACCATCTCCCGCTATGGAAACCTTTGCTTAGGTTCCCAGGAAGTCCTTGACATGCACCATCAGCTGGTGGACTCCCTGACCCCTCTCCTGAGTAAAATTTATGCTAAGGATAAAACAATTAAGACTAGGCACACCGAACTAGATAATCCCTGTATAATAGGCAATGTTGTTTAGCAAAATCTAATTTAATTCAGGCAGTTAAGACTAAGGATCGGGTGAGTATCAGAGAGGGCAGACATGTTTATAATAAGACCCTCACCCTGGCAAAAAAGGAATGGGATGACTCTGTTTGGGAGGATCTCCTTAATGCAGCCAGGATGCGAGATCAATGTACCTTCTGGAGCCTGATATCTAAACAGATTAAGACGGGACGATCCATTACGGATCATTATCTAGATGAAAAAACTTGGTGTGATCACTTTTCTAAATTATATGACTTAGGACTGTGGTTCCCAAACTGTGCGCCGCGGCGCCCCGGTGCGCCGTAATGAGGTGCCAGGGGCGCCGCGCACACTATCTGTAATTTTGGCCATCACAGGGAGCAGCACTGCTCCCCTGTGAGAGGCCTCACCCCTGCTGCTGGAGGCGTCTCGCACTCCTCCAGGAGCACGAGAGCAGCCCCTCCCGCCCATTGTCATTCAGTATGCCGCTGATTGCCATTACTGAATGACAATGGGGCAGTCTGGGGGTGTGACACCCTGTGGCACCCTCCTCCTGCCTCAGTTCACAGAAGGGCGTTCTGTACGATAAAAAGTCAAACGCCCACGCTGCAACGTTAGAAAACACCTCATTCAAAGAAGCCTGTAAAATAAGTTTAAAAGAACACTGTCCTGTCATTTTAGAACTGAAGTATTTTCAATATTGTATTCAACAAAGCCATGGTTGCTCCTCATATAACTACTGATCAAAACATGCAGCAGCTTACACAACAACAGACATACTGATGCACACATTCAGACCGTTTTGTCACTAACCCATGCATTTAGTAAGACACATTTAATCACTCACTCATACAGTCAGTCACGCACCTACTAAATCCTTCATCCAGACACTTATACATCCACTCATTCTTCAATATGTAAAACATATTTAAACTTTACAGAAACACACAGTCACTGGATGATGTCATCAGTGATGTCAAATAAGATGTCATCAGTGATGTCATCAGTGATGCCATTTGAGATGTCATCAGTGATGTCATCAGTGATGTCACTGACCATGTCATGAATGATGTAATATGTGACATCATCAGCAGTGGATTGCGGGTTACCCGAAATATAGTTAGTACAACTAACTATATAGGAGCAATTTCAATGTTTTTTTAAATGCTAATTCCTAACTATATAAGGCCTGAAACCTATGTTTTTTTAAGTGAATATATATATATATATATATATATATATATATATATATATATATATATATATATATATATATATATATATATATATATATATATATATGAGCAAGAAGTGGGCTGACTTCGAAACGCGTTGGGTAGTATTCCTTGTGCCTGAATAAACCCTTCTGCACACTATTTGGGCTTTGACTCTGGTTCTTTCTTTATGCGAAGACTTTCCAGGAGGTGATTGAATATATATATATATATATATATATATATATATATATATATATATATATATATATATATATATATATATATATTCAGAATAGGAATCCAGATTTCGCAGTTTCGGCAACTGAAAGCATCCAGGCACTCACGAACAGGGTTTATCAAAAAGCTTATTTATTAAGCATATATCATCAACGCGTTTCGGGAGTCACGCTCCCTTGCTCACGATATATATATATATATATTCACTGAAAAAAACAGAGGTTTCACACCAGTTATAGTTAGGAATTAGCATTAAAAAAACCTATTAAATCACTGAAAAAAACAGAGGTTTCACACCAGTTATAGTTAGCTGGAAATTTTACTGACATAAAACCATTGAAATTCCCACGTTATAGTTAGTTGGACTCACTATAACTTGCGCGTGCATTGCACTGCTGATGACATCACATATTACATCACTCATGACATGGTCAGTGACATCACTCATGACATCACTCATGACACCATCCTTGTGACACAGTGACAGACCTCCTTTCACTGTAAAGTAACCTTTGAAACACATATTCAAAAATAGAAAGTAACATTTTCAAAAAAGTGGATATACCCATACCAGTTACAACAACCAATTCAGTAATTTCACCATCTATGTACACATTCACACATTCACCAACAGTTTTATATAGTCACTCATACATATACTCACTCATCATATGTAGTGATACCCCTATTCATCCTGTTACACACCGACAGTCAACAAAAAGTTACTCACACATGCAAATAAACTAATAAACATCCATTTATTTGCATATACAGACACTACCACCTTACTTCTAGGGAACCTTACACATATGTACTCTCTTAAACAATCACTTATAGAAACACATACTTATTTAAACAGGAACTCTTACAATCTCTCACTCTCACATATACTGACTTATATACATCAATACTCACATATACTAGATTAAAATATATCTTGTTACTGATAAACACACTAGTGAGACAGACATTCAATCACTAACACACACATATACACACTCATCCACTCATACAGTCCTGCACATATTGTCATTGATACATCTATGTGCTAAGTAACACCCCACCAAACTATACAGACACTCATACTGATACTAAAAAAACATATAATAACCCATATACACACACATGTAGCTACTCACCAACCCATACAGCCATTTATACACAAAGTGAAACACTGATACATATTTTTAAATATTTAAACATTACTCGCTAATATATGTATTCACTAAGATACACTTAATAAGACAATAATTTAAACATTTATTCTTCCATCGACCTTTACATATACATATATAAAACATATTTATTTTTCAGAAAGACACACATTCACTGGATGGTGTCATCAGTGATGTCATGAGTGATGTCACTGACCATGTCATTAGTGATGTAATATGTGATGTCATCAGCAGTGCATTGCATAGTGAATGTGTGTCTTTCTGAAAAATAAATATGTTTTATATATGTATATGTAAAGGTCGATGGAAGAATAAATGTTTTAATAAGTGTGTAAATGGATGTTTTAAAAAAAAGTTGATTGGTTAACTGGCTTATTAAATGTATCTTAGTGAATACATATATTAGCGAATACATTTTAAATATTTAAATATATGTATCAGTGTTTCACTTTGTGTATAAGTGGCTGCATGGGTTGGTGAGTAGCTATATGTGTGTATAGGGGTTATTAGATGTTTTTTTTAGTATCAGTATGAGTGTCTGAATGGTTTGGTGGGGGTATTACTTAGAACATAGATGCATCAATGACTGACTCACTGTTTGTATGTGTTTTGAAGACAGCACATGTGCAGGACTGTATGGGTGGATGAGTGTGTATATGTGTGTGTTAGTGAGTGAATGACTGTGTCACTAGTGTCTTTATCAGTAACGACATATGTTTTAATCTAGTATATGTGAGTATTGATGTATATAAGTGAGTATATGTGAGAGTGAGAGATTGTAAGAGTTCCTGTTTAATTAAGTATGTGTTTCTATAAGTGATTGTTTAAGAGAGTAAGTATGTGTAAGTTCCCTTAGAAGTAAGGTGGTAGTGTGTGTATACTTGTATATGCAAATAAATGGATGTTCAATAGTTTATTTGCATGTGTGAGTATGTGTGTGAGTAACTTTTGGATGACTGTCGGTGTGTAACAGGATGTATAGGTGTATCACTACATATGATGAGTGAGTATATATATGAGTGACTATATAGAACTGTTTGTGAATGAATGGATATGTATATAGATGGTGGAATTACTGAATTGTTTGTTGTAACTGGTATGGGTATCTCCACTTTTTGGAAAATGTTAAATACTATTTTTGAATATGTGTTTCAAGGCTTATATTACACTGAAAGGAGGTCTGTCACTCTGTCACAAGGATGGTGTCATCAGTGATGTCATGAGTGATGTCACTGACCATGTCATGAGTGATGTAATATGTGACATCATCAGCAGTGCATTGCAGGCGCGCAAGTTATAGTGAGTCCAACTAACTATAAAGTGGGAATTTCAATGGTTTTATGTCAGTAAAATTTCCAGGTAACTATAACTGGTGTAAAACCTATGTTTTTTTTCAGTGAATTTAATAGGTTTTTTAAATGCTAATTCCTAACTATAACTGGTTTGAAACCTATGGTTTTTTCAGTGAATTTCAAAGATTTTTGAAATGCTAATTCCTTTCTATATCGAGTTTCTAACCTTTTTTGTTTTTACAATTTGCTGTTTTGTGTAAGTATTCATTTTTGATTTTTTTTATGTAATTTTTTTCTTTTGCGCTCTGGGTGCACGCTCCGATAAGCTCTCCGGTAAGCTTTCCGGTAAGCTCACCAGTAAGCTCACCGGAAAGCACACCCAGAGCCCTACTTTCGTTCGTGAAAAAAATATGAATGAAAAGTTAATAATAATGCAAAACATTTTGTACCATACAAATAAAATCTGTTTTTTTTAATAAGGAAAATGATTATGCATTTCCGTAAAAGTTTGATGACGTCACTTCGGCGCGCAACGTAAGCGCCCTCGGAAGCGCCTACGTTCGCGCCGCGTAAACGCACCCGGAAGCGCCTACGTTCGCGCCACGTATGCGCCCCGGAAGCGCCTACGTTCGCGCCGCGTTTGCTCACCCGGAAGCGCTCCGGAGCGCGCAGCGTAAGCGCGTCGGGTCATGTGACCTTAAAATAACACTTTTCATTGGTTGCTAACAGTTTTTTTTACAAAGAATGAAATCCCCACCCATTTCCTTCACTTCTTCTTTCACTTTTGTGACTGCAAGACCTGCCTTTTTGCTCCTGGATATTTGTTGGTTTTACAATGGCTACCAGACAATCCAGCAGTGAGGATTAACCAGAATTCATCAATGAAGAGCCTCCTCAACGAAAAGTTAAGGAACATTTCATTTGGAATTTTTTTATAATCCCACCTGGACTAAAAAAGGTAAATTCTCCAAAAGTGCAGTGCAGGATCTGCAAAGAAGAGCTGTCACGAGGAAACCCTTTGAAAAAGTACTCTCCAAATTAAAAGTCCACTCACTTAGAGTATTCAATGGACTTTTAATTTGGAGATTCATGGCACACTCGATTTGACTGCAAGGAAAACGACAAGAAGCAGAACTTCAAACCCCACAATGCCCTGTAACCAATTAAGGCGGGGACGCTGCTAAATAAAGATGATGACAAGCAGTCATTGAATGTGTGCTTTTTTCCAGCCCAAGAAGAAGGGGCGTGGTGCCCAGAAACGCGTCGGCCAAACTTAATGCAAGTCAGAGAGGAGAAAGCAGGAAGCATTTCATAGCCGGATGGCGAGCAGTGCAGTGTGCCTTCCCAATGCAAGGGCAAGTTGTATCCTATGTTTGCACGGCGGCCCGGCCGTGGGGAAGAGCACCATCGGCAGCCTGAGGAGACGCCACCCACGGGCTGCAGAGGCTGTAGTTCTGAACTATTCCGAACAGGAACAGCGCATTTGCTCAAATTGCACGTATTCCTGTCTGTCTTCCCCTGAAACTCACTTAGAGTATTCAATGGACTTTTAATTTGGAGATTCATGGCACACTCGATTTGACTGCAAGGAAAACGACAAGAAGCAGAACTTCAAACCCCACAATGCCCTGTAACCAATTAAGGCGGGGACGCTGCTAAATAAAGATGATGACAAGCAGTCATTGAATGTGTGCTTTTTTCCAGCCCAAGAAGAAGGGGTGTGGTGCCCAGAAACGCGTCGGCCAAACTTAATGCAAGTCAGAGAGGAGAAAGCAGGAAGCATTTCATAGCCGGATGGCGAGCAGTGCAGTGTGCCTTCCCAATGCAAGGGCAAGTTGTATCCTATGTTTGCACGGCGGCCCGGCCGTGGGGAAGAGCGCCATCGGCAGCCTGAGGAGACGCCACCCACGGGCTGCAGAGGCTGTAGTTCTGAACTATTCCGAACAGGAACAGCGCATTTGCTCAAATTGCACGTATTCCTGTCTGTCTTCCCCTGAAACTCACTTAGAGTATTCAATGGACTTTTAATTTGGAGATTCATGGCACACTCGATTTGACTGCAAGGAAAACGACAAGAAGCAGAACTTCAAACCCCACAATGCCCTGTAACCAATTAAGGCGGGGACGCTGCTAAATAAAGATGATGACAAGCAGTCATTGAATGTGTGCTTTTTTCCAGCCCAAGAAGAAGGGGCGTGGTGCCCAGAAACGCGTCGGCCAAACTTAATGCAAGTCAGAGAGGAGAAAGCAGGAAGCATTTCATAGCCGGATGGCGAGCAGTGCAGTGTGCCTTCCCAATGCAAGGGCAAGTTGTATCCTATGTTTGCACGGCGGCCCGGCCGTGGGGAAGAGCACCATCGGCAGCCTGAGGAGACGCCACCCACGGGCTGCAGAGGCTGTAGTTCTGAACTATTCCGAACAGGAACAGCGCATTTGCTCAAATTGCACGTATTCCTGTCTGTCTTCCCCTGAAACTCACTTAGAGTATTCAATGGACTTTTAATTTGGAGATTCATGGCTCACTCGATTTGACTGCAAGGAAAACAACAAGAAGCAGAACTTCAAACCCCACAATGCCCTGTAACCAATTAAGGCGGGGACGCTGCTAAATAAAGATGATGACAAGCAGTCATTGAATGTGTGCTTTTTTCCAGCCCAAGAAGAAGGGGCGTGGTGCCCAGAAACGCGTCGGCCAAACTTAATGCAAGTCAGAGAGGAGAAAGCAGGAAGCATTTCATAGCCGGATGGCGAGCAGTGCAGTGTGCCTTCCCAATGCTAGGGCAAGTTGTATCCTATGTTTGCACGGTGGCTTGGCCGTGGGGAAGAGCACCATCGGCAGCCTGAGGAGACGCCACCTATGGGCTGCAGAGGCTGTAGTTCTGAACTATTCCGAACAGGAACAGCGCATTTGCTCAAATTGCACGTATTCCTGTCTGTCTTCCCCTCAACTCACTTAGAGTATTCAATGGACTTTTAATTTGGAGATTCATGGCACACTCGATTTGACTGCAAGGAAAACGACAAGAAGCAGAACTTCAAACCCCACAATGCCCTGTAACCAATTAAGGCGGGGACGCTGCTAAATAAAGATGATGACAAGCAGTCATTGAATGTGTGCTTTTTTCCAGCCCAAGAAGAAGGGGTGTGGTGCCCAGAAACGCATCGGCCAAACTTAATGCAAGTCAGAGAGGAGAAAGCAGGAAGCATTTCATAGCCGGATGTGTCATATTTAATATATGACGAATCATGTCGCAAGGAGTTACAGATACGTCAGTATTTCTGACGTATCTGTAAACACAAAAGTGACGCATTGCTGGAGTGCGTCACAAAAGTGACGCAACTCCTGTAATGCGTCCTTTCACATGGGGAAAGCACCATGTGAAAGGTCTTGCGTCAGTCTTACACCTGCTGTGAGGCAGGCGCAAGATTTTGACGCAACAGCATCCTAAAAGTGACGCAGTGGAATCTCATAGATTTCACTGCGTCGCTATTAAGAAGCTTTTTGCGGGGGAACGCCCCCTCTGCATACATTATACCTGACGCAGGTATAATGTGGTGCAGGGTTTTAAAAAGTGACCCATCTACCTAGATGCGTCACTTTTTGAATATAGCGTAACAATGCGCATATTTTTACACCGCTGGTGCGTCACAAAAAGTGACTCACAGGCGGCGCAAAACTGGCGGCGCAAGGCCTTCATAAATATGGTCCTGGATTTTCCCCTTACTTCGCTCACCGGTGCGCTTTCCGGTGCGCGTACCGGGCGCTCCCCCCACGCAAATCGAAAAAAATATTTTTTTTCAAATGCCCCGCGGGACCCTATTTTAGCCCCCACATTAAAACTAGGGGGTCAGGAGGGGTCTACCCTGCCCCCTTATGGTCAATTCCCCCCGTTGTTTTTGCCACCTCTTGTGTCTCGATTTTACCGAGACACAAGATGGCGGCCGCTCCAGACTGTTTAGAATTCTTACAGACACCCCAGAGCCAATCAGCTTTCTGTGCGCAAGTCGCGTGGCGCGCCCGGTGCGCTCGCCAGTGTGCGTACCGGGGCGCGCCTATAGATATATATATTTTTTTGAACCTAAATTACTCAAAATCCACTGGTGCACATGTCTTGAGACATAGCAAAGGCACATCGGGCTACTAGTCCCTACAATTTTGCCAAGTTTGGTGTAAATCCATTCAGCCGTTCGAGCTAAAAGTGAAATCGACCGCCCTATGGAAATTAACATGGGGAACACGTGTTTTGGGACCCCCCTTTTATCTCGGCCCCCGCTTGACGAATCCCCCCCAAACTATCAGGGAAAGACCGGAACTTGACGAGGCCATTTTGAGGAAGTTTTCAAGCAGATTCGTCAACCGGTGCCAAAGTTATTCCAAATCGAATTTTGAGATTTAACATTGAAAAAAATCCTAACTATAACTACCTACTGGCGACCACCAGTAGGTAATATTTATATATATATATATACACACACATATATATATATATATATATATATTCAATGAAAAAAACATTGGTTTTAGGCCATATATAGTTAGGAATTAGCATTTACAAAACCTTATTTTACTCGCATAAAACCATTGAAATTCCATATATAGTTAGAAGCGCTAACTATATATCGCGCACCCGCAATCCACTGCTGATGATGTCACATATTACATCATTCATGACATGGTCAGTGACATCACTGATGACATCACTGATGACATCTCAAATGACATCACTGATGACATCACTGATGACAACATCCAGTGATTGTATGTGTCTGTAAAGTTTAAATATGTTTTACATATTGAAGAATGAGTGGATGTATAAGTGTATGGATGAAGAATTTAGTAGGTGCATGACTGACTGTATGAAAGAGTGATTAAATGTGTCTCACTGAGTGCATGGGTTAGTGACTAAACTGTCTTAATTTGTGCATCAGTATGTTTGTTGTTGTGTAAGCTGCTGCATGTGTTGATCAGTAGCTATAAGAGTGGCCATATGGGTTATTGATTGGTTGCCCAAGTATTTGAATGGGAGGCTGAGTGTGTGTGTGGGTGGCTGGGAGGTGCGTGACTCTGTGCATAGATGTGTAAGCAGTTGATTCACTAGGAGTATGAGTTCAAGAGTGCATGTGGAAACAGCTATATGGGCGGTTGACTGTGCATGGGTGTGTTGGTGAGTGAATGGATTTCTCATTGCTACATGTGCAAGTAAGTACGTATGTAAAACACAATACATGTGAGAGTTGACATATATAAATAACTGAACATAAGAGCCAGTGAATGTGTGAGTGGCTGTATCGATCACTGTGAGCTTGTATCAGGGATTATATAAGAGAGTAAATATGTGTTATTATATGTTTGAATAAGTAAGATGTGTATAACTGTATAGTTGAGGAAATGGAGGTGTGATTGATTCTTTGCATGACTGACTAGGTGTGTGAGTAACTCCATGGATGAGTGACAGTCTGTGAGTGTCTGTTTATACTGAGTGTATGTAAGGTTATATTAGAGTCTGAAGAGGTTCATTGTATTATCACATGAGTGATGTGATCAGTGATGACAAATGAGATGTCATCAGTGATGTCATTTGAGATGTCATCAGTGATGTCATCAGTGATGTTATTTGAGTTGTCATCAGTGATGTCATTTGAGATGTCATCAGTGATGTCATCAGTGATGTCACTGACCATGTCATGAATGATGTAATATGTGACATCATCAGCAGTGGATTGCGGGTGCGCGATATATAGTTAGCGCTTCTAACTATATATGGAATTTCAATGGTTTTATGCGAGTAAAATAAGGTTTTGTAAATGCTAATTCCTAACTATATATGGCCTAAAACCAATGGTTTTTTCATTGAATTTTCAAGGTTTTGTAAATGCAAATTCCTAACTATATATCCACTATAACCTATGGTTTTTTCTGTGAATTTCATTGGTTTTTTAATAGCAAATATGAAAAGCTTTAAAATGTAAAGTACGTGATAGATAAAAACATTTTCGTATTTATGCACGCTGATGTGCTTTGAACGCTGCCCCCCTCCCCTCTTTTCTCTTAGTAGTACTCTCTCTTTCCAGATAGTGAAGAGTAGTTAACGCAGGCCTTTACCCCCGTTGTAATTCGTCCTGCCTGCTTGTCTCTCCATTTGATTGATTCTCTATTTACAAACAAGCACAAAGTCGCAATACTCTGTTTAGTCTTTGCAGATCGTGAAAAATCGTGTAAAAAAATAAAAGTAATCGAGCAAAATCAGTAGGCCACTAATTGGATCTCTTTTTGACCTCGCTAAAATAGAAATATTATAAACAACCCTTCATGAGAAATACGAAAATAGTGAGATGAACTGAGCTCCACACCATGAGGGCTGCAAGACAACTCGGCTCCGTCACCCACCCCGCCCAAAATAACGACAAACCCTATGCAAATATTAAAAATATAGACAACACACCAGCAAAGAAACAGGGTAAAACATTTTATTAAATAACTATTTACATAACGTTGGTTTATAAGATGATGTCAGTAGTGGACCGATGTGTGAATAGGTCGGAAGCAGCACAAGGCGCCAAGATCCGGATGGAAAGTCCTGGATATTGGGTGCCATAGTTCAGAGTTCTGAGTTTGAGCCTTTTTCAATGCCTGTGCTTTGTTGTTTCCCCTCCATCAAAAACAAAAAAAATATATAAAACTGTGCAAAAATACAAAAAAAACAAAAAATGTTTACAAAAGCAGTGCTTGTAAGACTGTCTGAAGCTTATTTCCACCTACTGCAGCTTCACTATTCCAAAGTAAGTGAGGGTCGTTTGTGGACCTGACTGCATTTGAAAACAATGTTATATGGTACCTCCCTAAACCGCTTGACGGAAGCCCCCGAGGGGCGGTGTGATGACACGGACTCGGAGAAGACGCTTGGCTCCGACCCCCTCCCCAAGTCTTATAGCACTGGTGTAGCCTGAGATCGCCCCCGACATAGGCGGCCGGCTCCCGGGGTCCGGCGGAACTTTTTGCCTTTTGATGACTCTTCTATTCTGGACTTTGTCCCACAATCCGTTTGACCTGAAGACACGCTGTAGTGGGGCGCCCCTTTACCGTTTCAGTTGCCATTCCGCCCGCTTTTGCTACACTGTGCCTCTTCCGCCATTCAGCTGTTTACCGCCCGCTCTTGCGACTACAGCGTCTCGCTCACCATGTAGTTAAGTTGCTCCCGCTCTTGCGGTGCAGCGATAGGCGGCTGCCACAGGACTCTCAAAATGGCGGCCGGCTCTTCGGTTTTGGGCCTGGTCCACTAAAATGGCCCTGGGACACCTTTGAACTCGGACGCTTCCCTGATAGGGCTTGGGTCCCATTCTCGAAAAGCGTCCCCTCAGCCGTGAAGATTCTACAAAAGTCTTGGGGGCCTCCGACTCCCGCAGGCTTCTGGTGGGGAGCGGCTGCCATGATTGCTCGTGGAATGGCCACGACGGAGCTACGAGATGGTAGTGGTCCCATGCTGACGCCAGCTTTAGTCTGAAACATCCAGAAACACTATAGACTACCAATTCGATCAGTTCCGGTAGCGCCCCAACATGACCCGGAAGAGAAGAATTTGCCCTCCCCTCTTTGACTGATGGTTCTTGTTGCCTGTCCCCTCTGTTGTCATTTAACAGAACTTTTTGGACTGCTGAAAGGGGTTGTGTTCTTAACGCTGGTTGGTGGAGACATTTAGACTATATTCTTGACCTACGTTGTCGCGTAATGCGTTTTATGACACGCCGCGTTAGCGCACCCGGAAGTGATCCGAGGCGCGGCGCGCAGCGCGTAACGTAAGCATAACAGGTCATGTGACTTGTTAATAAAACTTTTCATTGGTTCATTTTACTTTTGTTAATTTAATGATGAAAAGCTTGGTCATATGACCTAAAAATTACGCTTTTTATTTTTTTCGAACATTATTTTTTTTTCAAACATATGTTTTAATATTCCAGGCTAATGTACTTTCCCGGAAAATTTACAACTGTCCTGCAAGTAAAATATATTCCTTTTTCGAGAAAAAGGGCGTTTCTTCGTTCCATGACGGAGCCGTTGAGTAAGAGAGACTCGGCCTGCTGTCTTAGTCGCCGATACGCCTGATTATCAGATTCTTATCGATCACTTTATGTTGCAGAAATGAAAAACACAACTGCCCTTGACCATTTATCTTTACTGCGTTCCTACATATTATACCTTTTATCCGTCATGTAATTGGACTGCTTTATTTCACTTGCCTTTTACTGATTCGAAAACAGTGACTAAAAGTAAAAACTTTACCAATGTAAATACTACTACCGTGTTTTGTTTTAAAAACCTTTATTGTGAAAATATCAGTATACAAATACGGGCCTATAACCACGTGGGCCGGCCACGGAGCAAACTGAAATCGTATATGATGAGGAGACATTTACACTGTAGAGGAACGTAACGAGCGGGCCATTAGGTTGCAAGAACTAAGGTGTCTAACAGTTGCGGAATCGGTGGACGTACATTTTGTAATTAAAATAAGACAGGGCCACTTACAATAACATTTTCTAGATATACATTTGCGGGCAAGGAGTTACGAGTCCCATTTATACCGGCGCCATTTTGGGCGAGGCCGGGCAGGTCCAAGATATAGTCAAAATGTCTTCACCAACAATCGGCCAGACCAGAACCACTTTCGGCCCTTTATGCTACAAGATGGTGTCTTCCATTCAGAAAATATTGTTGGCAGCATTTTGAAAGGAAAGATAAACAGCCGTTCTCCTAGTGAGTCTCACATTGTTACATTTAGGAAGAATGTTGAAGAGTAATATGTGGAAAATCTGAAGCCATTTTTCTACAAACTCTCAATCAGCCTAAGTCATGGGCGATCTTTGTCCACACCAGGGCAATAGTGAAGCTGCAGCAGGTGCAAAGGAGCTTCAGACAGTCTTACAAGCACTGCTTTTCTAAACATTTTTTTGTATTTTTGCACAGTTTTATATATTTTTTTTTGTTTTTGATGGAGGGGAAACAACAAAAAACAGGCATTGAAAAAAGCTCAACAGTGCAGGGCGCCTTGTGCTGCTTCCGACCTATTCACACATCGGTCCACTACTGACATCACCTCATAAGCCAACGGGGCACCCCACACTGACTTTCGGCGCAGCATTGTAGGATGGCCACACCAGTGCGGCAACTTGCTGGACACCACCTCGGTGCCATCCGGATCTCGGAGCGTTCGAGTCACTGTACCGCAAGAGTGACCGGAACTCAGCTGGTCACGCCGTCTTTCGGCGCAGCATTGTAGGATGGCCACACCAGTGCGGCAACTTGCTGGACACAACCTCGGTGCCATCCGGATCTCGGCGCGTTCGAGTCACTGTACCGCAAGAGTGACCGGAACTCAGCTGGACACGCCGTCTTTCGGCGCAGCATTGTAGGATGGCCACACCACTGCAGCAATTTGCTGGACACCACCTTGGGCAACAGTGAAACTGCAGCAGGTGCAAATAAGCTTCAGATAGTCTTACAAGCACAGCTCAGAACTCTCAACTATGGCACTCAATATCCAGGACTTGCCATTCGGATCTTGGCGCCTTGTGCTGGTTCCGACCTATTCACACATCGGTCCACTACTGACATCACCTCATAAGCCAACGGGGCACCCCACGCCGACTTTCGGCACAGCATTGTAGGATGGCCACACCAGTGCAGCAACTTGCTGGACACAACCTCGGTGCCATCCGGATCTCGGCGCGTTCGACTCACTGTACCGCAAGAGTGACCGGAACTCAGCTGGACACGCCGTCTTTCGGCGCAGCATTGTAGGATGGCCACACCAGTACGGCAATTTGCTTGACACCACCTCGGTGCCATCCGGATCTCAGCGCGTTGTGCTGCCTTCGGCCTATTCGCACATCGGTCCGCTACTGACGCCGCCTCACGTGCCAACGGATTTTCTACGGTTTTTGTAGCCCTATGCCGCATAACAGGTCATGTGACTTCTTTATAAAACTTTTCATTGGTTCATTTTACTTTTGGTTTCCTAAAGATGGAAGGCTTGGTCATATGACCTAAAAATAACACTTTTCATTGGTTTAGAACATTTTTTTTTCCCAAACGATGAAAGCCCCACCTTGTTTCTGGATCATTCAGACTGAAGCTGGCGTCAGCATGAGAGCACCACCATCTCGTGACTCCGTCGTGGTCATTCCGCGAGCAATCATGGCAGCCGCTCCCCACCGGAAGCCTGCGGGAGTCGGGGGCCCCCAAGACTTTTATACAATCTTCACGGCTGAGGGGACGCTTTTCGAGAATGGAGCCCAAGCCCTAGCAGGCAACCGTCCGAGTTCCAAAGTGTCCCAGGGCCATTTCAGTGGACCAGGCCTAAAACCGAGGAGCTGTCCGCCATTTTAAGAGCCATGTGGCAGCCGCCTATCGCTGCACTGCAAGAGTGGGAGCAACTCAACAACATGGTGAGCGAGACGCTGTGGCCGCAAGAGCGAGCGCAACTCAGCTACATGGCCGCCACCTGGGGAGGCCCGTTCACGCCGGCTCCCCCACGCCCCCCCCCCCGGGCCGCCGCACGCCAATTTTCGGAGCAGCATTGTAGGATACCAAAACCAGTGCGGCAGTTTACTGGACATCACCTGGGTGCCTGTCGTACATGTTGTGTCAGCCATGTGACACTGGACACAGACCGCTACTGACGAGGCCTCCCCCCGCACCACCCGGGACGCCCCACGCTGTTTTTCTGTGCTGCATTGTAGGATCCCTAAACCAGTGCGGCACCCAGGCGACATCACCTGGGTGCCGTCCAGAACTCTGCACGTTGTGCTGCCTTGGGACTATTCGCACAACAGACCGCTACTGACGAGGCCTCCCCCCGCCCCACCCGGGACGCCCCACGCCAATTTTCGGAGCAGCATTGTAGGATCCCTAAACCAGTGCGGCACCCAGGCGACATCACCTGGGTGCCGTCCAGAACTCTGCACGTTGTGCTGCCTTGGGACTATTCGCACAAAAGACAGCTTCTAACCATTGTTGCTTTTTGTGTTGAGAAATGTTTAAATGTTTTTAGTTTTTGTTCCGTTCGTTAAAGTTAGTAGTTAATAAAGTTTTATAACCTTACTTTGTTGGAGTGTTATCTATTTTTTTAAAAACGGGTGAATGGGGCCTTGAATCGGGTTATTGTCATGTGTGGGCTTTGGAAGTGTGCTGCTGCAGGATCGGACATTTCAAACTCAAATGCACGTTCTTTTTCTTACCTTTCCGAAGCATGGAGCGCAATAGCAGGCAGAGAAAGGGTGATGCACGTGTTGAACACTACCTGACCTGGCAAGTTGCTGGCAGTGCCCCCCCGCCCGCTCCTGAAAGAGGGCACACACACACCGCCGCCCCGAATACTTCACAAATCTTTAAAAGACCATGCGCTTGTTCATGAGGCTTAAATGGTTTATCACCTCTTCTAGAACCCCTGCATCGACCCTCTGACGTTTCATGGAAAAATTACCATGTAACACAATACCAAGCCCTGTCAGCTGAAACCCCCAAGGAATCGTGGGGCATATTATCAAGGGGGTTTATCTCCGCTTTTTTGGCTTTAAAAGCCATGAAAGCGGAGATAAAATTATTTCCCTATTACCAAGCTGTCGCTAACACCAGTTAGTGACAGCTAAAAGGAGATAGCGACCATCTTGGGCCCCGCTTTGCATGTCAGTGATACTTATCACTAATGACATGCAAAGTGGCGTGCCAAGATGTTAGCGACTGGAAACAGTCCCTAACATCGCTACCTTCTATTACCAACTTTTGGAGATATTCGCGCTAAGCGCGAATATCTCCAAAATCTAACACCTGCCCTGAGCAGTTCTTAGCCATGTTATCCAATGGGAGGTGGATAACATGGCTAAGAGCATTAGGTCGATAATACATGAATATCGCTGACTTTTCTGCGATAATAGCAAGGTTTATCTGCGATAAAAATCGCCGATGTGCGGCGATAATGTTTGTCTCTAAACAAGTTAGAGACAAAAATTATCGCTAGTTGTTCGTAATATGCCCCCGGGTTTTTGCTTGCAGAAATCGGGAGGCGGGAGACTAGCACTGAAATCAGTAATCACACGCCTGAATCAGGAGGATTGGCATGTCTGAATTCTCTACAGCTGGGGCCATAAACTAC